>NC_139845.1:18261293-18886293 GCF_963691815.1 Echiichthys vipera | reverse complement strand
CCAGCATTCATTCTGTGTCTCATGCCACTCTTTAATTAACCATGCTGTGGATAAAGGCTAGCTTAAGGAGCTAAAAGAGAGGCTTAATTGCAGCAGACAAGCAGATACCCATCCTGTTCCTTTTCGCAGCACACTTCAGAATAGACTTAATGCCTGAGTAAAACAAGTGCTTCATCTGTAAACAAGGCCCTGAGAAGAACATGAAACATATGAGTTTTAGCTTTATGCTGCTTTAGGGTGGGGCAGGAAGACGGTGGACTGAAGTGGCAGCGTTTTTACGATGTGCCTGACAGAGAAGGGTTTGCCTTCGCAGGCACGACTGTGCCCCGAACTAACTGACAAAGCGTGTGGTGTCATTGCATGACTTTTCTGCATTGACCTGAAGGAAAAATGTCAGTACTGTGTAAAATAATGTAGACATCTTAGACTGAAATAACTGCATGTGGTGCAGCCTGACAGGCTGATTCATTGAATTACTTTCCAATTGTCAACACGGGGCTCAGAGACACGCACCCATGCTGGCTGTCATTGTGATCGGTCATCATTCTGTTTCCCCACAGAGACTTTCAGTGACATCCAATAAAATACTGTATGTCAGATGTCCTCCTCACTTCTCATATTGTGTGTCTGTGTGTGTGTGTGTATGTAGCCTTTGTGGGTATGGGTGACTGATGTGAGTGTGTGTGCAGGTCCAAACATCTCACTAAATCATATCAAATGTGTGTCTCCAGGAGAGGATCCTGAGACTAGACGCATGAGGACAGTGAAGAACATCGCTGACCTGCGGCAGAACCTGGAAGAAACCATGTCCAGTCTACGGGGGACACAGATCAGCCACAGGTAGGCACATAGATGGTACTGCCCTATACTTGGTGAATGGTGATGGTGAACAACTCTAGTCTGTTTTTTAGTTGAGAAAAGTGGTAAATATGCTGACACTGAATTGCTTGGGATATTTTTAGGCCCATATACAGTATATAGGTTGAAATGGGCAAGAAGAGATTGATTCTTGTCTTTGGCTGTTTTCCTATATGAACCCTGGACAATCAGGTGCAGACATTGTCCAAAGTTTCCCTTTCCCACATTTGGCACACACCAGGAGATTGTCCTTGTGAGACGCATTCTCACTTACTGAAAGTACTCACTTTGGTTCAGACGACGGGAGGCGCCTGGCTAGTGCATGCAGGAGGGAGGACATGACGTGGATTACACCGCGGCCACTTAGATAGTTTGTAATTTGGTCAATTAACAACCAAGAAGATTTTGCCATCAGCACTTAGCTGGCAGGGTAAATTCTGTTTAATGCCTGATCCAACTCATTTGAGCATTTGCATTCTCACATACAGCTTTGTAGGGTAATGTCTAGATAAGTTCAAGTTCGCAGTGCATGTGTGAAAGAGGCTTTGGAGATATAGTAGTAGCCTATAGTTTCCCATTCATATCCCTTATCCACATTTCCTAGCCAGTAGATTAAATTCTTAACCCAGTCAATCCAGTCATTAACTCACTAAATTTACTCCTAAACAGTCTAATGCCAGCACTTCCTTCTTCTTACAGTATGTAATCTTCTTCAGAGGCATTTTATTGATTATTGATCATGAAGACGGGAATTTTGAATGAACTCCACCAATCAGTCATTTTTTAAAAACTTTAAAAATTTTACCCAAATGACTTGTTTCAGGGTTAAATACAGTTACTGTGGACAATCTGGCTTCAAGCCGCTTTGTAATAGCTCAATGGTGTAATGTATCACCTCAAACTGGATCATTATATCTCACAACCCAAATGTAACTATTTTATTTATACTCCTAGTGACGTTAGATTAGTGTTACTGTGTGTTGTGTCTGGCCACTACTGCAAAATTTGCCTGGTCTCCTTCAAAGATTAGACCCTCCCACCTGGCTCACTGCAGGCAGCACGCAACTTCAATTAGACACAGTTTAAGAATTAAATCAAAGGCAGAGACAACTGATTTGGCTGCCAGTTGTTATTTTAGGAAACTTTCATTTCTGTCTGAACAATACAAGAAAAGTTGGATTGCTGCTTTTGGCTCGTTTGGTTGACTCTGTTCTCTAGGGGTGGTATTTAATACTTTAAAATTCAAGTCAAATGATACCTGGACTCTATCCTGCTGACAACAGCTGCCTGCAACATCTGGAAACAATACCAATGATGTTGAGAGTCAACCATAACAATAGTTTCAGGCTGGATAACCAAAACACTGAGTTTAAGACACTAAACCCCTCCACAGAGCTGAGGTGGTGATGATTCCCTGTGGGGTTTTCTTTCACCATACACAGTCACTTGATCCCTCCAAATATGAAATAATTGGCCATAGCAGCTTTAAGAAAGAAATATGATAATGTTTCATACTGGTATAAATTCTAGACTCTGTCGCCCTCAACTGCAACAAGCAAATATAGAAAATAGGGATGTGACGAGACCCTCATCTCACGAGACGATACATAATATTGAGTTCAGGAGAAGGAGACGAGAAGAGATTTTAACACTATTTTTAACTTTCAATATTTTCTTGAATTCGATTTCAACAGAGGTGGTGCTGCAAGTGTCTTTGTATAGTGCTTGTGTTAGCCGCGGTGTAGCCTATACTACTCATGCCAGTAAAGTAAGAATCAGTTAAACTCTGTTGATTCCTTCCCATGGAGCTTTCATGAAAACTATTTTGGTTTAGTAAACATCTCCCACCTATAGGCTAGCTTTCCTGCTTTTTTCACACCAACGTAATGTGTGGCAGGTCTGATGCTGAGACGTGTTTAACTTCCTCAAGATGTGTCATAGCGGAAACAAAAGACACACAGGGGACCGGCACATGTCAACACCAAACTACTGAAATCAACCAAAGCTTCCTTTGTGACCACAGATTTACGTGGCAGCACTATTAATCCAAGTCAGTTTCCTTGTGCTTCCATTGTCCTTGGAAAATAAAAGCAGCTCTGAGTTTGATACCTCCACAGTTTTATCACACTGATCCAACAGGGAGAAATGTCTCCGACTATCAATGATGTTCTCTCTATCACCATGCCATCTTCCCCTTCACATTTCCAGGATTTAATTAAAAAAACAGCCGTCTTCCTTACCAGCTGGCACACATGTAATGACATTCAGGAGTTGATGGACAATCAACACCTTAAAAGACTGTCCCATCTGTGAGCCATGGGCAACATGGAGCATCAAACAGTGTAGAGACTGCGGCTGAGGTGTGGACAAAATGATAACCATTGGTCTTTGTCAGCTCCTCAGGCGGTGGTTCTTTACTTGCCTCTCTCCCTCTATTATTTTGTGTGTTTTGCCCCATTTGCAGAGGAAGATGGTGGCCGGGCTGTAGACAATCATGACAGATGGCGTTTTGTGCGTGCCTGTGTGTTTGCTTTCTACTTGTTTTTTCCTCAGAGGAGTCTCAGCCAGGAACGATCAATAGAGTGCCACTGTGTTATCGCCATGTTTAATCCAATAGGGCACGGGTTGTGCAAAATACATCATCGTACCTCCACATTTGCATTATACTGTATATGGTTTCTGCATGTGTGTAGGTTTGCTTGTGTGTGATCTGGAGCAGCGTAAGCGCAAAACAGTGAACGACAATTACATTTAATAGCTTAAAGGGCAAGTGGGCTCCTGAGCGTGTGCCACTGCGGACATGTTTGTATTCTCAATGTAAGGATAGCCTCTGAGTATGCATGCCGATTCTGCCCATGACAAAATCCTGGCCAGTCCATCCTAATCTCTCCCCTGGATAAGAAATGGCCGTAATTACCATGAAGCTTGGAAACACCTTATGTAATTAATCACTGTTATGCTCGAGCAGACATGACTGTCATATTCAACGCTGTCTTTGTCTGTGCTCTGTCTTTGGGATTCTCACTCCATACCTGTTTATATGCTATTCATGCAGACTGGGGGTTCAGACTTGCAGCAGGAGCCTTCAAAACATGGAATTGTAGTTCACTAGCACAGGAACAGCCTGTTTCTCCTCTTTTTAAAGTAAAGGTCTTTATTAGGGATGTAAGGAAATATTAATATATGTTTGTACTTGAATATATTATATTTTGTTATACTGTATCGATTCTTAAAAACATTGTATCAATTTTTAATGGACCTTTTAAAAGTATTGGCCAAATTCTGGTGAGGGAAAAAAATGGCATGTCCAAATTTTAATGTGGTCCCTTGAACTCTGACCCCAAGATATCTGAAAATGTGTTCCATGGGTACCCCTCAGTCTCCCCTTTACAGATATTGCCCACTTTATGAAACTCGTGTGCAGTCTGGGGCAAAAAAAAACAAGCAATCATGCACATTATTTTCTATTTGCTAAAATGTTATTGAGTATTTCTGTATACTGGGTGTATCAAGGGGGGGATACCCGCACAATTGTCCCCGTGTCCTGGAGGTGGGAGGGGCCCAAGCAGGCTGTCGAAAAATATTTTTGTTTTTTTTTCTCCAAAGGTCTCCTTGGCCCCCTCCTACCTCCAGGGTGCTTACCGTTATTTAAAAAAAAAAAGAAAAGAAAAAAAAACATTAGGTCCGTTCGCGACCAATTGTAGCCATGTCCGTTGCACAAATGTCAGAGAGAAGGAGGGACCCAGGCTGCAGATGCAAATAGCGCTGTTGTTAAGGCGAGCTGCGCTGGAGGGATAGAGAAAGTGTCAGAGCAGGTGGATAGAGAGGGACAGAGAGGAAAGAGAGGACAGAGAGGAAAGACCTCAAACTGTTCCACTGCCATCCTAAAATATGTCTGGAACCGCCTGCAGTGGATTAGCTAGTGTGAAACTCTTCAAATATTTTGAAAAACTGATTGCATTGCATCGATGCCCGTATGAATAGTTTGAGATAAAATGTTTGCAGGTGAGTCGCAGTAATCGAGGGTGTGCTTTCTCCTTCAATACTAATGCATCAGAATAAATGAATATTGACCATCAGTGCCAGTACAAATTTACACTTTTAAACAGTTTACATATTTTTGCCCATGTCACATGACCAGTGTGAACAACTTGTAGGGCAATGCTGTAAGGGTTGCATTTTGACAACTTCCAACAAGGAATGCATTCAAGACAGATGTTTTACCCATCTGTCTTATGCACTAAAGCTCAATGTGAATACAACCCCAAACACCAACTCTTGATATTGTGACTTGATTTAACCACAGTTGGTCTTTCTACATTTTTCAGCCCTGTTCCAACGTTAGATCAAATATATATTACTGTGGAAATTATAGAGCACACTAATGTCGTCTCCTCCGCCATTAGTTTTGCATCATTATGTGTTGGGCCTCTCTGCTACATTTCCCTTCTCCATAGAGACTTTGCTTGCAGAAGATCCAAGTGTCTTATGAATGTTGAGATTGAAATTGACTAAAAATGATGTGCTTGCCTGGGAGCTGGATTCAGCTAATGATACCGAAAATGACTGACCCAATTGCAAAAAAAGCTTTGTACAGTTAAGCTACAGTTTCCACGTCCCTTTCTCTTTCAACTGACCTTGCTAATTTGATACTGCAGCCACCATAGCAGCTCAATCCACATCCACAACATTCTTCAGAGACCCCTCCAAAGACAATCTGTATTGATCAAAAACACATTCAATTTCCCTCCACTGTTTTTATTTTTGTCTATCCAGACAATGAAAAATGGTATTGATTGACATTTGAAGGGAAAAGAAACAGCTCTGTGTGCGAAGAAATGCTGTCATCATCAAGGACAAACCTGGCACAGCAAACACAGAAGGAAATCTCCTCCTCTCTCGTCTCCTGAGGGTTCCCTGTGCAGTCCCATCAGCACCTGTCAAATGACATTTTCAACATTAAAGCTCCACCCGGTCGAGTATGTTTATTCTGTGTTTACATTTGGGGTACGGAGAGAACAGGGCAGGTTAAATTATTCATTGCTTTTGAACTGAGAAGATAGCCATTGGTCCTTTTTTCATGCATGCACGGAATTCTGAAGCGGGTACATTTTTCTTTTTTAATGTGCTTCAATACCAAGCAATTTGCAATGATTGCAATCGGACAAATTCCTTTAGAGTAATTATGAAAGCCAGAGACTCCTTTCAATCCTTGACAATGTTTTGATGAAAGAGTGTAGAATTGACATGATTCAGCTGGAAGAAGGTAATACGGGGCACTTGGGGCAGGGAACCTTTCTCAGGTCCAGATTAGAAATTGCTCTGAATTTGCTCTCATTTGCAAGTACTAATGCCGGCACTCCTACATATGTACCCACACAAAACAAGGCAGTTGCACATGCCAGTATTATCTGCCTTCAAAAGCCAGAGAGCAGTAACTGTGCAAGTCACCAAGCATGAGTTTCTCAGTGACAAAGCGTATGAAGGATTATGGTATCTAGGTTCTATGATGAGGCGAGAATACATTAATGCTGCAAAATACCCAGCCATGACAAAATGATTTACATAAAAATAGAATGTTTGTTTTTTGTAAGAGGTCTGTCTATGTCCAGCTGAGTTGTTGTATCTTAGCTCTTATCTCAATTCCAGAAGAAAATTGAAAGTATCATCTGTATGATTTAGGAGCGGTTGAAAATTAAATGCAGCTATTGTTCTGTTGTCCATTATATCACAATCTAAGACCAAGCGTTTCCTTAAAATCTCTGCAGAATGTCAACTTCAGACAAAGTGTTTCATCTCAGTCAGTTTGTGTTAGTTGCCCAGATGTTTGCTGTGTTAAAGGCACAGTCCATGTGACTTTCTTACTTACAGTGTTGCAACCCTGTACCTGTCAGTCATGATTGAAAAACTGTGATTCTTGAGTGACTAAAATCTTAACTTACAGCGCACTATTAGTACATGTTATATGGAGAGCTGTAAATCAGTGAACGTGGAAGTGATTATCAATGCAGCCTAAATCTTTCTTGTGATTTAACACAATTTATTAGAGTGCACTTGAGATCATACCAACCCCTATAGAGGGATGTGTTGAGCAGCAACAGTTTAGTCTGAAGACAATGCATCATTTCACTGGAATGCCCAAATTTACAGTCTTCTTAAATATATTCCTCTCAATAACTCTGGATTATAAAACTGTTCAAACGTTGTGGGGATCTAATTTGGGTTGTTATTTGCCAGATAGCAAATAACTGCCTTATAAGTGAGGTCCCTGTCATAGCTACATAATTATGGGTCCAAAGTAGACTGGAGGTGTACAGTCTTTTCAAAAGCTCTTAAAGGTTTATCCTACTGTTTGCCTTCATAGAGCCGATTGGACCTCCATTGTAAATGTCCATACAAGCCTACTGTACTGATTTATGTTATGAGAATCTGAGTTGCTGTTATTGAATATGTACGCATTAGAAACTTGGATCTTGGATTTTATTACAAAGAATGAAAGAACTGCTACCATGGAATAATACTGCGGCTAATATTGAACCTGACATTTGCGGAGAACCTTTGAAGTGCTGCACGATTTAATTTTTTACTCAGATGAGCGAGTGAACCTTCACAAGAAATACATGTTAAACCGAACTCTCAGTCGTCGTTAGCAGCAGCAAGAGAAAGTTCCAGTGTATTTATATTTAGCATTACTCAGCAATAACCAATCCCCTGCTGTCAACATGGATCCTTCTCCTGCTGAGCTCTTGGCTAAACAAACCAGTCTCCCTCTGTTAGGATTTATTTTGGTTCTGGTTCTGCTTTTTGCCAGATAGTATAATGAAAGTCAAAGTCAACTTTGTTGTCAGTTCTGCCATATGTACAGGTTTCTCTCGGACAACAAAGTTATATAAGTATAGAAAAAAGAAAGGGGTCGGGTGAGGGGGGGTAATAAAGTACAGACAAAACTGTACTTTCAAATATGGGAGAGATTCTCAAAAAGTAACAATATGTTGATGTTATACGGCATGTGGTCTTAAATCCTGCATTTTTGCCTGATCATTTTATCTATTTTCCAGGCTGGATGTGTAGAATACCTCGGCACCTTTCCTCTACTTCCAGCTCAGCCAAATCCCTCTCTCTCTCCCTTCTGCCGGGAGATAAAGATAAGCTGATTTAGCCAGCTACATTGTGTACGACCGGTTAAATGATTTGGATTTCTATACCGCGCCGAATGGATTTCTGTATTTCCATATTCGGCTGTGATCGGTGTCAGATAAGCAATTGTTGTTGTTTCTTTTTTTGTTTGTTTGTTTCATTAGACTGCTCTGCTCTGACATGGTACTGTGTGTGCCATTGGGTTTTGTTTGTGGGTCATACACTGTATATAAAGGTGGACGACCCGTTTCCACTCCCTCCCACTGTACAGAAGTTAAGCCAAAATATCCCAGACAGGGTTGATGCCATGTTGTAACTTCGGAACCAGAGTCTGCGTAGAGTGTGAGACTGACTCAGATGATGGAACTGCTTCATCAAAGTCCCGCACCTACACCTGTCTGACCAATAGTGAGTTGATTGCAGCTTATAGTTTTCAGTCAGTTTCAACCTGTTTTCATAGAATCAAATAAATAATTAAAACCAGACATATCAGAAAAACCAACACTTGAACACACATCAGCATGATAAGAACTGGCTTAAACGACAGAAACCAGCTTTGTAAAAAAAAACCTGAGGGGCACATTGATTTATCAGTTTGGCCCATGTCCCATCCACTAACATGAAGAGGGGTGGGTTGTGACCTGCACTGCAGCCAGCCACCAGGAGGCGATCAAGATGCTTTAGCTTCTTTTTGGGGGAGCTGACAAGCCGTCCATCTATATATACAATCTATGTTGTGTGTGGGAGTGTGTGTGTGTAGACCTCGGGAGGTGTTAATAGAGATGTGTTGTGAATATGGCTGGCATTGCTGCCCCTTCTCATGTTGACACTTGGCATCACAGGGGTGCATTGTTCTGCCCTTTCTGACCGAGCACACAAACGCAGCTGTTCTCACACCTCTGCAGCTATGTGTGAGACACTGCTTTGAGATGTCATTGCTTTTGCCACCTAAAAAAGATAGGCATCCAAATAGGTGTCTCATTCCACATGCCCAGCTACTTCAACTACATAATCAGCTATGTTTTTCCCCTAAAAACTATTATTTTCAAAGGCAATATTACAGCAAACATGCAGTAAATTATATGTTTTTGTATTGGCTGCCTCTATACATAATTTATTGTGATTACTGGCAGACTGTGTGTTACATTAAAGTGAATGTGCTTATAATGCTTCCACAAATGTCATATCTTTATATTGTGTAAATCTAATAGGATATTTTACTATAGTGCTTGCATCCATGCTAACAGGCACGTGTAAAGTTTCTATCTTTTCATTTTTACGATATGTTAGTCTTGTTTCCATGGTATTGTGTATCATTTATGAAACAGCACACCGTCATTTTGTCAACACATCATGTCATTAGAGCAGCAACAAAGGAGAGAAGCTTTATGGTTTTCTGTTTTTCTGTCTGTCATTGTGTGATGTAGTGCACTCTTTTTCCCAGCAGAGAGAGCTCAAGCTAGGTACCACTGCAGCCACGCTTTGCTCTCTGTGTCCAGATACATCGAGCTGCAGTGCTTGTTGTGTGTGTGTGTGTGTGTGTGTGCGTGCGTGCGTGCGGGCATGCGTGCGTGCGTGCGTGTGTGTGTGTGAGTATATTAGTTTTGCATTCACAGTGCTGCTGACTCACTTGCTGCACTTCTATCGTGCCTTTGCGAAAATGTAAAACATCAAGTAGGATTTTGCTTTGTTTTGTTGTAAAACAAATAACTGGTAAGGCATCCTTTGACGGATGAAAGCTGTGTGTTGCACAGTAGTTGACATGTTTAGATCCCTCTACAACATTAGATAACAAGGGCTGCAGTGGCTGTTGCAGGACTAATGCAGGATTGTGAGGAGCGTGAGTCAGTCCTTTTTGTCTCCCTCCATCAGGTTTCATTTCTTGTCTTGGCTGCTTTTATTCGCTAGCATTTGACTCACACTATTCTGTCCCTCCTACATCGCTCTCATCAAGATCTCTTTCTCTACATGTATTTTTATCCTGCTATTCATTTGCTAATGGAGATTTAGAACAATTTAGACAACCTAATTGGAAATGACAAGTCAATAAAGATCTGTAAAGATGCCACTGATAAAGTCAGTGTGTGGTAATTCAAAAGTATTTGCAATATACACTCATTAGTTGGATGGGAACTTGGCTGTCCCCTTCTGTCTCCATCTACATGTGATGGGCCATGATGGTCTGACATATGTTCTCATGGGAGCCTTCACTTTCTCCTCTCCTCCCCTTTCAACTTAATACACTGGAAGAAACAGCACTAAAGGAAGGTCACCTCTACACACACACACACACACACACACACACACACACACACACACACACACACACACACACACACACACACACACAAAGCAGTTAGAAGAATTTGAGGGGAGTAGCACTCAACTGACGTAGACAGCTCTCTACTTAAAATATGACTGCTGTTTTCACCTGAATGATTTGCCCTTCGCACCGGAGTGCACTTGATATGATGACTTAAACTTGGGATTTTGTTCCATTTGAGCCACTTTTCCCCAAGAACCTCCATACTGAGCCTTTAAGAATGGCTAGAAACTTGTTGGCAACTGATTTCATGTCAAAAGTCCTAATTAATTCCTTTATTTTTTCTCTCTTGACCTGTGTCTCCACAGTACACTAGAAACAACCTTCGACACCACAGTAACCACTGAGGTCAATGGGCGGGGCCTACCAGCCCTCACCACACGCTCCTCCCCCATGGCGTGGCGACTGGGCCAATCACAAACCCCGCGTCTCCAGGCCGGCGAAGCCCCCTCAATGCCCAGCAGCTATGCTGCGCCCAGGGCAAGCACGACAAGCGCTGGCACCACCACAGGGCGCTACAGCGGGCACTCTGACCCCTCCAGGTTTGTGTACAGTGCCCCCCTGAGGCGAGCAGCAGCGGCAGCAGGGTCAAGGGTGGCGGAGCAGGGGGAGAAGGGAGGAGGAGGGCTGGAAGGAGGGAAGCAGATGGAAATGACAGGGTACATGAGTGATGGGGACATCCTAGGGAGGAACGGCCGGATGGATGAGATCACCAGCGGGTAGGATGATGAGTGACATGCATGTTAGCTTCCTTTGACTAATTCTGAGTTCCTGCTCTAACAGCCCAAATAATAATTTGACCATATGAATTACAGGTTTGTTCACATATATAACTGAACAAAATGTTATGTTCACATTGATTTTGTGCATTGTTTACATGCTTGCTAACAGTCTTCTTCTGTGTTGGTTCATTACTATGTGTCTAGGTGCATTACCGCCACCAACTGCCTAATAGCATGAAACCTACTCAGTATGTGAATTGTGTCCCACGCATGCTAACACACACATATGTGTATGCATGATTCAAAGAAATCAGACACCCACAAACAAATTGGGCACCCACATAAAGCATTACGCCATAGCACTGCTAGGGGCCCTTAAACTGATGTAAAGAAACATTGAACATCATCATAGCAAGCTTTAACTCTTGTTCTCTAAAACTCAAATAATTGTTAATGTGAGACTAATAGCAGCCATTGTTTTGAATTTTGAATGACTGACTGAATATTTATGTGTATATTTTATTGTTTTTTGCAACCCTGAGATCTCAACACACTGTAAACTAAGAAAACAAATACAAATAGACACAACACAAGCAGACATATTCACTGACATTTGACAGCACATGCACAGCATTTAGAGAAAGGGCTGCAAGAAGCTCTGTGATGCAGGGACAAAACATACCTAAAATTCCATTTGTCATGTGGACCCTTTAGCTAACCAGTAATGGCTTACTACCTAAAACTTGGTTATGTTGGCAAAAGGTCATTTTGTCCTGTGAAACAACTCATCCCTCCTACATGTTGAGCTGTTTATTATAGTGACTGTTTATTCATACAGTCATCAAGGCCTCACCTATCCTTCTTTGTACATTAATACAAATAGCCGGCTGACATCCACCAAGGCTATCATAGGTTTGTCATGTCATGAAAGAGAAGCGTGAACCTTGAAGGCGCACTGACAAAATACCTGAAGGAAAAAAGATAAGTCAGTGTCTTCCACAAAACATCACAACAACAATGTGTATGTGGGCTTCTGACCTTCAATCACTCAATAGCAATGAATGCCTTGAGCAAGTGGGAGTAGTGTTACAAGCATGAACACACACACTCCCACTTGGCATCCATGTACGAAAGGTTTCCCGAAAAAAGGGGAAGTAAAGGGAGGAGCAATGGAGTAAAGCATCCGTAGGATAAAAGACGTGTCACAAAATGTAACAACATGTTGGGAGGGTGAAGGTGATTAGCTGAATTAGTAGCTTAATTAGCTCAACACTACTGATCCCCATGTCCGATCAGCCATTTATTTTCTCTACTAGTTTATTTTAATTAATCTGTTGCTTTTTATTAATTACAAAAACCACACTCAGACTTTTTATGCCAAACTGTAGTCGGACATGATAAGTCAATATTATTTCTGTAGCTCAATATCCCAAATTTGCTTCAAACGACTTTAAAATTCATGCAGCATGCAACACTCGATTCAACATCTACTTTCTCTAATTAACTCCCTTCTCAGATACCTTACCGACGGCGGCCTCCATCTGTATGCAAGGAACGCAGGCCGAGCCTCAGATGCAGCTTCTTCCCGAGAAGTGTCTCAGAGAGGGAGCAAAGAGATGCAGGGTGACATAGACAGGTAAGGATGCAGTTTGCCAATCATACCGTTTTTTTCGCTGATGTGCGTTGGTACTGACCTCACCCAGGTTTAATTGAGGTTTTGGGATTCACGCACAGACACACTAAATACATGAAAGCACATTGATAAATATCCAAATGTGCAAACAATATCTACAGTTCACATTCCAGTTTAGATTTTTAGATCAGTTGGACAGTGTAAACTTCAGAGGCTTCACTTGTTGCCATTCACTTTCAGCCTAAATCAGGTGGATATTTACAAGGACAAACCCACCAGACTGTGCCGTGCAGCCAGTGGTGCATGTGCACCAGAAAGGTGGATCATTGTGGGGAAAATAGCAGAAAGTCTGAAACCGTATCAAGGTTCCCAACCAGAAACTGAGAACACATCCTCTTAGATCCAGTTCAATGGAGTTGATGTAACCGCCCGGTAAAGCATTAACCTTATGACCGCCACTTAAAAACTCAGCAAGCAAACAAGGAGAAGTAGCAATTCATTTAAACAAGCTGGTATATTTGGTACGCTTATATGGTAAAATAATCATCTAAATAATGCACATTTGGCCACCATGTGAAACCTTTCAACCTACATTTGCATAGATTTTGAGAATATTCGCTGCTCTCTCTGAAAGTACACTGAGCATTGACATTACACAGACCAAATCATGAAATGAACATGGGTCAGTACCACAGTGCCTGATATAGAGTTGTATTTTTTCCATTGAAGATAGAAGCCTACTGGTGTATAAAGGCAAGATATGAGGGAAGCGAAATGATCAGTACTGAAAAGGTGGCATGGGTTAAGAGCTTTCAGCCTGCAACAGATGATACGGAGCAAACATAAAGTGTCTGCTTTTCACCAAACATGTGTAATTTGATCACTGAACAAACAAAAAGCTTAAAATATAAAGTAGGAAATAAGTTGATGTCCTTCAGTGGTGGTAATAGGTGGCAATGCCCTGCTGCAGGGACATCCAAGATTAAGTGAGGTGAAAAGGAGAGTGGTGATATTGATTTTAAGCTGTCAAGGTAAGATTGTGATGACAGGCGCTCAGAGAGGCTGCTGGGTATCGACTGATGCAGTGACATTTCTCAGCATCGCAACTTCAACTTCTGCCAAGAGTTTTTGATGCGTGGCAGTTTAGAGGAGTGGGAGGCTTGAAAAGTAATCAGATATGGCTCTCAGTAATTAGTTGGCTTTTATTCGAAAGCTTTAAATTAGTAAAGTGCTGTTAAAGTCATTCTACTTCAGTTCAAGATTCGGTTTAAGGTGCCAATGTGCGAACTGTGTGTGGTTATATGAGGTAAAGCATGAAGTATTTGTTTGTGCTACCGGTCTATAATCCAATTGCTTCACAGCCCAGAAGTTTCTGGTTCTTCTGTTCCTGGTGTACGTGTTCAGTCTCAAGAGCATGTTCATCCCAACAGTCAGTCAAGCCAGTCAGCCAGGGGCGAGTCCGATCATATCTGTGATCGGCGGAGCGTCAAAACACACTAGACCTGACCAGAGGTTCTAAATAGGCGATTAACCGTCCCCCTGTCACTCTCCCACTGATCTGCCTGTCAGACTTAACACTGAGGCAAATGGATGGCTAGGATAAGAATAAGTATGAACCCTGTGAACTGTCTCTTCCACTTTACGAGTCATAGCTTCATCCTGCGTGTGTTTTATCTCTATATTTGAATATTATGCCTAAAGTGTCCCTCACCTTGTCTTGACATGAATCCAAAAAAATTGCAGTTTTCCTCAGTCTATGTTAGCACTTTGGACCTCAGGGGCAATGAGGAAATATTGATGGCGGCTTCCTCTTATGCCTGCAGGCAACATATTGGATCAGAATTTGAACTGTGGAACCCTATTTTCCTCCATTCCTTTCTCCATTTTACCTCACAAAACTATACGAATGCACACACACGCGCACAATAGTGCACATGACTTTAGTGTTCCCCCTGCCTCCCTCTGACATGTGTGATTGTCAGAAGCTATGCTGTCCCTCCCCACTGACGTACGACAAGCTCAGGGGGGAAATCATTTCTGAAGCAATTGCACACAGGGTTTCACACCTCAGCCCGGCTTTAGCTCTCTCCGTAGGACAGGATCTGCCTTCCATGATTGGTTCTTTCTTTATCCCAAAGCATCCGTCTTCTTTTCCACATAACCCTCCGGCTTTAAGTGAAATGAGTAGCGGATAAGGCCCAAGTTCAAACTCTGTTTGCTGACTTTGAAGAACTTTTCATCTCCTCAAATGCATATGCTGCCATTCTACGAATAACAAATACCAGCAAAGCATTTATTCCTAGATTGAAAATGAGTCAAATATACATTATGTATTTTCTCCTGCCCCCTGTCATATTTACTTTATGGTCACTGGAACTGGCAGATAGGATCATAGACTTATTTTTTCTTGCATGTCTGCTCCATTTGCTGCTTTACTTTGGCTCCCTGATCAAAGACAGCATGTATAGTAAGTAGTTGACTAGAGGGAAAACCCTCTTGTCTTGTACTAATCCCTAGAGAAGAAATATGAACTTGTTCCAGTCAGTTGTGGATTATCAGATTTTCAGTTTTGCAGTCTCAAACCTAAACCACAGTACACAACTTAACTGTGTTGTGGCTACACTGTGTTCAGGGGCTGATTTCACAAAGACTTTGACTGTGGCTTGGATCTAACTACTGCAATAGTCTAGATTTGAGGTAGATGTCTTAATTCATCCGTTGCACAAAGCTGCCTAGTTCTTGACTACCTCTTAAGTGGGACTAATTTGCAGTGAATTCCGAGGAAATGGCTGACTGAGCCACAACATCACACTGCTCAGCCCTGTTTAGTCCAGCAGAAAATGTTTGGCTTCTGGGGGAATTCAGCAGCTACAAGGACCTTTCACTAGGAAAATTCAGCTGAAGAAAGTAACAATACAAAAAACTCCAGTGGCATGAAATCTTGTGCAGTGCAGACTTGTAGCAGGAGGCTGTGGCAGGGCTCAGTACTTTTGCTAACTTGTCAGTGAGGCTCAGGATAGTTTGTTCAAAGTCCTCCCTGCTGTATATTTCCACAGGAACAGGTGTCTAAACACTCTTCTCATTGCTCGTGCCACATTATTAGCAAACCACATATCATGAGTCCTATTTTATCATTTTGGCCACTTGGTGCCACTGATCAGCATATCCCTGATTGTTACCATGGAAACATGGCACCTAGTTAAACATATAACCGTGAGATTTTCATCTATTTAATCTTTTAAGTTACTATCTATCAAGGAGTGAGTTAAAACAATGGTGAGTGATCATATGACCCACTAATGAAAGCACTTGTTGCCTCTTGGCTGAGTATTACAATCTGTGTGTCTGTGGAGACATTCCCTCCCTAAATGCAATTGCGCCGCCATTTTATAGACGCTGTTGATACTGGTTGTTCTGCAAGTGAACCTCGTCACTTTTATGCTGCGTTTCATTGTAATCTGAAATCAGAGTCAGGCTTGTAGTAAGGGCAGAAGTGTATTAGGAACATGTGTTTGTATGGATTTAAGAGGGTAACATTTAGGGAAGTAGTGAGGTGAGAGTGTTTTAATAAAGTTTACAAAAGAGCAAAAAAAAAAGTAAACATGCATAGCAGCCGTGAACGGGACAAGATGGAGGCTGTGAAAGAACAGGCTCACCTGCAGTTACATCTTACCGTCAAAGTGGCCGCGAGAAACAAGGTATCTCAATTCTTACCAATTATGACTCTAAGGTATGGTCACACATGCATGAATCATAGACGGCATGAATGCAGGCGAGGATCTATCACTAGATGGAGTGTCTAACTTTTAAGGCTTAAAATTAGTATAAATAAATATTTTTGGGGAAACTAACTTGAATTACAACTCTTCCTAAGTGGACACGATGTGAACAAGCGAGCCAGTGGACATCAGATTCTGTCAGTTTCCAAATTCAATACAATTCATTTTTATTTATAGTGCCAAATCATAACAAAAGTTATCTCAGGACACTTTACAGAGTAGGTATAGACCACACTCTATGACTTATTTATGATTTACATAGACCCAACAATTCCTCCGTAGAGTACGGTGGCAACGAAAACCTTCACTATAACAGACAGGAACGTCAGACAGACCCAGCTCTGTGGAGGACGGACATCTGTCTTGACCGGTTGGGGAGGAAGAAAAGAAGAGAGAAAGGGAGAAAAGACAGACAGATGGACAGAGAGAGAGAAAGACAGACACAAAGACAGAGACAGACACACTTCCAATAACTATAATAATAGCTATAGTTATGTGAATATGACTTATATGCGAAGATGTCCTAACCTGCTCTGGTTTACCCTGGCTCCTTTCCATCTACAAAGTTTTGCACACTTTCTCTACCTGGCACCGCTTTCAGGAGCCATCCTCACACCTCTCTCTCCTGCAGCTGAATGCCAACCACACTCACCTCCACACCCTCCAGTCAACAGTCAACATGACGACATGGTTAGGAAGGGGCACATCTTATATATATGCTCCGCAGCACCATTTTTGGAAGAAAATTACATTAGTTATGAATAAATAACTTTTCTCATTTTTGAGGAATCCCAACAATCATCTCCCCCTCTTGCTGTGACTCACTGTGTGTTAGGAACAGGTGTTGGACTAATTTAAGAGCAAAGAACCTTTGTGAGACCAGCCCATGGTTGGCTGGGGACAAATATGTCTTTGTGGTCTTGTATAATATGTTGATGTATAATTGCTGAATTTCTAAGAAATGTCTACAAAGAATTTCTTCAAAACCAAAATCTAAGAATAATAATTTATCTTTTTGTAGTAACCCTGGAAACATGCTGGCGTGACAAAAGCTTATCTTTATGCATACACAGTTGAAGGTTGTTATACATAATTGCTACTTTACAACAAGAGTATTTCATGCAGCAACTGTACATAAACATAAACATATTCAATGACAACCACTGTAACCACAGTTCAGTTCAGAAAGTCCAGCTTGTAGTCAGTTGCCTCTGGCTACCAGACACAACTGTATCATGAGGCAGATGTTGTCAGAGCAGGGGATTTTGGTTGTTGGATATGAAGTGTAGTTTATTTTGATCATATAGCAGTATTGTATAATCGTCTTTTTATCTGTATAGGAAAGAATTGTCTTCCACCTCTTGGAAAAAGCAGTAATTGGGAGGGTACACGTGTCCCTCCACTCCCCAGTTCTCCTGGCACACTGGCAGTAGTAGAGAGAGTTCCTGGGAGGCAAAAAGGGATTGGGTCTGTGTACATAAACTGATCTCCCATGGGGCTCATTATGCTTCATGCTTTTCTCTGTCCATAACGATTCCCCTGGCTGCCACCCATGGCAGCTTTATCCCAAACCAACAGAGCCCCTAAGGAAATTCTTCTAAATTACTCATTAGATGGAGACTCACGGCCGGCAGGTGACTGAGACCATCTGGGTCTAGAACAGTGCGGGCTTATGTTTGCTGCAGTAAAGCTTACATGGTATATGAGCTTGAAGAGACTATAGCTTGCGTTAGATGCTGCCGATCCCTGTGAATTGAAAGGAAGCTATATGGGAGTCCATGTTACATGGGAAAATGTTGTACTGTGCAGGAAGTGATGCATTTTGATTATGTTTCTGGAGTTGGTAAAAGATAAGTATTTAAGATTTAAGTCTCTTAATCATCACTTTGGGGACAGAGACTGCTTTTTACCACCAGTATTTATGAAACCCAGTGTGTCAAGATACAGAAGGGAGTACAGAGCGATCAGTTACTTTTGGCAGTGCTTTTATTTACGGTAAAAAAGAGAAAAATGCCTGAAACTGACCATCTGCCCCAGAGCAGCTGAACAACAAAAGCTCAGATCTCTCTTCTGATCTGATCTCTTTTAAAACAATGGTGAATTCAGCCTTGGCTAAAAGCCCCTCTCTAAAAATACCCTCCTGTCATGCATCATAGATGAGCGCATGCTCGTGGCTTTACTGTCAAGAAAAGACGCCCAAAGAGAGTGTTTTGACACCGACTGGCTTCCCGTTCTCAGCAGAGACATGAATAAGTAACCGGGCCCCGCTTTTAGCCTCCCGGTAAATGGTGTGTGTGTGTGTGTGTGTGTGTGTGTGTGTGTGTGTGTGTGTGTGTGTGTGTGTGTGTGTGTGTGTGTGTGTGTGTGTGTGTGTGTGTGTGTGTGTGTGTGTGTGTGTGTTTGTGTGTGTGTGTGTGTGTGTGTGTTTGTGTGTGTGTGTGTGTGCGCGTGTGGGGGGGCACTATTTCTCTCTTTCTTCTCTCTCTTTCTTTCTCACTCACCCTCTTGTTTGAGGCCTGGGCTGTGGCAGCTTGCTCTGCATTTTTTTGTTATTTGAAGCTTTGGGGGATTGGAGAACTGTGTGTGTGTGTGTGTGTGTGTGTGTGTGTGTGTGTGTGTGTGTGTGTGTGTGTGTGTGTGTATGCGTGAGTGCGTGCGTGCGTGCGTGCGTGCGTGCGTGCGTGCGTGCATGCGTGCATGTATGAGAGAGAATGTATTTGTGTGTGTGAGAGATTGTGTTTGTGTGTGTGTGTGAGAGATTGTGTTGTGGTTGTGTTGTTCATACTTGACAAAAAGAGAGCTTGTTTGTGAGTTTGTCCTGGACTACATTTTTAGGGTGTGTGTGTGTGTGTGTGTGTGTGTGTGTGCGCAGATTTCTGCATAAGTGTGTGTGCTGCAGCAGGATCTTGGCTGTCAGTCTCCAGAGCAGTGACAGTCGTGGTGAAGCTGCGCAGCTCTTCCGTGCTGCTGTAAGCAGCCAGGAGATTTTGGAGGAGAAGGTTTTTGCCATCAATGACAAAGCCGGTCGTTATATAAGTTTCTGTGTAGTTCATCTCACCAGGGGTGCCACTTATGAAGAAATGATCCTCTCACGTTGCACCTGAAAGTGCAGCGCCTCAACATTTCTGCTTTCTAGCTTTGAGATGTTTCCATGTACTTGTCAGTCTCTCTCTGTCTCTCAGTCTTTCCATCTTAATCAAGAGCACACAGACTAAACTTAGCAAACTGTGATGGTAATTAGAACAAGTTTTATCGTTGTTTTGAGTACCCAGCTGTGTCTGCTTCTTGTGTGTTTGTTCATACAAATGTGTGTCCTCACTTGTGCAGGTGCTTGCATACATATATATTTCCTCTCAAAAACAGGCAAATTGCGGCCCACACAATTACACACTAATTAACATCTATTCATTCTGGGTAGCTCAAGGGAAAGTTTCCATTTTTCTGGAAGCTAAGTTTCCCTCTCATTTCTTATTCTCTGGCATTGATTCAAATGTCTACCATTCTGGATGCTGCTATCTCTATTTATCATTAATCTGAATATTTCTCTTACTTTCCTCCTGGGGAAGCTGGATGTCCTCATTAATGACTGTACTCACTGAATTAATAAGTGAAGTCAAGTAGTTACAGAATGGGCAGTGATGAAATAGAAAGACATGCCTGCCCTACTTCATTTTCCTGTATGTGAGTTTTGAGTCCAACAAACTCTGTCGCACTCAAATTAATCAAGTTCTATTTTTCTTCACCAAGCCTCAAATGTCCACAGGTGTTGTTTCACTAAGCCCTCCAGGTTAGCACTCATGCATCCATGTTGATGGATTCAGCTTTAGATGAATGCACATTTTTTTATCCAGATTTTTACACAATCACAGTTTTACTTTGTGAGAAAATCTGTTTTGTCGTTGTAACTATGCGCTCCTAGATAGCTCCCTAATTGCTCTCCTAAATGCCTTATGTTTCTGTGACACTTTCAACCAAAACTTGACATGCTGTATTTTAGATATCAATTGTTAGTATATTGTGTCATGGCAGCTTGATTCTCAGCATGCTGATCTCTGGGCCATATGCCGCTCTGTCTGTCAGGAGCACATTATTCATCTGCTGAGCCTGAGAGGTGAGACACAGCATGGTCCTCATTCTTCGTGGAAGATCATAACCTCTTTAATTTTGTGATATTATAACCAAACCTGCAGATAAGTTACGCCATATTTTAGAACTATGTAGCTCCTCCTCAATATATTCTACAGTCTAAGCCACCAGAGGTCAACTGTAAGTAATAAAAAACCCACAAAACTAGCAACTTCAAGTCCCAATGCGCTTATGTTGATTTTTTAGTTTAAAACATAATTTAGAAATTAATCCTTGGTTTAAAAGTTTAATATTTTTGGTAAATACGCAGATAGTCAGATGAGAGCCTGCATCCTGTTAGCTTAGCTTAGCATACAGACAGGACACAGCTTACCTACTAACGTACCTATGTTCCCCCTTACCCAAAAATCAACCTCAAAATGTTGAATTATATCAGGGAAGGCGATCGAGGAACATAGGGATGACCCCCAAGCGGCCTGTTAGCTTAACTTAGCATTCAGACAGGAAACAGCTTACCTGGTTATGTTCAAAGGTAACATCTTTAAAGCTTCCTAAAAAATAAACATAATATGTTAATTAGTAACTTTAGGTGAGGTGTTTTTAGGGGAATTTTATTCCCTTTTGACACAGCCTGGTAAGCTGTTTTTAGTGTTTATGCTAAGCTAAGCTAACAAGCTGCTGACTTCAGTTGAATATTTAACAGACCTATATGAGAGTGGTGTCAATCTACTCATCTAACTCTGTGCAAGAAAGTAAATAAGTGTGTTTCATAAAAGGTTAATTTATTAACTTTTTACCATACTAACTAATAAATGTCCATATTGTGTGTGGGAAACATTTTATAAGAGATGGATGAACCATTTTGTGAGTTATTTATGAGGAACCTGCAGCCACTGCTAAATGATAATTCACAATATATTACAATATTGAAGATATTCAACTTCATTACAGACGTTCAATGTGCAGAAAGCATGAGCCCAGAAACAGAGCAGCAGTCACACTGGGGATATCCTAGTCCAGGTGCAGAACGTGATCCATCCACCTGGACTTGTCAGGTTAGAGCTGGGGTAGTGCTAGGTGAAGTCACACCTGTCTGACTTTCTGTCTGTTTGATGATAGGTCCCACATGCTCATGTTCTAGATCAGCTCACATGGGTCATTTCAGCCTCAGTACCTGCCATATTTCTTTTTTATGAATGTTAAGAGACTTTTTATGACCTCCCTCCCTCCACTAATAATTTTTCATACATGCCTTAACTAGCCATTAGTCATCTGTTCTATTCATGTTCTGCTTTTTACCAAATAGAGAGAAAATGTAATAATTTTAAAAAAGCTTTCAGAAGCTTTCGGCATCCTACTGTTATATGACTCACCTTAAAGTGACATCAAGGTGACATAAGAGGGTAATAATACATTTATATCTCTCCCTAGTGCATAATGTATGCGCAGAAGAGCTAACACATAAAGAATGTAGGACAACTCATGTGAATCCATGTGCATTGTCCAGACTGTGCAGCCATATGTATTCCTGGTGTTTTTTTAAGCTATAAAGGACACACATATGGCAGACGGCTCACACTAGGTCGGGCTTGAAATACATGGAATTATGTATATTGAGCCCAAGGATTAAATTAGGTGCCTCTAAATGCTGTGTGTGTGTGTGTGTGTGTGTGTGTGTGTGTGTGTGTGTGTGTGTGTGTGTGTGTGTGTGTGTGTGTGTGTGTGTGTGTGTGTGTGTGTGTGTGTGTGTGTGTGTGTGTGTGTGTGTGTGTGTGTGTGTGTGTGCGTCTGCGTCTGCGTCTGCGTGCGTGTGTAATAGAAATAATTTGATATAATGGTAGAATAGAACAAGAAGGTGACTCATTGATCTTAACTGGGCAGTGATGTAGTGCTGTATTGGTTCCAATACATCTTGAGCCTTAACGCTCTGGTGATTTAAAAACTTTTAATGGAATAAGTTTGTCTAGTTAGGCCGCCTGTTTACAGAAGAGAAAGCTGCGGCTTATTTGACTGTTGATTCAGATTTCGTGCTCCTGAGAGTTTTCTCAGGTTGGGGATTCATTTAGGAATTGTCTGCATATTTTATGAGTCAAGGCGTGTTCTTTGTGATGTATTTGGGAACAAATTGTGCTAAAAATGTTTTTAAAAAAACAACCACAACACGCAAGCATCACATTTAGCTTTTATAAGTTTTTAGGGTATCTTGTGTCTAACTGATGATTTTTTGTAGACAGTTTTGTTGTTGATTTTAAGGTTGTCGTGATTCGGTTCTAACTTTGAAAAAAAAATTTGAGCATTTGAAATCATTTTGACTTGGGATGGTCCTAAAAGTCGTTGCTGAAGAGACAGTGCAACATCCCTAATGCTTCTGTAGATAATAAGGTTCATGAAAGATGTGTCTGCAGTACAGCTGTCTATATACAGTGCAAATGCAAGATAGATTTTTGGATAAGTAGAATATGGGGGACTTGTGCAGCAGCAGCATCAATTCATTTGGTTGTAAATTTCCGAGGATATGGCTCCATTCATCATCTGACAGGCCTAATGAGTTTGTGAAGATAAGAATCGACAAAGCTCCTATCATTGCTAATTCACTTTAGAGCCATTGAGCCTGACTCTGTTGTGGATTATGAAGAAGTAATCTTGTTAAGTGATGAGTGTTGTGGTGTAATTAAGGCAGTCAAACATTTATGAAGCTCCACAGAATCTATTGTTGTTTATTTCTCTTTTTTCGTTCAGTGGACCTGTAAAGAACACCTGAACTAACACAAAGAAAATTTCAACAGAATCCATATCCAACACATAAATGTTGTTTCAAACCTCTTTGTATTCACTTGTCTTTCATTTTCATTTTTTTAACAGATAAAAACACTAAAGGATGAAATAAAATTTGGTAAAAACACTGATATTGTATCTAGGTGTCAAGTGTTAGGGCAGATATACTGTACAGCAGTCAGTTAATTGTGGCAACTGTCAAGTCTGTTTCTCAAAGAGAAAAGAGAGTCGGGTGACGCTTGCTAATCATCTGGACACACGCCAAGATCAGGGGTGGTGGGATTCAACCCTCAGTTGAGGTGCTTGGGAGAGCGGCCACTGTGCTGCTGCTGTCTATCAGGTTGTAATAACATGATCTCAGAAAGATAAAGGACTTCCTGTGCCAGAACAGTAGATGATGTGAGGATCCCAGAACCCATGAGAATGTGTTCAAAATGCTTGTTCTGTCTGAACATGATAGTCCAAAACCCAGAGCTATTCAAGAAGATCACAGAATATTACTAAAACAAGCATTTATTCTCATTTGAGAAGCTGAAACCTGTGATGTCTTGCTTTGAAAATTATTTTAAACAATGAGTCTATGATCAGAATTATGCAGATGAATCTTGTTTCTATCAAATAATCCTTTAATCAACAAGTCGTTCCAGCTCCTCTTTAAAGCTCATCTCATGTTGGTGCATTTTGATCATTTGAAGTAATAGACTAGTTGATTGTTCCTTAAGTCTTTGGAGAAAATGCAGACAGGTTGTGTATTGTTGTTGTCTGTCCTGAAGTTAAATACGTTAGAGAGTGTATCTCCTTTCAGGCCACAGCGCAGGGAGGAAAAGGTCGGTGGTTTGGACGGCGGTGGCTTCTGAGCACTTATGTGGCCTTTTTGTTTGCACACTTGCCAGCAGTTTGTCATAGAC
Organism: Echiichthys vipera; assembly: GCF_963691815.1. NCBI lineage: Eukaryota > Metazoa > Chordata > Actinopteri > Perciformes > Trachinidae > Echiichthys > Echiichthys vipera. The sequence goes on along the minus strand of NC_139845.1, from coordinate 18,862,072 downwards.
TTGAACAAACCCCTGCTAGTTTGCATTAGCTCGCTGGAAACCCCTCACTGCTGAGCGGCTAAAGATTTTGTTGTCGTCTTTGACTGCATTGCAGTAAGAAGTCTGGACGTTGGAACAGCCCAGCCAGGCAGCGCTGACGTCCTTCCGTCACTGCTTGGCAACAGACATATTTCCAGCCCGTCCCTCCAAGGTCACTCCGTTTCTTTCTTTAATTGAGTTGTATCGAGCTGAATTACATTGCATTGATTCATTCTGATCACTTTTTTTTGTCAACATGGAAATAATTTCCTTTTCCTAGGACACCTTAATTATCCAAAACATTTTCTATTCAAACACATGCCTGCTTTGCTCATCTCTATCACCGTGTCTCATTTCACAGTGGTGATTAATCCTTAATGGAGTTCATTTTAGCCCTTTCATGGGAAAAAATACACTTCCAGTATGACAGACAAAAGTTTGATTGCAATAAGAAGAAGTCTTGGATGGTTAACATGAGCAGTGAACAGAAGCAGGAGGGCTAATGTTTGTGATCTCTTGGAAGAGATTTCTGGCTAAAGACACTGCGGCTCTGTGATGGTAAGAGTAGCACTGATAGTTTTCCTGTATAAATATATACGAATGAATCAACTATGAATAAACTCCTGCAGTTCATCATCCTTTTCTTTTTGCTGTACTACCCACCATTACAGTGCTTGAGAGTCATGAATAATGTTCCAACACAAGGCTGTATGGACAGACTTTTCTAAGCATCTCACGTATTATGCATGAGATCACTTCCAGTCAGAGGCATTTGGCAAAGCCAAGGCACAGTCGGCTCTCATCCAGCAAAGCCCTTCCTCCTTGATTTGGCTCGATTCTGCGTTGTCATCCTCCTTTAATTAACCCCTGGTAGCCTGCTGCTGACGACATGTCTGATTGCCTCTCCGAGGGCTGACAGGCCCGTCCTGGTGGGGAGGGGAGACGAAGAGAGAGGAGGGGAGCCAGCTGCGAACAGCACAGGGTGAAAGTGGATGAGTGAGGTAGTCCTTTCATCCTTTGTCTCTCGTTACCGTTTCCTCTCTGGATTCCCAGTTTTCTCACAGCGTCTCCATCAGATGAGGTTTTGCCTTCTCTGGTAGTCTGCGCGGTAGGGATACAGACCAAAGCAAAACAGTTCTGAGGCAAGACGACAGGCAGCGCCCATCCCACAAGAGGTGAGTTGACAGCAAAGCTAGGAACTATTCTACAAACACAACCTGTAAACAGCTGATTGATGCTTGTTTGCGTGAGTTGAGTCAGACTGTCTTGTTTGTTCTGATAGGCTGGCTCTTTGTGGACTCCATCAGAGTCAGGGACAAAGTGAGCCTATCGCCAGCTTTGGTAGGTGAAGAGGGGTAAAGTCATTTGCGAGGATGTCTTGGTTTCTTCCTGTGTTTAATTGCAAGAGCTCAGTGCATTAACTGGGATTATGGTGCAGGCAAATGAGGATGAGTGCTTACCATATACATCACAGAGCCCTGCTCTATATGTGTGTGTATACTTTATGTGTGGGAAAGAGAGGAAATACTGAGCATTTCAAAGTTTGTGTGCGACAGATAGTTGTCATAAAGGTTGGACAGGACGTCTTTGTTGTAGCTTTACTGTTTTCCACTCCGAGCAATGTTACAGCTAGGGATTCATTGAGGTCAAGCATCCAGAAGACTATGACACATCTTTAAGTATTGATTTATGTCACAAGCAACCAATAAAAGTGCCAAACTGTCCAGTACAAAAGGTCACAATTCATATTACAAACACAACAAAGGTGTTTGGCTTTCATGAGACGTTGATATAGGCTCATCTCTGTATCTCTTTTGCTTTCAGGTGAGAACTGTGTCTTTCCTGATTTTTATCCTGTATATTTTAAAATATGATTAATTGTTCCTCTAGCAGTCTAGCTTAAGCTTAAACATAAAAATGGCCAAAATCGGAGTTTGCATCTGATAATGGTGATATATATTCTCAATAAGTGTGAAACACAAGCATTCATGAATACAAACTGGCCCCAGTGTCTTCAAATGCCATTACATTTGATTTTGTTTCTCTGTTTTGTTACGTAAGAGGTCCTCTGAGTACATGTTGCATTTTCCCATCTGTAGACATCCCATCTGCACTTGGTTCAACACTATTACCCCCAAATATTTATCAACCCCCCCATAAAGATCTCATTAATCTCCATGATATAGTGTAATCACTGATGTTATCCTTTGTTCATGCTGCTAATAGCATCTTCTCCTCTGGGCCGTTGAAAGAACAAGACCAAGTGTATTGAATACTGCATGAGATAATGTTTGCACGGTTGAGTGGAGCCACAGCGTGGGTTCATAGCATGGGAGCAGCTAAACACTGCTATGCAGCAGGAAAGAATCCAAGGTTTGGAATAGTATCTGCAAAGAAATCATTTGATTCCCTCTTTTCAGTGGTGAAGTTGTGTTTTTCCACCTGGTAGCTGTCTTTGGTCCAGAAGAAGAGGAAGAGAGTCATTCTTATAGACTTGCTGAGATTTCCCCCCAACAGGTTCAGGGTTATTAAAATCAGATCACACCTTTTCATAGTACTTATTATAATACAGTTCCATACCACCTCTCCTGTACACTAACTGACTAAAGGTTGCACTATATAGGGCATTATAGTCTAAAGCCCTATTCGCACGGGACTAGACACTAGACGTATGATTTGTATTTTACTCATATTGCCTGACATTTTCTGTTGAGCCTGTTGAAGAGAAAAATTTTCCTGATCGTATGCTGCCATGCTCGTCATCTATGCCATCATATATCGAGATTTCTCTCTACTGATGGAATTGAGATTGCTCTCCCTGTAAAGGGGTCTCTATGCTTAGTAGCGAGATGAGTATCCTGAATATACACCCAAAATGCTGTCAAAGCTTTTATTTATGATTGCTATGGCAGCCTCCATAATCAGGAAAAGAAAAGGAAAAAAAATACAACACCATATAACCTAGATACAGATGAACATTGGGAAAAATATTATCACATGACCACTGTGTTTGGCTAAATAAACTCTATGTTTGGCTAAAATATTTTTTATTGGAAGAGAAGGCCGTATTCCCTACAGTGGTCTCCTCTCAAGCTTTCTGCTCTGTACATTGTTGCTCATTGTTAATTTAAGAATGTTATGACACAAAAGTCCGGCTCACCAGCCCTCACTACGGGGTTATTGAGTTCGGCTGTTTCGTGTGCCCCCCCCCCCCCCCCCCCCCCCCCCCCCCCCCCGTAGGAGATGTGGTGGCGTGCATGTGAAAGTGTGCAGGTCTGAGGTGAAGAGCTTGGATAGACACAGTTCTGTTCTGTCAGAGCAATCAGAGCTGATCCAAGGAGTCAGCCCAATGAAATATTCAGCCTGCTACAGTAATGCGGGCTCTAGGAAGCACAATTTATTTTTGTTGTTCATGTTTTTATATCAAGCCTTTATCCCAGGAAGATCCACAGAGCATAGATACTGTTCTCCAGCAGTCCCCAGCTTCCCGTTCACACAGACAAACACAGTCAACTGTTATTGTTCGCAGAGCAGCTCCACTGAAGAGTTCTGATAATAAAAGTTTTCCCTGACCTACATGCAGGGTTTATGGGGAGGCTGATCGATATCGATGACACAACTAAAGCCTCATTGTGTGAGTGCGATGGTATGTGGCGTTCAGAAATAGTTTTCTGACCCTACTCTAGTTTCAAGGTGCTCCCTGGTGCCATGGCATGGAATAAGTTACCTCCTTTGGTTTAAAGATGACTTGTGTCCTCCCACCTATAATGCCACAGCTAAACAACATGTGCTAGATGGCATTCCTTAATATAATGTGGAGATTTTTATATGTTTTTATGATTGACCCACATCATTGAACTGTTTTACCGTCTGACTTTTATAATGTAACATCTTCTTTGGGTGTTCTTTTCAATTGTTCTGCTTTCTAAATCTGTGGATAGCATAGCTTTTTTTTTTCAAATGTTTCAGTTTCTAGTTAAAATCATAATCCTTAAGATTAAAATCCTGGTTGATTTGGCAATATGTGTGGTTGCTGGTGGTAACAGAAAGTATAGTTTGCTACTATGGGGTCCCAGAATTCTTGAGGCAGCTAACATCCGTTGAGCAGCTACTGGAAATACTAACGGCTCACTGTGGCTTCTCCTTTTTGTTCCATTACTCCCCGCAACATTTACAACTGATCCGCTGTCAAATAATGCCTAAAATGACCGTTGTCTTGTTTTGTAGACATATTTTAATGAACATTAGCTGTCAGTGCTAACCTCAGTGTCAACTACACAGCAAGCTTCACAATAAAAACCACCACATGTTTCATCGGTTGAGCACTTCCAGCAGTAGGAAATGTTTGGTTGGCATCAGCAGTAATGGAAGAAGAGTAAACAGTAAACAGTGATGCAAGATTACATGCTGCATAATTCCCTGTGAATCCGTCGTGTGCGAAGGCAATTTTAAGCCAGCGCGGGTATGGCAGACCCCACCACTGAAAATGAAAACCTTTTTATAGAGAGGTAATCACAAAATTTAATTACATGGAATGGCTACTGCAGTACAATTCCAGATAAAAAATTAAAAAATGGAGTTTAACATTTTTAACATTTGAAAATCTTAAGGATTACTACTTTAATGTCAGACATTAAATGCTTGTCTGTCTTGATAAAGGTTGTTGGACTATGCAAACAGCGGGGGACAACAATATTATATTTATAATAATAATTAATTATCATTATAAACCAAACTACAGATACAATAATGTGGGAAGAGTCCAATCATGTACATGTATTTTGCTCTTTAGCTTACTATTGCCTCAGCATTATCTTAAAGCTTTGAGGCCAATATAGCATGTACAAAACCTTTTCACCTAAAGTATTTACCATTGGAAACGTCCATTGTTTGCGTTTCCATTCTTCAAGTTAGTTCTGCTTTTTACTGTATTCCATTTTACTAACACTAAGATTGTTAATTAACACAATTTTGCTTTATGAATTACATCTATGACTCATTCTGTTAATTACCCAACACGTAGTTAGAATCATATCACCCACAGTCAGACTAATGCTCCAGAAAGAAGATTCTCAACATTGTATTAGAGAGACCACCCTAGGAGGAAAGAGCGATATGTTGCATCCCGGGGACTATTCTCATGTTTAGATAAGAATTGGAAGTCAATGAGCTTCTTCACAGCCATCTGCCTCTGCCTCGCACATTATGATGATAGACCAACCATCCTCTCACTACTGTTTCACCCTTTCCCTTTTTATGTTACCCAAGTCAATGTGCAGCACTTTATGTTATCAAGCCCAATTTGTCTCAGTTTGGGAGAAACTAACCTTTTTCTCACTCTAAAAGAAGTTAAATGATATTTGAGATGAGCAGTAGGGCGTAAGGAGCAATCAGCATTTGTAAAAGACCATCTGCGTCTTTGATCTCTCCTAATTCTCATCTTTAAAGCATGTTTCTCTCAGAGAATTCAATGCTTGAGCGCTCAGAACCAATACTTTTACACCAAATAAATACAGTTACTAATAGAGACAGCGCTTTCTGTATGTCTGAGGGAAAAACCTGTGGTTTGGAGTGCAGCCAAGTCACTCTGGACTGCTTCATTTTGTTAGGAGTATTAAATGTGGCTCCTTCTGCCCCTGTTGTCTGTCACGCACTGAAGGCTGGTCTCATAGGAAGCTGCAGAGTGCACTGCGACTCCCCTGTTGCTGTAAAGCTGAGCAGAGGGGTAACTTTAAATCAGATCGTCAAGGTGACCTGGCAGCCGCTGCCACCACCAAAACTTAGAGACCCCGCCTAGCAACACCTGCACATTTAAATGTTGAATATGTAGAATCTTTATTAAAAGCTTATTGTTAAAAAAAATAATAATAATACACCCACGGGGCGTTTTGAGGGGTACAGAATGAAAGTATTGCTCTTCCATAAAAAATATATTGAGGGGTGGCCGGTGGGTGAGTGGTTAGAGCAGTCGCCCCATTTAAAGAGGCTAAAGGTCCTTGAGGCAGTGGCCGCAGGCTCGACTCCGACCTTTGCTGCATGTCTCCCCCTCTCTCTCTCAACCCATTTCCTGTCTGTTCTATCTAATCCAAGCTTGAAAAACTGCCAAAAAAATAAATGTCTTCTTCTTAAAATCTCATCTCATCTTCATCCGCTTATCCGGGGTCGGGTCGCGGGGGCAGCAGCTTTAGCAGGGGACCCCAAACTTCCCTTTCCCGGGCCACATTAACCAGCTCTAACTGGGGGATCCCGAGGCGTTCCCAGGCCAGTGTGGAGATATAATCTCTCCACCTAGTCCTGGGTCTTCCCCGAGGCCTCCTCCCAGCTGGACGTGCCTGGAACACCTCCCTAGGGAGGCGCCCAGGGGGCATCCTTACTAGATGCCCGAACCACCTCAACTGGCTCCTTTCAACGCTAAGGAGCAGCGGCTCTACTCCGAGTTCCTCACGGATGGCTGAACTTCTCACCCTATCTCTAAGGGAGACTCCAGCCACCCTCCTGAGAAAACCCATTTCGGCCGCTTGTACTCGCGACCTCGTTCTTTCGGTCATGACCCAACTTTCATGACCATAGGTGAGGGTAGGAACGAAGATTGACCGGTAGATCGAGAGCTTTGCCTTCCGGCTCAGCTCTCTTTTCGTCACAACGGTGCGGTAGAGCGACTGCAACACCGCCCCCGCTGCTCCGATTCTCCGGCCAAACTCACGCTCCATCGTCCCCTCACTCGTGAACATGATCCCGAGGTACTTGAACTCCTTCACTTGGGGTAAGGACTCATTCCCTACCTGGAGTAAGCAATCCACCGGTTTCCTGCTAAGAGCCATGGCCTCAGATTTAGAGATGCTGATCTTAAAATATATATGTATATATATATTTAGTCTGAGCTATTATTTTGAAAAACTTTTGAAGGGTTTTACAATGTTTTTCTGTCCCGTTCTGTTTACATTGTACGAGCCAATAGTGGCCGGCATTACAAGTTGCCAGGGTTGTCTGTTGTTGGGTGCAGCTGTAGGCTGCACTGGGTGAAATGGAGTTTGCCAATCCTGCAGCTGCTTTGAAGCCTCAGCGAAGCGATAATTTGTCCCAACAGCTGAGAGACCAGAGATGGGCAAAAACGACCGTCAGTATAGGCCAAGCGTTCACCCCATAGACTGAGATAAAGGAGTTCAACGGCATTAAAATGCACGTCCAAATGTTTACGTTTCTCCTTGATCCGTAAGCTAACTTACTTTGCTGTTTACTTAGCTGTAACGGTAACGGTAACTGTCAAAATCTTCTGCAATACTTGTTTCTTTGGTGCAATTTTCCGGAGGGGATGGGTTCTAACAGGCTCAAACAGACTCTGGTTTCCTGTAAGCTACTGGGCCAGGTCTGAAGAACATGGCAACCTGAGTGTTGTAATTATTTTTTATTGTTGCGACTACGATCTTGAGACACTAGATGGCGGTGTTCTGCTCATTCTCCATATTCACCCATTAACCTGGACATTCATATACTTGCTGTTACCTTCTTGGAACAAGTCATAAGAATTGAGCGGCCCTCAACTCAAAACAAAGCCACAGTATCAGCAAAGACAGGCTTAAGTGCAGATGAGAGGAAATGATTAAAAAGAAACAAGCCAGTCGTGTTTCAAAGCCATCGATTTCCAAAGGTTTTGTTTGCAAAAGCACAGTGTGTGCAGGAACACTTACCCAGACACTCAGCTCCACTTGTGTTTGATATTAGAGCTCCTCTCACAGTGCTTATAGCATCTTCTTTTTTATTAAAGAACTGCAGTGAGGCTGTAGATACTCGACTGCAAAGCTCTGATTGACAGCAAGGATGCAATTTATTTTTCATACGACAAGCTGCTCTGTGCTTCAAGCATCCATCTTTGAGGCGCTCTTCCGATATGAGCTTTGAATTGAAGGAGAATGAAATCTCAAAATGATAGATTATGAATGGGAAAAAAATTGGTTATGATGTTCAATAACACAAAGGCCTGTTGATGGTTTTCTTTTTCATGGTGTCTTCTTTTCTAAAGCCACATGACCACATAAAAGACTTACAGAAGCAGGATGTTTTATTTTCTCAGACTAAAATTCTGCATGATTTGAACATACTATACACCTATAATATCTTTAACTTTAGTCATAGACCTGGTCAGGTTTTTGGCTACAAAGATACAGTATATGCTGCTCATTCTGAATCCGTCATAAGAGCAAATCAATTTCACACTGCATCAGTGGACAAGTGGGTTGCAAGGTGTCTGCACTACATTCATTACAAACCTTTTTACAGGTCAGGTCAATATAGACCATCTATTAATTTTCGCATGTAGCAGCAGCATCTCCACAGAAACAGGTTGCTAACATTTATTATGATAGCAAGATTGTTCATGACTCAACACTCCATTTTGTAAAATGATGCAACTCAGCTCATGAACGGAATGCATGTTTTAAGTATAATAACTCTTATGATTATTGATTTCATGAACAAACTTTGGAAAATCAATATCTTACCATTATCTTCCTCAGACAGCAATTGTACATGTCCGCACAGCTCCAGCTCACCCACACTTCCCCCCCTTCCTCCTTTGTGAGCCTTTTAAAGAATGAGTCATTATTCCCTCATTTTCAGCTTGCCTTCGGGTCTCATCTTCGTATGCGATGAATTATAGATGGCAAGCCTGAATTGACTGGTAGAATAAAAAAGAAGTGTAATTAGCTTCTGGAAGTAGTTTCAGATTTTTATTTTAGAATAATAATTTCAAATGCATGGTGTGCTCGGGATCAGTCACGCTGAAAATGATGAAAGGATTTGTTGCTAAAGGAAACCGTTGATTCTTTGTTATCAGTCACTGTGATGCCATTGTGTTAACAGTCATAATGTTAGTATTGATTGTCATTTCTGTGTGTGTGTTTGTGTGTGTCTGTGTGTCATGTCTTTCCCACATTTCAATTAAACTCTTATGCATGTTTGGTCAATTTCGTCATGCAACTTAAGGGTGGAGCCTCACGCACTCATTAAGAGAGAGAGAGAGAAAGGACGATGAAAGTGAAGAAGAGCTAATGTATTATTATTGAAGTTGATTAATTGTGTCTGATAGCTGAAATGTGTTTGCAGATTGGTGAAACCTATTGCAGGAGTTGTAATTACACTGCGTGTTTGTGTGTGTGTGTGTGTGTGTGTGTGTGGTGTGTGTGTGTGCGTTTATGTGTGGAAGTGGTCACTGATCATTCCATACGCTCCTCATTTAGGCAGCTCCTGATGTCTGTCAGCCTCCAACAACAGCTAAATAATGACGGTGCCAGTGAAGATCTTTCTATTCCTCCACACACTCAGAATTAATGACAAGCTTAACGTTTAATGAGCCTATTTTTTATAAATTGTTCAAATACCCACAAGTCAGTGGGGCCCTAAAAAGGAGCACAGCTGTTTGAAGAGACAAATTGGCCAATTACAAAGGATCTACCAGAATGCTCTCTGCCGATGAGAAAATTACACATGTACTTCGTTTCTTTTTTCCTGGAGTCTTTCAGTGACATTTAGAAGTTTTAATTAGAGTGAGAAGATGAAGATGGCCGAGGGAGTGCAGGCAGTAGCACAGAGCACTGCAGTATACGGTCAGAAGAAACTGCTCCTGTTAGAATTGCCACTGCTACCACTGCTGCTACACCTGCGACACTGACTACATCTGCTAGAAAAACGTACTGACCTCTGTTTCCTTCTCCTCTGTTCCTCTCTTCTTTCTTAGTTGGGACGACAGCAGCTCCGTGAGCAGCGGCCTGAGCGACACATTGGACAACATCAGCACTGATGATCTGAACACACCCGCCTACTCCGCTGTTAGCTCATCACGAAAAAACAAGGGTGCACAGGTAAGAACACGCACTTAGCTTTTGTATTTTAATAATATTGGCGATCCCTGACTTTTCTCTGGCGCCATCATCAGGTCAAAATTTCAGTTTCTCAGATACTTGGGTTCATCAAATTTCTGCTAATAAACTGAACAACCCTCGGCCTTGTTGCCTATACAGAAGCTTTTAGGTGGAGTTAATCAACACACAATGATTACCTTCCCTAGGAACTTATTTTCTGTTTTTTTTTTATTTTATTATTTAAATATTCTTTTTTTACACGAGTCCAGTTTGCCTATCACAAGGAGCTCTACTCAGCCTGGGAAAACACTTGTGTCGTGTCTGTGGCTCAAGAGGGAACTCATGGTGTCATCAGGGTAAAGCTCCAGACTAACTTGTCAATATGTCAGATATGTGAATGATTGTAATTCATGTGGAGATAGATGATTTTCCTTCTTTTCAAATCAGCACAAACATTGAATACCTGTAATCAAGATGATCTGGGACTTTATTTAGTAAAAGGTAGCTCTTACCCAAACAAGGCAATAAAGCTAGGACATCTTAGGTGATTTTGACCTTTTTTATAACCCGTTCCTCGCGAGTCCCTCAACTTTTTGAAAGTGCAATACTAAATCACTGGAGTACACCGGACGATTACAAAGTAATTAAAGAAACTGATAGAAAATTAGCTCTAAAAGATAGAAAACAGGCCCTATTTTGTGTTTGTGAGATCTGACTTTTTCATCAAATGTGGCGTTGCAAGCATGCTAGTTTAACATGAAACCAAGGCCAGTCTGTGTGTGAGCTCTGAAACCACAGCTGAGGGAATTAACTGTGAACCGAAGGCCACTGCTCAGCTCTCCTCACAGGCTTTTTATGCCGAGTATCTTTGGCCCCTCATGAAATACTCAACAGACGGGGCTCTTAAGAGACTCTGGTGTTGCTAAGGAGACTGGCCATCTGTCAAAATAGGCTAGTTATCACTGCTGTGAGTGTTTGTGTGGGTGTGTTTGCATGCATCCCAAAAGAGGAGATGTGGACATGGGTGAATCCGAAGATAGCTTCAACTTCACACACAGATACACACCCCACTGCGCTGCTTGTGCAGGGATTTATTGTTGTGGTGGCTTTACGTGTTTAAATAATTCTTCTAAAGTGATCTTACCGACTATTAACTACAAATAGCCAATACTTTACATCATTGCTTACCATTTTGCCAAGGAAATGACTTAACAACATATAAATCGCCCTTCCATTACATGGTACTGTAGTAGTTAGAATTTCTACTCCCCCCCCCCCCCCCCCAGGGGCATTAAAGAACACATATGAATATACATGTATTCATGCACTTTCTTTATCACCAACCACCATCACCCCCCAGTCCCAGAGAGAAAGCAGGTCCAAGCATGCAGAGCAGGAGGTGAGCAGCAGCTGGGCCGGAGCCGAGGACCTGAAGAAGGTGGAGGAGGAGCTGGACTCAAGCATGGACCCCAGCAGTGCCTCCTCCCGCTGGAAGGCTTCATCATCCTCATCTTCCTCTCAAGCCCAGGGCCAGTATGAGGATGCAGGTCAGAAGGCTGCAGCGCTGGCCCAGATGTCCCAGACGGGCTCGTGGAGGAGGGGCATGACCGCTCAGGTGGGCATCACACCACCAAGGACCAAGGGTACCTCTGCTGCCCACAAAACACCAGGTAGGGGTTCTGTAATCTTCATTATTTTTATCATGTTAATGTGTCCTCCTGACAAGTCAAAAAAGGCCTAAAATGTGCCTCACTTGATGATTTTTTAAATTTGTCTGATACCTGTGCTCAAAGACTGCAGAGCTACTCTTAAATTTTCAGTCGACTCAGCAAGTTTAGCAGCTTTGTTGCAGATAAGTATTGTTTTTCAATGTAGCTGACCTGTGATAAACAGGTTTCTGGCTGTTGGCCAAAATGTTTTTTCCTGCACTGTGGCCCTACAGGTGATAAAAACAAGCACTGAGCCAAGAATCTGCTGAGGATAATGTTTTTGTATTTGTGCTAATAAGTGTTTATGCAAATTGTCAGGCAAAACTGATGATGCTAAGGCCTCGGAGAAGGGCAAGGCGCCTTCCAAGAGTTCAACTGCCATCCAGCGCTCGCCCTCAGATGCTGGGAAGAGTAGTGGAGATGAAGGTAAAAAACCTCCCTCTGGCATTGGACGCCCACCCACCACTGCTTCTTTTGGCTACAAGAAGATCCCGGGTCCCAGTGGTACCCTAATCACCTCCAGTGGTGCAACACTCGCCAGCGGCTCAGCCACCCTGGGCAAGGCGCCCAAATCCTCAGCTGCCCTCGGCAAAGGCACGGGCATCGGTGGTGTGCGTAAGACCAGCTTGGATGGCTCACAGCCTGAGGACGATGGCATTCTACTCAGCTGCAGTGGCTCCAAAGTGACCCTGCAGTACCGCTCTCTACCCAGACCTGCTAAATCGTCCAGTGGGGGGGCAGCAGGGCGGAGCGGGCATCGCTCCAGTTCCAGCAGCATCGATTCAAACGTTAGTGGCAAGTCAGCTGGCGGGGCAGCGACACAAGCAGGGGCCAAACGCAGGGACGGAAAAGTGGGCTCAGACCGCTCCAGTCCCATCACCATCAACCAGACAGACAAGGAGAAAGTGGCAGTTTCAGACCAGGACACAACAACAGGACTATCCACCTCTCCCAAGTCCAGCCCCACCTCCAGTTCAACAGGCCAATCAGGACTTAGGCAGCCGGGCTCCAAGTACCCCGATATTGCTTCTCCTACATTCCGAAGGTCAGAAACACAAAACATGCCTACAGCTTCTGTTCCGTCCTTGTCCCTCACCATGTGTGTTTCTACGTGAATCAAGCATTTCATCACATGCTGTGCTTTCTCAGTCCCTTGATTATTAGCAGTAAGGGATGTTTTTCAGTACAGCGACCACGCCTTTAGCCTTAATATAAATTAAGGTCTTACTTAGATTAGACTCAGACAGTTCTGATTCAGTCTATTTAAGAACTTTAGGGTGTTTTCATTTATTCTGACAAACTGATGTTTGTGGTGTGCAGCAATGTTTTCCTGATATAGACTGTTCCCCAGACTCCTGTAACAGATAGGTGCATTTATTGAAGACGTCATCTATAGTGGTAATGTCTTACCATTTATAAAAATATGCATTTATATATGTTTAGATGTCCAAACTGAATATAAGATGCTTAATAAATCATATTTCAGTGCCTTCATGAAAAGATTGATTGAGCAACTTGGCTGCACGGCCGCCCTTGGCTGCCATTAGAAGGATTGTTCCCTGGTATAAGTGATAAGTCACTGCAGATGAAACATATCTTTACCCTAAAGATGAAGAGGTGGTGGCTTTTCATTCAGGCAAATCCAGCTCAGCAGTCTTGATCAGAACAGACAGGAAACAGAAGTTTCTCAGCACGGCAACCCCGGACTCATTAGAAAGAATGCGTTCTGCTGCCGTTTCCAAATCTCTGTGCCATCCGTTCCGTCAAGCCGACCCGTTTCATCTGCATGTCTTCAAGCTTCCTCTTTTTTTCCTCAAGAAAGCATCACCTATATCATTTACAGTATGTGATTGTAATGACAGACTGGGACAGGCGCACAATGAGTAGCAGGCTGTCTGAGCATATTTAAAGTCACAGGGTTGAAACGGGCAAAGCTGTGATAGCAGATGTGTCGATGTAAATTACTGAGAGTTGACAGCTGAAATGAGTTGGAGTTTGCTGTGAGGGATAAATATGTTGGGACGTGTGCTAAGTATTCTATCTGTAGTTTAAATTTGGTGTTACAATATAGATGTGTGGATGTTTTAGTAGGTGTTTTTCACTCTACTGCACTGATCCTTGAGTTTTTTGATGCGTTTGACCAATATAGTAATACGATTTTATATGTAATATACATCAGATAACCTCAATGTAACCCTCAAAGTACCAAAGTTCTTTATTTTCCAGTATGGATCTTGCAGATGCTCATCCCTTGTCCTTTGAGCATTTCTGAATGACTGCACCCACCTCTCTACCCCCAGATTGTTTGGCACCAAAGCCAGCAGCAAGGCCAGCTCCCCGGGCACTCCCGACTCTGGCAAGTGCCCCTCAATACTGGGCAGCCCCCACGGCACGCTGGCGAGGCAGGCCAGTCTGGACTCGCCCTCCTCTGGCACAGGGAGCCTGGGCAGCGCTGGCGGCCTGAGCGGTGGCAGCAGCCCACTGTATGGTAAAACCCCAGACCTGTGCACTGACTCCCCGGCCTCCAGCCCGGCCTCTGGCCTCTCCCTGCCCTCCAACGCTCGGCCCTGGCCTGCCTGTAGCTCGTCAGCTGGCAGCAAGGACACACTGAGCTGCCAAAGCATGACCAGTCTGCACACCAGCTCTGAGTCCATTGATCTGCCACTGGGCCACCACGGGCCTAAGGTTACACGAACCGGCAGTGTCAAGTCCACCCTGTCTGAGGGGTGAGTAACAGGGAATACGATTGGCCTGAATCGTATTCATTGTTTCATTTGAGAACAGAGACAAAAAGTATATTGCTCTACCCTAAGATATAGAAATACAATGAAGAGGAAGTCTAAGTAATATAATTATAAGAAGAATTAATTCACCCATGCAGCACAGAGTTTGTTTAAGTTAATTTTTTCTGGCATGGTTTTGGTTTTATCATTATTTCCAGAGTCTTATCATCTTGTCTTATATACGTAGTATATTGCATTGACCAGGTACCAATCTTGATGTGCCTGGGATTATCATTAAACACAGTCAAGGCAGTATCAGTTGTGGGTCGAAGCCATGCTAGAAAAAGTTCCACAATACATTCAGATAATTTAAGCAGTCATTCTTATGAGAAATCTTTATAAGGGTGTTTCCATTGTTTTGTCCACATACTGTGCATGCGATACATCACAGAACGAAGAATAAACAGGGCACATATTTTCCCTTAGTGGTTTAGCTGTATGTCTCAAAAATGAAACAATTGATTAATATTTAAATGGTGTTTGGTATTTGGTAAGGTGTATGTTGTCTGTACTGTGATGCATTAGTAATGTCTTTGTTTTGTCCATTGTGTATGTCTTAATGTGTGTGTGTGTGTGTGTGTGTGTGTGTGTGTGTCAGAGGTCGAGTTTGAAACATTTTATGAGACTTTTCACTCATGTATGACATAAACAAATGTTTTTTGGTGTTCATCTAAATCACTCATCCTCTGTGTTTTAACAGCATGCCTCTTGACAGAAATACGCTTCCCAAAAAGGGACTGAGGTACAACACATCTGCAGCCAGATTCCATTCTCAATTCTTCCTCTTTTATTTGCTCACATAGATCATAGTATACATTTGCATGAAAATAATCATCCTGATATCAAGTTTACTTTCCATGTTGTTGTATGTGTGACATGGTGTGGCACCATCTATAGCAGTGATTCCAAACCAGAGTTACATGTACCAAGGGATACTCTTCTGAAATTGCTTGAGGATTCATATCTTAATATTATTATATTAAATATTCCATCATATTGAGTTAGCTATACCATCTAGTTAACAAGCAAGCAGATCATTTCAAATTGATAAAAGTGGTGGATAAATGGTTTAAGTAGATAGTTAGAATTAAATAATGGATAGAATAACAGAATAGGTAGCTGGAAGTAATGGATAAAATGTTAAAATAGTTACATAAAGGTAGCCTAATGAATACATTGTTGAAATATTTAGCACAAAGCAAAAGATAACCAGTTGAAATAGCATAAAGTAATCGATAAATAGTTGAAATAGTTAGCTTAAAGTAATGGATAAACAGTAAACTAGCTTAAATAATGGCTAAACAGTCAAACTAGTTAGCTTAAAGCGATGAAAAAACAGGTAAAATAGTTATCTTGAAGTAATGGATAACTGTTATCTTGAAGCTGTTTCTCACCAGTGTGATGGGAAATTGTGGTACTCATGACAACTATGCACATCAGGTCCTATGCAATTTACGTTGCAGTGTTCCATTTTTGCCCTAAAAAAACAAAACGAGGCAACCTTCCGCCAATGCTTTCCCCTGTTTTCCAGGTAGTATCCAAATGTGAACCACAGCCTCATTGCTTACAATTAGTGAAAAGAACTGATTGGTTACCTGAAACACGTTCAGTGCAAGTCCACTTCTTATAATTATATGCCCATTTATGTTGTTAGTGAGGCTACAATAGGGGACTGTATAAAACATATGCTGTCTGGGTGATTCTGATTTAAAACTTTGTTCAAGATTACCAATCAAGCAAGGCTTATCTCGGTTTTCAATTGGTTCGGTTCCATAAAACAAATTCAACATAATTCCAACTCAGTTACTATGGCAACCATTGAAAAGCAGATGATTTCTCTCCTTTCTTTAATGAGCTTGAGTATACACCTTATAAAAGTTGTAAACGTAAAAATTCTAAATGTGTCCAAGTTTGATTCCTGTTGCAGTGATGGGAAAGACATCAGCTGAAAGGAAGTTAAAAGGGACCATGGCTGTTGCCTAGCAACAGAATTCCAATAGAAAGGTCTATAGGTCTGTCCTCAATTAAAGAGATACTATCCGGCTGTCAAGACGTGACGTAACTCCCTTTCAAAGTATAATCTCTGGGTCCAAGCCGATCCGAGCCTTGTATTTCTACAATGCCGCAGTGTCGTGTTCCCCGTTGTTTGAACATATCTGAGTTTTTAAAAAACAAGGTAATTGTCATGTTACCTCTTTCTTATCGATGAAAAAGATGTCTAACTGATGAAAGAGGTGATCGTAATTGTTCACATATTTGGCAGTTGTTGTCTGTCTTGTTTCAATGGAGCGTTTGACTCAAGAAATCCTATTTTGAAAGGGTGTTATGTCAGACTTAACAGCCGGATACCCATTTGAATCCAGGTCAGTGACACGACAATGTGGGCATTGTGTTCAGATGAGGTAGGGAGCTTTGGAGACTTCAGCCACTGAGACAGGCCAAACATCGTTCATCTGAAAACAATGCCCACATTGCCATGACACAGACCTGGATTAAAATGGGTAAACTATCTCTTAAGAAATTCTTAGTCGACTAACACTCATATTTCGTCGAGAATCACGTTAACTCACCACTTTAAATCTTGTGTTTACCAGAGATGTGCTCACAAGTTTCTAAGAAATTAATCATTCAGCATTAAAAAAACAAAAGAAATATCTAATCAACTAAAGAAATCTTAGTCAACCAAGACCAAAACGACCGATTCATTAACTTATCAACAAACTACGAGCAGCCCTACTTCAGTAACAGTACAAAAGATGGGTGTGTGTGTGTGTGTGTGTGTGGTTACACTAGTCTCATCACTCTCCACTCCAAGTGTCCAGCACGTGCCCAGTTGTTGATGAGCAAATCATGTGATTATCTCATGTGGCATTCAAACTGCAGGACCACATATCTGCAGAAATCAGACTAGATGTGGCTGTGCAGAATACAAAATACATTCCCATCTGTTCTAAATATTTTCTGAGATGTCTTCTCAAACCCAAATCAAGTTGCAAATGTTAACCTGTGTATGTTACATTTGTTAAATGTTTTGGCACAAAATGATAGCTACTCTAAGTGAGGTGAAAAATCTGCAGTATAGATGCTGCCTCAGATGACAGGGCAGAAATGTATTTGTCCGTCCGTCTGCACCTCTGTGCGCATCCTCATCCGATTCTCATCATTTAGAAATGCAGCAGACAGTCGCCATGACAGAGCAGTTCTTCCTCCGTTCCCTAAAATGGCCTAAACCTCCTGATAATATTTGCTTTGCTAGCCGAGGGGGAGAAAGAAATTGGATTCTTTGATTTTAGGTGGGACTAAAGAGACTAAGACAGAAATACCATAACCCATTCATCACTGTGACACAACCTCTACAGGGAACAACCTCTCTAGCCAGCTGGAGAGGGGGCTGCATGGGGCATGCTGTTTTCAAACTGTTCTTTCATTACATTGGCATTTGGTGCTGATGCTCTTTTTGGGCTGAAAAAGCATCTGATCTTATACAACACTTTATGCCTGTTGGATGGGATGTTCAGTACAGACTGCAGTCGTTTCTTCTCGATCGTTTTTACAGCCATCTGTTCACATCTTAAACCAGGCAGCCTTTTTTTTGCCTGATCTTCAGATTTCCTGCAAGAGGAGCTTAGACTAGTAATTGCCCCCTTTAGTCATAAAAACAAGCATGTTGATCCTGCCTATTGGCATTATGTAAACATGATGTATACTAAGTCAAACGCTGACCCTTAGATATTTCAGCCTGTTCCATTTCAACACCAGTGAACGTCCAATGTTGCAGCACACTCTTAGACACCCAATCCCTGGTGGGGAGAATACGCAGCACAGGCACGGGGGACCGGAGCAGGGTCAGATGTGACAAGCGTAGTAATGGGGGCGTTGGAAGGAAGACAGCTCTGAAAAGGGATGAGTGCAAACTCAATTATCATCCTCAGTGGATTAAATATGGCCGATTGTCATGCCTGCGATAAGGGGGCTTTCTGTTGCTTAGCCACTTTAGAGCTGGAGAGAGAAGAGATGAACTGTAGTGTCAGTGTGTTTGGCAGCTTTGAGCCAAAGCAGTGTGTGTATATGACAAGTGTGTAGATGCATGCATGCGTATGTGTGCATGCGTGCGTGCGCGCGTGTGTGCATGCGTGTATGTGTGTGTGTGGCTGCACGTTTGTTTTTTCTGCCATCTGCTCACATGCTTCTATTAGCTATGCACTCATTTCATCACCACAAAACTTCCCTCCTTGGACTTTCAAATGTCTCTCCTTTTTTTTTGCTTTGAGTTTACTGTGTCTTTGCGGGTTTCAGGTACCCTCCATCCTCGCGGCAGGCGTCCCATGAGGAAGGGAAGGAGTGGCTGAGGTCCCATTCAACAGGGGGTCTTCAGGACACAGGTAGCCAATCCCCGCTGTCTCCTCCTGGGGCTTCCTGCACCACCACTGGAAAATACCACTACTCCAACCTGCGTAAGTCAAAAGGAAACTGTGTAGCAAACTGTAGCAAATCTGGAATAGATAGCTGAGTCATAGCATGTCCATAGGTAGTGAATATCTAGCATTTGAATTTGCGCCCAGTGATTGTATACCTATGATATAATTTTTTAGAGCCAAGATTCCTAGCCTTTGCAACCTGCCACCAAGCGATTGTTAATAGTAGTTAATAATTTCCCATTCCAAGTTAAAGTTTTGACCCTCTGTAAGCTCTTTATTTTTTTTCAATGTTCCTTTAATATGTAAAAATACCAGGCAGGATATGACAGTAGACACCTTGTCTTGGAAACTAACTGTATGACACTGAACTGTTTGATTTTAAAAAACTTTTTTTTCATGCAATGATTAAAAATACTATCTTAAAGTCTAGAAAAGTTCTTAGTACATCTGCAACATTATGTGATCATATCCAGCTGTATATATGTGTTCCTATTTCCTGCATGAATGATTTATTATTGATGCATTTTACACCTGTCAAAATGTAACAGGGGGATCTCTGATCTCTGTGTTTTTCTCCTCCACGCAGTGAGCCCCACTAACATCAGTCAGTATAACCTGCCGCCAGGCAGCAGCAGTATGAGCCGCTCCAACAGCATCCCTGCCCAGGATTCCTTTGACCTGTACGGAGAGAGTCACCCACTGGGTGGCAGCGCAACCTCCCTGGAGGACCGCCCACGCATCAGCCGTTCCGGCTCCTTCAGAGACAGCACTGACGAAGGTAGGACAAACTCTGGGACACGCTCTTAAACACACTCTTCAACTGAACTGTGTTCCAAAAATGGCCCTACTAGGAAGCCATGATAAATCATTTCAGGGCAAGTGAAGTCCCTTCAGTCATCAAGGACTTTAATACCACATTTAATGAGCTCTCCATGTGTTTACACTGTGAGTGACTTGGCTGATGGCCTGCTCCGTTCTGATCTTTTTGTGAGTGATGTAAGAGGCTGTATGTAAGAGGCATCCATGTAGAGATCAGCTTTTTAACAGACATATGTTGTTATTTTGTCACTGCCTTGGAGTAACTGTTTACAGCTTCACCTGAAAAAGTTACCATAACTAATGTTCTACTGAGTTGATCAAGAATAAATGAAAAAGCAATCAGAATTACTTTAAAACTCGCCTAGGTCAGATTAATTAGAAAATGGTCAGATTAATTAGAAAAGGTAGATTATGACATGGTCACATGTTTTGATTTTTTTAAATACTTTTTGTCACTCATTACTCTCTATATGTCCTTACAGTCCATGGATCTTCATTGTCTCTGGTCTCCAGCACGTCTTCACTGTACTCTGCGGTAAGTAGCCTGCAGCCTCCTCCTCCTCTCCCTAAATTTACAGCTTTCAAAGTTAGGGTTACAGTGTATAATGTTTAACTCATGGTTATGCTGCTCCAATCACTTTTTTTATATGAGCAATGTAATGAGTTCATAGTGACTTTTTGACATTTTAGCCTCTTTCTGCTCATTGTTGTAGTTTTCCAACCTGCAGCCTCAATGTTTTGAGTCACACCACTCTCATCCAATTTGTATCCAGACACAGCAGGCAGCAGTTTCTTACTGTTCACTACCGGCCTAGCAACAAACAGCAAAGTTGGTGACTAGCCGGTAATCATAACAGAACATTAAGCAGCTAGGAGAACAGATATTTCCCTCAGGAGTTAAATGGAGACCAAAACAGCTGAAAGGAAAGTAAATATTGGACTTTTATTCACCAGGTGGCAGGAACCACAATACCCGATGAATGCTAATGTTGCTTCTTGTCTGCTAATTGTGTAATCTTTTGCTTACAAGTTTGCCATAACATATTCATAAGTTGTGTTAATGCTGTTTTTACTGTTACTTTGTCGCTTCGTTTCATTGCCCCCAAGTGGCCAAAAAAAGGTTTAAAGCTACACTTTCTTATTCTGCGATAGTACCCAACAGACGCCCCAAATATTAAAATGTCTCATCTCATTGTTTTAAAATTCGGTGAGATAGGAGGACATGGTGCAATATACTGCAATTAAACATTGATTGTTGGTGCATTTTTTATGGCTGAAAGTAGACAGTGAAGATAAATCGAAGCCTTCAGCTCTTCCCAGTGATGCAGTGTGGCACGTATCTCACATACACTCTTCCAATAGTCTCGCCTCTTCTGTTTCTGTAAAAGCAAAAAAAAAACATTTCCAACGTTGCTTTTCACATTACTTTGGCAGATAAGACTCTGGACAAGAGTTGAGTTTCTAATAGCTAAGGCAGTGTTCCATTTTTCATGTTCAGCGAGGCAACAGATTTGTTTGAGGGGATAGAATCGATTACCACCCACCTCAGTCTGTTTACAATTTCACTCACAAGTTGCAGAGAAAAAAGCCTTGATGAATAAAGGATATAGTGTTATTTTAATCTTGTTTGGTTTAATTCTCTTCCTCTATGTGTCAGCCATTTCATAATTTAAAAGGCTCCTCATGTTGTAGATTCATTTTTAAAAGGATGCTTGTCGGAACACACAGTTAGACAATACTCTTTTTTTGTTTTAATTATGTGTCCTTCTTCCTTACAGACGGAGGAGAAAGCACACTCAGAGGTAAGGATGGGTAATATTCTGTTTGTCTGCATGCCCTCTTCTCTTTACCACCTTCCTGCTTCACATTCATACAGTTAAATACAGTTACACTTTAAAGCTGCAGATGTGGGTGGGGGTTAAGTGCCTTGCTCATAAGCACATCAACGGTAGCTGGGAGGAAGAAAAGAAATCAGTTTCATATTTAGTTTTAAATTACCTGCATTTTTCTCTGGGATACATGTCAGCAACCTCCCCGTACATGTTTTGCAACCCTTCAGCCTTTTTTCTACATCTGTATGTCGTCATGTTTGTGTGTCTTTCTGTTGCACTACATCTATATTCAGAGTGTTTTTCCATTGCTGCCTTCACATTCAACATGTTGCATTAGACAAAAAATACATAACTGTAGGAATCTAGAAGCTAAAGAGGCTAAATATTTAGCTAGCAGGCAGGCAACATAATGCAGGAAATGCAAGGGCATAATGAAAAAGGTATTGCCATTGGTAATATTAGGAATAAAATAGAAGAGGCCATATTCCTAATAACTAACATAACTGTGGGAGGTAGTAGCTCAGTCTGGAGGGACTTTGCTGACTGGGGGGTGACAGGTTCAAGTCCCGCACAAACCAAAGTACAGAGTGTGGACAGGTAGCTGTAGAAGTGCCAGTTAACCTCCTGGGCGCTGCTAATGTGTCCTCGAGCAAGGCACCGGACCCCCAGCTGCTGGGAGCACCAACTGTGGCAGCCCCTTCGCTCTGACACCTCTCCATCGATGCATGTGTAAAGGTCCTGTTTGTGCATGTGTGTGTGTGTGTTTCTGGCCTGTGTGTGAATTGTAACAAAAGCAGGGTGTCAAAATTGAATTTCCCCACTGAGGGCTTAATAAAGTGCTACTTCTTCTACACAAGTAAAATTACAAAATACCAACTTACCATCCACCGTAAAATTAACTTCCTTGGCCTCTGCCATTTCTGAAAATGTCAGCAAACACATCACAGCTTGCAAACTCCGAGATTATATCATGAATATCACTAGCAGGGGGCATTCATATGAACTTTTTTCTGTAAACATGAGCCCCCATGATCTAAAAGGCCTGAGAGTGAATCAAAGCACAAACAGTGATATTTGCTCAGCTTAATTTTTTATTAATGTATTATAATTGATGACTAGTTTAAACCAAAAAGTACATAAATATTAGTAAAGCCGTGGTGGATAAAGGTTCTACAATATAACAGTTTAACACCACGTTGCATTGGCTTTTATTATGAGTAAATCTTTTACATTTAGTTTCCTGTGCTACATCGCTCATTAGAAAAATGTACACTATACATATGTGCTGCATGCCCTGCCCTCTGGCTCTTTTTGTTTCCTCTTCAGTTTCTTACTGATTCATTCTCCAGATGTATGGTTTGATTTGGGGATTTCTGTTGTAATCCTTGTTCGCTGACCTTGTTTACTCGAGCTTTAACTTTAAGTCTGGATTAAACAGTAATGGCAAATACACTGTGGTGTTAGTTTTTAACTCTGCCAGATGGGTGGAGTTTAGCATCATGGTTACTGTGGTTGATATTAAAATCATGATTATTGATTTAAGGGACTAAATACGTAACTGCTTTCACATTATAAAAAACAAATCACCAACATGTTGTACTACAATCCTGCTAATGTTTACATCTCTGCATCAAAAAACACTCAAAACAAGGTTCTTCTTCACCTGAATTCGGTGCTAGAAAAAAAATAGAAATAGAATTGTGAGGATAAGATTTTCTACTTCTGCTCCAGACATTTGATATCCTCTGTATATTACACTTTTCCTCCCCAAAAGTGAAGCCAAAAGATCTGGATCCCCTGGCTGCTGGATATTAGTTTGAGACGAGTTTTCTATGGGCTGAGTACTTATTTCAAACGGCAATACCACAGTCCGTAATGTTCATTTAATTGTTGGATGCCAAAATGGTGATCAAAATTTATATTTGATTATTTGTGCAGTCCTAGTCACAGTGCAGTACCACAAATGACCCAATCCTGGTTCTTTTTTCCTGACAAAAACTGACTCATATTTGAGGTTTTCTTCTTTCAGATCCTGAGACAAGTGACCTACACATGACTTTTATTTATTTGAGACATTTGTCGTTATGTTGATACAACAGCGACTTTGCTGAACTTGGTTGGCACTGAGGATGAAAAACAGCAATAAAAGAAAAATCATAAAAAGGATTTAAAACTGGCAATGAACTGTGTTGGAAATTTGACTATATCCAAAACAACAGATGTAAAAATCAATCGCAAATGCTGATGTTGATACCAATTTGGAACTAAGCAGTGTGAAAGAAAGCAGGTATTGTCCATACTTTATCGTCATCCACTTTGGTAAACTGACACATCTGGCACGCATCTTATTAAAAAGGAAAACAGAATCAGGTATTTGAAAATGCTCTTTGACCCAGGTCAGGAATATTTCTACCTACTGTATATTTCTTGCTTTGCTGCTCAAAGTGTTACCATGAGAGACCCAGTGCTGTGGCTTGTGATAACCTATTTCTCTCCAGCCACATTAGCACATACTGTTTGATGGAGGCGTGCAACATAGTGTTAATTTTTACTCTTCTCTTTTCAATCAAGGGCCAAACAGTCCAAAATTCCACGGTAATCCCCCACACTTTGTGTTCACACTTCACCCCATTGTCTTTTTATACAGTATTACCATGTAACTGCACAGTTTTTACATCAGTTATCAACAAGGGAGTTGCAAGTTCAACGCCTTATTTACTTTATGTTTGTCAGGAGTGTTAACCATGCCTCTTTACCTTCTTCCCTAAACAGCAAATCAGAAAGCTGCGTCGGGAGCTGGACGCCTCTCAGGAGAAGGTGGCGACCCTGACGTCTCAGCTGTCTGCCAATGTGAGTTTGTTTACTTCAAAAGGCCGCCGCCAAAACAGCCGTCTCATTTGCATGATAACCTGCTCTCGAGCTTTCATGAGAAGCTTTCATGAGAAGTGTTGCCTAACGCGCTCTGGAAGGAATATAAATCAGACCCCCACTAATTTATTTTCTCTGTGTTTGAAACCACCCTGTTTGTATTTAGGCATTTTCTTTTTTGATTTTTTTTTACGTGTGTTTGTTTTTGTGTGCTTGTCCTGAGATGGGAGGTTTTCTCGCGTGTTTGTGTTTCTACGTGTGTCTCTTTGCTTTTTGTCTCACCCGGTGGGGTTTTCGGTGAGAGCAGGAGCCTCTCCCAAGTTCACCCAAGCAGGGAGAATCAAATGGAGATAGACAGGCACAGAACGAGAACAGGGAGATGAGGATAAGTGAATCTAGACTCAAGTGCGTCATGCGTGGGTGGAACCGAGTGAGATTCAGAGACCTCCAACCCCCAGATGGAGCTGTCTTTGTGCTCAGATGCAGATAGATCGACAAACTCGTCTCAGCCCCCCCACGCCCTCAATGCCAAGTGCCTGATCAAGCGTGGAGGCAGACAGGGTCTTCACTTCGGTCTAACGCTTTGATCACAAAGTTATGCAGAGCTGAAACTGAAGGCAAAACTGCAGGGAAACTTGATAAATGGAAGAGGGAGACATGACTTTATACAAGAGGAGTTATGTAGGGACAGTCAGACAACTTCTGGTTTGTTCTGATCAATTACTGGATGGTAAATCTCACATAAAGCTCAAGTATGCATAGAGCTTCACATTTGTGGTATGCAAATATTAAAAATGTTTGGCCTTATTTTGAAACAGACAATATTAATACTAAGTTGTTTACATGGCTAATGAAAAATGAATACACCAATATTTTCGTTTACATGAAGCTACCTGTGGCAGACTTGTTCAACCATGCGAACACAACATCCCTCTTTCATTTCTTCTACCACTTGCTTGAAGAGGTTACTGGTGCGATGTTTGCACATATCCAAAAACCTGTCTATATCCAACTCTTTTATAATGTTTAAAAGTATATATGTTGTCCATGTTTGTCTTTGGGCATGCATCTCTAACCCCAGCCTTGTTACTGTTGGCTGGCTAGGTTGTGTACGAGAACCATGGCAGCGCACCAAGCTGACCATATATTACTGCGGTAAAAACCCAAATTAGGTGCATATCCTAAATGTGCCGTAGACATGTCCAAAGAATGCTCCTGAATAATATAATCATATCCCACGTGTTCATCAGAAAACAATACGTTCAAAATAAATATATGTTCTTTACATGACTCATATCTAATTTGCATTTTTGTCATATTTGGACTAATAGTGAAACATTAGTGTTCATGTAAGCGCTATCACTGGTGCCTGGTCTGTAAATGACAACACACAGGTGGACAGCACCATAAAATCCAAGTTAGTATCTCACATCCATATTTTTTGTGTAGTGTTTTACAGCATTGCATCTGCCAGCCGATACATTGACAATACCTACAGTATTAAGTAACATTCTAAAGCAGAAAAAACAACTAATCCAGCATGGTTGAGTGAGAACAGCAATTTACACTTTGCGGGGGACAAATAATTTTCTGCATGTACTTTATTTTATAACTTGTGTTGATATAGCTTTGTGTAGGAAAATTATAAAACATGAAAAAAACAGATATACAATCTAAATAAAGGACTAGTGTTTCACCATATGTGTTGTTGATATTCACTTTCCCTTAACAGGGCCGAAGTGGAAAAGGATACCTCATGCGTAACTGTGCCAAGCCATATGCAAACACCCATATGTGCTTTACAGCTCCCACTCTCATGTTAGAGGCTTGGGATTTCAAAAATAAAAAAACATGTGTTGTACTGGAGCTGCATCACACTGTGACCACCTGACCAGTGTGGTGGGCTGCGGGTGCTATAAGCTCACTTTATCCTCGTCTTGTCCACCCACGGTCCTGAGACTCACTGTGCCATATGCAAGACCAGCCAGAGACATCGCTTAATCATTCATGTTCTATGCAGAAATACATGGGTAAAATCCAAGTTTGATTCTGTCTCCAAAGAGAGAACAACTCAATTTTGAGGGCATCTCTCTTCCTTAATGTCCTCTTATGTAACACTAACTTCTCCACCATTTATTCTTTAATACACATGGTGTTGGTGCGTGTACTAAAAGGTCATTTCAATTTGAGCTGTGACTTTTAGAAAGTGTGCGAGCATCCAAGTGTCTCATTCTCTCAAACTGCAGAGCAACACAATCCCTAAGGTTTGACCGTGAACATTTGTATTTTAAGATAAGTGAAAGAGATCTCTCTAAATCACTTTGCCACTGTATACATCATTCTGATGATCTGGGTTTGTGTACTGCAGGTGGTGAAATTTGGATCTTAAATAAAATATTACGGGGATGTCAACAATACCCTCAGTCACGCATGCTATCATAGAAAATGACACCCATTAAAACATAATTGCTGCTGCACTGTCACCACGCAGACGTCGTTTTAATTAACTGCCTGTTTGTTTTGGCATTATTTCATTAGAATTAGTACATAAACCAACATCCTGTCAAAGGGATTAAGAAGAACAAATGCTGCCAAACTGGTGAAGTATTGCACCACCTTTCAGCCAATAGAAGGGAATATACCTTTTCCTGCCTGGACTGATATTAAATCTGGTTTAAGAATTCACACAACCCCACACCCCAAATCTTCTTCTTCTTTTAGTCACCCTTCACTGTGTCACCCTAACTTTGGCGCTTTTCCCTTTCTGCTCAGCCTGGAAAGGGTTTCCCCTCCCTCCCTGTTCCTATACCTCTTTATCATCCCCTTCCCATTTGTGCTGGAGTGTTTAAAGAAGGTAGCCCAGCAGTAGGTGCTGGCTCAGACCCCTGAAGTCTTGACTGCGTTTCATCCATCTTCTGCCGACATACAACCCCCTTGAGCTGTCGTCTGCATATTTAGTAGTGGCGTCAGGCAGCACCAACACTGATGGCTTGTCTTCGTCCAGTGCACTGGTTTGCCCCACCGTCAACCTCAATCCTGGACCCCAGGTGAGGGACATGTGGTCAGAAAAAGGGGAAATTAGGGTCCAAGCGTATCTGCCGCCCCAGGAGCAGGACAGATGGTTCAGCCACAGGACACGTTAGAGACTGATCAGCGCCTCCTTCATGGTGGACAGGTGGGCACAAGGCTGTTGAGTCGAAGTTCACAGGTGGAGTTGGAAAGAGATGTGGAGTTGGAGAGATGAGTTGGAACAGTTGGCATTTCGAAAGGTCGAGACCTTTGTTGATTCAGCCGGGGACATAGAGTGGAAGAGGCAGCACAGGGTGTGTGTGTGTGTGTGTGTGTGTGTGTGTGTGTGTGTGTGTGTGTGTGTGTGTGTGTGTGTGTGTGTGTGTGTGTGTGTGTGTGTGTGTGTGTGCGTGCGTGCGTGTGTGGGCGTGTGTGTGTGTGTTTGTGTGTGGATCCTCACAAAGATAGAAATAAGTTTTGACAGGGTAGATTGCACATTTGGGAACAAAATGGAAAATGTAATTTAAAGTCCTTGAATGTATAATAATGCAAAAGTTTGTGTGTGTGTGTGTGTGTGTGTGTGTGTGTCTGTGTGTGTGAGCATGTGTGTGCATTTGTTTAGCAGAGATTGTCTGATCTGTCTGGGCATGCTGCCCACCTCTCTGTGACACACCAGGCCAGACAGGTGTCTCAGGATCTCTAGCTAAAGATTGGAGGATGAGCTGGCAGAACACACACACATATACACACAGATTTCCGCGACACACGAGGACACACAGTCCTGAACATAAGGCTTCACCAGACGTAAATATGTATTCAAGAACAGATGCACAAGCAAATCCAGACACAAATAAAAACCACAGCTTCATCAGAGCAGATGGCGTTACTGCGCGAAACGTTAGCCATCATTCGGTGTGTCACCTGTGCATCTTCAGGGGACAGATGAAGTCAGGGAGAGCATTGATCTGTGTGCCTCTGTGACAGCGACATCTTTTTTTCAGTGCAGAGTGTTTTTGTTTTTGTATAAGTCCAGAAAAAACATTTTTGGAGTTTAAATCTGTGATGGTTCACTTACAACAAAAAATGCAACTGTGAATTTCTATAAAACGCTTCCAACAAACTCCTTGTGTGAATAAACCATTCGTAACATGCTTGGTGCCCTTTAAGTCTGAGAGTGACTGAAAGTGGAGGGCTACGCCTGTATGTGTTAGATTTCCCAGCAGGAGTCCTTTATAGGGTGCAAGGAACCTCTTCAGGAGGATACAGTGTGAGCCTTCAAACTTGGACGAACAAAGTTTTCACTTCTTGTTTACTCCTCAGTCGTCTTTTGCTCAGGCAAAAACTCACTTAAAAGCTTCCGTCACCAACCAGCAGACCAACTTATTGATTCTCTGTGAAAAGCTTTTGCTTTAAGGGAGGACCTTTTTTTTTCAAACATTCATGAATATTGATTTATATATTGGATGTTGTGTTCATTCTGCTGTAAATTTTGACTGACCTTATTTTACTGTCAATAACTCTGTGGAAAAATCAATGTTACATATACTACCAGTGACTTCAGCAGCTGAATCTCTATGTGTCTCTGTGTCGTTAGGCTCACCTGGTGGCAGCTTTTGAGAAGAGCCTTAGCAACATGACCTGTCGCCTACAGAGCCTCACCATGACTGCTGAACAAAAGGTACAAGAGCTTAGTCCGGAATTTGAAATATACTGCATTTGAAGTCCATGGCAAAGGGATTACAGAGAAGAGAAATCATTAGAAACGGGCAGATTGCTTTGACATTGAAATAGTGCAGTTGAACATAAGAATGTAGAGGTCGGCAGTTGTGGCTTATTGGATATTTTTATCTCTGGGTTCAGTGAAAGGTTTCTAGTGAAGTTTTCATTCTCACCAAAGGTTTTTCTTATTAAATTTTTATTTTTTTGCCTGAATTTTTCTCCAACTTCTTCCTAACCTTTACCAAAGGTGTTCAAACTGGCTTTAAGTACAAATCTTTTTGCTTCTTAATCAGGTAAAACTGCTAAATTTGCATGGACATGCAAGGTTTCAGCATTTTCCATGAACCTCAGGCCCAAAAACCCACTTCAAACCATTGTATTTTTCAAAAATCCTCCAGTAGTTATCTGCTTCAGGGTCTATTTTTCTCCTTTTTCAAACAAGTCAACTTTTTGACCAACAGGAGGTTTCAGAAGAGCTTGAATTGCTCGGAAAGACTGATCACACAGCAGCAACAGCAATATGCTTAAAGATATATCCCTACCACAAATTATGAATACATCCCTCTGTTCACACACCCACACACACACTAGCCCAGAGTGCTGACGAGCCCTGGCAGCTCTTTAATCCTCTATAAATTAAAGCGGACTGGGATCTGGTGGGATGTCTTTATTAAACAAGGCTGTCCCAACTTTTAATTAAAGCGGAAACCCTATCTGCAGCCCTCAGTTGGTTTTTGGGCAAGGCAGAATAGGAGACTCCCTCTATCTGATCGTGTTGGTTCAACAGAGTAGAGCTTTATTATTCTAAGCAGGTGGTGCCAGGGTTGGGGCAAATCCACCGGGAGACTCCAGTCTTCTTCAGAATACCCTCCATTTTTGTCCCTCATTCCCTTCCAGCGAATGCCATGCCATGCCAGTGCCAAATTTAGGACTTTGTTTCCAGTGACGAAGCGCCACACATTTGGCCAAACAAAGAGCTGTTTTTGGTGCGTCATCCTTTGTTCAAAAACTGTTTCTCTCCAGGAGTCTGAGTTGGTTGAGTTGAGGGAGACAATAGAGACGCTGAAGACCCAAAATACTGACGCACAGACAGCCATCCAGGTGGCGCTCAACGGCCCGGACCACCTACACAAAGGTAATACCAGCAGGGGATGTTGGACCAAACTTCTCTTAAAAAATTTTTTGAGGGAGGCCTTAGAATCCTTATAGTGGACACTGGATCCGTTTTGATCTGCATGTGAAGATGACGGATCCTATTCATTTTCTATGGAAAGCAGGAGACCTGGCTGCGTGTCGCATGATTGATACGGCTCAGCAAGGTGACTGACCATTTGCATGAATTTGCATAATCCCGACTCGTCCTCAACTTTATGCAAATGAGGTCCGTCCAACGCACCAGGCTCGCAAAATGCACTAGAAAGGAGATTCTGTTAATATATAACTTATTTCTTGCCTCGATTTTTTTCAGAAAACATATTCTAATACTGCTGTAAAATTAGAAAATTTGTGATTAGGCCCACCATGTTTATACAGTCAAGCCAAGACCAAGCTCAGCCCAATTTGCAGTTTCTCTATCCAATGCATTGTTTTAAGCAACGTCAATTCAATTGACCCGCCCACCGGGTCTAGCAAACCCACCCATGAAGTTTGTTTGCTCGATTTGTATCTCTACCTTTAGTGTTCCATAGGTGGATGTGAACCCGTGTTACTTGTGTTTGAGCTGTAAAGGTCCAGTTTGAAAAGCCTTGATTAGTCATAGAAATAACCTGAATCCTTTTTAAAGTATCCTTCCTCGTCATAGTTAACAAAAAACAAAAAACTCTGTTTTTTATACTATATATGGTCCACATTCAGTAATTATCACTCTCCATTGTTTTTTCACTGCAAATTGCCTTTACATGCAGTCCAGGCATGTAGCCTGGCTCATTTTATCAGCCTCACTGTTTGCTGTTCACTCTCGTACAGCTGTAACAGAACTGTTTATAGTGACAATGCTAATCACACATGTTCCTGTTTCTGCTACTTCACAATAAAGTGTTTAACTGGCAAAACACAGGCTGGCTTTTATTGTTAAGTAGTCACAGGAGATGAAATACATTCGTCACAGAGGGTGCAATGGTTTTGGGGGGACTTCTTCATCAAAATAATGTGAGTTTGTTTGTCTGTGCTATAAATGCACTGCATTTATGCCAAACTACTCTACAAGCATTTGCTGTAGTATTAAACAAGAACATTTTTCAGAATGAAAGGCCTCTCATCTTTTCGGTGCACTAAGATCTTGTCTGTCATTTCCAGACCTGCGGATTAGACGGCAGCATTCGTCAGAAAGCATGTCCAGCATCAACAGCGCAGCCAGTCACTCCAGCATGGGCAGTCTAGGCAAGGACGCCGAAGACAAAAAGAAGAAAAAGAAGAGCTGGGTAGGTGGACAAACTAAAGAAGCCATCACTGTGAGACAAAAGCGACAAAAAAGTCCAAAAAATGATTAATCTCATGACATGCTTTACTGCTCTTCTGCACAAAATACCAATAAAGGTCAGAAATCAGAAGACGCATGTTTTTACATTTAGTTTTCTAGTCATTGTTTAGGAGTTGGATTATAAATAGATTAGAAACAGAGGCACTTAAGCTAGTTCAAATACACTGTATATGCCTGCATTAAAAAATTAAATGTCTTCTTTACATAGATTAAGGCACTTTGTTGATCTAGCTTATTGTACTGTTGCACCCACTGAAGGAGCTTCAAAATCAGCTAAATGCCTAAAATGTAAAGTTAAATGTGTTAAATATTCTGAATATACCAGCGTATGGCTCGACCTAACCATGAGCTCAGGATGGGGGTTTGGTTGAGACTCCCGACCTTCCCGATTCAAAAGTGTTTATGTATTTGGAAAATTTTCAGGTTGGAGGCAAAGCATGTTTGGTCAAATCATCTGCAAAACCATCTCACATTCACCTCTTTCTTAACGGCATCACAGTCTGCCATCATGTCCCTGTTGCTAGGTTACAGTGCTGACATGGTGTCAGCTGAGTGGCAGTGAGGGCTAGTGGAGAGGACGAGGAGAGGAGTTAACCACCCTGTAATTATTGTTTGAGATGCACTTTAAATTCCATATACAGTGACAACAGCATGCAAATTAGGTTGGAAAGAAGCAAAGTTTCGGCTAATGTCATAGATACTGAAGTTCGGTTTGAAACCAGGGCAAAAGCTGCCCAGAGGTTAGAGAAGTGCTGGCTGAATCTCTCAGTCAAGTGGGAAAGTCTGGGCAGAAGAGAAACACTCTCACTTCCCACAGTACTTTTGAGAAGGGCACTTAATCCCTCAGTTACTCAACAGGACCTTCAGGTTTGAAGGTCTGGAAAGACTCAAAGTCTTTCACAAAGTTCACTTTAACTACTGTCTCTTTTGGGGAAAACAGAAACAGTTTCTTTGGTGGCTCAGGTTGCTAAAGTATCTAAGAAGTACTTGCTTTGTGGTTGCAATCTAGTCTCAGACATTTTGATTTATGCAATACCCATCTTTTGTTTCTCTTTTTACTGAGGGCTGTGTCCACAAATATCACAAATAAAGCCAATTTATCGGAAAAATGCACAACCATAAAGCTCTCTCTTCTCCCTCTTTGCCCCTCTCTGGTTTTTCTGTTCTTTGCCTCACTCTACAATACAGCTCAGAGTCCCTGACTGGAGAGCTGTTATTTGCTGCTGCCCCCTGAGTCAGACAGATGACATATTAGAAGTTCCGTCTCAGCCAAAGAGCGCCGAGCAAGTGTTCACTCAGTGCTGCAATGCAAAACGCCTGCCCTTGAAATGAAACGCATGCTTTCAGTCCAAAAGTTCACCATTGAGAGTGATACCCAAGCCTGCTATGTTAAGTGAGAGCCCCCCAAAAATTTCAAGTCAGGCTCATGAATACAAATCAATCCCTTATTTAAGCAGTAATTAATTATTCATTGGCATAAATACTGCCTCGGTGCACACATGGGTGGAGACACGGAAAGAGTTGAACTAAGGTTACTGGAAAGTGGGTGAAGAGCAAGCAGGAAAGCAGCAGATCATGCTAACAGAAGGATGGTGTAATGAAGAGGTAGGGTTCCCTTTTTGCCAGCAAGCATCTGACCCTGCTTAAGTAGCATTTAGCAGGACACCTGAGGAAGATGGCACAACTTTCTTTAGCATACACCCATAACCAAGGGGTCCAATAGGTAGCCATCCACAGATACAGTTATGGATTCACTGTTATCACCACATAGAAGTTTATTTTTAAAACGTGTCTGTATATGACAATAAAAATAATCTTATTAGCTTATTATTGCATAAACCATAAGATGTATGTATATAGGCTTATTATTATTATATACATTATATGTAGTAGGGGGTCCCTGCTCCACCTCTCTATCAGCTGAGGGTCCTTGGCTTAAAAGTCACTGATGACCCGTTCTCATAACTGTAAACACGAGTGCACATCAGGACTGTCCCTTGAAGGCTCAGCCCTTAACAAAAACATGACACGACTAGTCATGTATGTGAAACAATGTCAGAATGATATACAGTGTTTTAAAATCCATCCATCCCTTTCTCTATGGCTGCTTCTCTTGCTCAGGACAGCAGGGAGGCTGAAGTCTATCCCTGAATTCATTTATGTGAACTTCTATTGAATGAATGTGCTTGTAGTAAGACTAAAGCTAAGCTACAACATACATTCTCCAAACTCTTCCCTCGCACACAGTTGAATAAACAAATTCACTCTTCGGTGGAAGAGTGTAATTAGCTAATTAACTCACCTGGCACTGCCCTCCTGAGCCATCCCCACTACACTCCGTCCTGCAGCTGATTGTCAACCACGCTCAGCCCCACACTACTGTATTTGTACGTTCTTTTTAGCATGCTGAAGGATTTCATGCAACATCTTGTAAATGCTTATAACCTTATGTATTAGATAATGTAGACACCCATATTCCCTTTCATCCAGATATAAACATGGCTGTGACTATCTCAATCACATAACAGTAAGATAAATAGATGATTAGGATTCTCTGAATGAGCATGAGTGTGTGTTTGCCTGGCTTAACGTTGGGTGTGTTCTGCATCTTCAGGTGGCTGATTCCATCCCGGCTCAGGTCAGTGGCTCCCAGAGTGTCTTCTGTCTGTGTGCTGTGGTTATTCCCCATCATCCCTTTCTTTCCTCTTTTGGCCTCTTCCTTCTCCTCGTTACCTTATCAGAGCAACCACTTCTTTCCCCTTTCTGGAAACGTTGGCATGGATACAGCAACCCGCCCCTTGTTTCTTCCTCATCCCTTGTTCATTTTGATTGCCTGTTCAGCCCTAATTTTAGGGTCATTAAAAAGCCTGGTTCCCCCCTTATCCTTCAGCCATTTCCATCTCTACTTACAGCCTTGCTTCTTGCCTCCCTCTTTACCTAAGCCAGACAGGGACCATTGCTTGGAAACAACACAGAGTGACTTCCTGATCTGGCAGGGAGTGATGTCTTTTAGAAACTGACCTGATGTCATTGTAGAGGTTGGTGGGTGGCGATATTGACCTCTTTGTTCCCGTATATTTGTGTTGCATGTGTCTTGCAGTTGCGCAGCTCCTTCAAGCAAGCGTTCAGCAAGAAGAAAACCAAATCTCAGTCGGCCCACGACGAGATGGAGGAGATGACCGACTCGCTACCGTCCTCGCCCAAACTGCAGCACGACAACAGGCAAGGCAGCATCGCCACGCTGCATTCTTCGCCCTCCACTACAGAGTGAGTTTTTACACATGCATCCACTCCTACTCACATAAATATGCACAGTTTACTCTCTCCCCCTTTACATATTTGCATCATTCATACAAATCGACTCGAAAGTGCAATTTCTTTTAATTATTGTCCCCACAAATGTCTGTTAATCCTCACCTGGCCTTTCTTTTACCTCTTTTCCGACCTCTCTGTTCATCCTTTTCTTTAACGTCTCTCCTGCTGTAGCAAGTGCATTTGCGATAGCAAGTCCTCCCCCATTTGGACGCCAAAGAAAAAGCAAAACGGTTACGTGGTCTACAAGCACAGATCTCGGTAATAGGCACTGTGTGGCATGCTCCCAGGGAGTGTGTGTGCAGTGGGGTGTGTTGGTGTGAATTTCTTCTGCATCTTAGTACCGTAACCACACCGGCATGTCAGAGGTGATGATCTCTCTGAAGTGTCCAGTTCAGGCTGAATATAGGGTGAAAAAAACTGTCTATCACTGCAAAAGCAAACCAGAATTAAGCATGCAAGTACGGTGCACATCTTCTACGCTGTGTGGCAGCTGGTGAGATGATTTAAGTTTGACGTGGTTTTCTCAGGGGCAGAGCATGTGGTCAGTTATTGAGTTTGACACAGTCAACGACACGAGTGTGACACATTCCTGTTGTGTTTTTGACAAAGCAAAATAGCATTGCATCTAACTCTAGTTATTGTGTCAGATCTCTGCCTGTTTATTGTGGAGATAACTGAATCATAATGATGGGGCAACTACCACAGCACCAACTGTATATCACACACTGACAATGTTAATTCAAGAGTTTTTAGAGTTGCTAGTAGCACGCATTGTAAGTAAATGATGTGTATGGTAAATGGGGATGGATTGGCTGTCCCAAATATTCCAGTTCCCCATTCACCTCAATGTTGTACCTCCCTTTGTGGGTCTCACCCCTCTGAGCTTCAGCTCTCTTGTTTCTGTTTTCCTGTGTATTTTTTCTCTCTAGATTGTGTGTGTGTGTTTGGTATAACCCTCGAGGTGACCCCCTCCTCCTCCCTGTGTGTGATCCCGCTTGCAGGCTGTGCGAATGCACCGAAGCCGAGGCAGAAACCATCCTCCTGCTGAAGAACGAGCTGAGGGAGAAGGAGCTCAAGTTGACAGACATCCGTCTGGAGGCACTTAGCTCCGCCCACCATCTGGACCAGATCCGAGAAGCCATGAACCGCATGCAGGTGAGATTACAGTGAACTAAATGAAGGTCAAGCTCATGATGGAGACCTGTTGCCATCTTGATGTGTGAAACTGGATCAGCATGCCAAATAGCTCATTTATCAGGAGAGCATGGTGGTAAAGAATATCTAATCTTAATATCAAATTGGTTTAGCTCTGTTTGACATTCCTGAAGTATTCTGTCGTGCCATCAGTCATGTTTATACAGTACCTGTCTACTCAGCTCCCATCTCATGGAGAAAGAAATACCTTTGGTTGGGCTACAGTTTATTTTTTTCTTTGAAGGCTCAGACAGGCAAAACTTTGCTCCGTCTGTCCAATTAATTTGGGTTTAAGTGGTTTGTTCCTCCCTAAAGGCACTGGAGCATGACAGCTGCTACCAGTTAGGAAGTGAACACTGCATTCAGTGGGTTAGTGGATGGCTGAAGGGGCACCAGGAGGGCTGAAGGGAAACCAGCTGATCTTGCACACATACAAACACAAACACATTAACACAGAGACGCTCATACTATATTTATACACGGAACAACCTTGTTAGCTTAATTGTACTTCATGGTATTGCTTTATTCTGCGAGAAAATATTCCTTTACAGTAAGTCCGAAAGTTTTAACATCTTGGAAAGAGTAATACAATAAATATAAAATTTGGAGAACATAAGATACTAAGTCTTACCAGCTATTACAAATCCCACTGAGCCAGCATGCCGTATCACCTCCAAAACACGCAATGAATACATAACTTGTCATTTAAAGTTACAATCAAGTGAGTTTTTGGATTTCACTTCCCAGCAATGCAAACAGTGTCTGCATAACGTCAGTCAGTTGTCACCACTTTTTTGTTCAACCAAAGTAGTGGATTACTCACAACTAGGGCTGTAGTCAACAAAAGAATATCCTCAACTCAGCTGAAATTCTACCTACTCAACCAATCGATATGTCAACAGGAAAAAATTTGAATGTTATCTCTAGATTAACTAAATTGGCCACAGTGCACTGACTGCACTCTACCTGGTGCTTTCAGTGGCGAGAGCAGCATAATTTGTCATGCTTTGCAATGGGAGTGCCGTGCATTTACACTCTACTACCAATGGCAGCAATTTGACAAGACGCTTAATATCTATTCCGCGAGTGAGTGCTACATGTTTTTTTTCTGGTCACTGAGATTTGATCATGGGGTAAAACTTTTTGTAAAATACAATCACAGTAAGTTTTTACCCAGACAACCGGTCGCAGTGGAGGAGGGGCAGGACTAATACCACAAAGACCAACCATCACATCCTACATGTACAAGTGCTGAATAACAAAAATTAGAGAACAAATTATCAATAGTTGATTTACTCTGAAATACTGTTTTTTACTGTTCATAGTTTGATAGAATATCTGCTGTGGCTATATGTTTTTTTTTAATGACCAAGGCACTTCCTTTGTGAAAAAAGCAGTGAGCAAAATTAGAGAACCCTTTCAGATCCCTCCCAGTTATTGGTGTTAATCTGGCACCTGGTGACAGTTTACTTAATTGTTGGACACATCCTATTTATCTGCAGCTCTCCTGGTTACTTTGCAAGATGGCGAGCCACTCTAAAGTGACTGAAACCCTGAGACAGCAGGTTGTCTAGATGAAGGCCTAAGGAATGACCCTCTCATTGTAAGAGAGGTTGGGCGTTCCAAGTCTGTGATTTCAAAAATATTGAAACTTTACAAGGGCACAGATTAATTTAAGTCCCTCAAAAAGGCCGGTCATTCACATGAAACAAGTGCACGAGAGGAAAGGATACTGCAAAGACTCTCAATGAGGAATCGGTTCAACTCAGCAGCTGGAGTTGCTTGTCAGTTCAGTGCTGAACAGGGCGAGGATCTGTCTCAGCACACAGAGTCTCTTCATTGAAGGCTTTTTGGACTGAAAGCCCCCTCTGCAGTGATCAAACCTCTCTTCTCTTCTTTCCATAAGCTGTGATGGTGAACACACTCCAGAGAGATGGAAAGAAATTGTTGAGTTCCCCATGAAGCTAAATAAAAAGAGA
Organism: Echiichthys vipera; assembly: GCF_963691815.1. NCBI lineage: Eukaryota > Metazoa > Chordata > Actinopteri > Perciformes > Trachinidae > Echiichthys > Echiichthys vipera. Next base: position 18,824,073 of record NC_139845.1, on the reverse strand, counting down.
CAAAATGAAAAATTCTCTCTGCAATACACATATTTGATTTAGTTATATAACTCCCACTGATGTATGGCAATGGCACACAGCCAATCAGTTCAAAGTATAATGTTCAAAGGTTTCATATTCTTAAAAGGAGCACATGTTCAAAGAGTATAAGTGGATCTTTGTGGATGTGGAATCGCCTCGTCTGTAGAAGCCTATAGTCTCCTCTCAGATCTGGGGATCATGTAGGAACCTTATCTGGGACTTAACCTTCTGTAAAAAGGGAACCTTGAAGACCAAAAAGCTGCTTACAGCCGATAATTCCAATATAATTATTCAAAATAACAACAGTGGCCAGCCAGAATGCATGAAAACGACTTGAACAGACTGTTATTAACAATCTTTGAATGCATTCTCTGTTAGATTTTGTCTCATTTTCATTCTTTTTTTCAATAAACAGAATGAGATCGAGACGCTTAAAGCAGAGAACGATCGCCTCAAGTCCAGCGGTAACGCCACTCCAACAGCCACGCCAGTCAAGATGGCCCGGCCACCATCTGAGACCTCCAGCACGTCCTCGTCCTCCTCCCGTCAGTCTTTGGGGCTGTCGCTCAACAACCTCAACATCACTGACACCATAATGTCAGGTCAGTTCAATGTCAGCTCTGGTGTCTGCAGCGCATCCATCTCAAGTGTTTGTGTGAGTCACATTGGCAGCCTGCAGTTGTTCCCGAGAAGTGAGAGCAGCAAATGCGAGTGAAATAGACTAAGCAGGACTGAGTATTCAACCGAATAGAAACAGAAATCGTTTTTAGTGTTTCATTTTAGTGTTACAAGTGGGTTCTTTTTTTCTTTCAAAACTGTTTGCAGATTTTTTCAGCTATTGAGAATTAAACCTCCAAGTGAGGCATTGTCAGTGCCATGTTTTATGTCTAGTTAAGCTGTGGGACACACTTTACGGTCTGTAGCAGCTCTCAGGGTAGAAGTTTTTTTATGTGGCATCAAGTTGGATTAGCTCTCTCAGCACTTGCCTCAACAAATGTGAGAGAATTGTGTTTGCGGAGAGAAATGATCTGGAGGAGCCGCATGAAATGATGAAATAGCTGCTCTCTCTACTGCGAGGACTGGCACCACAGCAGGAGCCCTTTCCACACACACACATACATGAACATTCTGAAATCTCTCCAGGCCTATTCCATTGGAGAAGTGAAAGAGTTTTGTCCCTCTCACTTGTCCTTTAATTAACATAGAAGGCACAGCTCTCTCTGAGGACTCGGGCCCTCATTAATTGATGGAGGGATGAGCCGAGAGCAGTGACGCGTGGGAAGACGAGTGGGCCAGCGGGCCGTTATCACCCAAGCACAGAGCCCTCAGCTAAGGGAAGCCAGCCGAATACAAAGTACCTCCATCCCTCCCCAAAATAGAGTCTGGTAGAAAGAGAATGAAGAGAGAGATTTACTGCATGGTGGGAGTCGTTAGTGGTGTGGTGGTTGTCAAAGGTTAAAGGTGGCAGGAAACTAAAAAATAGGTCAAACTTACTGCAGACACATTGCAATGTATTATTTGCTGCAGTGTTGTATTGTTTGTTGTTTGTTTGTACATTAAAGGCTGGCAGATCGAGTTGACTCAGTCAAATTTCAAATGTTTACAACTCTCACGCCCCTACCCCTCTACCACCGAGCTCCTCAGCTTCCTCTCATCAAGTGTTCGTCAGTGCATGTGCACCAGATTCCTGTGAACGCGCCCGCCTCTTCTCTCATCAATAAACAGAATAGGGTACACTCTACACAGAGGTAGGCTGGCTAACTCACTCATAGATAGCAATTGCTAACGTCATTTTAACGTATACCTAGCTTGAGGCTTGTGCATGTGATGTTGTCACATGCAGGGAGGGGGATCTGTAGCGTGTGCACAAACTGTGAACTGCGCTGAGTAGACAGGGTGATACGGGCACGGTAGATTTTTGCAAATCAAACAACAAGCTCTAGGTGTACGTAGAGGCGTGTTTTTTTTTCTAAAACAGGATGATTTATGTTGCTCTATCGGAGTATAGTGTCGGCTTCAGTTAACATGATCAGACAAATGTTGTCGACTGCGACTTTAACAATAGATAACATGAGAATTTGTATTTGAAAGATGTCGCTTGTCACTTATGACAATTATTATCCCTGTGCTGGGATAAAGCCTGACAACGTTGTGTCTCTCACATACTGCTCCTGTTCTGCTATCTCTGCTTTCGGTTTCAAAAGGGAACTTTCGCTGCATCCTGGGCTTACCGCCAGCCAAGACAATTGTGAATGGTTTAAATAAATAAAAACAAGCCAGATCATTTTTCCCCCTTGACCAGATTGAGCGTTGTAGTGTCTCAGCTCATTGTTTTGGTTTTCCTTTTTCCAGAGAAAAAGCTCTAAAAAGCTTTTTTTTTAAAAGCTACACTAACTATGTCTGTCTGTCTGTCAGATGTGGAGCATTTATCAACTAAATAGCCATATATTATTCAATACTGGACTTATTTTCTACAGGTGGTCAACACAACTCTACATGAACGTAAACGGTTGCGCCTTGTCTATTGGATGTTTATAGATTAACAAGTTTATCATATAAAGTTGTTGATGATATGTCATAAAAAAGATGGTATTGCAGGTTTTAATAAAACGTCACAAAGCCTGGTATAGAGATGACAAAAATCTGAAAAGAACTTTAGTGTTTTCATTGAAAAATGACAGGCTGCTGATCAAATATGAAAATTATGATGCTGTATAATCACTCATAAAGGTGAAAAAATGTTCAAATCTAAAAGTCAACAAGCTAAGTCTCCAGATATACTCATAAGTGATGAGCAGAGAAGCTGTTAAAATGCGTCTGCTGTAAGGTGTTGTGAGCGTTGTTTGCTTCTTTACTCACATTGTCAGATTGATGAAAATCATTCAGTCATTTATTTCTTTGATTGTGCTCTGTTTAATTTCCTTAACACACAGTCAATTATACATTGTAATTGCATGCACTCCTTTAAGACTCACTATATGAAAACATTCATTAAATATCAAAGTCATTATCATATTAAAGAAACCCATTAGCTACCTTTTTTTTTTTTAAGAGTCTGTCCATTACCAGCTCTAATTTGCCGGCAGGCAGAGTTTGTCTATAATGAATCAAGGATCTGAGTGATTCAAGTTGATTGTGTTTCCTAACAAAAAGTTCTGTTTTTAGATATTCTGTTAGACGACAGCTACGAGGGCAATCTACGCAAAGAGGGCCGTAGTGTGCGAATAGTGGTTACCATCAGCAGTGGGCCTTACACCACCAAGGTTAGTAAATAAAGAGTTCTCTTTTCCTCCAGCAGAAAAAAACACTGTAGTAACATTTGTTCTGACTCCTGTTGTTTTGATCCACTTCTTTAGGGTAAACAAAGCCACGCATACCTAATTGGATCTATAGGTGTGAGCGGGAAAACCAAGTGGGATGTCCTGGATGGGGTGATCCGACGCCTCTTCAAGGTAAACACACTGTTACTGTAGGTTCAGGTCAGTTATTTAGGCTGTAGTTATAGACATTGTGACTCGTCATAGCAGGAAAAGGCACATATATAACTAATATTATTAATGTTCTATTAATAACCCATACTAAATATGTGCAATGAGAGATGTTTATCCAAATATTTTATGGTCATTGAAGCATGAAAGTACAGGCACCATGCACTAAAAATGGTGATGCATATTATAGCTGTAATAAACTTAAGAGTAAACAACAGTGGTGCAGACCTCCGCCAAAGCCAAGGCTCACAAGTTCCTCAGATGGTCCCATTAAAGTCATTCTTCCGACTTCAGTGTGTCGTGAGCTTTAAGTTGTAATGTGAAAACAACGTGAACGTGCATCAACATGGATAAATGTGCAATAATTCATCAACACCAATCTACTAAGCAGGTGTACAACTTACCTCCAAGTGCACTCCAGAAATGCATCTGTAGAAACAGAACTACTACATGAACATGTCCACGGTGTCCCCAGCTGTGCTTTAATCAGCTGCATGCATATCAATAAAGATACTGCACTGATCTCCCTTTGGTCTTTTCAAGTAATGTTTGTATGTGTGGTGTAGATTTGTCATGTGCCTTATTCTAATTTCCTGGACATTCATTTAAATTAAAATGCAGCTTCTTTTTGAGATGAAATGAATTTAATAGAGTGATGCATGTGCTCTTATGCTCTTAGATGCTGTGTATTTATTCAGCTGCAACGATGCCCATTTCATTACACTTGATTGCCTGGAATTTGATTTATGTAGGCCACATACTTCCCATGGAAGAATGTCTACTTTTTGATCTTAAAAATTAACCTGCAACTTCTGAAGTTAGCTTAAGAATTATATACCTACAGAAACATTTAAATCTCTGCACATCTGAATGTGCAAAGGGGTGTATCTCCTGCAAACTCCTGCAAACTGTCTCTGGTGCTGTTATTATATTAATTTATTTACAAGATTTGCACCAGGTATATGAAGTTACAAAACTAAACATTATCAAACAAAAGTTATCTTGGTGTGAAATTCATAGACACAAATGACTGACAGTAGAGCTTGCTCTGAAGATATATTGAACAACATGAATCACAGCCTATATTTAAGCATCCTCTACCTTCCTCCCTGCAGGAGTATGTGTTCCGGGTGGACCCTCTGACCAGCCTGGGTCTCAGCTCAGACAGCATTGTGTGCTACAGGATGGGCGAGGTGGTTCGCTCCCACACCTCCGAAGTGCCTGAGCTGCTGCCCTGCGGCTACCTGGTGGGCGACAACAACGTCATCAAGGTCAACCTCAAAGGTATGGCAGCAAGATTACAGCTAATGTAGAAACCCGCTTTGGAAAGGGTTTTGGAGTAGTGAAATATACCACATTTAACAACAATGAAATATAACCACATTATGTTTATCTCCTTCCTTTTATCCATCATATTCCCTCCCTCCTCCCTCTTCCCTCCCCCCCTTCTCCCTTCCTCTTCCTAGGTGTGAGGGAGAATAGTATAGACAGTCTGGTGTTTGACACACTGATTCCAAAGCCCATCATCCAGCGGTACCTCAACCTGTTGATGGAGCACCGCCGTATCATCCTCTCAGGACCCAGCGGCACCGGCAAATCCTTCATGGCCGCCAAGCTGGCAGAGTACATCATGTCCCAGATGGGGCAGCAGGTGACTGAGCACAACGTGGCCAGCTTCAACGTGGACCAGAATTCCAGCAAGGTAGGAAGGGGGATTAAAACATATTTTTTATTTAAATTGTGGGGACCACCAGCCGTCAGACGTGGTTTGCATATCACATGCACAAATTAAAGGTCCCATATTGTAAAAAGTGAGATTTCCATGTCTTTTTTTATTATAAAGCAGATTGGGGTGCTATATAAATACTGTGAGCGTATCAAAACACTCAATCCACAGAGAAATGCACACAGCTCGTATTAAGAAACTGTGTCTTTAAATGAGCCGTCAGGACTTCTGTACAGTTGTGATGTCACAACTATACTATATATAGGTAGAAAGTGATGTTACAGTGCTGTTACAGTCATTCCCCGGTGCAGAGCCACTGAGAGCACAGATGCTGAAAACCTGAAAATTCTGACCAATCAGAGCAGAGCTTTTTTCAGGAGGGGTGCTTAAAGAGACAGATGCTACAACAGAGCGTTTCAGACTGAGGGTGAATACAGGAATATTCACACAGACAATGAGAAAAAGCATGTAAACTTATTCTAGTAGAAACACAAAATACAAGTATTCAGGGTTCCTGGAAAACCTGGAAATCTTTGAAATTTAGAGACTAGTTTTACAGTCATGGAAACACCTGGAAATGCATTAAAATTACAAAATATCCTGGAAATTATCTATGTTGTCATGGGACATTTTTAATTGTATTTGAACAACTCACTCAGATTGCATAAATGTAAATCTAGGTGTGTATATACCAGGTGCACAATGGAATGGAACCTTTTCATTTTTTTGTTTTGTATCAGTCAATCTGTGGAGATTAACTGATTTGCAATGATATTTGACATATATGACCATTTGTAAGCACGTGCTGTCCTGTAATTTCAAGAGAAATGTCTTGAAAAAACAGATGTTCAAAGATGTACCCCTGGTTGCATCACATTTTTATTCTGCCACATTCTTGTATAATCATACTTACAGAACGAATGCTGCTACAAAACTGCAGCTCTAGAAAAAGGACTCTACAACCTGACATTTCCCTCTGATGTTTTTCATCCTTCTTCAGCATTATAAAATATACTGCCATTTAAATAATGGGCTCCAGAATGTGACATGTATCAGCAGTAGCTATTTTTTCGTTATCAAAAAGACATTTTAATTTTACCCAATTGCATCAAAACTGTTAATGTGTTTTCCCTCAGGACCTGCGTCAGTATCTGTCCAACCTGGCAGAACAGTGTAGCTCTGAGGAGACGGACACAGAGCTCCCTACTGTGGTGATCCTGGACAACCTCCACCACATCGGCTCCCTCAGTGACATATTCAACGGCTTCCTCAACTGCAAGTACCACAAATGGTGAGTCAGAAATGCATTGTATTAAAAAATGTAAACTGTAATGTCAGAATAACACATTTTTATTACTATTTATATGCTATGGTGACACAACATTCCTATTCTTTGCTAAAGTACGTTGGTAAGATGGAAAATACCACAAAGACACTGAAATGCAGCTGCAACAAAGACCAGGAAACTACTTATAACTGAGTGAAGCGTGGAGAAGGCGATTCTTATTTTTCTGTTTCACACTGTTCTCAATGTTTAGCACATTGTGTGCTTCTGAACCAGCCAGAGGGAAAAGCATAGAGATGTTATGAGCTAAGGGCCACATTTGGTTTGTTGGCATCTGCTCACCCTATTACTGGCCTAATAGACTATTACTGGCAACATAATGCAGCGGTTTACAAATGTTTCTCAGTGGTTTAGTGAAGCATTTTGGTTGTGACGGTGAATAATTCTGTGTGTTTGTCTGTGCCCAGCCCTTATGTTATTGGGACCATGAACCAAGGAGTTTCCTCTTCCCCTAACCTCGAGCTACACCACAACTTCAGGTTTGTGTCACAAGTTACTACGTACTGTGATATTTGTTAGTCACTCTGAGTTGTACTTGCTTTGAATCATGTCACCTGTCAGATGTGTTTGGTTTCAGTTATCTCTCACACACACTGTAAACTACAGTCATTCTCCCACAGGCAGTGCTGTAATTACATCTCTAGAATAATTGGCCTCATTAACTCAAAGTGATTGTGATGACTACAAAGCATGTTCTGAGTGAGGATTGTTTCTGCTTGGCATGTTTGACTAGCTGTGGATTTAGCAAACGTGAAGTCATAAGGGAAAGCAGACATGAATTTGATATGAATATATTATGGTGAAGTGAAATAAATATCTGAGCTGCTCTGATGAGAAATGTGGTTTAATATTGAGCTGATTTGTTTCACCATTGATCGGCTGTCCTGTCGTAGGTGGGTGCTGTGCACCAATCACACGGAGCCGGTCAAAGGTTTCCTGGGCCGTTTCCTGCGGAGGAAGCTGATAGAGACGGAGATCGATAAGAATATGCGCAGCAATGACCTGATTAAGATCATTGACTGGATCCCCAAGACCTGGCAGCACCTCAACGGCTTCCTTGAGGCACACAGCTCCTCTGATGTCACCATAGGTCAGTCTCAAACACACAACCACACACTGTCTGTCTGCTGAACACAGAAATATTAAGTCTTTAGTTATTAGTGAATGAAACATTCCGGCATTGAATATTGCTTGATTTAAAAGTGTAAGTGAGTGTGGAAAGGCTGTTAGATGTTCTTGTGCATACACTCTTTTCCAACGTGTGTGTGGAGAGTCTGCTTCGTGTCTTCGGTCTTTCCACCAAACTTCGGTCAAACTCACCACCTGGGCTGTTTTGTCCCTACAGGTCCCCGTCTCTTCTTGTCGTGTCCCTTGGATGTAGAAGGCTCTCGGGTCTGGTTCACTGACCTGTGGAACTACTCCCTGGTGCCCTACCTGCTGGAGGCTGTCAGAGAAGGGCTTCAGGTACATCCTGGCAATACCTGAAAACAACTCTCTTGACCACCAGATCACAAGATTTAAACCTCCAGTTATTTTCCCACCTAAAGGAGCTATACTCGACATTCAGAGCATTAATCTGGCAACAAACAACTATTCTCTATGTAAAGATATAGTGTAGTAATGGCTTCCTGAGCAGAGAATGAAGTCTCTCTCTCTCTCTCTCTGTGCTATAATCTGAGCTTCTGTGTTGTTTGTTTTGATAGACGGTCCACCCGCGTGTGCATGTTTCTATTTCACATATTAGGCACTGATACAGGATTATATGCATGTCCATTCGCCCATGTCATTCATACCTCCTCTCTCTCTGTTTGACACACCTGTAGCTGTACGGCAAAAGAGCAGCGTGGGAGGATCCATCCAAGTGGGTGAACGACACATACCCATGGAACGCCGCTTCTCTACAGCAGGAGGGCCAGTCGCTGCTCCAACTGAGGCCGGAGGACGTGGGATATGACGGCTACAGCTCATCCAAGGAGGGAGCCTCGTCCAAGCAGGTGTCTCAGAGCGACACTGAGGGAGACCCACTGGTGAGGAAAGACGGTCAGCTGTGGGTGTTACTACTTAAAAGACGGGAACAGAAAAGACCATGCTATGGAGATGAATACCTCCCCCACATATGAACTGTGACCCAAACCAGATGATTACGTTGAATAACTTCATGGATCTATATATATATATATATATATATATATATACAAAGTATTAAAATATTGTTATTTTTTATTGTTCAGAATTGCTTTAAATAACCAAGGCATTTCAACAAAAACCTTTATTTTGTGAAAAAAAGCAGTGAGCAAAATCAGAGAACAGTAACCATTGTGTCAGAAAAGACGATTTCAACATTTTTTTCCTCCTTTAGGATTCAAAAATGAACAGGAAGTGTAGAGGCCACAGCTTTGAATGACTTCAGCACATCTGCGCATTAGACTTTGGTTGTTGTCACTGATATAAACAAAGAGGAAGGTCAGAGGAAGCTACAAGAAACAACCACCAAACCTGTTTCATTCCTGTTTTTCCAATTCAATATTATCTGACGATTTTACAGTTCTGTGTGATCAGGCAGCTATAGTGACACATTATGCTCAATTTCTTGTTTAGATTTTTATCTTGGTAAAAATGATGCTTTTCTCTTAGGCTGTCTGTCTGCTCTGATTGGCTTGCGAGAAAAATGCAGCGCACCTTTGCAAAGGTAGTTTTCAAGTTGTGGGTGGAGATACTCAGAAGGGGGTATGGTCTACTGAGCCTGCATGTGATTTAGGAAGGGGAGCCAAATCTGAAGGCGCTTGTTGATTCCCATGTGTTCTGATCTAGGCAGCCCACAAACCACTGACTGGGCTGTCTTATTTCACAGTGTGTGGGTTGGTAGACACTCCAGATACTCAGATTCATGTTCACAAGCATGTTCTGGCCATGTGGAAAAGGCTGATCACAACGTGCAGTTTGAGTTAACACAAAGTGCAGGATTTAGAAAAAAAATGTACAGTGTCTGCCCAGCTTTAGAGATCTACTGCAGTCGTATATCAGCAGGAGGTCGCTGAGCTCTTCTGCTCAAGGTCTGTTGGTTGTTCTTCGCTGCAGGCTTCAAACAAAAGGAGATCTGTGGATTCTGTTGACACCTTTGAAACTTGCCTTTGCATATTTATTTTTATATGTATTTTATATATTCCTTTTCTCTAGTTTATTTGTTGCTTTTATCTTTTATCATAAAGCGCTTTATTACGTCTTACCTGGAAAATTGATGCTTATTGACTAACTGAAACCCTGCTCTAACAAAAATATCTAACTAGATAGGAGAATACCAAAACACTAAACTAACCAAATCCAACAAACTACAATTCTTGCCCAACTTCAGACCAAAGTAGGTTTAAGTTTATTTGTAGAGCACAGTGTCGTAGAAAAGTGCTTCACAGAGCAATAGAAATCCTCTGTAACATCTATTAAGGCAGATAGCATGCAATTACAAAAATACATACAAAACTAAAAAAAAAATGAAATTAACTTGTAGGTGGGCTACATATGAAAGAACCTTTTTCAGGTTCATACATGTATTTTGTGTTTTCTACTAATGTTCAAAATAACACTATATACTGACTGCTCCCGACTGCTGCACCCCCTGTCTGAGACGATCCGTTGCAGCACCAGTCTAATTTAACCCCCCCTCCCAAATAGCCCAGTCTGCTCTGATTGGTAAGCACTTCCTGGTCTCCTCCCCCCTGTTCCCTATTACTGACCAGGTCCCAGGGACACACGCTCTCATCGTATGACACCATGTTCTTAGCGATCAAGCGCGGTACTGCAGCACTCGCCTGTTTAAGTGCGCTACTGTGCCCGGAAGCACATTCGCCCATTCAGTCCCATACATGCGGGGAAGAGGAGATCACCTTTGAAATTTTTTTGGGATACCAATCGAATGGCTCATATTTATCTTCAGACCCTCTACTAAAAAATTGTATGTGGGCATGATTTTAGACCCCACCAAAATCAAGTCGTGGGAAGGAGAAGGAAGGTGCGCGTCTTAAAAGAGCCGTAGTGAAACACCTCCAGCAGTTTAGAATCATTTAATAATCCTTAAATAATCCCTGGGGGAAAATCATTTTTGTTATAAAACTCCAGATATACAAACAACAAATATAATATAGACTAAACATATATTAGAAAAAACTCAAATTTAAATTTACAGAAGTAAATATTTACAGTAGTGAAATATATACAAGATCAAAGATTGTTTGTGGTTGAGTCTGAATCACAGAGAGGAGGTGACAGACTCTCCTAGGGATGTGTTGTATAGTTTAATGACCACAGGCGGGAAAGATTTCCTGTGGCGCTCTGTGGTGCATCTGGGTAGAGGAGTCTTCTGCTGATGGTGCTCCCCTGCCGGGCCAGTGTGTCGTAGAGAGGGTGGGAGACATTGTCCAGGACAGATCGGAGCCTGGACAGCATCCTCCTCTGTACCATGGTTGTCAGGGTGTCCAGCTCCTCCCCCACCACATCACCGGCCCTCCTGATCAGTTTGTTCAATCTGTTGGTGTCCGCGACCTTCAGCTTACTGCCCGAGCATGTGACAGAGAAGAAGATCGCACTGGCCACAACAGACTCATAAAACATCCTCAGCATTGTCGGGCAGATGTTAAAGGACCTCAGCCTCCTCAGGAAGAGGAGTCAACTTTGGCCCTTTTTGTAGACAGCCTCTGCGTTTGTAGTCCAGTTCAACTTATTATTGAAGTACACCCCCAGGTACTTCTACTCCTCTACAGTGTCCACAGGGACCAAACCATGACACTTCCTCCTCCAAATTTAATCTTAATAATCATCTTTGGGTTCAGTCTTCAGGGTTTCAGTCACCTTAGAGCAGCTCCCCATCTTGCAAACCAGGAGAGCTGCAGATAAATAGGATGTGTCCAACAATTAAGTGAATTGTCACCAGGTGCCAGATTAACACCAATAGCTGGGATGTACCTGAAAGTGTTCTCTAACTTTGCTCACTGCTTTTTTCACAAAATAAAGTTTTTTGTTGAAGTGCCTTGGTCATTTAATAAAACATGCTAGAACAACAGTGGTATAGCCTCAGCAGATATTCTGTCAAACTCTAAAACAATTTAAAAAAAACAGTATTTCAGAATAAATCAAGTATTAATACTTTGTTCTCTAATTTCGATCTCCACTGTATACACACACATATGCTAAATCAAGCCAGTTGTTTTTGGGTGACTATGCTTTAATTCCTCTCGGGCTGCAATAACCCAGCAAATGGAAATATTTTATTTGTTCTCTAATTTTGATCTCTAGTGTATGCCAGAAACTGCGGAAAAGCATAATGGGTCCATTTTGACGCATCCGTTTGTGTCTTGCAGATGAACATGTTGCTACGGCTGCAGGAGGCAGCTAACTACTCCAGCACGCAGAGCTGCGACAGCGACAGCACCAGTCACCATGACGACCAGCTGGACTCATCACTGGAGTCAGCGCTATGAGACCAAGAACTGCGCTGGAAAACACCGGACCCCCCAAACCTTTAAACCTCTGTCATTACCAGACATCTCTATAGTTCACACATATATGATATATGAAAAGTTTTGTCATCCAAAATGGTATACGCACCATTTGAGAAAAAAAACACATATTTTTTACAATAAAATGGTGCAAAATTAGTAGTTAATAATAGTTTTAAAGAGCAGTGGTCCTCAGTGGTCAAAATGATAAACAATCAAGTTGGATCCATATACACATCAGACAGTAAGGTCACCTGGTCAGTGTTAATGGATGCATAACATTTTATAATACAACTTTTCATATATGTGTGAGAACGTGTCTGACAAGAGAAAGCAGTTATTCTGAGGTTCACTTTCAAGGATTGTTCATATTTATGCTCAGCCATGATGAGCCTCAGATCACCCCGTTATTTTAACTTTGGGTGTCAGAAAAAAAGAGAAAGCCAAGAGCTTAAACTGGATTTTTCTTTTGACCTTTTTTTTATCCCAGATATATCTTCAGATGTTTACAATGGGTGGGTGCAGGTTCTGTTGTTTATGTCTTTCCTTGTTTAAAGAGGTGCTTCTCACACACACACACACACACACACACACACACACACACAGGCAGCAGGAGGACACTTGAGAGGCTTTGATTGGTTCAAAGATCCCCCATTTAACCAACAATCCAGCCTGCCAAAGGGTCCTTGAGCAAGGCACTATTTATACCACCCTCAGCTCTGACCCTAACCTATTAGGGTGTCAAGTAAGAGGACAATATTGCTGAGTGTTTTCAGGTAATGTAGTGCCCTCTGGTGGCCATAAAGGAGGCTCTCAGATTTTCTGTACACATAAATCCGATCTGTTGGACAGATGTTTGCTTCAGTAATGTCTGACACAGTCAACAACCAGCTGTTTAACTGAACTCCTTACAAGTAACTACCGCAGATTGGGCAGTTGAGCCGAGGGACACTTTACCATCTTATTGTTTACCAATAAATCACCTTATTTGGGTGTCTTTGCCTTTACAATTCTGAACCTCCATGATGGCACCAGATCTGAAGTTGATCTGAAACATTTGCAAAGCCTCAGCAGCCCAACTAGGATCACAAGAATACATCTGCATAACATACGCTTACACATCCCTCCTGCTCAGTCAACAGTTGAGCTTCACGGTGCTGGTCAACGGCCCTGAGCCTCCTCAGTGTCAGGCACTGCCAAGCCGCTCCTCGCGGCCCTGCATGCCAACAACAAGCACAATAAAAGTGCATTGTCTGTGTGTCAACCAGCCACGTTGCAACTGTGAAGAAAAAAATGAACAAGTGCCAAGGTTTCCCTTTGATTTCCGGCCAAATACACACACACACACACACACACACAGATTTAACATTAAAATGCACGGCTGACCCTGGTTGTAAACTTAGATTAAGTTGTTCTCGGCCTTCCACGTGCCACACTGTTGCCGTAGCTTACAGTGCACCATGAAAACAGCAAGCGGCCGTTTGCTAAACCCCTCCCTTGAAAAGCGATTGTCCAATCATTAGCTCTGTCAAGCTTTCCCAACATGTTTAAGTTGTGTGCATGGAGATGTAGTCCATGTAGAGGAAGTGTGGGGCTCAGGTGTTGTTTAGTTGAATATGTTAGTCTAGTCTGCCTGACTCATTGATCCTTTATCTGACTGAGGTTTGTGACAATTAGAATATACGGCCTAGACAAAGGCTTTGAAATATCAGTAGCTTAACTGTGCATAAATCCATGGCACTGTCCACGGTGCTGAAGTAGAAGCCAGATCTATAATTCCCGCCCTTCTGCAGACCAACTACTGGTTAGTTGCAATTGTCACCATGATTGGCTCACCAGAGTTTACACTTAAGCAACTCCAGCCAAAGTTATCCTGAGATAGCATCAGCCAATAACAGTAGTCCTAATCCCCAAAGCCTTTTTTCTTGTAACATGAAAAAGTGAAATATTTAAAATATGGAGAAGTATGCAAGCTAAGCAGCCAAACAGAGTGAAACATGTTACATTTAAATAGCCGTGTGATTTCAGAGTATCTCCATGTCTTCTACATGGATCAACGACTGGTTGGTTACTGCCTGCCTGGGCATACAGCTCCAGCCTCAGTCTCTTAGCACATTAGCATGTATGTAGCCATCAAGTGCACATTAAAGACCAATATATAAGTTTTGTGAGACGACTAACTCATGTAGCTAACATTTACTGAATGAGTTAGCTAATGAGTTAGCTGATACAACTTTGAGTGGGACTAAGCCTTCGTTATCATTGTAAACTGCAACGATGCAAGAATGGAAAGCTTGACGGGCATAGCAACAATTGCAAAGGGAGACGGGGCTCAGCAAACCGTCCGTTGTTTATAACTGAATTCTTGTGACGTTTGCATTAACCTGCATGGAGAACCAAGCGGGTGGGGTTTGCCGCAACAGGAAACTTCAGAAAGTAACAGGAAAGCAGCAGGCTTACTTTGGAAAATGCCAAGTCCTTCAGTCTGACAGATATGAATCAGAGCTAATCAATCAACAAGGTATCAGTAATGTTGAATTGAATGATAAAGGATTACAGTGTCCTGCTTGGAACTTTCTTCAGTCTTGTTCAGCATCTGTACCCGTCTGCGATCCATGAGGTACGAAAAAGAGTCCAAAGTATTTTGAAATGCAAGTTAACGAGATCGGCCCAAGCGCTGAATAAGGAGACAATGATACTGGTGCTTTCTCACTGCCTTAAATGTGCAAACGTTTGGGAGGCATCCTCTGCTCTCATTGGCTAGAGTGAGAAGAATAGATGTTGACGTTGGATAGTGGTGATCTGCTTCCTGACGAAGCTGCTTGTAGTTGAAAAAACAGCCTCTCTTTTGTTTTTTTGTCGCCCCCTCTTCCTCCAAACCGTCCTTTCTCGTTTCTGACAGTTAAAGTATAAAAGAGTTGATGCTGTATTTGAGTTTAAAACTGACCAATATTGTAAAAACATTTAAAAAGGGGTGGGCTATTTTTTAGTTGTTGTTTTTTCGCCCAGTTGAGCTGGGCTCACTTGAACTGACAGGAGCACAACCAAACTGTTTTGGGTTTTCTAGCCTGATGAGCATGTTTTGAAGCTTTTTAAAGGGGATGCATTGAGAAGAGACCGTTACCGTTATGTATGCCTGTATTGGACGGAAGCCATTTTGAATTTTGATTGTCCTCTCTTTGTTTAACGAGTGGGTTGGTTTTGCACACTTTTAGGTCGGGGTGGGTTGTAAATACTTAAGTCTTGCACAGTGAATCAAAGATGCATTCTGCCCTGTTGATGTTACAATATGCTTAACCCGCTGAGTAAATTATTGTACTTTGAAAACAGAGAGAAAAAAAAGAAATGCAAAAACCCAACACGCTGTAAGAAACAGGTGTGTGTCTTGTGGTGATTGGATGTTTTGCCTATTCAGGAGGCATACGGTGTACAGTAAGAAACCGTTTTTAACTCACTAAAATCACAGACTGAGAACAAAAAATAGGCACTTTTTCAGTAAACTCCCGTCCTGCCATAATATTCTCCGGATCCGCTTCGTCTTTAGGAATGCCTGTTGTTCCTTAGATGCACTTCCTCTCTGGATGTTTTCAACCAAGCTTACCGCCACATTGAGCTTGCCAGCTGTCTGAGGCACCGAAGCTGACCTGACACCGTACTGTATACATTTACCAACAACCAACAGGTGCTACTGGTCAGTCGGAGCCCATCAGAGACCAAGAAGTAATGTTGTCACAACCTCAGGACAATCCTATCCTCTACAAACCTACCTGTGTTCAGCTTCATGCGTGTCTCTGCAGCCAAGCCTCTGATGGTTCGCACATACATCTGGCCAACTTGGTCAGCCTTGTGTCCGCAAGCGTGTGTAGTTGCATAAAAAGGGGGTAGTTTCCACAGTAACAGGTTGCTCCTTACCTACAGTTACACCCGTGTATCAAACCCAAGCTTAAATCCACCTCCCCACCCCCCACGCGCAGCTACCTAGCTGTTGTAGGTCCCGGGTCCCTGAGCTTGCAGAATGTTGACACCGTTAACCGTGTACACCATAGTGTTGATGATCAGCTGGTCATTTTTCCCACTTAACACTTTGCAGTTACATCTCAGTTGAAAACCATAGCATTTACTCTGGTTTGAGAGAGAGTTTTTCTTCTTTTTTGGGTGAAACATTTGTCCTTAAATGTTTTATATTTTGTACATTTGTATGTAACATATCATGTAAATAGACAGAGACAGTGATTTAACTCATCTGGAGGATTTTGTAGTCTTTGTAAAGCCCTAATAAATGGTATTTGGTGTCACACGAGCAAACAACACGCTGAGCTTTTTTTTCTGTGTCCAATTGAAATGTGTATTTGTGTATTCTGTTTTGGACAGTTTAGGGAGTGGAGTGTAAAGGCATCAGACATAGGTATATACAAAGATAACAAAAATAGTGTATAATGTCATTAATGCCATAATACCTTACCTAAGTGTTCAGTGATACCTTTAATACCCAAGCGCGATATAAGGAAGCTAGCTCCTCACCTTGAGCGCAGTGAATCTGGATCTCGGTCTGTCAGAATGAATCTAACATGTTTACAGAATTAGAGGTCATCAGTCAGAATATAAACACTGTATTTAAACTGCATCTGCCAGAAGTCATTACTGCGATAAGAGGAGAACTAAGCAGCTGTTACGAAAAAGATGTCATTGTGAGTGCCATAATAATCTTAGCAAAAATGTCAAGTATAATCAATAATGTAATATCTAGAATATGAGCTACATTACACTAGTTTCAATATAAAATGGAATTACTCAAAGACATCTATGAGGAAACTAAATGGCACTGAACTGATGTAAGACAGGGCGACAATTACGGAAAGTCAAATTGATTAATGATGTATTGGACGAACATGCTCATCACTTTCATGTTGCAGCTGTTCAAAGTGGAGCTCATTTGACTTAATATGCTGCTTGGTAGCTTACCTTATAATAATACATCATAATATTTGTGTTGATTTATATTTTGTATTAATAATCAGAATCTACAGAACTGTATTGGATTCACCATAGAAAAAAACGTAGACACCTTATCTCATAATTATTGTTAGGGAAGAAGACAAAATGCCAGGGGCCTGTATGTCTGATACTGAAGGAGTTTCATTACTTGATCAAGGAGAACAGAAGAGTAGTCAACACAAAGTAGTGCGTGAAGCCACCTGTGTGACAGTGAGCTCTATATTCTAAGACAATCCTATCCTCTACAAACCTACCTGTGTTCAGCTTCACGTGTGTCTCTGCAGCCAAGCCTCTGATGGTTCGTACATACATCTGGCCAACTTGGTCAGCCTTGTGTCTGCAAGCATGTGTAGTTGCATAAAAAGGGGGTAGTTGCCACAGTAACAGGTTGCTCCTTACCTACAGTTACACCCGCATATCAAACCTGAGCTTAGATCCACCTCCCCACCCCCCACGCGCAGCTACACTCCCGATGTAGGCCCCGAGTCCCTGAGCTTGCAGAATGTTGACACCGTGTACACCATAGTGTTGGTGGTCAGCTGGTCATTTTTCCCACTTAACACTTTGCAGTTACACCTCAGTTGAAAACCATAGCATTTACTCTGGTTTGGGAGAGTTTTTCTTCTTTTTTGGTAGAAACATTTATCCTTAAACGTTTTATATTTTGTACATTTGTATGTAACATATCATGTAAATAGACAGTGATTACAGAATGTTACACAGTGACAGTGAGCGCTATCTTCTAAGACAGCAGCTGTGTCTAGATAGGAGACGCCAAGAGGAACATATGGCCTTGGCAGGCTCCAGAGAGTTTTCAGGGCAGATTAACTGACCCAAGATCTAACAGAAGTCCTGTCATTAAGAGCTGTCCGCTGTACTACAGAAGGATTGAACATTAACACAAACTTTCTAGGGAAAATTTGATTTTCTTTATCAACTATGAGATCTTGTCTCAAAGCGAGATAAGATCCATTATAAAGTGTCTATTTTGTTTTTTCCTTTGGCTGAAATTTTGCCATGGTCTACTGACAACTAGATATGCTGCCTTTCCAGTTGTTTATAATTATCTCATAATTACGACATTTTATCTGATTTTATGAGAGAAGAATCTCATAATTACGAGATCCTTATTGTAATTATGAGATCTCATCTTAGATAAAGATAAAGTGTCTTTTTTCTCTATGGTGAATGTAGTGGGAGTGGACGTGGAAAATGGAAATACCCAAGTGAAGTAGAAGTACCCCAGAGTTGTACTTAAATACAGTTCTCCAGTAAACGTACTTCCTTACAGTCCAATCATAGACTGGCATCACTGGTAATCACGACTTTCAAAACTGAAACCTAGCGTCTCGTGGATTTTATTTTGAAGGACAACTTGTCATGTGACGGGGAGCTTCCGGAGAGCTCGCAGCTGCAGCCAAAGCAAACATGGGGACAGATACAACACCCGAGTCAGACCCGAGAACTTTTCATTCTAAAGGAGCCTCGGTGTCTTTACCGAAACACTCCTACTGGTACGACTTTTGGCTCTTCGTGCTGTTTGACATCGCCTTCTTCCTCTTCATGTATTACATTGTCCCGTAGAAAGGTAAGTGGGAAGAAGTTTCTAGATAACGTCGCGTTTATGGGCGGCTACGGAAGTTGCTAAACTACTGGGCTACATTAGTTTCGTTGAGACAATGTAAAAGAGATGGGTGATAAGTCACGTTATTTTCATCAGGGTTTTGTCATTAACAGAATTTTATTTCAGTTAAACTCTAACATCTACTCAAGCTTAACACTACCTGCTGTATGTGGGCGCCCCGAGCACCTGGGGTCCGGTGCCTTGCTCAACAGCACCTCTACCGCCACCAGTACACGATCCATTTATGGTCCACACAGGGACTCGAACCGGCGACCCTCCGGTTCCCAGCTGAGTCACCTATGGACCTATGGCTTGTTTAGACATTGAACCAAATTATAGATATTATCTTATCTATTTAATATATTTGGAATCTATTTCATTCACCATTGTATGTGTTGTATTACACCAACTATTAATCAAATATTGTTATAATGAGTCCTTACCCCAAGTGAAGGAGTTCAAGCACCTCGGGATCATGTTCACGAGTAAGGGGAGGATGGAGCGTGAGTTTGGCCGGAGAATCGGAGCAGCGGGGGCGGTGTTGCAGTCGCTCTACAACACCGTTGTGACGAAAGGAGAGCTGATCTACCGGTCAATCTTGGTTCCTACCCTCACCTATGGTCATGAAAGCTGGGTCATGACCGAAAGAACGAGGTCGCTGGTACAAGCGGCCAAAATGGGTTTTCTCAGGAGGGTGGCTGGAGTCTCCCTTAGAGAGAGGGTGAGAAGTTCAGCCATCCGTGAGGAACTCGGAGTAGAGCCGCTGCTCCTTTGCGTTGAAAGGAGCCAGTTGAGGTGGTTCGGGCATCTAGTAAGGATGCCCCCTGGGCGCCTCCCTAGGGAGGTGTTCCAGGCACGTCCAGCTGGGAGGAGGCCTCGGGGAAGACCCAGGACCAGGTGGAGAGATCTCCACACTGGCCTGGGAACGCCTCAGGATCCCCCAGTTAGAGCTGGTTAATGTGGCCCAGGAAAGGGAAGTTTGGGGTCCCCTGCTAAAGCTGCTGCCCCTGCGACCCGACCCCGGATAAGCGGATGAAGATGAGATGAGATGAGATGAGATGTTACTATTACTTTAAACTCTACGACAGAATGCAATATTACATCTAGTAGTTATACTGCTCTACTATACCATAATATGTGCAATATGTTATGTCAACCATTACTTCTAAATTTCCCCTGTAATATACTGCATTACCATATTATATGCTCTATTATATTACTATTTTTCTTTATTAGTACAGACAACACAAATTATTATAAATTAATCACAGAATATATTAGTCTTGTGTATGCTGTTAACATATATACTTTAGGACTGTTAAGTGTTATTTTAACTTGTTACTTACCTCATATTTTTTTTCTTTAATTGCGTTTTTATAATAATGTCGTTCTTACACCTACGCTTATTGTAGTCTTATATAGCCTACTTCCTCTATTTGTTATTTTATTTTTACTTTCTCTCTATGTATCTGTACCTAATTCTGTCTTTGTGCTGCTGCAATACCTTTCCCCTCTGTGGATCAGTCAAGGCCTGTGTTGTCTTCTCTGTCGACCCAGTTAATTAAGCAATCATCTCATCTCATCTTCAGCCTCTTATCCGGGGTCGGGTCGCGGGAGCAGCAGCTTTAGCAGGGGACCCCAAATTTCCTGGCTATAATACAGTGTGCCATGGAAATGTTCACGTAAACGTCCCCTGATTGGGGTGTTTAAATAACTGATGACGATTTTGTTGATGTGTGTTCCTTTTTCTTCATGATAGTTTTGTCAGGAAATGACTTTAAATCTTAAATCATAAACATAAAGTCTTGGGTAGGCAGAGGGAAGTACTTTTTGTAGACACCAGAGCACATTGCAGCAATATTGGGGCTGACATTTGTATGAACTGCTTTCCCTAAATGTATTAACACTTGTATAATCAAATCACTGATAACATTTAGAACATTCTGCCCTTATTTGGTTTAGGGAGAAATGTTGTAGTCTAGTCAAACTCCTGTTTGTTAACTGTACCTTTTATTTTGTTTGTGGTTTCACCTGTAACTTCTACTTTTGTTGAAGGTTGGTCCTCTGGAACCTGAAGACATGGAGCGTTGGTCCTGCCCTGCTGCCAGGAATGCTAGCTCAGCTTTGACTGACTCAAACACCAACACATCCCAAGTTTCCATGACTTGAACCATGGGACTGCAAGCTTTTTACACGTGGCATCCTGAGATTTCAGAGATCTGACCCCCTTCCCTCTGTGGACTGGTCCTGCAGATAATCTTTCTGCATTGATGGATTCCTGTTGTTGCCGTGGGGAAAAGATAAACTATATAAAGTATTTCCTTTTTTAATTTTCTAATTAAAAATGGCCCTCAGATGATCCTGCGTGGGGGCTGTGAGGATGGCAGAGAAACAAGAATTTACTTGCACACCATAAAGGACAAGTTGATGTTGTGGAATATAATTCCAGCACATGAAAGATGTTAAAGTTACTTCAAATAAAATATTTTATCTACCTGCTAAAGGGTGGCCATTTGTTTCTTTTGGTGCATCGCATAATATTCACATGTTCACATTCAAATCTCTATTATTATGTAAAAGTACAATATTAATCTTTATTATACATGCTTTGCAACATTGCCTTGGAGAATTATTTCTGCTGTCAAGTAGTCACCTTTAATGGCAATACACAACCAACAACTGTTAATACAATGTTTAGTGTGTGTGTGTGTGTGTGTGTGTGTGTGTGTGTGTGTGTGTGTGTGTGTGTGTGTGCGCGCGCGCGCGCGTGCGTGTAAAAAGTATTAGTATGATACAGATTTATCTTATTGTGAAAATGTACTACACCTGTTTCCGGTCTAGAAGCTGCTAACAAATGTATTGCTAGCTTAGGTAGCTAAAGGGACTTAAAAACGATTTTACATTGCCTCAATCATGGAAACGACTGGAAGTTCCTACGTGGAAAACACAGGTCCGTTTTAATGGAGCGTTTAATATAGTTTTTATTTGCAGCTAACCGCGACCTAGCCTAACACTAGCTGTTTATCAGTTAGCCCCAGGTAACAGCAGTGATTGTAACTTGGCTAACAAACGTAAACACAACAAAACATTGAATTAAGGCAACCTTTAGGTTTTGCCACAATATTAGCATTGCTCTCGAGTAAACGGAGGTGTCTTGACTTCGTCCAACTGTAAACTAGTCTCACTTTCCCACCGTTTTGGATAATGTGGCTAAGTAAGCTACATGCACTCGGTGTACACGGGAGTTGTTTTGGTGTGTGTGTGTGCAGCATAGGTGCAACCGTTATATATGGGCTGTGCAGTGCTGACACAACAGGACAAAGTATTAGTTAAGTAGACAAAAATGTAATTACAGGGGCTAGAAAACATGAGAACGAGAAACTACAGTTTTCAGCACACCAAAGAGTCAGCATTGTGTTTTAATAGGAATGTATAATATCTTCACGGTTGCAACTGTGCTTGGAACCTGTGTTCATGTTTTAGCTGTCTATCTTGAGTTCTAGGTGCTGTTTGTTGTGTCATTGTGGAGGTGTGTGGGGTTTACTCACAAAACATTTGAGACAGTTGCCCAATCGACAATCAATAACCTACTTTAAACCCTTTACCGTTTTCAAATTGAGATAGATTTCATCTTAGTCAAACCAGCCCCTGTGTATAAGTATATTTTTATTGTATATGCTAACATACCCTGTGTATTAGAGTCAGGTTCTACCACTTTTGTGTGTAACACAACTTGTAGAGTTGCACAGTGTTGCGCGATGTGAAAATTAACTATCATACCATGTTCATTTACTTGGTATTGAAAACATTTTCAGTTTGAAAAGAGAATTTTTACACTTTTTTCTATCAAAACAAATGGTGTCATTATAATAAACTATTTGTTCAGCCAGAAAATCCCTTTGGTTTTTATTAATTTAAGGGTCATTGTAACTGAAAATGAGAATCAGAACTGTTAAATACCGTGGAACTGTGATATTGTCTGAGGCAGTTATACTGCGAAACCCTCCCACTGTTTTAACCCTACTTGTCACTTCTCAAAGGGACATCATGACCCCCATGTCCATGTTTGCACAGATATATTCCTGCCGCTGTCCTCATTAAGGCTGCTGATACCTCCTCTGCGGCTGCTGTCCGCAGCGATGTGGCAAGTGGCTCAGCAGAGAGAGGTTCTCGATTATGAGAAGATCGATGAGTTTGTGACACTGGTGACGGCTACGGTGCCAGACCTGCTCAGTCCAAAGCAGCGAGGCAAACTGCTCCTGCGCCTGAGAGCCAAAGTGAGTCAGTGGGTTTCACACGAGATCAAAAATGGTGATAAAAATCGTACAATAAATTCTTGCTGAAGAATCTTTCTCTTTTTACGACATCTTTCTCTTCAGATTATTCTGGAGTTGTGCAGAAATGAGGACACAGCCAACATGTTGAGCATTCAGCCTCACCTGGAACGAATCCGTCCCCCAGAATACACAGGAGTAAGTGAGAGCAGTATATTGACAACGTCCTATTACAATTCCCCAAAACATGTCAGTATATGTACATGTATACCGCACAGTGGACTGAACCTTGTAATGACTGTTCAGATGTGGCATTGATATGCTTATATGTTTGGAGATAATGGTGATGGTGTCCTTCAGAGTGGAGATGCAGAGGTGGATGCAGAGGAGGCCATTTTTGTGGAGCTCATCCAAACACTGCTGAAAAACACAGCAGAGAGGGAGCATTTTTACCAGGCAAGGCAGCTTCACATGTAACCCAGCTGGAATCCTAAAGAGAACCCCTTTTCTTTTTTTTTACGCGTTTGGGTAACCGTTACCTTTGCACTTCCCAGGAGGTTTTTCCAACAGAGTATGGTCCCAGCTACGACACAGACATGCAGCTGCTTGTGTGGGAGTTTCTGTCTAAACTGGAGAAGCTCCTTCCAGTACCAGACCTCAGTCAGGTAGGAAACTATTTACAATATAGCAGCTGCTACTTGAAACATGAATTGTGTTTAAGTTTGTGTTGTTTAAGTTGTCATGTGTATATAAAAAAAAATAATATTGGCTATGTTGCCGTAAGTATTGAAGTTTTGTCACATTTCACTGTGTATGATCACCTCCTGCTTTGTTTCGGTGTGTGAACAGACTGTGTCGTGGCTGACCTCTGCCCCCTCTGTGCTGAGGGACTGCTTGTCAGCACTCTCTAATCCTGACGACCTGACGTCTCTCCTGCAGCACCACAAATGTCTGGAGCACCTCGGAACACAAGGTGAACCAGCTGCATTGATTGGCCTTTTTTTTTTCTCCCTCTCCTCTCTCTCATGTACTTTAATCCAGCCCATCGCTGTATCATAGATCAGGGGTGGGCAATTCCGGTCCTGGAGGGTGACCTCCCTGCATGTTTTAGGTTTCTCCCTGTTCCATCACACCTGATTCACACCTGATTCTAATGATGTGCTCGTTATCAAGCAGCTGAAGCTTGTCACAGTTTTAATCATTGTTAGACTCAGGTGTGTTCGAGCAGGGAGAAACCTAAAACATGCAGGCAGCGGCTCTCCAGGATGAGAATTGCCCATCCCTTTCATAGATGATGCTATGATTACGACATAACAGAAGACCGTTCTAATGTGATGAATTTCTCATGCACAAGGAATTCCAAAGAAATTTGTATCAATAGACCAATTTAGAAAAATGTTAGCAGGTATATATGAAGTTATAGAAGGCACATGAGCATCTTTTGTACAATGATACAAACATCTGATGGAGGATTTCTTAGATTCATGTCATTTAATCTGTCATCTGATTTGTTCTATCCATGATAAAGATACAAGGCTGTAAAAAAGTTATAGTGCTGTCAATTTAATGTAAAAGAATGGTATTATCATTTTGTTTGTTCCCGTCCATATCAAATATGTTTGATATTTGTGTAAATGAGGACAATGACATATCTGTATTGTCTGTCACCACCTCAGTGGCACTGAGTTCTATATTACGCTACTATTATATTTAATAAGAAACTGCAAACAAAAATGTAGCCCTTTCAAAAAAGTTCCCCCGAGTGAGTTTTTAGAGAGGTGTCTGGCTTCAGCCACCACTCCAGCAGCAGGCAGCACCAATCTTAGGCAGGAAATAAAGTGTCTATAGAAAGTCGTGATACCCTTTTGAAATAGTCCCTTTTTTGTTCTCCAGCCTGAAATGAAAATACATGAAAAAAAATTAAAAATTTAAAAAAATTCAGCATAATTTACGCATTTAGCCTTACAACATTCAATTTTTCTTCAAAATTTCTGAAAATTACCAAAAAAAAAATAGAAACTAGAATAGCAGTGTTGGAAAAGTGATGAGCCCATTTAGAACCATTCTAAACATTCTCAGGTATAACCAATCATCTTTCAGATCACACACCAAGATAATTGGCCTCCACCTGACATCAACTGTGGTGTTTTTGATCACTTCAGAATAAAATTAGCTGTTCCTTTAGGATTCCACTCCTAGATCAATTTTCCGCCCCTGCTATTCTAGTTTTTCAATTTTTTTTAGTAATTTTCCAAAAAAAAAAAAAAAAAAGAGGACACTGAATCTGTTGAGACTGGAAAGAGGAAACAGACAGGCTGACTGCCAAATTACGACAGTGAAGGCATTAAGGCTCCGTTCACACTGCAGTTACAAGTGACCTGAATCGGATTTTTTCGCTCATATGTGACCCATATCTGATTTGCCAGTGTGAACAGCACAGGTCTCATTGCATCTGACATTTTTCGAATCAGAATTATGCCACTTTTAAATACGGCACTGAATCGGATACGGATCAGACTTTTTTTTTTTTATTCGACTGCAATCTGAACAACCAGGTCACAATTAATGCCACTTTGACGTCATTCTGACTGCTCTGTTTTGTAAATGAATGACAAATAAAGTTGTCTGAAAAAGTGTGCCACAGGTGGGAGCCAGGAACAAAATCCAAAACAAACATGGAGGACAGCAGTGAAGCAGGCGGCCAGTGGAGGGAGAGTTAAGTTAGCCATAAAGTCCTACAATACCGGTTGCCATGTTTGCTTCCATAAACACCGCTGTCGCGTGATGTCATCAATGATCAACTGTGCATGCGGGTCACTTCAGGAGTGTGAGCTGTTCACAGCAATCCGTAGACTGCCCACATTTAAAGATGTTATGTGAACAGCCAAACAAAAAAATCCATGCAAAATTGTGCATTAAGACCTGCAGGGCGAACCTAGCTAATGTTGCAGGTGAAGGGGATTTCCCATATTTGAGGGAAACCTAAAACAACTACTTCTATGTTCTGTGTTTTTCACAGGTACCACTGTGGAGATGTCCACCCAGGTGTTTGCCTGCTCTGAATGTCCATTCTTCCACATGCAGGAGTCCTACCTGCTGCAGCACATTGAGCACAGTCACCCTGAGGAGTACAGAAAACTCCAGAGGTCTACAGAGACAGCTGATGTCCCAAAGAAGAAGGCCCAGTGCCCTGAGTTCCCAAAGCCTTTCCCCATCCATGACAGGCCCGACCCTCACATGTGCCAGGAATGTGGCAAATCTTTCACTCGTGCCTCAGATGTAACTCGTCACCAGCGGACACACACAGGGGAACGCCCGTACACCTGTGACGAATGTAAGAAGGGCTTCAAGAATTCTTGGGATCTTACCAGACATCAGCGCATTCACACCGGAGAACGGCCTTTCCTCTGCTCTCAGTGTGGCAAACGGTTCACACAGATGGGGTTGCTGAAGCTGCATTTTGAACGAACCGCCTGCGGACAGACTTGTAATCCTCCCCTCGATTTCATGACAGAGGTCGTAGTGGCAGAGGAGACATCAGAGAAAGGGGACGGTCAGTACAAATGCCAGAAATGTGGCGAGAGCTTCAGTAGCATCCTGGAGCGTCTGAAGCACAGGCAGAGCCATGCGGTTAGGCGTCAGTACAAATGCTCCCTGTGTGAGAAGATATATAGCCGATCATCTGACCTCAAGAGACACCAGATGAAACACACCGGTGTGCGGCCGTTTGCCTGCGAGTGTGGGAAAAGGTTCACGCATGTGTGGCTTCTGAATAAGCACCAGCAGATCCACACCAGGGAGCGTCCGTACCCCTGCACAGAGTGTGGGAAAAGCTTCACACAGCTCCAGATCCTCAACAGGCACCTGCTGACTCACAGCGGACAGCGGCCTTTCAAGTGCTCCCACTGTGAGAAGAGCTTCTCCCAGCTGGCCAGCCTCACGCGCCACGAAAGAATCCACACGGGCGAGAGACCGTACCTCTGCACCACCTGCGAGAAGACATTCCTCACACACGGAGAGCTGGTGAGGCATCAGCGCAGCCACAGTAACTTCAGGCCTTTCAGTTGTCCGCAGTGCCCCAAGAGCTTCAAAACCAAAAGAGCTCAGAGCGAACACCTCAATACGCACACAGGAGAGCGTCCATTTGCATGCGCCCGCTGCGGAAAGCGATTCGCCAAGTCGACCTCGCTCGTTCGACACAACCTTACCCACACGGGGGAACGACCCCACCAGTGCTCGCACTGCGGAAAGACCTTCCTCACCTCCGGCGAGCTCCTCCTGCACAAACGGATCCACACAGGAGAGAGGCCATATCCGTGCTCCTACTGTGAGAGGAGGTTCAGGTGCTCCTCCGACCTCAACATGCACACACGAACACACACAGGGGAGAAGCCACACAGCTGTCTGTTCTGTAAGAAGAGCTTCTCTACTTCTACAAGGCTGAAGAGACACGTACGCACACACATGGAGAAGGAGATAGTTGTGGAATCATTGAGTCTTTGAGCGGTCAGGAGCTAATGATGTATTTATTAGAAAATGACGATTGTTGCTTTGTCATTAAAAAATATAAACCATCTTTGATCAATAGTTTAATTTGTTTGTGTCACATAAGAACCATCTTTAGAAAAGTCTAACTTTTTTTATTTGACAGAAAAATACATTAGATTACATTCTTTTAGCAGATGCTTTTGTTCAGAGTGACTCAAGTGTATTCAACTTTCATAAGACAAGAGCTAGATGTCATCCAGACATACAGTGGAGATAAAAATTAAACAACAAAGTATTCATTCTTGATTTATTCTTTTTTGTTCAGAATTTGATAAAATATCCGCTATGGCTATGCCTCTGCTGTTCTAGCATATTTTTTTAATTAACCACTTAAACAAAAAACTAAAACTAAAACCTTTATTTTTTTGGAAAAAAAACAGTGAGCAAAATTAAAGAACAGTAACCACTGTGTCAGAAGAGAAGATTTCAACAATGTTTTCTTCTATAGGATTCAAAAATGAACAGGAAGTGTAGAGGCCACAGCTTTGAATGACTTCAGCACATCTGCACCCACAGGACATCACTAGTTTCTCACACTGCTCTGCTTTGATCTTGGTCCATTCTGACTCAGTCTCTTCCACAGTTCATTAACTGTAGTTTCTTAGACAGTACTTTGTTGCTGAGGATTTTCCAGAGATTCTCTATGGGGTTTAGATCTAGACTCTGGGCTGGTCATTTCATTGTTTCAATGTTCTTAGCTTCAAGGAAGTGCTTCACCTGTTTGCAGTGTGACATGAGGCACTGTCTTGTATGAAAATTGCAGCTGATTGTGAGACAATTGCAGTTGCTGGAGGAGGTTCACAAACATTTGCATTCACCCTGCCATGTGGCATGTGGGTTCAGTCTTTCCCCAGTCCTACGCCCAACATAATGTTTCCCATCAGACACAAATAAACTGAAAGTCCTCTCATTACTGAAGTCACTCTTGACCTGTTCTCATCTGTCCACACAACATGCTCCTCAACAAAGTCAAGCCTTTTTATTCTTTCGGCTGATGAGAGGTTTGGTCACTGCAGAGTGAGCTTTAATTCCAAAAAGTCTTAAAGAACAAGACACTGTCCAGACAGATCCTGGCCTTGTTCAACATTGAACTGGTGAGAAACTTCAGATGCAGTGTTGAACCAATTCCCCATTGAGTCTCGCACAATCCTGTCCTCCATCCTTCTCTTGCACTTTTTTGATGTGAACCGGCCTTTTTGAGGGACTTAACTGAATCTGTGTCCTTGAAAAGTAAACCGGAGAGCTGCCAGATAAATGCAACAATTAAATAAACCGTCACCAGGTGCCAGATTAACACCAATAACTAGTGATTTCCAAATGAAGCTTCATGGACCATCAGTTGTATTTGTTGACCCCACTAGATGGAGCTCTTCATTTTAAGAAAAGGGCTCAATGAATGACGATTCAGTGTGTTTTCTCTAGTGGACTCAGAAAATAATGAAAATAGTTCATGAAGCTTCATTTGAACATCACTACCAATAACTGGAAGGTATTTGAACGTGTATTTTGCGCACTACTTTTTTCACAAAATAAAGTTTTTTGTTGAAGTGCCTTGGTTCATGCTAGTACAACAGTGGTATAGCCACAGCGGATATTCTATCAAATTCTGAACAATAAAAAATACAGTATTTCAGAATAAATCGAGAATGAACACTTTTGTTCTTTAATTTTGATCTCCACCTTATGCAACAAAAACAGTTGGATATGTCTTTGAGTGACCAAAGTGGCCAAATCAAAGTGATTATTTTGGTCATTTTTGGGTGCTTGAAGAGTGAAAATGGTCCAGTAAATTCAGTGGAAAAATGCAAAGTAGAGACAATTTGAATGTTTGACCTGACCCGGGGGTCCAGAGCAGGGAGAGGGACAGAACCAGCTTTGCGTTAAAATTGTGTAAAATTAGGATTGTGAAAGGTGCTGGACATTACCCACCAGGCAGAGAACCAGTAGAAGGGGTCTGAAAACTGGAGTAGGAGCTTGGCCAGTTGACTTTGATCATTATTTTGCAGTCTCTCTTTATCTTTTTATAATTAACATGTGTTCTGTCTGAGATGCAGGGACAAAGCTACTCAGGAAGGTTAAAAGGATGTTCATGGTACCTATAAAACAATTCAGGAATTAAGTTTTCGTTTTTTGAGGGAATGCTTCATTCCACATCTACCTGCTTAAAATGTTTAAAGGGGGTAGAAGACAGAGATGGTAGATAGCATTAAGGGTCATATAGTAAGGACTTTTCAAAAGGTACTGGATCAAAGAGAGGAGTAGGAGTATCTGGAGTACAGAGGCAAGAGAGGAGAGTGTGGCGAACGTGATAACGCTAAGTCAAAGAAAAGCAAGATGATGGGAGCTCCAGAGAGAAACAGGAGCAGAAAAGAGGTCAGCACAGAGGAACCAAAGAAAATGAAGAGTCACAGAGGTGAAGTCTTTGGGCTACAGAAGGAGAAAGAAAGGAGAAATATGACCAAGGAGAGCAGAGTAGGCCTACAAATGATCAGAAACAAAGCCACGAAAAGGTGGGAAAAGAGAATGCAAATGAGTTACAGTGGAGAGGGGACACAAAGATCTGTGAAGAGGACCAAAAATGTGAATAATGATCAACACGTGTCATTAGAGGAGAACTTCTCAGAAATCCAAGGTGAGTTTTTCTTATTTGTGTATTATGATTTACAGCTCATCATTCATTGGTTTATCTCTTTGCTGTCTGATTACAGAATTATAGTTTAAGAAAACGTTTTCTCAAAAGCATTCTTTAGACCAGCCATCTCCAATCCTGCTCCTGGATGGCCGCTGCCCTGCATGTTCTAGGTTTCTCCCTGCACCAACACACCTGAGTCTAATGATTATATCAGTGACAAGCTTCAGCTGCACAATAGCCTAAGCAGAGCATTAGACTTGTGTGTTGGTGCAGGGAGAAACCTAAAACATGCAGGGCAGCGGCCCTCCAGGAGCAGGATTGGAGATGCATGATTTAGACGATCATATAGTACAAACAGTGATACACTGAGCAGTTTGGCTGATAATGTGTGTTTAATATGTTTGAGAGGTCAAAAATCTTCAAAACAGACCATATTGTATAAACCAAGTTTTATTTTTTACAAACATTGCATATGCCGATTATTTGCAAACAGTGATATCCCTTTTATTCCATTTTTAAAAAAGTCATAGAGGCCTGAAGAAAATATATCTAATTTCTCAACAAAATAACAGTTAGGTAAAAAAAAAAAAACAGTAAAACATTTTGACTTTACATTGTTAATTTTTGTCATCTCACTTCCCTGTGGTGTCCAGACACAGGTGGGGTTGTTATTTGCTCATATTTGCCATTCTTATATCATATTTTATGTAGGCTAAGCCTCAGACTCTGCAGTACAGACATCTGCATTAGGGTACCTGAAGTCCAGTTTTAACCTTTCCATAACTTTTTGAATTTCTTAAATGTTTTACATAAAAAGTAACATATTTGGCTGCATTTGCAGCGTTTACGTTTGCAAAACAAATCCTCTTTATAACACATCTGTGCAGATAGAGCACTGTTACCACGTGTTCATCACATGGGTTATCGAATATGGTTTAAATATTAAAATTCCCTCCACGTTTCCCGCCGGACCGGTTATCTTCAGGGACTTCCTGTCCCACCCACATTCTCGTGTTGCTTCCGGGTGGCCACACAAGACTCATCCAGCGAGCTGTCGAGATCTTAACGCTGTAAACAAAAGTTACCAAACGGTTCAGCCTCCGCAACAAGTTAAACGAGAAATGCATATCAAAACAAGTAAGTTTGTATAACTTTCTAACATTACTGTCCGAAATTCCTCACTTTCATAGGCTATTTCTGTTGTCTTGCCGACGGTGTTAGCAACCGCGCTATCGACAGCAGCCTGCTCGGCGCTTTGAATGGGGGGTTACGAAACTTTGACTTCGGCTAACATGCTAGCTAGCTGTTTATTTCACGCTATGGTGAAATAAAGCCATCTCTTGGACGACAACGGTTGTTATTTAGGCATTGTTGAACTCTATTGACCATGCTGTTACGAGAGGTGAACTGGACCGTCGAGTTTAATTCGCCTCAACATGACGCTGCTAATTAAAGTTTGCTAACACCGGTGCTGGCTCGTTAGCTGCCAGCGCCGCACACACCAACTACAGCATGTTGTTTTTCACTAAAAGAGACGACAGGGGCTTAACGTTACAGTCAGCTAGCCTCTCGAAATGTCCGTGGTAGCGTTTGAGACGGGCTCCCTGGATTAAACTAACGTTACCGCTTCTGTTTATTTGAAATGTGGCGCTGTTGAGCGGGCTCGCTACCCAGGCCGGGTGTATCCATTACTTAATCGCGAGTGTTGCGTCTACATTTGTGACCCGTTAAGTTCCGTAACCCGTATTGTCACCGAGGACGTAGCTTATTTTCAGTTTGACACCCCTTTAAAGACACTAAATATTAATGTCAGCCTCTGCCGTGTGGACAGAAAATGGTTGAGCCAGAACTATAATGTATAATAAGTCAACCTTCCCGTCAATACAATACTAGGTTAACCAGTCATTCCCTTTTTATGATGAGCCATTAAATGTTGAACGACAGATTGTTGTGTAACATCTGAAGATCAGGTGAGATGTAGTGGAAGCTGTGAAAGGCAGTAGTCAGTATACATTTTCTATAAATACTAAAATAAACTCAAATGCTCGAGTGGCATCCATTTCCATTATTAATAAATCACGTTTTGATCATTCAGTATATACAGTATGATTAGTGAGTCAATGAGGCAAAGTTGCATATTTTGTTCCAAACCTTTTCCATATACAATAACACAAACAAGGGAGAAGATGCATTTTTTCACGTTTTGTTTGATAAACAAATTTAAAGATTAATGGAATAGATAAATGACGGGGAAATGATTCATCAAAATTGTCAAGGATTTATAGTCTGTCAATGACTAATTGACAAAAAAACAATTGTTTGTTACAATAATCCACACTCACTGGACAATTTGGGATTTGTGCCTTTCTCCTGTCAGCAGGACACACACTCAGTGTTTCGCTGTTTGATATTCATTTAATATTAGGCCATCCAGTTCTTTTCTGTGAAAGTTTGCAGCTAATGCGGGCAACTGCTGTTCTGCACACACTCCGGCTCACATAAGTCAGTTAAAAATGTCTGATCTACCCCTGATTTGTGTTAATATTAATGTGCAACCTTTTATGTTTATGATTTTATTTTCAGTTTTCTATTCAAGACAAACAAACAGAACACTAAGAGTAAAAAAGATAACTTAAAAAAATGTCACCAGACATAACTCTATTTGTGCAGTCTACATGGTTACACACATTCATGCATCGCAAGAGCAGAAGTAAAGAACAGTGGACTACACTGCCGCAGAAGATATCAAATTATTGATCTTTGAGATGGTTGATAAATGTTTCTCAAACATTTACAACATTCCTAGGTACCTTGGAGTTGGGAAAGCGTATCCTTTACATCTATAGGATTTTCATTTCATTGAGCCATTTTTTGAAGCAGGAGGGTATGAATGAGTATAACCATACCTAGCATCAGTGCTTGTTGTTCATCAGATGTGTAGTTGAGAACAGTTTCTGAGCATCCTAAAAGTACCACTTCTGGATCATTGGGAATATCTTTTCAGTGATCGTCTGAGTACTACTTAAATTCTTCAGACTAGTATTATTGTATATGAACACAGAGAATGAAGTGCATCCTTTTATGAACCACAGTGCCAGGTGAAGAATCTTGTGGTGTGAAACACCCTTTTCAACACACACACGCGCACACAGCATGCTCATCACCATGTTTGTTTGGCAAGAATCCAACCCAAGGCTTTTTTTTTTAAAATAATAGTGATAACACTGATTTTTACAGTTGCGCGTGGTTTCAAATGTGGTTGTTTCAAATTGTAGTGTAATCTCCCAAACTGGACCTTGTTTCTGGTAGGTGTGATAATTATACTAGTATATTTGACTGACCCGTAAACATCTCTTTCAGGTACATGGGAAGCCAGCAACACCGTGTGTGAGTCAGATACCCTGTGTGATCCAGCAGTCCTCGTCGCAGCCACCAACTCAGAACCACATATTCGCAACCGTCGCCTTTCTCCCGGCTCAGGCAACTGTGGAGGTGGTGGGGGTGGAGGTTGCATCTCTGGTGGTGACCAACATCCCCGGCAGCTTTCACCTGAAGGCGTACTGATCGGACCCGGCCACACACAGCCCTTCAGCTTCCGCAGGGAAAAAGAGCGCAAGGGCCAGCAGCACAAAGGCCGCAGCCTCCGCAGAGAAAGTCAAAAAGGGGTCACTCGAGTAAGCGAGAGGCCACAAAAGGTTAACCAAAAGGAGAGGTGGGTGGAGGACAGTCTGTCACTGCTCAAGCCCCCACCTGCCTTCCCAGTGCAGGACAGCCCCGCCAAGCTGCAGCCTGCCGTCAGTTACGCCTC
Organism: Echiichthys vipera; assembly: GCF_963691815.1. Lineage (NCBI taxonomy): Eukaryota > Metazoa > Chordata > Actinopteri > Perciformes > Trachinidae > Echiichthys > Echiichthys vipera. The sequence goes on along the minus strand of NC_139845.1, from coordinate 18,790,123 downwards.
CAAGGTGAAGGCGGGAGCAGCAAGTGGAGGGCTGGAGGAGGACCGCCCTGCCATCGGTGTGTTGCTACAGAACCAGTGGGGTCTCAGTTTCATCAGCGAGGCGAGGCCTGTCACAGAGGGCACCAGCCCTCGCCCCGCTGCCAACGCCCTCACTCCTCAGCCCACAGACGCCGAACTCTCAGCAAACCTACAGTTCGAGACGGTTCTCACAGTCCAACCTCCTGAAGAAACTATTCCAGTTGCTTCCTCCGTCACCTCCACCACACGCCCAGAGGTGGACGAGAGCAACGGGAAGCTCCTGCTTGGTTGTCGCCATCTAGTGGAGGCTTTGAACTATCACAGTAGAGGTGAGGGCTATGAGGAGCTTGAAGACAGTGCGCTGCAAGATTTTTTTATTTAAAGATTGTCAGTTCAGTGCATTAATTCTAACGGCAACTCTCTTTTTGTTTCTCCTCAGAATGGAATGCCATCTGTGACAAACAGAAAAAAGGTATGTTGACTTAAAGAGCAAATTGTTTATGTCACTCTGTTTCTCAGGTGGAAAAAAATGTTTTTTTGCGCTGGAATTATAATTAAGACGGTAACAGGCTTGTTTCATTATGATGCCTAAATTTTTTCCAACGTAATAGTAGGATAAATTTAACATGGAAGCCGTACAGATTATCATACAAAATACTATGATACAAAATAACCTAAAAGGAAGGCAATAAAACAAAATTTCTTTAAAAAAAATCTTTCATGATTTGCATAGACTACAGTAATCTATAAATTAAAGGAAACTTATTATACGCTTCTAATTTTCAGGTTCATGTTTCTACTAGAACATATGTACATGCGGTAATGTTAAAAAAACAATATTTTTTTCATACTGCTCTTGTCTGAGATGATCTGTTGTAGGGCCTGTCTATTTTAAGCCCCTTCCCGATAAGCCCAGTCTGCTCGGATTGGTCAGGTACTTCCTGGTCTCCAAGGCTAGTAGGAGGAGGCTGGGTTACTCGACAAAAGTGTCTGCGCTCTGTGGAATGACACATGCGCAGTAACATCTGGCCTGCAATTGCTGAGGCTGGATCACCATCAATCATAGAATACCCATCATCTGTTTGAAAGTTCTGTCATACTGAGTGAAACCAAAGAGCTCCTGAGAGGAGACATCACTTCCCTCCAACATCGCAGCTCCATCTCCATTGAGCATGTCATACACCAAAGCTCATACATTTTGTTTTGGTGACCCAGCCTCCTTCTATAGACATGGTCTCCTCCCTGCTTTTCCTTTATTACTGATGCTAGCATTCATGATGTTAAGTATTTTGCCCCTTGCTGTAGAAATAATTCCGTATAATTATTACTATTGTACCACTTTGAGTTTAGTCTCATTTCCTTATCTAGATCTGTAGTCCAGAGACTCCTTACTACTGTCACAGACTTTGTTTATGGGATATTTAAACAATGATTACACAAAAGTGCATGTCTGATTCTAGAATGATCCCCAGAGCAACTTCAGTCAAAAGCAACTGGACTTGGTTATTTGTCTAGGAAGACGTTTCACCTCTCATCCAAGAGGCTTCATCAGTTCATGTACACATCTGACAGAGATGCGTACATGAACTGGGGCTTACAATGACCTGGACAAATGAAAATATTCACAGGCTGATTCTAGAATGAGTTACCCATAATATAAAATGTATTTCTTCATACATAAAACCCTGCAGTTGGCCTACTGGTAGCTTGAATAATTTCTAACCATTTATTGTACGATGGTATGTTTAAACGAGGTTGTATACAATTAGGCACACATTAGCGATTTGTGTATTATAATGTATAATAGGAAAAAATACATTTATAATGCCAGATGTCCCCCCTTGACATTGTTTTGTTTTTCTGTTTTGCAGTTCCAAAAGAGGTTGTCTGGTACAAGGACACCCAGGAGCACCCAGCCTAGCAGTGTGACAAACCCAAAGCATATATAAACGCATATACAACACACCTACATGCACATTAAAACACGTAAAGATGGACACATTTATGAGTCCCGCTCTCACACACTGCACTCAGGATGATGTCTTCACGCAAAGCCACACTGAGACACTTTGGACTAACTCCTTTGAGATCTTACAGCAATGGACTTTTTTAACGCCTTACAGAAAGCCTGCCTTAATTAATCAGACCTGTTTTCATTGCCTCATTACCATTTTTAGCTTATATCTGTAGAGCTGGTCTTTTTTTAAAAGGAAAAAAAAAACAATCTGAGGAGCTGTTATTTAATTTCCCCCCCTTTTTGAAAGTCTTTTTTTTGTCCTCTGTAAAGCGAGTGGTCAATCAAGCACTTTGTTAAAAAAAAAATCTGTTGCGACCAATCTGTGTGCGAGAAACCCTCACCAGAGTGATTTATTTTTCCCCCCCTTCAGTAACAAACGGAAGAATGTCTTGTACCTGCTTGAGTTTTATGGTTCATGTATGCAGAGGACTCGCGTATCAGTCTTCAGTTTACAGAGGGGTGTAGTCAAAGGCACAGTAGAGTTCACCCTTTATCTGTCGGTTCTTAATGCTGTGTCCCTTTTTTTTTGTTTTGTTTTTGTGGTTCATGAATGATGCTCATGAGTCCATAAGGAATCTCACCGTGTTCAGTATGTTGATTTTGAAAAGAAAATGTATTGAATAAATTTACACTGGAGAAGAGGAGGAATGTAAGTGAACAGTATTGCTTAATAAAAATGAATAAACTTGACACATTTTATTTTAGTCTTTTTATTTGAAGTTCAGATTAACGGCTGTACATGCTGATGGTTAAAAAAACATTTCTTTTGCTTCCTGACAATTACAAGTGCATGATAACTGATAAGACGTAAACTAAGTCTTTAACACCGCTGCAGTAGTTTGGGTTTAAATGTAGAAGCAATGAAAAGCCTCCTATTCTCGAAGCTTGTTGTAAATCTGTCCACTCAGCTTTGTTTCAGGAGAACGGCTACGATCAGGAAACATGTCCCATATCAGCAGTGGTCCAGCCAGGTAAAGCTTATCTCGCCGTAAATATTTTTTCTTCTTCACCACCTCTTTTGACCCAAGATACATTCTTACAGAGAGCATAGTTCACCTGAAAAACTTGAAGTTGTATTGTGAAAATTGACACAAGTAATTTGTAACGCAGGTCATCAGGTAAAGGCAGCATAGAAAATAATTTCCCGAGTTGAAGTGTCCCTTCAGTGGAGTACGCCACCAGCCGTCATAACAGACCTGCTGTGACAACATGCGTAGCACCGCGATGTTACTCTGTCAGTCTCTCCACGTCACCTCCACTTCATCTGTTCTGTACCTACAGTGGGAGAAACGGTCAATATGGACAAGTCACATGGTATGACCGCACAGAATAGCAATATTAAAATTTACACTTTGGGCGTGCTTCAAACTTTTTACCAGGAGCCAAGTTACTCCTTATGGTGTCACTTTTTTTTTATACGTCTTCAAAACAAAAACATCCTTTAATTGTACATGTGATTGTATCAAAAGTCTCTGCCACCTAGAAGGGATTTTTTTTTTGGCCCTCTAACAGTACAGTGGGTAGGTCAATAATAAACTTTTTTGTGTTCTTAGGACTTTCCCCCATTTTGGCACGGTATCAAAAGGTTTTGAGTACTTTTTCTTTAATACTTGTATAGAAGTTTAAAATTCTGGTACTGTGAGAACTTTTTACGCCACATCCTGGATGGTTGAGGAAAGAAGAAAAAGCTATACTGCTGCTGGTGGATCCTGAAAGCACTTTGGATCCAGCTTTGTAGATGAATATGTTAGAAACTCAGACTAGTTCTTTGTGATTTAATGATCTATCCTTCCCCACCAAGAAACAGATGCAGAATGTGACCAATAACGTGAGGTCTACCTTTGTGTAATCCATGAGTCTTCTAGCTCCGTCACCTGTCCGGACCTAAACATCTCCCAGCCGGCTTGAGCGATCATTGCTCCGTTGTCTATGCAGAATCTGTGGCACAAAGTGAATACTGTTACCTGGGCTGAAGCTGGACACTGTTCTGGCAAAAACGACATCACCATCCAAATATACCCTAACTTTGACACGTGACACTTTATTAGGTGCACCTGTCCAACTGCTCGTTAACGCAAATTTCTAATCAGCCAATCACATGGCTGCAACTCTATGCATTTAGGCATGTAGACATGGTGAAGAGGATGTGCTGCAGTTCAAAGCAGCATCAGAACGGGGAAGAAAGGTGATTTAAGTGACTTTGAACGTGACATGGTTGTTGGTGCCAGATGGGCTGGTCTGAGGATTTCCCAAACTGCTGATCTACTGGGATTTTCACGCACAACCATCTCTAGGGTTTACAGAGAATGACCCCAAAAAGAGAAAAGATCCAGTGAGCGGCAGTTCTGTGGGCGCAAATGCCTCGTTTTAGCCAGAGGTCAGAGGAGAATGGCCAGACTGGTTGGAGCTGACAGAAAGGCAACAGTAACTCAAATATCCACTGGTTCCAACAGAGGAATGCAGGAGAGCATCTGTGAACACACAACACCACCTACTTTCTAGTAGATAGGGAACAGCAGCAGAAGACCACACTGACACTTTATTAAGCACCAGGTGCACCTAATAAAGTGGCCGGTGAGTGTAATTAAGTATTTTCAGGAAATGAATTAAATGAATAGCACCTGAGAAGGAAGACATAAGCAGTCTAAAACAGAATGCATTGGAAAAATGGTGAACAATATGTGTTAGCTGTAGATAACATTTGAATAACTATGGTCGCATGAGAATTTAGCATGATAATCCTGTAAATTAAGATGCTTAAGTGTTTCCAGGCAGAATTCTTCTCATCAGACTGGAAAAACTTTAAAAACATTTAGACAATAATGGGACACACTATTGAATGGTAGAGAGTTTAGCTGTCCCAAGTTAGTGCTCAAACCGTGTTCTGTACAGACCTTACTGTAGAGCCAGTTATAGTGAATGTATGCAAAAAACAAAGCCGCTCAAATTTCCGTCCAGGGAACCCCAACCTATTGTTCATGATTAAGTCAGTTAAAGTGATTGTGGAGCTGCTGATTTACCGTTCATCTGTGGCAAACAGCTTGGCTCCCCTCTCCTTACACATCACCCCCATCATCTCCTGCAGGCGCAGGTTACCTGCAGAGGAAACAAGAGGGCACAAAACTATTATATATAATAATATATAAATAATATGCTAATAATATCTGATAGGTACTAGTTTACTTATTTTAATTAGGATAGAAGTTATCGTTGACTTTATTTCTCTGCCCAGTGAGTGAGTCAGCAGGTGACACACATACATACATGCATGCACACATGTCTGATGTACTTACAGCCAACACCTCCAACAATCAGGACCTCTTGGGAGCCGCAATGAGCCATGGCCCGCTCAGTGATCTCCACTAGCATAGCGAACACGGTCTCCTGCAGGGAGACAGACGTTAGTGTCGTGCATTACTGACAAAACCTTGAATGGTTTCTTCAAATGGTTGTAGTGGAGCAACACAGATTCCCCGTGTGGGCCATTAACAGACTAACTGGCAGTGATGGTTCTTAGTACCTGCAGGGAGAAACACAGGTCCTCTGCTTTACACTGACCAGAGCTCAGCATCTTATGAGAAGCGTCCTATGGAAGGAAAAAAAACTGTTAGGATAGTGAACCAAAAGAATGATGTATTAAGCATCAAACCGTAATGGTGAGTATCTGTTTCAGGATTTGCCTAAATATCATTTATGTCAAAGACAATAGAGAAGATGCAATCAATATTTAGATTATTGCAGATTGACAGGCCAACGGACGAGAAAACCAATCACCTCAATGAAGGATAAAATCCCAGAAAAGGAGACGTCCATTCCTTTTACTGTGTATGGCAGCTCCACATAATGACTCCCTCTAAACAGTTGGGGCAAAGTTAAGTAGTGTAAAAAACCTTAATGGAGTAATACCGAACTTTAAGCATGCCACGCGGTCCACAGGAGCTGAGCGAAGTAGCTCAGTGTCTGTCACTCACCTTTTGGCCATCTGCTCTATGTTGTAGCCTGGACTGGGGTCATTGGAAATCTGAGTGGAGGAACAGTTCCACCATATGTATTAGCACACACCTATCACATCCAATAAAAGGAAAATAGTTGCTCCAATGAAGACCATGATGGTGCACACCTTTATAACTCTGGCGAACCTGTCGAGGCAGTTGCCGACTGCGATGTCGATGGTTTCCCCGAATATTCTGTATCGCCGCTCAGAGTATGCGATAACCTGCTCGGAAAGAAATTACATTTTTACCCCATCGACTTACGCTAACCGGCCACTTTGGTAGGTGCACCTGTCCAACTGCTCATTAACGCAAATTTCTAATCAGCCAATCACACGGTAGCATCTCAATGCATTTAGGCATGTAGACATGGTGAAGAGGATGTGCTGCAGTCCAAACGAAGCATCAGAACGGGGAAGAAAGGTGATTTAAATGCCTTTGAACGTGGCGTGGTTGTTGGTGCCAGACGGGCTGCTCTGAGTATTTCAAAAACTGCTGATCTACTGGGATTTTCACCCACAACCATCTCTAGGGTTTAAAGAGAATGGTCCCAAAAAGATAAAAGATCCAGTGAGCGGCAGTTCTGTGGGCGCAAATGCCTTGTTGGTGCCAGAGGTCAGAGGAGAATGGCCAGACTGGTTGGAGCTGATAGAAAGGCAACAGTAACTCAAATATCCACTGGTTCCAACAAATGAATGCAGGAGAGCATCTGTGACACACAACACCACCTACTTTTACTACTTTCTAGCAGAGAGGGAACAGCAGCAGAAGACCACACTGACACTTTTACTAAGCACCATGTGCCCCTAATAAAGTGGCCAGTGAGTGTATAACTCAGTGTATGTTACAGATCAACAACGTTTAACTGACAGACGATCATCATGAATTGCAGTAGCTTCGTGCCAAATAGAAAAAAAAAAAAACAAACCACACCCCTAATACTGAGAATCATGCAGACTGGCAGTTTTTCCTCAGGAGTGATGCCTACATGCAGAAACCAACCTGTGTGTTCCCTCCACTGACATAAAGCACAGTCGGGTTGTTGGCTTGTGTGATGAGTCGGCCCATCTCAATGTGTCCGATACAGTGGTTGACACCGAGGAGCGGTTTCCCCCAGAGCTGTGCGACTGTGCGAGCCACCAGGGCCACCGTCACCAAGGGGGCGCCCATACCAGGACCTGAAGGAGAAGAAGAAAAACAAGAGAGAAGGAGAGGGAGGCGTTTGTCACACTGCAGTGATAAAAGACATCACATCCTTGTTTGAGAGAAGATATTAAATTAGTCCGCCAGTTTAATGTCGCCTTGCAGGCATCGATGAACATTAGATGTTTTATGGATAATCAAACAATTACTATGCTGCACCAGGATCAATTAAACTTCCACTTCCTTTTCCACCAGTGGGTGAATTTAGTGAGTGGAGCTACTTTATAATTAAACATCGATGGCGTGTGCATTTTGAGTTATTCATGCTTTTATTACCTCTCAGTGAGTCTACTGTAATTCTTTATATGTGCGTGTAGAACTGAAGTCCCTTCGTCGTTGGTACGAGATGCAGCTGCTTGTGTTCTAACAGGAATAAGAGAGCGTGACCACAAATCACCAGTATTGGCCTCCCTCCACGGGGTTCTTGTTCGTTTCAAGATTGATTAGAAGATTTTATTGTGATCAATTTTCATTATTTGAATCGAAAGGGACGTAAGCATACAAACAGCCACATAGCAATGAATAAAAGTAATTAAACCTTTGTGTATAAGGACCAAATGATCCCCGTTCATGGAGAAAGGGTCCAGAGCCCTCATCCTGGTGAAAGTAAAATGTCAGTCTTGTTCTGACAAATAATTAGCAAATTCAAATCTTGTTCTCCCCTAAGGAAAACATGCAGCATGTTACATTACCTTTGGTGTATGCCACACAGTCGATGTCTGCAGGCTTCAGCCCTGCTTGCTCCAGGGCTTCCTTCAGAACAGTGAGTATGACAGCACGGTGGTGTCTGGCCGTGTCACTCGGCATGAACCCTGATGGGTAAAATAACATGTAGTCAACTTCACATACCAGACTTTGACATATCGTAGGTGAAGTGAAGGTGACGTAGTCCGACTTGCCTTGACCAGCGGGGGTGATGTAGGTCCGTCTCGGGTTAGAAAGCACTTCACCATCCCTGATGATTCCTATGCCGATCTTATTGGCGCTGCCCTCGAATCCAATCACTACAGTCATGACAGCTAAAGACATTTTTAGGGAAGAGAAAAGCAATGAGCAATGGAGAGCTATGGATTCTGTGTTTGCATGGAAGCGAAGAAGTGTATCTTTTTCTTAAATGTATCTCCCTAGAATTCATTCTCTTGGACGACTATTTCCGCAAAGATTAAAAAACATTAAGTTAGGCATGATAAAAGATTTTTTTTAAGAGTCATGGTCAAATTATTTGATATAAAGGGGCTTTTCCCTATCCGGGTCGCAGGGGGCTGGAGCCGATCCCAGCTGACATCTGGCATGAGGCGGGGTCCACCCTGGACAGGACGCCAGTCTATCACAGGGCACATAGAGACAAACAGAGACAGACAACCATTCACACCTGCGGGCAATAATTAGAGTAATCAATTAACCTAACACGTGCATGTCTTTGGACTGTGGGAGGAAACCGGAGAATCCAGAGAAAACTCAAGACAAATAACTTGGGTCTTTTGAAGGTTGTATGTAGATGTGAGTTTGTGTTGGTGGCTTTAACGCTTAAGTTAATTTAGTACTCGCAGCTAATGCAGAGCCCACTGACATTTCAATCTAATTAGGAAAACAGATCAACAGACACACAAGTAACATCTCATTTCACATTTCACACTCATAGTCTGTTGGAAAAAGAATTATCTACAATTGCTTAAAGTTGTGTGACAGGCAGGAATTTGATCAGGAATTTAACTAAATGAAGGAAGATGCTTCTTTATTTGAAATCAGTTGTGGTAATTTTCCAAATGACTGTTTGTCACTAAGTGTATTAATTACACACATTTGTGATTTGATTCTTCTTTGACTCAACTAAATAACATTTAATTTAAGTGTTTATTTGAGTTTTATGCAACATGTATGGCAGTTGTTTAAGGTTGAAATACAGATGGTCTAAACATGCATACATTAATTATCTCTTTTAGTATTATAAAGGTAACAAGGATCGTCCTGTGAAAGAAATCACAGAGGCCACGGGCAGACTCACTATAAGTGGACAGACACACTGGACAACTGGGTCCTGCAAAAGCCCCATGGACAGTGATGGTGATGCTCAAGTCCAATCTAAGACAGGGACAATAAACTGGAGGCCAAAAACAAGTAGGTCCCTGGTATGAGGAGCCTTGGTACTGGTCCATCCAGGTCCAGGGCCATTGAAGGGGAATCAGGCAGAGACCAGCAGTCTTTGCCACTGACAATTCCACCAAAGAAGAAAGCTAACTTTGTGCAACTGAACTAGCCTACTTCATTTGGAGCTAGGGAGGACCAAACACTGACCAAGCACATATGGCCTCACCAAAAAAGCCTTTTCTTAAATTGTGTTTTACTTCCGCAACACATCTTTTAAACAGTAGATGGTGCTATCTACTTTTGAACCTGGCCACACCAGGCATACATGTTTAAGATGCACCAGCCTGTTTTAAATGGATGGTGTGGAAGCATTTTAGCTCCCTTCAGTCTGAAGGTGAGAAGACAACACACCAGACAAAAACAGTGTGCAAATATTGCTCAAGAGTGATGAACTGCACAAACAGCTCAACTGGTCTGAGAGAAAAAAAAAGGTACTAAAAGGCCATACCACGCTGCCCAGCCAGATCGATTTGATATGATTTTATTTATTTATTTATTTATTTAAATGAGTTGGTAAATGGACTTATATAGCGCCTTTCTAGTCTTCTGACTACTCAAGGCGCTTTCACAGTGTTTGTCACATTCACCAATTCACACACTGATGGCAGTGGACATCTACAGACCATCTAATGTAACCATTCACACCACATTTACACACCCATGCGCAGCACGGGGAGCAATTCGGGGTTCAGTGTCTTGCCCAAGGACACTTTGACATGTGGACCGGGGGAGGTGGGGATCGAACCACAGCCACACAGGCTAAATCTCCTCTGCAGTCCCTGGCGGGTTGATGACATTTACGAAAATATTTAAAAGCATTTAGGAGAAAGCAGTACAAAAACATAGACACAAGAACACATGAGCATGACAAAATACAGCAACACAAGTGTGAGTTACAACATAAAAGATACACATGGAAGCTATTGATAAAACAGCACAGAGACATAAAATAAAAACATATAGCACATTTAAATACGTTAGCATTTAAGCACAGACAGAGGCATCATGCACACACAATGAGCATACACAGTATAAACACAGACATGAGCATAAGTGCACAAACTACAAGTAAGGACAGAGTAAAGTACATTAATCCGGATTATGGCAGCATGTCTGTTTTATCAAATAGCCATTGTTTTACAGTTTTATAAAATGATTTAAAGGATGTGATGAAACGAGTGCAAGAGCCAATGAGATTGCAACGTGCATTAGTGTTTATGAGGCTGTTTTCTGTTGGTCACTGTAAAGAATCTCCACCCCGTCCCTGTGAAAGGTTCGAGAGTGGGATCAGTGTGGATGTGCTGAGATCTCAGCTTCTGCCTGAAAATGTAGATATAATGATATCCTTTAAAAAACATGGAGATTCCAAACTAGGAACACAGGTTAGTAATTTAATTTAAAAAAAAAATCAAATTCTGCTTTTGTTATTCAAAACAAAATATGTGTTGAGTTTTACTTTTACAAAAAAAAAGAAAGATGCACTGTTTTGCAACGTATAACCTTGCCTCAGAAAAATGCATTTCTATTCATTCTAGATTCATGTGACTACATGCTCAATGTTGAGGTTGGAGTTTACAGTGGTGTTGAACTGGACTGCATTACACAATAAGAGGTGTTTCTAATATTTTGCCCACCCCATTTACACACGACAGGACCAGAATACACCTGTTTATATAATGACATTACTACGCCACCGCCCACTGTGACCTTAATATCAAACATAACAAACATGTTAAAGGTAGAATCCATGGCAGAGCTGCTGTATTGGCTTGAACAGGTGTACCTAAGGGAGTGACCGATGAGAGTGTATTCTGTAAGGGTTGTGTGACAGGCATATAAACATTGAACTGTGAGAAATTGAAATGGTATTTTAAAATGTGAAACAAAGTGACATTTAAGGGCATAACACATCAGCCTATACAACAACCCTCCTGATACATGGGCTACAAAATATGATACACATACTGTCCATACTGAGCTGAGGCTAATCTAAACTAGCATAGCAGTGCCACAACACTGGCTTTGTAAAACTCTGCACTGAATATCAAAATAGATATACCTAGCTTTGTCGCTTTCTTTCGGTGGTTCACATTAATCCAAATGTGTGCCAACTCAACTTTTAGAGTACTAGTTGTACTGCCTAAGCTAACTTTGTGCAACTCAACTAGCCTACTTCATTTGAGCTACGGAGGACCAGACACTGACCAAGCACATATGGCCTCACCAAAAAAGCCTTTTCTTAAATTGCGTTTTACTTCCGCAACACGTCGGTATAGCGTAATATGCGTCGTAGAAGCTACAGTTGTGTGTTTTTGCCAGTTAAAGAAGCGCTGTAAAAATAAAAGTGTCGTTTTCTTTGTAATTTTTAATCAGGCAGAGTTTAAGGCAGCTGCTGAGTAACGCTACAGCAGGCACGTTGTGGGAAATCTCTGCTGTGCTTTGTGATACTTGTGAGAGAGTTTGGGGGAGTGACGACGAAGAAGAAGACGAAGCAGTTGTCTGGTCTTTGCATCCTGTTGTGCAAGTAAGATTATTTGCATCTCCTTTGCCTGAAAACGCTAGCATCATTTAACAGCATTTGCATCTGTATGCGAATCAAATTTAGTTGCGTGGGAAGCTAATGAGTAGCTGGCTGCTTATTCTTCATTCATTCTCGGTGCAGGCCGCCTGCTGCTGGCTCTGTGCTCTTTGTCCCTGAGGAGAAGCTAGCGCTAGCATAGCTTTCCTTTAAACATGCGTGACTCCTCAAAGCTTCTGCTGCTGGGGTTTATGTCTTCTTCATACACGCAGTTCATTTTGCATGTGGACACTTTTGTTTTTAGTGTGCTTGGCTAATGTGCCCCTCCATGTAAACGACTTGCATCAAACGTTTAGCGTGCTCGCCCTTTGTCCGATAATGTACAGAACACCTTTTAAAAGGGCACATTAACTCTGACAGGCACCATTTGTAAGATCATTACAGAACCGTGTAAAAAGGAGGCGCACACAGAAGGATACCTGCTAGCAAAAGAGATGCACCGTAGTTCGGTTAACATCCGATTTGCTGGTGCTAACATGCGTGTTCGTACACATTTAAGTTGTCAGACTTGCCTATTTAAAGATGCTCACGCTGCTCTTGATGAAATGTATGTGACACACTGCTGGAGAAACTACACTCACCCAAGTTTAAATAAAAACAGATCGATATTGGCTGTATTATAATTATAATACTGACACTTAATAATGACACTTTACAGAGTAGGTAATTGACCACACTCTATGACTTATTTATGATTTACATAGACCAAACAATTCCCCCGTAGAGTAAGGTGGCAACGAACACCTTCCCTATAACAGACAGGAACGTCAGACAGACCCAGCGCTGTGGAGGACGGACATCTGTCTGCACCGGTTGGGGAGGAAGAAAAGGAGAGAGAAAGAGAGTAAAGATGGACAGAGAGTGACAAAGACAGACACAGAGATGCAAGCAACCAAAAAGTTGCATACATACAGTGTACATACTGAGAACAGCTATCCAATGCAAATATAATCGTGCTTATAGCGGATGCTAATTTGCAAGTGCAACACGTCCCTATTGTAAGTTGTCAACATAAAACACAGTATTGCAGCACGCAACATGGGTTCTCAACCGAAGAGTGCATGTTTTGTGATGACTGGATTGGCATTATTGCAACTATTTTCATTGTCATTTAATGTCTTAACTTTTTTCCTCAAACGATAGGCGAGCCTGTGAAATGCCAGAAAAAAAAACCCATCACAAATTTCCTAGAACCCAAGTTGACGTCTTTTGTCTGACCAAGAGTACAGTGATATAAAACAGGAAATGCAATTAAGTATTAACTGATCAATGCTGGCCTTCATGGCACAGTTGAGAACCACTGTAAAACTGTTGATTAAATGTAGCATTTGACACTCAAGACTTTAAGACAAACACATAAATTCCTCTTCTGTTTTTCCAGCGGCGCGTGTGCTGTTGTGTGTGCGTGTTGTGTGCCTGCGTGGTGTGTTTGCAGTCAGAGCGAGTTCAAGTATGAAGAGAGGCAAGAATGCAGAGGAGCCGGCTGCAGATGGGGAGAATGACAAGGGTTCTGGTAATACAGCATGCACGAATGCACAAATACATACTGTTCTGTACATAGTAAACAACCTCTGATTACATTTTCCTACCTAAAACATATGTGATCTACCACTTTCATGACTCCGTATGTTTACGTCACTTCACAGCGTCTGCAAAGAAAACAAAGAAGGCCAAGGAACCAGAGGCCCCGATTCTGTACGATGATCCTCCGGACAAAATGACCAGCAAAGACGGACGCGACGCCAACATGAAGATCACCTCCTGGAACGTCGACGGTCTGAGGGCCTGGGTGAAAAAGAAGGGCCTGGATGTGAGTTTGCAGTGAACAAAAGCAAAATGAAATTGTTACGAGCCAAGTTAAGAGATGGGTTTTATCGGTAAACTCGTGTGTTCTTTCTCCAAGTGGGTGCGTGAGGAGGCTCCAGATGTTTTGTGCCTGCAGGAGACAAAGTGTGGGGAGAAATCCCTCCCTGCTGACATCACCTCAATGCCCGAATACCCTCACAAGTACTGGGCTGCGTCAGATGAAAAAGAGGGATACAGTGGTGTGGCCATGCTCTGCAAAACTGAACCCATCAAAGTCACCTATGGCATTGGTGAGTGATGTCTTCCAATGTAATGTAGAATCCATCATTGGTCTATGAAGTCTTGAACCTACACGGGTGGTTATAGATAGCAAAAATAATAAGTATGCAGTACTCTTGGACATAATTATATAAAGTTTGCCAAAGGCTGCTTCAAATTGATTCTTTTTAAATGTTCAAATGATTGTAAATTGTATAAAGAGGTTGTACTTCTGGGAAAAGAAAGTTGCCTGGGATTGCCTCCCCGTCTCATCAAATACGTTGCCATGGCCCTCTGCGTCTGATACCAGCGCACAAAGCACTCGCATGCACTAATACGGCGATCCAAACAAATAAACCCAGACTATAGCACAGAGGAAAAAATTACTCCACTATATCTTTACAAAGCAGACATTAGTTTACGGCTATACTAATGTACTTAATGTCAAGTACAGCCCCTATAAGATTACAATATCAGCACAACTACATATTTTATGTAGTTACTATAGTTTTGGGTTATTTTGGGTTATGTGCAGGATTAGTTCTTAGCTGGGGGCAGAAACTTCCTGCATTCTCTGTACTGTTTGCCTGGCAACGGCTTCCATACTTGGGACACAAACCCTATAAAATTGCACATTGTTACTTTTACACTTTGGTCTTTGTATGAATTGAACAAACAAGATATAAAATGTTAATTATTGAACTGTAAAGGTGCATGGAGGCAGATGGTGTTACCTTTAGACAGTCGAGCTAGCCGTTTCCAGTCTTAATGCTAACAAAACCGACTGCTTCACATTTGCTGCACAGATTACTCTGCAACTAAACCAATGAGCATATTTCACAAAATGTTGGAACTATGGCTGGCATTGTCAGTCACACATTGTTGTACAGTGCAAAGAAGAATGTTAAGCTGTAGAGTGGCTTGGCCTTGCTGAGTCGTTACCCGTAAGTTTCATTCTGAACACGGACCTACACAAATTATGTAACTGAACATGTCTTTGAATCCTGGTGATGTGATTGTACTAAATTGTTAACTGGCCCTCGTCTGCCAATCCTTCAGGTAAAGAAGAGCATGACAAGGAGGGCCGCGTCATCACTGCGGAGTTCCCAAACTTCTTCCTGGTGACCACCTATGTGCCAAACTCCGGCAGAGGCCTTGTGCGCCTAGATTACCGCAAAACCTGGGACGTCGACTTCCGGGCGTACCTGAGCGAGCTGGACATGCAGAAGCCCCTGGTGCTGTGCGGTGACCTTAATGTCGCACACCAGGAGATCGACCTGAAGAACCCAAAGGGGAACAAAAAGAACGCAGGCTTCACCCCCGATGAGCGCGAGGGCTTCGGCCAGCTGCTGGAGTCCGGTTTCACCGACAGCTTCCGCGAGCTCTACCCCGAGCAGACCAACGCATACACCTTCTGGACCTACATGATGAACGCCCGTGGAAAGAATGTGGGCTGGAGGCTGGATTACTTTTTGCTGTCGTCCAGTCTGCTGCCAGGCCTGTGCGACAGCAAGATCCGCAACAAGGCCCTGGGAAGCGACCACTGCCCCATCACTCTGCACATAGCTGTGTAGGTCACTGTCTGAGCAGAGCTACTGATTTACATAACCTTCACTGTTTTCTTAGGGCACACTGTCCATTTGTACCGTTCCCCATGCTTTAGGGTAATTGTCCCCCCCTCCCTCTTCCCCCCCGTGGGACAGGCCCGCTTGTACACGCATTGCTTGAAATGATCTGGGTCGCGGCTGGAATGCTTCTTGCTTATAAGTCATCACCCCTCGAAAATTTAGTTTTGTCTGACTGTTTTTGAACATTTCATCTGACCAAATCTGCAGTAAACACTCCACCTCCGCATCCAACCACCGCAAAACGTTTGGCAGTATCTTTTTAAATGTCCGTCGTGGAGAACAGACGCATATAAACAGACATCAGAGCCGCTGTGAATGCCCACGCCCATGCATCGGTGCTTAACAAAAACCCACATATCAACCAGGCCGCGGCCAGCAAGCGTGCGCCACAATACAGTTGTACTCTCACTGGATAAACGAACTAGACTTTAGCCGTGAAGCGTGCTTGGGCATGGTACGAATGGACAGTGTGAGTGCGCTCTCAGTACTTCCGTTCCGACTCGGCTGAAACAATCACATATGCCAGAGTGTGTTAGTGAGGACTTGCCTATTTGTGCAGGTCCTCACTCATTTGTTGAAATTTCTCAAACTGCCCAAACTCACTCCTTCAGTAGACTCAGCAGTAGCGTCGTTGTCTAGTACTTTGTTTTTACATGAAACTTTCATAAAATAACGCCCATGTGTCCTCTTCATGCAATTGAAGTTTGTCAGTAAACCCCGTGATGTACACCTAAGCTATACTGTAAAGATGCAACACTATATTCAAAGATGTCTAAGCTCATTTTCAACGATTACCTGTCTGTGCTGCTGCCGCCCTGAGACGAGCTTCCGTGTCACAGAGCCTGCAGTTTGTTTTTGTGTTACTGTCTGAAATGAAACCACTGCTGATAAGAAAATGTCACTTGTTCCAGCACTAATGTTTCTAAGCCTCTTTTCCAAAGCGCTGTCAAATTGTGCTCTAAAACATGCCCACAATAAAAACTGGATTTATGTACTTTTTTCTGGTCATTATTTCAGGGTTTGTACAGGTGCTGGAAATCCTCGAAAACACTTGGCTTTTGGATAAAGTGCCTGAAACTGCTTGAAATGGCATGTATGATATAACACAGAAAAGATGATCTCCATATATAACCCAGTTATTTGAAGACCGACAAAAATACATCTGACAACACAAACTCCTCTGCTCAGTGTGCTTTAATTGCAACAACCTGGGAATACATTTCCATACTAGATGCAGTTCACTGCAACTGTATAGGTCTACAGTTGATTTGGTCCCAAACTAATCTATAATCTCATACCGTCGTCATTTCCAAAACATTAATGAGATCAATAGGTCTGACTATTTTAATTTCATGATATGTGTTCGTTGATGCATTTTGAGATTATACGATTGCCTGAATCCCTTCCCACACTCTACACACAGGTGTGGTTTTTCCCCTGAATGTGTTTGCTGGTGTCTCTTCAGGCGGTTGGCGCTAAGGAAGCTCTTGTCGCATTCGGTGCAGGAGTACGGTCGGACTCCGGTGTGGTAGCGCAGGTGGATGGTCAGGTAGCAGGACTGAGTGAATTTCTTGCCACAGTGCGGGCACTGGAATGGCTTGTGGCCCGTGTGGAAACGCTCGTGCTTCAGAAGCTCTGCGTGGGAAAAGAAGCCCTTCCCGCAGTCAGAGCACAGGTACGGCCTCTCGCCTGAATGAGTCAGCTCGTGTCTGATCAAAGTCGCCTTGTAGACAAAACTTTTGTCACACTGCGAGCAGCTGAAAACGTTTTCCCTGGTGTGGCAGCGCTCATGCTTCTTCATGTTACGTTCCCTCTTGAAGCTCTTGCCACAAAAGGAACACATGAAGGGCATTTCCTCTGAGTGGATCTTCATGTGGCTCAGTAAACCTCCCCTGTAGAGGAATCCCTTGCCGCACTGTGTACATATGTGCGGCCGCTCCTTTTGATGGATGCGCTGATGTGCGGTGAGAGCTGCGCGGTAGGCGAAGCTCTTTCCGCAGTTGCAGGTGTGCACCTTTTGTTCTTGGTGTGTCTCAAGGTGCTTGTTGAGGTAGCTGGCACAGCTGAAGCCCAGGTCACAGCGAGGGCATTTGTAAGAATGCTCCACCACTTCATGGGTCTTCAGGTGTCTCACGAGTGCAGACTTCCAGGCAAACGCCCGGCCACACTCTGAGCACAGGTACTCACCGTTCTCCATGTGGGTGCTCTTGTGCTCCTTTTGAGCCACCAGGGACTTGAAGAACTCGCCGCAGATCAGGCACTTGTACTTGTGCCCAGACTTGTGCGTCTGCTTGTGCCTCTCCAGTGATTGCTTGAAAGAGAACCGCCGTCCACACTGAGCACAAAAGAAGGGCTGCTCGCCTGTGTGGATGCGCTGGTGGGCTTTTAGTAAGGATTGGAACTTGAAGCTCTTCTCACAGTCGGGACAACTAAAACGTCCTTCTTCATCTGCGAGGGGCTGAGAGGACAGCTGGTCATCCTCCGTCTTAACAGAGTGGACCTCGTCAATGTGGTGCTGGACCTGGGCCTCTTCTGTGTCTTGGAAGGAGCACTTCGGACAGGAAAAAGCAGCTGATGAGCCATCTGCTACGGAACCACAAATAGGAAATTAACAATTACCCTGTAATGTTTCCCTAACTAAAATTAGATTGCAAACAGTAAAAAATACATTTTAAAATACTGCCTATACTGGGACTAAAGCCCTATTCAGATGGATTAAGTTTAATGTGGGGGCGTGAGGTAAAATACTCTTACCTCAGGACGTCAGTAATATAAATGGCCAATTAACATAGGATTAAGAAATCCCTGTCTTTTACCAGAGGTGGGAGGGGTTATTCGATTTACATACTACGTCACCTCCCTGTCGTCATGCTACGTAGCTTTCGGATATCCCAAAATTAACGAAACTAAAGGACAGAATAGACTGCACAAAATGCTCGCAATTAATACTCATAATTTTTAAAAACTGATAAGAGTGCTCCATGATCCAAAAATACGCGACAACTACGTATTTACAGGATATGACGAAATACCTACATACATTTTAAAGGAGGGTCGTATTCGGACGGGGTAAGTATTACCCAAGGTATTTTTTCTGGGCCTTTTTACAGAAGGTAAAACTTGCCGTCATTTCTACTGACATTCTCCAGAATAATTACGGACATGGACTAAAACCTTTGGTAAAAATGACCTTACACCACTTGTTTTCTTAATGTCCAAGTTTTTTTTTTTAACAGTAATTTACCTATATTTCAACCTTTTTAAGCAAATTAGTTACAATTTCATTTTAATTATGGGCAAATTACCAGGTTATTATGATAAGGAGTAGGTAGGTAGTACATTTCTGGCCTGCTATTTGTGTAATGCAGTGTCATGTCTAAGTTCTCTCTGATTATGCAATTGTGTTGAGAAGGATATTTCTAAAACTGAACTCACTCTCACTGTCGTCCTTTGATGAGACCATGGGTGACCCATAAGAGTGCTCTGCACTGTTAAAGAGAAAGGGGAAACAAACATGAGAGGCTTGATCTGCCTGATGTACCTCCACAGCCACCATATATTCAGCTAAACATAATACATAACATTTTACTTCTATGTAATAACCCTGTAATAAAACCAGGAAGACAAAAACAGAAATGAAGGAAACCATTTGTGAGAACGAGAATAGATGTTTTTACCAATTGAAAGACAAAGGCTTCAGATCTGGAGGGTTGGCCTTGGTCACCTCCTTCCTTCTTTTCGCGGCCATGTGCTTCTGTAAATTTATCACCTGGATCTTCATGGTAGGTTTGCGTTTACGCCCGCTTGTGCGGACCTTCACCAAAGAAATTGCTTCATTACCAAGTTCACGGGTTATGCCTGCAGGCTCAGAGGTGGGACGCTCACTGCTATGGACCTCTGCTTTCTCTGGATCTTGATCACCATTATCATCTGTCTGCAGATGGCTGTCAGGTACAGAGAGTACGACAGGAACCTCGCTGACATTTTCATCACCCATAATAACCCCGTCTTGCACATCCTTATGGCTCTCTGTCGGCTTATTTGCATTGGGACCGTCAGTGTGAGTTTTTTGGTGCCTTGCAAGTGCCAGCTCCCAGTTAAATTTCTTGTTGCACTGATGACACGTGTAAACACCAGCTTCCATGTGTGTTTGCTTGTGTTCTGTGCGGGCTGCTAAGGAGTCAAAAGTCTCCCGGCAGATAGCACAGTTGTACTTCCGTCCAGTTTTGTGCGTGTGTCTATGCCTGTCAAGGGACTGCCTGAAAGAGAAGCAGCGACCACAGTCATTGCACCGGTGGGGGCGCTCACCGGTATGGATGACCCGGTGGGCGATTAACGATGATGCAAACTTAAATTTCTTCTCGCAGTCTGGACAATCATGAGGCCTCACAGAGATTTTTTGTTGAGAGGACATCAAGTCGTCCTTGTTAACTGCTGGATGGAAGATGTCTTCCAAACCACTTGCAGATCTTTCTTGTGTTGCTTCTCCCACTTCTTCTGCCATGGTTGACTCGTCATGAAGCATTACCAGCGAATCTCTGGCCACTGTGCTATTGTCTGTTCCTTCAAAGCAGTTTTCTCCCATCACCACCTCGATGTCGGTGCTTACGTCTAATTCAACCTCAGCGTAATCCGTCACTGTGATTATTTCAACTGCCACATCATCAATGAATGATACGGTGTGTGTGTCATCACTGAGGTCTGATTGGTTGGGTTGTTCGGTGGGTTTTGCCACTCTGCTAGGGGGAGCTGCAGAGAGGGAGGACAGGATGCTGTCACCCATGCTGGAGGGTGGAACTGCACAGAAAAGGATAAAAATTGTATTTATTTTTTTTAAATCAGAGAGCTCTATCTTCAACAATGAAAGTGAAAAACAGTTCAGTTCAATGTTATTTATAGTGCCAAACCATACCAAACGTTATCTCAAGACACTTTACATATAGAATAGGTAAAGACCACAATCTATTCATCATGTACAGAGACCCAACAATTCCCCCATAAGCAGCAACAAGCTGCACAATAATTATTATTATTATTATAATTATTACAGTATTAATCCAGCAATCATGTGCACACAGTGGCAACGGAAACCTTCCTTTTAACAGGCAGGTACATTAAACAGACCCAGCTCTAAAGAGGATGGCCATCTGTCTTGACCGGTTAGGGTGAAAGAAAAAGAGAGAGAAAGAGACAGACACAAAGACAGGCAGACAATCTACAGTAGAAGTGGTGATGGGAAACGTCTTACCATGTTGCTCTAAATGCTTAAGGTGTTTGTGGTGCTGGAGCAGATATTTCAGGTCTGTAGGCTCAGAGACTGAATGCACACAATCCTCCAACACAGAGCATTCGGCTCCAAGCCAGGAAACAGTCTGTGGGGAATGCATGAAAACATCTCACCAAATCAAATGTAGTCAAACGATTGTAACTTCATAAACAGGATATCAAGAAATCAGATTTGCAGATTAAAACACCTTTAAGACACCTGCTAGACAGTTATTTCTATGTTATTATGTCTATTTAACAGAGTACACAATTTGAGACTTTCCTAATGGTTGGAGTGTATACCATGTGGGTATACCATGTATAGTATTTATCATGCAGACATTATTGCTATATGGTATACACAATGTAATCTTATCTTAACCTCCTTACTGTGGCACTTCACAACTAGAGACTTATATTTGATTTACTTGAAGATAAGATCATTTTTATTTAAGCCCGTGCAAACTGAAATACATTTGTCATATACACTCGACGGCCACTTTATTAGGTGCACCTGTCCAACTGCTCGTTAACGCAAATTTCTAATCAGCCAATCACATGGCAGCAACTCAATGCATTAAGGCATGTAGACATGGTCAAGGCGATCTGCTGCAGTTCAAAGCAGCATCAGAACGGGGAAGAAAGGGGATTTAAGTGACTTTGAAAGAGGCATGGTTGTTGGTGCCAGACGGGCTGCTCTGAGTATTTCACAAACTGCTGATCTACTGGGATTTTCACACACAACCATCTCTAGGGTTTACAGAGAATGGTCTGAAAAAGAGAAAAGATCCAGTGAGCGGCAGTTCTGTGGGCGCAAATGCCTTGTTTTAGCCAGAGGTCAGAGGAGAATGGCCAGACTGATTGGAGCTGATAGAAAGGCAACAGTAAGAATGCAAGTAAGAATGCAGGAGAGCATCTGTGACACACAACACCACCTACTTTTACTACTTCTAGCAGAGAGGGAACAGCAGCAGAAGACCACACTGACACTTTACTAAGCACCAGGTGCCCCTAATAAAGTGGCTGGTGAGTGTATCGTCTTGACCTACATAAATTTACTCCCTTAGTGCAAAATCTTACAATTGGATTGTCAAAGTACTGCTGTGCTTGATCCCTTCTGACCTTTACTGATTAAAAACTGTTGGAGCCTTTAAATTTGCTTTTGATTCGTAGTAAGCTCATGTGTCACTGAACTAACAGCATGGAAGGGCGGCTACATGGGCAAGTTGGGCTAGCACCCCAGCTGAAACATATTCGCAGGGGATCCAGCGATCGGGGTGGGGGCTTGGGGAATCCACAATAGGACTGACCCTAAAGATTTTGACCCTTGAAAATGGCGAGACGACGATGATGCATTTGCGGCAAAGAGTGCAAAAATATGCGTGGCCTCAAAATACCTGTGGCGAAGGACAACCTCTGCCAAGGAGTAAAGGGGCCGGCACAGACAGGAGCTGCATTGCACACTGCAGCTGGCGGAGGAATACAGCCGGAGTCGCAGTGTGAAAAAGTTTGGTGCCGTTGCCCAGGACAGTTAAGGATGTTGTTGGGGTGTTTACGTTGTTCCTTTGTTCCTGTTTAAACATAAGGGCTGTGTTCGTGTTAACAACGCAACCACACATCTATCTACAATAAATAGTTTAAAGGAGAAAGAGGTGCAACACACAGGACCAGCTCCTGGTGAGAGGCAGGAGGAAAACGGCCAGGACTCCACACAGAGTCCTTTTGGATCAAATGGCCTCCAGCAAACAACAAGAGCGAGTGGCATTAGTTTGAAGATTCAAGATTACTGTATTTATCCCAGAGGGGAAAGTCTTTAAAGATGATGTGTGAGGGATGATACAAACAACAGCTAAGGGGAATGCTGAAAGATGGCTGCAGGCAATGACAACCCTTATTGTCAGCTATGCGTCTGAAAGGTTTGGCCTGTTGAAACGGGGAACAAGAAACCCTACAACAAGAACCTCTGGGTCACCAGATACAACAGCTGCAGCAAGAGCTAAGAACTCTTAAGAGGTAGTACAAGGTGGCCAGTGAAGAGGAACGCCAGCCACTGACAGAGTTGCAGGAAGTCCTCAGGAAAAAGCTCATGACATTTCGCAGAGCGTCGCGGTAGACAAGGGAAGGTAAGGGCCTGCCTGCCCTCTGTGTGCTGAAAGAGGATCTCTTCAACATCTCCTTAGCAGCACCCGTAAGGCCGATGGCCGTTACCGCCGGTGCCAAGGCCAAGTGCTCAAGACAGTTGCAAAAGCAGCCACTATCAATCCAGCAACCATCACAAAGAGTGCAAGCCGTTGGATTGCTAAAGCCTAGTACCTTTAAGGAGTGTGAGTGCACCCGTTCAGCGCATAACTGCCGACAGCCGACAAGCGGCCGTCCACGGCCCGCTTGAAAGAGGTGGGCTATAGCGGAGCCGTTTGCACATGTACGAGCACGAGCGTGCGCACGTGTACGAGCACGAGCACGAGCACGAGCACGAGCCCTACGGCGGTAGCGTTATGTCTGCCTGTTCGGACATGTAAATAGAAGGACGGACCATGTGCGGACATTTAACAACAACAACAATGGCGGTGAAAGGTTCACGTTGGTGTGATGCGGAGGTGAAGTGTTTACTGCAGATTTGGTCGGATGAAAATATTCAAAAACAGTCGACAAGACGCACAAAAACTCTGAGGTCTGTGGAAAGATTTGTAAACAAAGCCACACACACGCGATCAATGCGTGTGACGTGTTACGGCGTGATGGCGTATGGACAGCAAGAAGCAGTGTGAGTACAAACGGGGCTGGGGCGCCGCGGGAGAGGGAGGGGGGACAAGTACCCTAAAGCCCTGGTCGCGGTGCGGAAGGACAGTGTGAGTACGCTCTTACTGTCCCTACTTTCTTACGGCACATATTAATGGTGTTTCCAATGTCATATCTCAATTATGGATTATACTGTGCCGATGCTGTGTGCAACTTATAAATGGCTCATCACTCCTATTTAACTTTCAAATGTCCACTGGCATATAGGTGGTGTGCTATGCTTGTTCTACCACTTTGAATAGCAAGATGTTGCTGCTGCTCAACCAGCATATAGGACAAACCATAACAATTTGAACAAGAGTGTCAAGCCAACAGCCTCTTTTCAAATTGGTGCTGTTGTCAAGCTTTAAAGCAAAAATGTCTTCTCGTTGTTAAATTCAACAGGGCAGGAGCAGTATGGTAGTTTAATGTATTATTTGACGGTGAGATACTGGTAACTTAAATCGAAAAATGATGAAAGGACACCTCTCACCTGCTCGAGGTCAGGAACTGGCAACAGCTGAGCCAGTCGACAGAGGAACTCCGAAAACAGCATCTGCAAATCACTATCGTACTGAGGTCCATACTCGGCAGGGAAGACCTCCTTTGAAAGAGAGAAAGAGACCATTTTAGTGCATCGCAAAGAAAAAACTAAAGTCAGGTATCTCTGCTGTTTTTGCAACTGCTTAGAAATACTACATATAATCATTTATTCTACATTCACCAGCCAGATTCCACAACTTACTGAATGTGGGGATACTAAAATTCTAACCTATAACAGCATTATTTACAGCTTGATTTAGCTCCACAGAAGTGTAAATGACGCCGCCTCACCGTGAAAAAGTCTTGTCTCTCTTCCGGATCTTTGAGCAGAGTCTGGATCAACTCAAGAAAGTTAACTACTACTTCATCCTCTTCGGATTCTTTCATCTACAATATGGGGATAAACGTAGCCATATTACAACTAGCCATACAAGTTCACAACTGGATCATTTCCTAAGTGGTGTGCATAAGCTCGTAGTCAAGCCAATAACAACATAAATAAACACATTTAGATCTAAAAAGGCAGAAATGTTACAAAATTGGTTGTCATTTTTTAAATTGGTGTGTGAAATGAAACATTTAGAATAAAGACACTTACATCTACCAGGGTAGGGTGTCTCGAATTTATCTTGTCCAGATGAGACAAGATGATGTCTGGCTCTACAAGCTGTTCACTTCGGCACAACTCTAGAATATACTGATGAGGAGAAGAAAAAAACATTACCCCAAAATACTCATGTGTTCACAAAACAGTTCACACCTCATATGCTTTCTCTGACTATCTATAACCGCCTCCATCTTAAATAAATATTTCATTAGCTATGAATGCCTTGTGTCCTCTACTGATACCCACCCTGGCTCTTAACCCCAGGTTAAGTTGCGTCCTGTGCTTGTACATTAGCAGCTCTGGGACCATGTCCATCACCAAAGAGACAAACTCTGCCACTTTCCAGTAATGCATGGCATCTTGTTTCTTCAGAACCTGCCACATAGAGGCTGCCATTAGCTGGAAAGGTGGGACCAGGAGGCGCAGCGACGCCAGAGGTAAGGGGTCATCTGAAAAATAGAAAAAGGGTCCTCAAAAACACCTCCATCTCCTTATAAATATAGGAGAGATTTCGCATGTTTCCCTTTCATTAGTTTCAAAGCACCAATTAGCTGCAAAGTCTCGATTAAAAGAAGGGGGGCTTGTATGGGAGGAAAACATTTGCCACCAGTATCATATTGTTCAAAATCAAGTCACTAATGTAGTTCAGAGTAACACCAAACACAATATTTTGGAGCCGATCCCAGCTGACATTGGGCGTAAGGCGGGGTACACCCTGGACAGGACGCCAGTCTAACGCAGGGCACATAGAGACAAAGAGAGACAGACAACCATTCACACCTACGGGCAATTTAGAGTCATCAATTAACCTAACACGTGCATGTCTTTGGATTATGGGAGAAAGCCGGAGAACCCTGAGAAAACCCACGCAGACACGGCGAGAACATGCAAACTCCACACATGGTAAAACATGGAGAGAAACCCTTATAGGTAGCGATGTGCTAATGAAACTTCATGAAGCATTAGTTGTATTTGTGGAGTCCACTAGATGGAGCGCTTGGTTTAGCATTTTCATCCACTAGATTGACTCAGAAAATAACGAAAATGCTTCATGAAGCTTCATTTAAACATCACTAACCTTAACTAGTTGTGTCATTGTAGAAGATTAGGTTGTTACAAACTTTGGGACAAATATATACATACGTAAGCTTTGACCTTGTAGAAGTCAAGGAATAGAAGGAATCTTTTATCTCATTCTCTCATTTATGAAATAGTTACATTCTAACAGATCTTGTACTAGTTTTAAAATATTATGTATGGACCTGCCAATTACAAATCCTGTTTGTGTTTCGCTAATTATTTGATCCAGTCCTGTTTTTAGTTCTCTTTTAATGTAATTGGACGATAATTATCTAATATCTTAGTATCTTTGCCCAGAGTTGAATTCGCTTATGTTTATTAGCCAACTGTTATAAAACAGCGTGTGTTGAATGCAGCCTCACTAGAAACCGAGTGAACGTTCAATAACAACAGTGTTGCTCAAACCCGGTTAGCTCCTACTTTTGCCCAGTTGGTTTGGTGCGTAACGTTGCAGTAGTCGTGTTCATGTGATAAGATGCAGGCAAAACGTCTTTAGAGGAAGCACGTGAACGTAACTATCCGAACGTGACTCAATATGCTAGTTTACTTAGCTAACCTGCTAGAACAACTGATAAAAGTCAGCGTTAGCTCGACTATCTCCAGCTAAAACTGTCCCCAAAGCGGTACTTTTAATCGTGCTTGGTTCCCCGGCATACACACCTTTGGACACGGCGACGAAGACACTTAAGTCCATCTTCTCGCACCAGTGTTGATAATGTAGGGAACTGTGGTTAGCTGCTGTAAGCTAGCTAGGTAGCACAGTTGGCTCGTAACGTTAGTAACGTAAAGGTAAAGATAGGACTATGGTAACGTAAGCTATCCCACTAAACCGACAACATTTCTCCTCTGAATAAGGGAGCCACTGCGATCAAGAGTTCACATATTCAAAACAAGCAGTTGCATGGAGACTTCTTCTCCATTTTTATTGGACGCTCGGTGGCATTGTTGACGGTGCTACCGCCACCTGCTGGAGATTATTAGCCCTGTATTCAATTCAATTCAATTCAAAAAACTTTATTTGTCCCCGGGGGGCAATTCAGGGCACACAGAGCAGCAAATAACGTCAGTGCAACTATACAAAAACATTTTACCTATCAACAAGAATAAAGTGTAAAAGAAGAATTAGTACAGGTAGAACAAGTGTCAGGATGTTAGTGTGTTAGTAAAGGTAGAATAAGTGTCAGGATGTTAGTGTGTTAGTACAGGTAGAACAAGTGTCAGGATGTTAGTGTGTTAGTACAGGTAGAATAAGTGTCAGGATGTTAGTGTGTTAGTACAGGTAGAATAAGTGTCAGGATGTTAGTGTGTTAGTACAGGTAGAATAAGTGTCAGGATGTTAGTGTGTTAGTACAGGTTAGAATAAGTGTCAGGATGTTAGTGTGTTAGTACAGGTAGAATAAGTGTGTTAGTGTGTTAGTACAGGTTAGAATAAGTGTCAGGATGTTAGTGTGTTAGTACAGGTAGAATAAGTGTCAGGATGTTAGTGTGTTAGTACAGGTTAGAATAAGTGTCAGGATGTTAGTGTGTTAGTACAGGTAGAATAAGTGTCAGGATGTTAGTGTGTTAGTACAGGTTAGAATAAGTGTCAGGATGTTAGTGTGTTAGTACAGGTAGAATAAGTGTGTTAGTGTGTTAGTACAGGTTAGAATAAGTGTCAGGATGTTAGTGTGTTAGTACAGGTAGAATAAGTGTCAGGATGTTAGTGTGTTGGTACAGGTTAGAATAAGTGTCAGGATGTTAGTGTGTTAGTACAGGTAGAATAAGTGTGTTAGTGTGTTAGTACAGGTAGAATAAGTGTCAGGATGTTAGTGTGTTAGTACAGGTAGAATAAGTGTCAGGATGTTAGTGTGTTAGTACAGGTAGAGTAAGTGTGTTAGTGTGTTAGTACAGGTAGAATAAGTGTCAGGATGTTAGTGTGTTAGTACAGGTTAGAATAAGTGTCAGGATGTTAGTGTGTTAGTACAGGTTAGAATAAGTGTCAGGATGTTAGTGTGTTAGTACAGGTAGAATAAGTGTCAGGATGTTAGTGTGTTAGTACAGGTAGAATAAGTGTCAGGATGTTAGTGTGTTAGTACAGGTTAGAATAAGTGTCAGGATGTTAGTGTGTTAGTACAGGTAGAATACGTGTCAGGATGTTAGTGTGTTAGTACAGGTTAGAATCCAGTCACAGAGTTAGATACGGAGAACATCGTCAGCGTGAGATGTAGAAAGACATGCGTGTATCAGATGCAAGCAGACATGTGAACTCGTGTATATGATGTAAACATGGAGTAGACTGTTGAAACAGGTATAAACAGAACTGTAGTGCAGAAAAGATATAAGTGGACAGTGATCGGATTCATATGTGATCAGACATGATACATATATGTAATGAGCAGACGTAAACAGAACTATAGTGCAGTAATAGAGTAGTATGAAAAACGATCCCATAATCCTGAGATGATGATCTTGTTAATACATAAAAATAGGACTTTCTTTTAGGGGGCCAGTGTTACAAGTTTATCTGCCAATCAATCACTAGGATAAAGATGGGGTAAGATTTGGATCAGATTTAAACTCGGATGTTCCACCAACATAATTCAATCATGTTTTTTATTTAGAATTGATTTAAAGCTGTAATCACAAATATTTCCATTTAAATAAATACCTGTTAAGTCCTTATCTAGAAGATAACACATGGTGATTGAGCCTATGGCCCACTGATGACAGTGCTGCGATATTTGCAGTATTAATTCAATTCAATTTTATTTATGTGCCAAATCATAACAACAGTTATCTCTGGACACTTTACAGAGTAGGTAAAGACCGCACTCTGTGACTTATTTATGATTAACATAGACCCAACAATTCCCCCGTAGAGTACGGTGGCGTTGAAAACCTTCACTATAACAGACAGGAACGTCAGACAGACCCAGCTCTGTGGAGGACGGACATCTGTCTGCACCGGTTGGGGAGGAAGAAAAGGAGAGAGAAGGGGGGAAAAGACGGACAGATGGACAGAGAGAGACAGACAGACAGACACAAAGACAGAGACAGACACACTTCCAGTAATATATATATATATATATATATATATATATATATATATATATATATATATATATATATATATATTAAGGACTGTGGTGGCATTCCTGAAAGAGAACACTGTAGACCAGGACATCTCATCGGATACAAACTCAACCACATTGCCCTGAAAAGTATGAGTGGATGGAAGACTGGTTCAGTTGCTTTTTCTTTGAGTTTGTGAACATCATGAGTTTAATTTTGTCAGAATCCATGAAAGGTGCGTGTAGGTGCAGAGCATTGAACATGTTAAACAAGGTGACGCTGTGCAACTTTGCTTTGTCAGTGAATTTACTACTTTACTTGAATTTACCCACTGTATGGAATGTGTTAGGTAAATGAATTTGCCTTGCCTTGAAAACCGTTCGTGAAAACCTTGATTGGTGCAATAAAAAAAGTATAATGTTCAACCATAAAAGAACGGCTCTCAGCAAGTATGACTCAGTTCCCTTAGTTCGTACCAATGTGTAGTAGAAAAGAAACGGATCATTTGCAAACGTAACATAACTACAAAATATCAAACAAGACCTTTCAGAACCAGGCAAGCTAAAAATATAAATAGACAAACATGACGTGGCATCGTTCTTCTCATCTTACTCTTAAGAAGGAAAGGCAAGTTTATTTGTATTTCACATTTCAACAAGGTAAATCCAAATACTTTACATAAAACATTAAAAGCTTCTGAAAGAAACATATACAATTACATTTAAATCACACAATTATAAATAAATAAAAACAAGGAACTGATGTTGCTAAAAAGAGATTTAGATAAGACATAAAACAATATCCAAATATTTAATGCAACTTCAGGCTTTTGAGTTTAGAATTGAGTCTGTGAATCCTACAGTTTGGGCAGGCTGTGGGGTCCTCACTGCACAAATGTAATTCCAGCCTCTCAGACTGTGTTTGTGCTTAACTGCACATGGAGAGGGGGAGACAAACTAGAGCTCTATTATTTGGTGCAACCTACAAAACAATCTTAGCAATTCACAGATATACTTTCAGTCTTTCAGTCACACACTCAATCATTCAATTATATAACATTTAAAACATCAGCATCTTGATTTCCTTCATCTCCTGGAATTCTGAAAGACATTTTGAAGACAAGGGGCATGACATTGTATGTGTTGAGTGGGACAGTTCCGTAGTGGTTATTTATAATACCAAATCCCAGGATGGCTTGAAGCGTCCCGTCCAGTTCTGTTTCTTTTGTGCTCAATCAACATTCCTTGAGTAAAAATAGATTGGTCGTCTAGTCACTGCTAGCGTGTGCTTGAATCCCACATCTAGCTGCCCTTTTGAGGGCACATGTAGGACAAGAGAACGTCAATCATATTCTTAATGATGGGAGGTGGTGGGTGGAGGTTGTGTGGCAGGTGATGGGCTAGGACCATCTCCCAGGCATCAATCAGATGGACATTCAGTCCTTTGAACACGGCTCTGAGTACCCTGTTACACTGCAGTGAGTGCCAGTCACTGTTGGTTAGCGCCACAGCAAAGGCTAAAGCTTTAGGGTTCCCAATCCGTATGACGACCAGCGTGTCTGGAGCTCTGTCCAGCAGCCGCACCACCGCCCTGCGGATGCTCTGCAGCCTCCGGATGTAGATCTCAATGGGGAAAGTACCAAAGTGAGCCCAGATGCCAAAAACTACGACAGTGTTGGTGCCTCCAATTACACCATCTATCTCATTGGCAATGTAACGAAGCTCACTGGTTGAGACAGGGACTATACGGATAGGAGGGCCGTGGAAGCGAGAGGTCAACAAAATATTTTTTGCATAGTCCAAGGAGATGTAAGGTCCAGCTTGCCTTGGGCTGTGCAGGTCAAACTCCTTCAGATCTAAAAGTATTTCAGAGGGAACAGATTAAGCTGCGGAATGAAAAAAAAAAAAGTAATTTACAGAAATCCATGTGGATCAGTTACCTGGTAGCGCTGCATTGAGGAATTCAAACCACTGTCTGACGGTGGAGTCTCCATACATGTGGACCACCTTGCCTTTCAGACACTGACTGATGGTAGAGGAGGTGCTGAACTGGTGAACTGTGGTGCCATCTAGTGCTCGCCACTCGCCCTGGTAGTAGTAACCAGAGGGTCCAGACTTCACACTGCTGCTCTTCACCTCTGGTTCACCTGAGAGGAAGTTAAAAGACAAGGGTTGTTATGTTATTGTCAACAAATCCCATGAAAAGATATCCAAGGTATAAAGGACTATCCTTACTGAAATTGGTCTGAGACACCTCTCTACAGGAGAACGCTACCCAGAAGACACTAGAATGTGTTTTTCTGCCTGTTTTACTTTGTTAGTAGAGCATTCAGTTTTGAATAAAAATAGGAGTCAGTGTATTAAAAAAAATCATGCTTTACCTTCATCTTTTGGCAACACATTGACACTGACAGGTCCTGAAGGCCGAATGTTGACTTTCATATTAACACCGCTGAAGAAAACACACATAATGAAATATCTCTTACAACATACATACAAAAAAATGAAAAACATTATTTTATGAAGTTGAAACTAAAATCATTCAAAGAACAATTAAACAGGGGAAATTGCTTGTCCTGTACTTCGACCTGCGGCCCTTTGCTGCATGTCCCCCTCCTCTCTGTCAACCCATTTCTGGTCTGTCCTATCTAATAAAAGGCTTGAGAACTGCCAAAAAAATTATCTTAAACAATAAAAGTCACTCGGTCAGCGTATTTCCAGTGACTTAACATCTCCCGATTGCGCCCATCTCTCTCCCCCCCCAACAGTGCCAAAATTCTGGTTCACACCCTGGTCACATCCTGACTACTGCAACTCTCTCCTCTTTGGTTTACCTGACAAATCCATCCATAAACTACAACTGGTCCAAAACTCTGCTGCCCGTATCATTACCAGAACCCCCTCCATCAGTCACATTACACCTTTCCTGCAGCAACTCCACTGGCTCCCCTTCAAATACCACATCATCTACAGGCTCCTCCACCTTACCTCAAGGTCGTCAACAATCTTGCCCCTCAGTATCTCACAAAGCTCCTCCATGTCAAGACACCACCAATTCTCTCAGGTCCTCTTCCTCCCACTCGCTCATCTGGTTACAGTGGGGTGAAGAGCTTTCAGTCGCTCAGCCCCACACCTCTAAAACTCTCTGCCTCACTACATCCAACACTCCACTTTCGTTACCACTTTCAAATCTCTCTGGAAAACTCATCTTTTCAGTCAGGCTTACTCCCTTTAATTTAATTTGCTTTGTTAAGACTTGAATGACACCACCCTTTCTCTTCGTTTCTATTATTTTTTGTCTGATTCTATGACTGTCTTATGACTATGACAGTGTTTTTAGTGTTTGATTTTGTAAGGTGACCTTGAGTGTTCAGAAAGGCGCCTTTAAATAAAATGTATTATTATTATGATTATTATTATCATCATCACTTAGCAAATCTCAACATGCACACAGTGAAGCTGGCAGCAGCCACACACCACTGACAGTCTGTGTAGCAGGTAAAAAACCCTGTTGCACTTCTGTTCTCCATGTTATTTCTTTTGGGCAGCGCATTTGCAACAAAAAAACATGGGAGGCCAGCCACCGAGCTGGAAAATGTACTGATCTGAAGTAAGTATTATTTCCTTAACACGTCAGGCCTGCACATGAATCATGATGCCAGAAAAGTATTTGCCAATGTCCGAGAAATATCCTGAGGTATGCAACCCTTAATCCCAACATTAGAAAGACAGAAAAGATATTGCCTGGAGAGCCACAGCTCTGACTCTTTGTGTGAGAAATCAAGTTTAAGTAATGGTCGACCACACATGATTTAAAGACAATGCAGAGGTGGAGAAGTACTCAGATCTTTTATTTAAGACACTTCCGATTGGTGTTAGAATTAACGTGCACTTGACTCGCATCATATTGTGTGCCGGGACAGAAGTTTTTAACTCCTGTCTCTCTGCTCCCTCACCTTTGAAAGAGCTTCACCTCATTTGGCTTGAGGTTGTGTGTGAATGCTCCCATGGCGTGGCTCATCCTGGTATCACAGCTCAGTTTCTTTGGCTTGTAGCAGAACCAAGGCTCGCCTGTACGAAGGTCAGTGAAGTTGCACAGGGGCTGAGTGGGACGTAGGCAGACGTTACAGAAGGTTGTTTCGGAGAGTGAGCCTGAGCGAAAGACGCTGTTGAAGTGAATCCTGTCAGGCTTTTCATTGTTCAGCATGTTCAGCACTGAGATGGCCTCACTAGGGTGAACCAGCATCACCTGATTGGACAGAGAACCAGAGTCCAGTATGTTTAATACAATTGACTTCAATTAAGCCTGTGAATGTTCTCATTTGTCCAGGTCATCGTTATCCTCAAAGCAATTTCAGTCAAAAGCAACTTGACTTATTTGTCTAGGAAGACGTTTCACCTCTCATCCAAGACGCTTCATCAGTTCATGTAGGCATCTGACCAGGCTGGGACTGGTCCAACTAACTGGTGTGGAGATCCAGGTATTTAACCTCTCACAAGGCCGATGATGTCACTGGAACCCTTTGTGCTCCAAGTGCCAACGACCGTCGTTAGAGTGGGAGTAGTTGGTGGGAAGTTGGTTACGACTCTGTTAGTGCTCTATTGAGTCTTAACGACAGTCGTTGGAGTCACAGGAGGCCATTTGTGAACAGTTGTTAGATTGTTGAATCTCCTTGGAAGGGATGAAAGGGCTGCATTGTAAATTCCAATTTCCAAAAGTCAAAACCAACTTCCCACCAACGACTGCCACTCTAACGAAAGTCGTTTGCACTCGGAGCACAAAGGGTTCCAGTGACATCATCGGCCTTGTGAGAGGTTAAATACCTGGATCTCCAATTCAATTCAATTCAATTCAATTCAAAAAACTTTATTTGTCCCCGGGGGGCAATTCAAGGCACACAGAGCAGCAATCCACGACAGTGCAATTATACAAAAAAAACATTTTAACCTAACACAAGAATAAAGTGTAAAAGAAGAGTAAGTGTCAGGATGTTAGTGTGTTAGTACAGGTAGGATAAGTGTCAGGATGTTAGTGTGTTAGTACAGGTTAGATACAGAGAACATCGTCGGCGTGAGATGTAGAAAGACATGTGTGTATATGATGTGAGCAGAAATGTGACGGGTGTTTATGATGTAAACAATGTAAACATGCAGTAGACTGTTGAAACAGGTATAAACAGAACTGTAGTGCAGAAAGGATATAAGTGGACAGTGATCAGATCCAGATGAGGTCAGACATGATACATGTGTGTAATGAGCAGACGTAACAGAACTATAGTGCAGTAATAGAGTATAAATATAATATATAACTATAAGCTAAATAATAAAGTGAATAATAAAGTGATGGTGGTGCATGGCAGGAAAACAGCAGTCTAAGTATATGGGCAGGAAAACAGCAGTCTAAGTATATGTCCACACCAGTTAGTTGGACCAGTCCCAGCCTGGTCAGATGCGTACATAAACTGATGAAGCCTCTTGGATGAGAGGTGAAATGTCTTCCTAGACAAATAACCAAGTCCAGTTGCTTTTGACTGAAATTGCTTTGAGGATGACTTCAATTAAAAAAATAGGTCTTTCATTTCTTTTTTTTAAATAAGTGTCATCCAATTTCTTATGGGAGAGAGGGTTGGGAAAGCGGGTTCATGTTGAGGCATAAGATGAAAGGTAGCTGGTGAATTACGAAGGGGCTTGTTTATGTAGGACTTTGTTAATAACTGAAAGGTCTTTAAAATCAATTCTAAAAGATAGAGGTAGCCAGTGCAGTGCTACAAGCACAGGGGTAATGTGTTTGTGAACTGTTCAAAAGCCTGACTACAGCATTCTGAATAATGACTGAGAACGTCTCTCGAACTGGATCAGTCCGCTGTCCTCCCAGTGAGCTCCAAATGTTTCTACAGGCCCACTGACGTGTGTTGTCACCATGACAACTAACAACAATCACCATTTTGATTTGTACCATGGTCAAGTTACAGTCGCAAACGGCTCAATGCCCTTTCCTATCCAAATTTAATTTCTGTGGTCCAAAACACTAGATGAATCTGTACTTCTGAATCTAATGGGGTCAAAGGTTTCTTTAAAAAATGATCCGAATAACGAATACATGCCGACTGAAACTTGAGCAGCTTTATCCTCATGGAGGCCATGTAACATTCAAGATCACCTTTTTACATTTCTTGTTTGAAAAGTCACATGACAACAACAAAATGTCCGCTCAACTGAGTTGTTTTCACCCACCTCATAGAGCTAATAAGTTACAGCCAACAAGATCTACAATACGTGGCTGCAAATGATTTCCTGCTGTTGAAAAATAAAAAATCCCATTGTTGCTAAAATAATTTTGAACGGTAAATCTTTCACTGTTATTACAAACTGCACATGCTGCGAGGAAGGTTAATGGGCCCTTCCAGGTAGGCATAGCAACAGTAACTAAGGGGGTGGTGCTTAGTGAGCAATCACTTATATAAACTCCTTTAGTACAGGCACATTTAACATGATAGTATTTAGCATTACCTCAACCTGTGCGTCTCCTTCCCAGAGTAAAGAGAATAGAGCAGAGTAGCTGCCATTGAGATGATCCACCACTTGCCCAACCACACCTGCACCAAGCTTCTGGTTGTGCAGCCTGGCGACTAAGAAGTCCCCCCCAGACTTCTTGGGACGGCCCTGGAAGTCAGACATGTTGATCATAACATGCAGCTGATCCCCTACGTGCCACTGTCCTCCTCCCCTCCTTGGAAGAATGGTGAAGGAGCTGTGAGCTGGATCACTGGTCTGCTCCGGGGGAAGAGGCGGAGTTTCAGGCCAAGCAATGGAGTCTCGTAGGAGTTGTTCCTCCAGTGCTTCCTTAGGGGATAGTGGCTGGAAGGTGCAGAAGCCTTGTTGCATGTCAGGGCCAGTGGTAACACTTGGGATGATGATGGCGGAGTGTATTTCATGCTCAAACTGGCAAGGGGTTGAGAGACAGGGTGACAAAGATACAACAAACAAATGCACTGAAAGCTAATTAATTTGGTGAAATTCATTCAGATGGGGGCGCTAAAATAATGAATATCACATTTTGGAATGTAACTTTTAAACCTCAAGTCTCAAAAAAAATTCCTGGTCCCAAATTTTTCTTTTTGCCACTCCTACAGATTGTGATCGATTCTCCATATTTGATGCAGAACATATCTGGACCAGATTTGTAATGTTCCATACAGTTTTTCTATAGCTTGCCCTCAAAGTTTGTTCATATGCAGTGTGCAGGACTTATATTACAATACATGACATACAGTCTATCTCCTGAAAGCTATTGCAACCACATTTGGCCAATAAGTGGCACTGTAGCGGTATCATCCAAGTGTTAGGGAAGGAATCTCTGTGTATGTATGACTGTCCTTCACATATCTTAAAAAACATTTATCTAATCGACAGGGTTGAGTGTGAAATTAATGGGAGGAGTAATTGTCATGAACGCCTCACTGCATTTAAATATCCTGAAAACTGACTTATATTAAACATTTGAAACATGGTACATCCTTTAAGCGGTCCCGCTAAAATCCAGTTCTCACCTCCAGAATTCCCATGTTATGTAGAAAAAAGAGTAACACAGCCACAGTCACAAAGAGGAAATACACACTGTACTTCGTTCTTATACAACCTCCGGCCTTCATGATAGTCTTCATTTCTGGCTGCAGCATGTTAATGGGCCCACTTCATCTGGTTCTGGATTAAAAACTACATAAAAAAAAAAAACAAAGTGGTAGGTATAACCATATCATGCTAACGAACATTGGAATAAGTAAGGGCAGGGCAGACAATCACAGACAGGAAATGAAACAAGACAGGGCAAACTTCAGATTGACATGCTGTATTTTTGTATATTCATTTAATTAAAGAGTTAAGGACCTGTGTTTTTCTTTTTCTTTTGTATTAGTTAGGGGTGTAAATTTACACCCAGGACAATATTAGATTTTCATCTTCTCTTTGTTAGAACACATTTCACTATGAAGTGGTATGGAGTGGTGGAATTTAATTGGATGTCAAAATCATGGCAAACAATTTTGAACTGAGCCATGCTTTTTTGTTTTTAAGCCAACAAAGGCAGCCGTACTTTTTTCAAATTTCCTTGGACATGCATTTCTACGCCAGCGTAGCTGCACATAGTTGTGATATTAAATGCTGTATTTTTAAATGTTGTATTTTTTCTCTTGATAGGCTTTGTGGTAGAACAAAAATATATATAAAATGTTTTCTTTTAAAATGGACCGATTAGCCCATGACATTGTTATGGCAGACCAATGTCAACTTCAGTACCTCCTCTTTCCCCCCATTGTCACATTTAGATCTTGCTCTAATGGATGACTCTGTCATTGAAGTCAAAGTCAAAGTGAAGTCACTATATCCAGCTGGGTGACTGTCAATGTAAAGCAGTACAAGAGAAGGCACGCTCTCCTGTCCAGGTGGCCTTGCCCATTCCAAGTACAGCTGACCACCAACACTGCTGTGAAGTGTGAACCATGCCCCATATGGATCGACACATCCTACTGCAAGTAATCAACAGCCCAGCAGAATTCATCCAACCGCATGCCGAATTCCTTCAGAAAAGAGCATGTTGAGGATAACTCGCCACTCCTTCAATGAAGTCTCCACTCTTTGACAGAGACAATAATTGAACCTGATGAGTTTCCCCACACATGACCAAACTATTTCGGCTATTATTTAACACTTATCTCAACCTGACTGAATGGTAGCTGACCACAGTCCAAACTCTACAAGCTGCCCCATGTGTGGATTAATTACCAATCTGGCTGCTAAATCGTGATGTAACGCCCTTTCAAAATGTTTTTCCGAGTTCAAACCGGTCCGAACCTCATATTTCTCCAACCCCGCAGCGCGTTCCCCCTTGTTTGAACAGATCTGAGTTTTTAAAAAACAAGGTCATTGTCATTTTACCTCCTTCTTATGGATGACAAAGATGTCTCACTGACAAAATGAGGTGATCGTAATTGTTCACGTTTTTTTATTTCAATGGAGCGTTTGGACCCGGAAATCATATTTTGAAAGGGTGTTAACATCAGACATAACAGCCAGATGAAGGCCTCCCCATACTGGCTTTACCCATCTCTGAATGTGACACATTACATTCCCAATTGACCACACATACGTTATACACCCATGAATTATGCACAGTTGTACCTGAGATGAGACCCTTACCCTGCAAAACATCTACAAGCAAGTAGCAGGCATGCGGAGTTCCCCTCAGTGCCATCCCTCTTGGTTTAGTTCCACGGCCATTAAAGTGATGCATCAGGGCCACTGAGATGGTCATAATTTTAAAAAAGGAACGTTTTCTCCAATACCAAGGAAATCTTCAAGAATTTGGACCTCAGACTATCATCTCCAGTCTTCAGCTTGACTTACACTGGACATTTATTTTGATAGAGCGGCCACAATTGCTTCAATCTGAGTTCAATCTGATAAATCATCTTAAATTTCCCTAGGATTAAGGTCACCAAAATCAAAATGTGATGTATTAATTAATTAATTAACACACAGACATATTGTAGCCATCTACTTGGCATGCTTATTCCCAGTTATGGTTTATTGTATTATCATCCTTGAACCGGATAAGATATCTTTCTAAATTTATAGGCATATCTCTCCTATCAATATAATTGGGTGCAACCCATCTGAATGCTACACAATCGTGCAGGTTTAGGTCTCTTGGCATCCCAGGGTGGTAGCTGTGCAGTGATTGATATTGAATGTTGTACTTGTGTACCAGATAACAATGCTAGTCTCTCTGATATAACTGCACAATTAAGCACATTTTTGATGAGGTACACACCAGTGGTATTACACCAGCTTTTTTGAATGGTCAGATACAATAATCAATCATTGAGCTAAACATTTATTATGATACTTTGTGTTTGTTTTATTTTGGTTTTATGCGTAAAACTATCACTGCTAAAGTGACTACTAAAATGCCGGCTCAGAACGTTCCTCGCCCCAGCCTGACTGACCAAATCACCTTTTGATGTGTAATGAGCCAGTGCACAGCCACTCAGACTCTGGTTAGAGAAAATTCTACACCCTTGCTGTAACTTCTGCTTCCACTGTGCAGTGAAATGAATTCATGCAAACCAGCCACATAACTGGACCTTCAATGAATTATTTCTTTCACTCTTTTGCAATTTGATTCATTCTCAGATGGCCCTTTCATGTCTACTACATGGACATTAGCAAATGTTTTACGCAGATGGACACTGCAGTCTTTTGCCATCCACGCCACACTCTGCAAAGTCACCTTACAACATGTTGCAAAACTGTTTACACTTTCATAAAGGAAACAGAGACCTATCAAGCACAACTGAACATACTTTCAAGGTACATAAAGGGAAGTCTGAAGAAGCAAAACTCCAGCAACACAGAGTTGTTCAGAGTGGCTATACCACTGCTGTCCTAGCATGTATTTTTTTAAATAACCAAAACACTTTCTGATACCTCCCTGTTTTTGGGGTTTTGGTGTTAATCTGGCACATTGTTAATTGTTGGACACACCCTATTAACTGGCAGCTTTCCTAGTTACTTTGCAAGATAGTAAGCTGCTCTAAAGTGACTGAAACCCTGTGTAATCAGGTTGTCCCGATGAAGGTGACGCTCTCATTGCAAGAGAGGCTGGGCGTTCCAAGTTTGTGGTTTCAAGAATATTGAAACTTTACCACGACACACATTTAAGTCCCTAAAAAAGGCCGATCGTCCACGTAACACAAGTACAGGAGAGGGCAGGATTATGCCAAGACTCTCCATGGGGAATCGGTTCAACACTGCAGCTGGAGTTGCTTGCCAGTTCAGTGCTGAACAGGGCAAGGATCTGTCTCGGCACACAGTATCTCGCCGTTTACGACTTTTTGGACTGAAAGCCCACTCTGCAGTGACCAAACCTCGCTGAGGAGCATGTTGTGTGGACAGAGGAGAACTGGTCCAGAGTGCACTTCAGTGATGAGAGTACGTTCACTTTATTTGGGTCTGATGGCAAACTTTATGTTCGCATAGGACTTGAATGATGTTTGTAAAAAGAAGTCAGTTAAATTTGGAGTAGGAAGTGTCATGGTTTGGGGGATGTTTTCTGTAGCAGGAGGAGTTGGGCCTCTTTTACAGCTACATGGCAGGATGAATGCAAATGTTAATGTGAACCGCATTCGGCAACATGCAAAAACTTCACCTCAATGTCTCCCAATCAACCCACAATTTTCATACAAGACAATGCCCCTTTTCACACTGCAAAACAGGTTAAGCAGTCCCTTGAAGCTAAGAATATTGGAACAATGAAATGGCCAGCCCAGAGTCAAGATCTAAACCCCACAGAGAATCTCTGGAAAACCCTTGGCAACAAAGTAATGTCTAAGAAACCCACTACAGTTACTGAACTGAGGAAGAGACTGAGTCAGATTGGACCAAGATCCAACTAGAGCAGTGTGAGAAACTAGTGATATCCTGTGGGGTGCAGATCATAGACTGTATAATGAATGGACGGAGCTACGGTGACGTCACTCATAGATTTGTGAACCTCTGAAAAGAAACCGCCCCGGATGCTCCCATCTTCTTTTTTCTATGTCCACCAGGCGCAGCCATGTTTAAGTTTGCACAAGGGTGCATCGATTGGATCCTGGGTTTGACCTCAC
The DNA here is from genome assembly GCF_963691815.1 of Echiichthys vipera. Classification (NCBI taxonomy): domain Eukaryota; kingdom Metazoa; phylum Chordata; class Actinopteri; order Perciformes; family Trachinidae; genus Echiichthys; species Echiichthys vipera. Next base: position 18,749,486 of record NC_139845.1, on the reverse strand, counting down.
GAGGGGGCAACCTGACATATCTGAGCAGCTGTTGCTAACAACAACATTAGCATGGATATTCGGAGGTAATTTGTACAGCTAACTCAGCTACTCTACGAAGTTACACTGTGTAAGCTGTTACTGTCAATACTTGATGGTAGATAACATGAATAATGGACAGATAACGGCATTACAGATAACGGCATTACATTTTTATATAGATACACTTGAATGTAAATTTTGCACTGAATTAGTTTTTTTATTACATTCTTCTGTACACATTCAAGTATTATCTTAACAGGGTTTATATGGATAATATACTATAATTGTTTAAAATGCAATAAAAGATCTTATGAAGGTTTTGCCAAAAGTTTGTTGTTTTAATGGCGCAGATCTGGAATGAATTTTAACATTAGCAACATGTACAGTATTGTAATCAGACAAGTTTTTGACACAACTTGTAATCAGTTACAATGCTCTTTATACAGTATGTTAGCTGTTGTTGACATAGAAATGTCTTGTGATTAACCAAGCAAGGGTATTCTGTAGTTCATGTTAATACACTCAGTACTGTAAAATGAAAACTAGGATCATTATTTATTACATTTTTCAATTACAATAACTGTGGATATGAATACAAGTATTGTGCACATTAACGACAGGGTATAATAAATAAATTGCAAAAACTGCAGTGGGTGATTTAAAGAGTTCACAACATTAACAGAGCCTGGTGAGCATAAGTGATTTGGTGATGACACTATTTCACAATAAAAATATGTTGTGTATGTTATGTATAAATCCAGCCATTCATCATCACCACACATTTGAGAACTAAAAATATTGTCAATGCAGTCGCCCTTTCTGTACAACCAGATGAATGACACCAAATCTGCCCCTCCACAGATGAGCTCTTCCTTCTGTTGGCACCGGTCACTCACTTTTCTCTGTGTTGAGACCCTTTACAGATGTAGCAAAAAGACAAACAACATCAAATCAATAAATGATACCATATATAATAAAGAGATACGTCAAACATAACCAGATGTTAGTTTTTACATTCACCACTTAGTATTGATACATTTACTGTGTGATTAGCGCATCATAATGCATCTGTCTACCTTCTTGTCTAAGAAGAACTGGTCCTCCTCTTATGTGTCTGATGGGTCCTGTTGTCTCCTCATGTTCACCAACCACTGCATAAGCCTGCCACCATCACCTGAAGGAAATGTGTTTGAAAAAACGTCTTAATTGTTGTGCATTCAGACGCTACATTAAAGTATAACATGTATATTCACATTAGGTGAATGTGATGTGACCACATCTGCAATATGCATCTGCAATGACTATGAGGATTGTTTGACAGTTGCAAATCACAAAATGATGTGCAAATAAACTGTATAAACTAACAACTTACTACATCTGCATTATGCATCTGCTATTACATTGAACTTGTTTATTTTTATTTAAGACGTGAAAATTCATATAAATATGTTTAAGCACTTGAATACATCATATACTGTAGATGTGACCGACAACAAGCAGCTATTAGCACATAAATGACGAAGCTAATGTCAGGTAACATTAGAGCTAGCTTGGTGAAGAACGTGCATCCATGTTAACTGTGCTATTATAAGTTTGGTTAGCGAGAGTCAAGGCTTAAAATAATTTGTAACGTTACTTACCGGATAAACTAAACAGCCGACTGCTTGGAGTTTCTTTAGTTCAACTGGTTAAACTGAAAAACTGCGGACACTGAAGAACAACATCACGGCTGTAGGTTTCCACGGCTGATAACGTTAGGTTTGAGAGTCAAGATCTTAGAGACCTGTCAATCACAAGTAAGCCACGCCCCCAATGCATCCTCTGCTTTATCGTCTATTTCACTCAAACTTGGACCGGAGTTGAAAAAAATCTACACAAGTGGGTATTGTAAAAGGCATCAAACTAATGACAGAGACATTAAAAACCTCTGCAACTGACTTATTGTAGCCATGGAGAAAGTTAGAAGTTGATCATTTTCACCGTTGACTTGAATGCAACTGGATGTCTTCTGCAACCCATGTATCGCCCCCTGCCGGCCACTCGCTAGAATACAGGCTTAAGGCACTTCCGCGTTGGTTTCCTTTTCTTTTTTAGACCATAGACTGTATAAATGAATGAGCGACTAGATCTTTTATTTATTTATATATATATATATATATATAAATATATATAGTGGGTACGGAAAGTATTTACAGACCCTTACATTTCTCACTCTGTTAATCTGAAGCCATTTGCTAAAATCATTTAAGTTTTCCTCAATGTAAACACAGCACCGCATTATGACATGAAAACACAGAATTGTAGAAATTTTTTAAAAAATGTATTAAAACTAAAACTGAAATATCACATGGCCGTAAGTATTCAGACCCTTTGCTGTGACACACGTATATTTAGCTCAGGTGCTGTCCATTTCTTCTGATCATCCTTAAGATGGTTCTACACCTTTATTAGAGTCCAGTTGTGTTTAATTAAATTGATTGGATTTGATTAGGAAAGGTACACACCTGTCTATATAAGAACTTACAACTCACAGTGCATGTCAGAGTAAATGGGAATCATGAGGACGAAGGAACTGCCTGGAGAGTTCAGAGACAGAATTGTGGCAAGGCACAGATCAGGCCATGGTTACAAAGAATATCTGCTGCACTTAAGGTTCCTAACAGCACGGTGGCCTACATAATCCTTAAATGGAAAATGTTTGGGACAATCAGAACTCTTCCTAGAGCTGGCCGTCTGGCCAAACTGAGTGGGAGAGCTGGGAGAAGAGCCTTGGTGAGAGAGGTAAAGAAGAACCCAAAGATCACTGTGGCTGAGCTCCAGAGCTGCAGTGGGGAGATGGGAGAAAGTTCTAGAAAGTCAACAATGACTGCAGCCCTTTACCTATTAGGGCTTAATGGCAGAGTGGCCTGATGGAATCCTCTTGGTCTCATAAGACCAGAGAATCTTATTTCTCATAGTCTTGGAGTTCTTCATGTGACTTTTGGCCATCCTGAATGAAAAGAAGTAAGCATTCAGAGATGGCAACCGGGATGAGGTGAGGAGAGTGCTATGGGTATTCAGACTTAAAATAACGGAGGCTAAAGAGAATTATAGCAGAAAGCTGGAAAACAAACTCCAGCGAAACAACATGAGGGATGTGTGGAGTGGCATGAGAACCATCACTGGATTCCAGAAGACTGGTAGCACAGGGTTGGAGAACCGTGTGGACCAGGCCGATGAATTGAGCCTATTTTTCAATAGGTATGATACTGCAGCCCATCCCCAACATGGCTCTGCTGCCCTCAACTAAAGCCACTTTACCTCCCCCTACTCCTCCTCCTTACAGAACCCTTGTCTGCCCCTCACCACCTCACTTCACACCTACCTATGCCACCCCCCCCCCCCGCTCTACATCATGTCCTAAAGACCTAAGCCCTCCCCCAACAGACACCTCAAAAGTGTCCTTCACGCCTGACCTGGTGAGAAGACAGCTGACGAGACTCCACTCTGGCAAAGCTGCAGGCCCCGATGGCGTATTTCCCTGGATGCTTAAAGCCTTTGCCCCCCAGCCATGTGGAGTACTGAGTCAAGTCTTCAGCCTGAGCCTGCAACTCCAGAGGGTCCCTGTCATGTGGAAGACGTCCTGCCTCGTGTCTGTGCCAAAGACGCCGCGTCCCAGTGGCCCTCAGGACTACAGACCGGTGGCCCTGATGTCGGACATCATGAAGACCATGGAGAGACTCGTCCTGGAGCAGCTAAGGCTTATGGTCAGGCCCTTCACTGATCCACTACAGTTCGCCTACCAGCCACGCCTGGGAGTTGAGGACTTCATCACCTACCACCTGAACAGAGTCTACAGTCAGTCTGGACAATCCTGCAAGCACTGTGAGTCATGTTCTTTGACTTCTCGAGTACATTCAACACCATCCCTCCGGCTCTAGAGAAGATGGCTGCAATGCAGGTAGAGGCTGGTGGTCGTGTCCTGGATTGTGCATTACCTGATGGGCAGACCACAGTATGTATGCCTACAGAACTGTGTGTCTCACAGGGTGGTCAGCAACACTGGGGCCCCACAGGGGACTGTCCTCTCTCCCTTTCTCTTCACCCTCTTAACCTCAGTCTTGAGAGTCCTGCCACCTTCAGAAGTTCTCTGATGACTCAGCAATAGTTGGCTGCATCAGAAAGGGGGATGAAAGTGAATACAGGAATGTTGTGGGCAACTTTGTCACTTGGAATGACCTGAAACATCTGCAGCTTAACGTGACTAAAACAAAGGAGCTCATAGTGGATCTGAGGAGGGTAAAAACACCTGTGACCCCTGTCTCCATCCAGGGAGTCCCAGTGGACACTGTAGAGGAGTTTAAGTACCTGGGGGTGCACTTCAATAATAAGTTGAACTGGACTAGAAACAAAAAGGGTTGAGTCTTCTTCCTGAGGAGGCTGAGGTCCTTTAACATCTGCCGGATGATTCTGAGGCTGTTTTATGAGTCTGTTTTGGCCAGTGCAAGCTGACAGAGGAGGCCATGGACAACCCTCTCCATACATCTCTGTACCTTACTGCTGGGCCCATGAGGAGGTCAACCACCCAAATTTCCGATAACAGTGGCTGGGAAGGACACATAGGCACTGTTGGACTCTGGTAGCACCATCTCACCAGTCTGGCCAGAATTTGTGGAGGGGCACCCCAAGAGATCAGGAGAAGAATCTTCTCCCAACAGGCCTTGGCTACAACATGTGGAGGAGACAGCCCTACCCCTACTTGCCCAGAGACATGGTAAATGGTAAATGGACTTGTACTAATATAGCGCTCTTCTAGTCTTCTGACTACTCAAGGCGCTTTTACACTACTGCCACATTTGCCCCTTCACACAGACTGAATGGCACTGGACATCTATATACCATCTAATCTAATGTAACCTTCAGTGTCTTGCCCAAGGACACTTCGGCATGCAAACTGGAGGAGCAGGATCAAACCACAGATCGCTTGAATGGAGGACGACCCACTCTGCCTCTGAGCCACAGCCGCTCTTACTGTGGTAAGGAGACATTTCCAGACGAATTCACTAAACCCCACGGACCCCACTAAAATGGATGGCAGTTAACAAAGAGAAAAATGCTTGTTTAACCCGGTGGTTTTTAGTCTTCAAATTTCCAGTTCCAGGTGGAACATCGGGCTGGGAAGCAGCACGGCACTGCATATGCTTTCTCCAGGAGGAGACCAGCACTCCCCAGGATGGCTTGAAATTGGGGAGAGGGGTATGTGGCGTACCAGTACCTCTGCTGGGTGGGAAATCCTCATGACCATGGGCAGAGGCCCTTCCCACAATGCAGGCCACTGGGGAAAGTCATGACAGGCAAATACTAACCCTAATTACCTGCTCACACTCAGGGAGCGCAGCAACAGGTGAGCTGCACTCAATTGATTAGAGCTGAGGGACGACCCCAAGGATAGGCTCATCACACTGCTTGAGACTTCACCACTGAGAACTTGCAGAAAAAGTCTGAGATAAGAGAAGAGAGCGGGAAAACTCCTCAGCAGGAGCTGGAGCTAACCTGGACAGTAGAGAAAAAAAATTCAATAGCTGGTGCCAATACCAGGGAAATTACATGATTCTCGATGCCAGGTCAACCATGGTAAAAAAAGGAGGGATTTTCTAAGATCCCATTTACTTTAACATGAACTTCTTTATGAGCAAATTTACAAAAAATCTAAATGCAATTTCTGTAACAGACATATAGAATATGTTTTAGTGAAACAACTTAAGATTCACACACACACACACACACACACACACACACACACACACACACACACACACACACACACACACACACACACACACACACACACACACACACACACACACACACACACACACACACACACACACACACACACACACACACACACACACACACACACACACACACACACACACACACACACACACACTAGATGCAGTCATTTTGACAGACATTTAAAGATTGACATAAAAATGTTTGCAAATATTTGACCCACTGAAATGGAAGGAGGCGTGCTAACTGATTAGCCAAAGCAGCATTACTACTGCACGTATGCTACATAAGATAAGGCATTTTTGGAACAGATGTGCCCGCTAGCCATCCCAAACATCATGTTATGTGTATTTCAGAAAAGAAAATGTTAACACATTAAAACTTTATCTTGTTAATATACATGAATCAAAAATCACCTTGAATTAGTAGTTGTCCTTGTAAATGCCTCCTTAATTAGTTTTTCATTACAATGTTAAACATAATGTTACCTATCTGATTTGTCTTTATAGTTTTGTTTGATGTGTCAGTTGCATTTTGAACATTGCTTATTGTTACCGTAAACACTAAAATAGCATTGGGAAAGCAGTGGGGGGACCGAGGGCCTGGCGATATAAACAAGATCAAATATCACAATATCTTTGACTGAATACCTTGAGACCTCATGAAATATTTATGCACACAATGTTTTTGATAAATAACCATTAGTAACAGTGTTTCCCACAGACCAGGTAGCAATGTGTGGTGCAGGGTCGTACAGAGACCTTTTGAGGGGCAGGGGCTCTGACCTCTCCCCTGTACAGATTCTGACAACAGAAAATGATAGATAGCACATGACATTAAGCCAAAACCTTCTGAAATCCACAGTTCTGCAGGAAAGGGAGACTGGCATTCTTTATAATTATTCAGCTTAATCTTAATTCTTTAAAGCAGGGGTGACGCTAGGGTTTAAAAAGCACGTGCCCATAGGGCAAGTACAAGTCTTATTCTACTTGCATTAATGTCATATTCACTTGCCCGAATAGAAACAAAAACCTTTTCAACAAAAATTAGTACAATTTAATTACACCTTTTAGCAAGTTATGTCTCTTACATGCAAACAGTCCTTACTAGTCACACCCTGGCCACATAAAACCAACATGTACTGCATACTTTGCACAGGAAAACACCATCTGTATGCTGCACCCATGGAAGTTCCACATTCCAGTCATTAAAAAATTTACGCTTACAGTGTAATTCCGATTTTTTGGAATCGACATGTTTTTAAGGAATATCAGCATATCTATATTTTTAGAAGCTGAGATCCCTACACATTCACAAATGAGTGCGTTTACATGGACATGAATATCCAGTTTATGAGGCTTATGATCATATTCAGGATATGGTGTTTACATGAGCACAGAGAACTCAGGTTATTCACATGATGAATGAATCTGTTTACAGAAACAAACCAGCGTCAGCAAATATGAAACATTTACTAAAACTTAACTGCTCTCTGCTCCTACCCTCACCAGCTACAGCTGTGTGCTCTGAGTTCATCCTCTGTCTCTCTTCACCTGCACACACACTGACTAGCCTCTATGTCACTAACTAGCTTTCCTGTCCAGCACTTAGGACAGGAAAGCAGTGGCGCAGCGCCATACATTGGTCTATGTATGGGGAACACTGAGTAATGTGGATATGATGACCGAGCAGGTAGAGGCAAAGAATAAAACTGTCAGTCTAATAAATTTATAGCGGCATAATTTACCTTAAAAACAGCCTTCAAAACCAGAGACTACGCTTCTGTAATATTGTTATGATATACAAAATCCCAGACCCTATCTAGTCTCATAGCACAGCACAATATTGATATAATATATCCATAAACAACAAAACAACCACTGTCTTGTAGAAATACCAGATTTAATTAATCCTGTTAGTTATCACAGCAAAAGAAAACATCTTGGTCGATGACTAAGTGGCTTTTTTATAGGCATTGTGGAATGAGTGACAACCGTTTTAATGAAGCCATCAATGGCTGCAACATAGGTGACCCCAAACACGGAAAAGCTTTTCATTTTGGTCTATATGAACCTCTTGACCCATGTAGTCTGCTTCATATGGTGTGAGGTTGAAATCGCGGGCACCCTAAAAGATAGGAAAATGAATTATCACTTATACAAAATCCCATTACTCCTACTCTGCAAAAGTTATGGGTTTTGTAAATGCACATATATCTATTTGGAAATGTACAAAAACTCTTGGTTTTTAATCTTAGACAAACTACACATACATTCCACAGGTTTAATGATGTAAAATATTAAGGCTGAGACAGTAACATACCTGATGTCTTGCTTCTTGGCACTGATCCAATCTGTGTCTCTGTAGCATGCACTCCTTTCATGGCCAGATACTCCTTCATCTTCCTTCTTCCATATATGCAAGTCCCCTCTAGAAAATAAAAAAAACGTGACTTTAACATTCCAAAATGAGCCCAGCTGATATGTTTATCATGAAAATATACAATTCATATTTTGTTAATGGGTTTATTTGTATTATGGGATTTTTCTGTGCTGTGAGATTTATGTTGATTAAGAGCCTACAAATATTTTATTTTCTCACAATGTCTTAGACTTCTCTTTATTGATCCTTTGGGATGAACTCCCGCAAGGAAATTGAGTTTCCAGCAGCTTACAAAAACACAAGGGAGGTATAAAAAAATACAGTACAGGATATCCAATAAACTCTTTGCTAAATAAAAACAGAAAGTATAAAAAAAACAATAAACTCTTAGTCAAATATATATGAGGTAGATGTAAGAAGAAAATGAAATCAGATAAGTTAAATGTAGAGGAAATGTACAAGATCAAATATGTATGACTGACTGAAATGAGCAGTAAGATTAAATGATTGCACTTAAGTGGTGGATAAAGTTATTGCACAAAGAAAAGAAGATAAGTGTCCAGGTGTGTAAGAGTAGATTATTAATGTCACAGTGAGCGGCTCCCTCTCCTTCCCTTCCCTTCTGTCCTCTTTATTTCCTCCTCCCCGAGTGAGGAGTTGTACCATGTATCATTTACAATCGTGTTAAGCGGCATAAAAATGGCAGTTGAACTTGCTGAGATATGGAACATAAACTTTCTCCCACCCCTCTCTCTCTCTCTCTTTATCTATCTCCACCAACCCACGCGCGCACGCACATACGCGCACACACACACACATCAAAGTAGCAAAAGCAAGTCCATACCTCGGTTACTCAGTTACTCCAAATGTGCGTCGGGGAGTCCCATCAAACTTTTCCGCACAAAATCTCCTCACATTTCTTGCAGAAAATCCTCTTCCGTCGCCACTTTCGCGTGGCAGGCCATATTTCGCCCGGCGAACCACAGGTGTGAGCGATCTTGCCAGGAACAGAGAAGAAACACCAACTTCCGGTCGCAGAATATGGAAAAAAACGGGCGTTTCTTTTCGTTTCTGTGTTCCAGCCTTGTGATTTAATTATTTTTGTTATTATGACTACAGAAAATATTTTTTTTTTCATTATTTAGCCCACCTCGCTTGACCACGATAAAGAAAAACTCCTTATAATAAATACTTAGAATAATAATACTTATTATTAATAATTTTTTCAAAACGAAAATCTATTCTTTCCTCGCTTTTTAATATCCTCTTGTGAAATTAAAATAAAAACGACCAAAAGATACCCAAGACCAGTACCGTTACAAGATGATATAATCTCTTCCTCCCTTCACATCAGAAGTACAGAGCAGAATACACTTCAGCGTGCGCACGGCTTTCGTCCGGCGCTTTCCCCTCAAAAAGTCCAACTGTGAGTCAACTCACCAAACAGAAAAGCATATGTGATGGTCCCGAAGAGAAGGAGAAAAGAAAGATGCGTCACATCTAAATTGGTTGCCCTGTATTCGCAGAACACAAAGTAGATCCAGGGAGGAAAGGGATGTGCCACACCTAGCGGCACTTTGCGGCTTTGAAGGAGGAAGCAACAAACATGTCAAGCATGTCAGAGCCTCGTCTACATATTCAAGGCCCAGGACCCCATGGCTGAGACTGGGGAGACGAAGCCGGGACCTCCTACTACATGTATTCTATATCATCGAGTTCCATATTACACCGTGCATAACAACGTGTAGAGCGCATGTACGCGCACTCTTTATGGTGCACTAAACTTTTACAATCATATTTGTAGACATGTGCATATATTTATAGGCTACATCATGTTTTATCTTTAAAAAAAAAGAATCCTTAGTATCTGTGGCTGCTACCTTTGTGACTACAGGCCAGTGAGCTTATCAATCGATTAATCAGTGTTGCTCAGTCCATAGGTGACTCGGCTGGGAACTGTAGGGTCGCCGGTTCGAGTCCCTGTGTGGACCATGAATGGAGCGTGGACTGGTGGCTGGAGAGGTGCCAGTTCATCTCCTGGGCACTGCCGAGAGACTATTGAGCAAGGCACTGAACCCCCAACTGCTCAGGCAGCTCTGTCATCTCTCCATTAATTGCATACAGGTCCTGTTTGTGCGTGTGTGTGTATTCTGGCCCTGTGTGTGTGTGTAACCTGAATAATAACAGAGTGACAAAATTGGATTAATAAAGTAATAATTCTTCTAAAGTAAATGTTGTCTGGGTTTTTTTCTGAATAGGACAATTGATCTTGATTTATCTAAAAGCATGTCGGATTCATGTAAATGTATATTTTCAGAAATATTTTAAGTTTCGAAAATCCAAATCACAATAGTCATCATAATTGCAGTGACTCTGAGGACCCCCTGGGGTTAAGGCCCAACCCCTGGTGAAGATCTCTGCTTTAATAGAAAGCTAACAAACTCAGCCTCTTCAAGGTTCAACTATTTTAAGTGGCTTGTGAAAATGTTGTTTATATGACACAGAACCCAACTAACAATACAGTTATTCAGCAGACTACAAGTGTTGCTGGAGTTTTACATATCTTCAATTTGCTCGATCTGGTAAAAAACATTACTTGATACTTCATTACATAACAGTAAATGTCTCTGGTTAGGATGTACAGTTGGGAGAACACTGGCCTTTACAAGTGAAAATAGAGGCTGAATGTTTGTCAGATAAAGCCAACATAAAGTTACATAAAGTTACATAAAGTTACACTTTTCTTTTATTCATGCAATAACTTAATCCATGATTAAGTGCAATCATTTAATGGTACTGCTCATTTCTGTCATATACAGTCATTCATATTGTATCTGATACATTTCCTCTACATTTAACTTAACTGATTTCATTTTCTGTGAATTTTATTTTACCTGTATTTCTTACATCTACTTCATATATATTTAACAAAGAGTTTATTGTTAACGATGAACTGTTTTTTATACTTTCTGTATTTATTTAGCCAAGAGTTTATTGGATATCTTTTACTGTATTATTTTTTATACCTCCCTCGTGTTTTTGTAAGCTGCTGGAAATTCAACTTCCTTGTGGGAGTCATTCCAAAGGGATCTGAAATTACAGATTTATCTGAAAGAGGACGGCCTCAGGGTAAGTAGGGCAGATTTGACTGTCTGAACTAATGGATTAGATCATTTATGAACTCAGCGTTCACATTGTAATTAACTGTTACAACAGCACTGTGCCAGGAACAAACACACACAGGTGAAGTTCAGCTTTAGTCTGCAAGTTGACTCCTGTAGTGTTCACTCTGGGAAAATATAGTAATATATAAGCTGAGTCCTTATGGTACTAGAAGTATATTTTGATGAATACTTTGATATTATGGTTCTATAAACTAATCCTATGTTTTTAACTGTATGTAGCCTAAATGTTAATCGACAATCCGGTAACTACAGTTGAGTAAATGTTATGAAGTACAAAGTACAATATTCACCTCTGAAAGCAGAAGCATAAAGTTAACATGAAAATAATAGTGGTAAAAACAAAACACAAGTACATCCAAAGTGCACATGTGTATGTTAGAACGGTTAATGTAAATATTTTTGTTTTCATGAGAAGAAACTTCAAATATACTCTATTTAAGAGTGTCATGTGTCCTACCTCAGCAGAGAACCATTTGGAGAGAACACAGTGATGAAACCTTAGTGTTCCTGCACTTATTTGGTTTACTGGAAACTTTGCTCCCTTGCTGCCCATTGGTGTGCTGCTATTTTATGACGCACGAGCAGGTGTGCACGCGCATTTATAAAATGTAGGCTGCCACATTTCTAACGTTGAGTGATCACTCCTGCTGCTGTGAAACGTTTTGAAGGCAACTGTATGAAGGCCGTTACACACCGGGGGCTGGAGTAGCCTGCTTTCACACAGTACGTGAACGTTACATGGCGAAAAAACACGTTTTTTTAAAAGCAAGGTATTTTCTGGGCTTTTGTACCACGAATAAAGACATGAACCAATAACGTTGTCTCTTTTCTTAGGGGGATTATATATATATATAATATACTGAATATATTTCTCCACTTCAACCGGTACAAAGGCAGCGTAGATAGCTCCACTGTTTCCGTTCTTACCTTTCACAATAAAAGCTCCAGCCACACGCAACGTAGGCCTACGGTTTTCCGTTGGTTAACTCTTTGAGGGGTAACTCAAATTCATTAGGAGCATTTCACTAAAAGAGAACTCAGTACAATATCTTACAGTAGTTCGGTGTTAGCTTTTCCAGCTCCAGTTTCCTGACCGTGGTTTGAAATCACAGACACTTTTATTTTGACTCCTCCTGAGATAGTTTGAAATTCAAACGTTTAAGGTCGCAAATTCGCATCGCTGCCGGTGTGAATAGTGCCGCTATCGTTCACTCTTTTACCGCTTTTTGAGAGCTACCGGAAGTTTTAAGGTGGAGCGCTTTCTTTCATGTTAATTGGTGCATGAGTTGACGTGAATAAATGAAGCCGCCTTAAATGTCAAAATGATTAACTATTTGTTTTCATCGTCTTTCTTGATGAGGTGCTGTTGAGCAAGGCACCGAACCCCCAACTGCTTGGGGCGTTGAGCTATATACCTATATACAAGCATTAATTGCTTGTATATAGGTCCTGTTTGTGCATGTGTGTATTTTGGGCCTGTGTTTGTAACCGGTATAACAACAGAGTGAAAAAATGTCATTTCTAAATAAAATGAATTCTTCTTCTTCTAATAAAGATTCTAGAAGTGTGTCAGCCAGGTTATTCAAACTGCAACTATTCTGTTTTTCTCATTTGGAGAAAAAATGGCACTGGAGCACTACACCCCTGCACTTGCTGCATTTGAAGGTAGTGACCACGGGCACCACTGCAGCATGAATCAACATCATAGATAAAATGGACGACATTAGACTAGCATCTAATAATAAACAGTAAGTTAACGGGTGAGCTAAGCAGCTAACATCATCAGTGCTGCTGCCTGTCTAATGTTAAGAGATGTTGATTTCACAGGATGACAGGTGTGTCTGAAAAGTCTATCGACAACAAGACAGAAACAGTGGCAGTCTAAATATGATCCAGATATGATCAAGCAGTGCGTTACTCACTTTTCTTGCAATTTCCTCACGTCTATCACACTCATTAAAAACACACAATCACACACACAATCTGAGTAATTTGTAGAGATGCACCGATCCAGTTTTTTCCGATCCAATCAGATACCGAGACCTAGGCTGAGGGTATCGGCCGGTACCCGATACCGATCCGATCCCACTGTTGAATGAATGAACGGTATACCTTTCCATGTGAGTGAAGGCATCGGGCTTGACGTAAACATTTAACCTTGTTAAAAAAAGACAGATATAAATTTACTTAATATTATTTACTAACAAGTGTACATTAGCAGCAAAAATAAATTAAAAAAACACTTCCATGTAAAGTGCAGTGCAAACAGAAAATGTAATATAAAACCCTTACAGGTGTTGGATCAGTGCATCTCTAGCATTTTGAATGATTTTGGAACGACCAACCAACGTTACCATCATTGTCTGTGATAAGTGACAGTGACTTTAGTGAATACCAGTCTGTTCCGAACTGTATTGATGTGCCCTCAAATTAGTTTGAGGGACACCAGCAGCGCTCCTGTGATCCTCGTGTTTATGTTGAAGAGACTAGCCATCATCATATGTGACCAAGCATCTATGAGATGTTTCTGAGTCTGTAAAAAAAGATGAACAAAGAGAAGTATGCCAAACTCATCTTGCGCGCGAGTGGCTTCCATATTGCCCTGAATTACTTTGGAGCCATTGGGCATTTGGTGCAGTCCACTGGAATCGTAGACATCATGGTCGAAGCTGATATCTGTCTCCATGGAATAGCAAACAAAATCCTGCACACCCACACAATGGTGTATGCAGCCATGTTTGCCCTACACTGGGAAGCAGTTGAAGAGAAGGACCTGGAGTACATGTTTGTGCTTAGCAGCAATGCCCAGCTACTCCTAGATGCCCTGTCAAAAGAGGAGGAAGGCAGCTTCTGCATGTGCTGATGCAACTGACCAACTGAAAAAGCTGTCATCTTTGTTGGCTAAGTTTGATGAAGCACGTACCTCAGCCACCACAAAGCTATGGCTAATGTACATGGATATGGTGATGATTCTTAAGGCCTACTCATTCATACAATACCCAAGCATGCTTCATGACTAAAGTGTAGTGCATTTGACCAGTGTCGGTACAACTGTTTTGCACCCAGGCACGGAACACTTGCCTGTTGCTGCCCCATTGTGAGAGGCGGGCTTTTGTAAAGCACGGATGCACGTGAATGAGCATGAGCATGTTTAATTATTTTGTTGTCATATTGTTGTCATCTGAGGGAATAAAATCACGAAAGTCATCTTGCTGTATTATATTTCTTATTTGACGCATTTCCATTGGGAGAACAGGGTTTTGTTGAAATTAGAAAGGTGCACATTTGGTTTAATAATGTTAACATTAACAACCATGTTAAATATTCAGTATGTCTTTCGGAATTTTGAGAGTAGCCTAAGATTCTATTGAGGTTCTGAGCCTATTGGTCGCCAACTAGTAGTGAAATCCTCAGAGATCCATTGATTTTAGTCAATGTTTTAATTTTTATTTCCCTGTGGATTAAGTATACTGTTTGGTGAAAAGAATGACATATTGATAGATGTCATAACTTGGGGAAATAATTGAATGTCAATGAAGTAAAGACGAAAATATTGCATTATATTGATGCAAAATCATGTAGAAAAGTGTTTTAAGAGTTATTTTTTCAGTGGATGTTGTCAGCACATGTTCTTTGTAACTGGAATGCATTTATTGACGGCCTACCCAACCCACTGAGGATTTCACGAGAAAAAACATTTTTTTCCACATTTTTCTGATAAAAAATAAGTACGGAAGTTGACGTTGTGAATCAAGCAAGCCACCTTAAATGTCAAAATGATAACAAACTCCTTGTTTGAATGACATCCATTTTTAATAATGGTCAGATCGTGAGGTGCTCATAAAACTGTCTGAATGTCAACCAGATTATTCAAACTGCATCTATTCGGTTTTCTTAATTTGAGAAAGAAGTGCCAGCACGCCATTACTCTTTGTCACTGATCACCTGATGATCGAAACCCATTCAGAGCGATACGTCACTTCCGGAGTCTTGTAAATCCCTCATGGGTCCTTTTTTTTTTTTTCTTTTACAAATTTCTTTATTCAAATTTTGCAGACAGGCAAAAAAGTACAACAGTTGCATACAGCGTCATAGCGTCTGCTTTAAAGTAAAAAACAGAAAACAAAAAACCCCAACATGAATCCCACCATCTCTCCCAACAACAAAAGTACAAACTGTAAATAATAGGGTATAAGAAAGCATCCTCAGCATCATCAGGAATAACAGTAAGACTGTTTCTAATAGGAGCCAGCAGTGGGTACCAAGTTTTGTGGAATGGTGTCAAAGATCCATCCTGGGAAGACCTTAACTTCTCTAACCTTAGACATTGTAAAATTTCACATATCATACTGTTGTGAGTCGGTGGAGAAACAGGTTTCCATTTAAGGAGAATGCTACGTTTAAGGTCACGACGCGCTGCGCAGGAATGGGCAGATTTTTAGACGGAGGGATAACAAAAAGAGCAGTCAGCGGATTTGGTTCCAAATTTATGTTAAGAGCTTGTTTGAGGGTTTGAAATATATCAGAGCGAAATTCAGCAAGTTTCGGACACGTCCAGAACATGTGTGCGTGGTTGGCTTAGGTTACGTGCATCACTGTGACTATGGTATATCTTAGCCAATTCGGTGTTGGTGAAATGGGCTCTATGAAGCACCTTCCGCTGTAATAGGCCGTGCCTGGCACAAATCCAGGATGAGTGGACCAGTTTTAAAATGTCCCTCCACTGGACCTCAGTAATGTCTACCCCCAAATCCTTTACCCATGCATTTTTAGGTGATACAGTGGGGACTGGGCTCAGAAGAGCAATCTTATTATAGGTGACAAATATCAGTCGCTTGTGTTGTACGTTGAGAGCCAGGAAATGGTCCATCTCAGCTTCAGGGGGGCAGTCGGAAAATGTGGCAATTGCTTTTAGATAAAATGTCTCATTTGAAGGTACAGAAAAAAAGTGGATAATAGGCAAGCTGTAATTGTCCGACATAGATGCAAAGGACGTAGAAACACATTTGTCAGACAGGTCATCGTTTGGAGGCCCTTAACTGACTATATGCGAAATGGATCGGTGCAGGAAGGGAGAAAAGCATTGTTATCCACAACTGGGACAAGGGTCGAAGTCCTGTGCAAGCTGTATTGCTCCTTAAACTGGATCCGGATTTTAATGGTATTGGTGATGACCAGATTAGGTGAGACCTTATGGGCAATTATGGGGAGCTATGAGCACTGGGGTCCTTTTTTTGTAGTGGAGTTAGCCGAGTGAGAGGACCTTTGAAAGGGTGTGCCCGACAACCTATCCCAGTGGTCACATTTTACCGAAATGAAAACACACCCGATATTGTGCCAAGTCACCAGAAACGCAAAAGATAAACAGGACTGTAGCTGAATACATTATCATGGAGCAGATCCCTGTTTACACTGTGGAGAAAACTCTCTAACAACAATTGATTCACCACCTGAATCCAAGGTTTAACATCCTTCATAGAATAATTTAATGTAGCCTACACAGAAATCCCTGAGCTATACAACACAATGAAACATTTTTGGCACATATAAATGTCTTTTTCCTTTTTATTTGCACTACATCAGAAAACCTTTTTAACTGTTGTCAATGATGTTGTTTGAATTGTTCTAATCTTTTTTTTGTCATTTTTTCCCTGTGGTATTAAAAATGGAAACTTGAATATTAATTATTTTCCTGGATATCAGTAATGACTTTGAAATTCCAGTATCATGACAACCCTAGTAGAAGCAAAATATTGTAAACAGCATAGGTTATGCCCTACCAATTTGCTTTCTCAGTGAATTTACCCGCAGTATGAAATGTGCTTTGTAAAGAAAAAATTACGTGAAATCAATTCATGCAATACTAAATATGAGAAAACATATTTTTGGTATAAGTATAATGTGCAACGTTAAAAGAATGACTTTCATCAAGTATACGGTTAAAATGTTGCAACGCTGCAAAATATCAAACAATAACTTTTAGAACCATGCAAACTGTCTCCTGGCTTCATAATAAAAAGACAAATATGACGTGGCATCGATATTCTCATCTTACTCTTAAGAAGGCTAGGCAAGCTTATTTGTATTTCACATTTCTGCAAGGTATTCAAAGTGCTTTGCATAAAACATTAAAAGCATTGAAAAGAAACATAACATTACATTTAAATCAAATAAATGTTAATAAATAAAAAGAAGTAATTGATGCCACAATATAAGACAATGACCATATTCAATACAACTTGAGGCTTTTGAGTTTACAATTTAGTCTGTGAATCCTTCAGTTTGACACACTGCACAAATTAAATTGTCCCCTCCCTTCCAGCTTCTTTCGAGGGCCCACTCACACTGTCCAACCGTACCATGCCCCGTCCTTTAGGGTACTTGTCCCCCCCTCCCTGTCCCCCCAGTTGCACTCACATTGGTCAAACGAACTAGGCTTTAGTCGTGAAACGTCCTGGGGCAAGGTACGGAAGGACAGTGTGAGTGCGACCTCAGACTGTGCTTAACTGCACATGGAGTGTGGGGAGACAAACTAGAGCTCCATTATTTGGTGCCTATACAACCTACAAAACAATCTTAGCAATTCACAGATATACTTACAGTCACATACTCAGATGTCAATTATTCAATTGTCAATCATTCAATTATAAAACATTTAAAACATCAGCATCTTGATTTCCTGCATCTCCTGGAATTCTGAAAGACATTTCTAAGACACGGCGCATCACGTTGTGTGTGTTGAGTTGTACAGTGGTGGTTATTTATAATACCCAATCCCATGATGGCTTGAAGCTGCGTCCCTTACAGTTCCGTTTCTTTTGTGCTTAATCTACATTCCCTAATTAAAAATAGATTGGTCGTCTAGTCACAGCTAGCGTGTGCTTGAACCCTACCACCAGCCACGCTTTTGAGGGCACATGTAAGACAAGAGAACGTCGATCATATTCTTAATAATGGGTGGTGGTGGGTGGAGGTCGTGTGGCAGATGATGGGCTAAGACCATCTCCCAGGCATCAATCAGATGAACATTCAGTCCTTTGAACACGGCTCTGAGTACCCTGTTACACTGCAGTGAGTGCCAGTCGCTGTTGGTTAGCGCCACGTCAAAGGGTAAAGCTTTAGGGTTCCCAATCCGTATGACGACCAGCGTGTCTGGAGCTCTGTCCAGCAGCCGCACCACCGCCCTGCGGATGCTCTGCAGCCTCCGGATGTAGATCTCAATGGGGAAAGTACCAAAGTGAGCCCAGATGCCAAACACTACGACAGTGTTGGTGCCTCCGATTACACCATCTATCTCATTGGCAATGTAACGAAGCTCACTGGTTGAGACAGGGACTATACGGATAGGAGGGCCGTGGAAGCGAGAGGTCACCAAAATATTGTTTGCATAGTCCAAGGAGATGTAAGGTCCAGCCTTCTGCGGGCTGTGCAGGTCAAACTCCTTCAGATCTAAAAGTATTTCAGAGGGAACAGATTAAGCTGCGGAATGAAAAAAAAAAAAAGTAATTTACAGAAATCCATGTGGATCAGGTACCTGGTAGCGCTGCATTGAGGAATTCAAACCACTGTCTGACGGTGGAGTCTCCATACATGTGGACCACCTTGCCTTTCAGACACTGACTGATGGTAGAGGAGGTGCTGAACTGGCGAACTATGGTGCCATCTAGTGCTCGCCACTCGCCCTGGTAGTAGTAACCAGAGGGTCCAGACTTCACACTGCTGATCTTTACCTCTGGTTCACCTGAGAGGAAGTTAAAAGACAAGGGTGGGGCTATTTCATTGTTTTGTTATTGTCAACAAATCCCATGAAAAGATATCCAAGGTATAAAGGACTATCCGTACTGAAATTGGTCTGAGACACCTCTCTACAGGAGAACGCTACACAGAAGACAGTAGCATGTGTTTGTCTGCCTGTTTTACTTTGTCAGTAGAGCATTCAGTTTTGAATAAAAATAGGAGTCAGTGTATTAAAAAAAATCATGCTTTACCTTCATCTTTTGGCAACACATTGACACTGACAGGTCCAGAGGGCCGTATGTTGACTTTCATATTGACACCGCTGAAGAAAACACACATAATGAAATATCCATTACAGACACTACAAAAATGAGGACAAAAATATTTAGTGAAGTTAAAACAGGAAAAATAAAAAAAAACAATTAAACAGGGGAACTGCTTGCCAGTTCATACAAATTAGTTTAGCTTCTATAATCCTTTATGTGAGTTAAAGCCCAATGTCATACACGCATTGGGGTCCATTGACTATGAGTAAGGTGTCACTAACATGAACAAAACCTGACTTTGCAGTATGACTCGTCTGGCATGATGGGGTCTTCTAAAAAAAAGATGCTATCAACTCAAATTGTTAGGGAGTTAAGTAACTGACATCCAACCTCATCCATTGCATTGCTTTTGCAGTCTGATATTAAGCTGCATACAGGCCATGTGTTAACGTATTATAGTTGTTGTTTTATTTGTTGTTTGCTTTACTCTTTCATCTGCTGGCTGGAAATCAAATTGCCCCTCTGGGATATTATAGATACCTTAAGCCTTGAAGAACTCTCTACTCCTCTGACTGAGCCTAGTGCTCCTCCTGTCCATTCTGTCGTTGTTATTATCAAAAACAGACCAAAAAATATGTCAAACACTGTCAGCCTCAATGGTGCCTCAATGGGGCCTCAATGGGGTGGCTGGTGGCACAATGGTTGGAGTAGCAGCCCCATGTGGGGAGGCTGAGGGTCCTCGGGGCAGCGACCGCAGGTTCGACTCCCGCCTGTCCCCCCCCCCTCCCTCTACCTCCATTTCCTTTCTGTCCTATATAATTAAAGGCTTGAGAACTGCCTTAAAAAATAATATTTATATATAATAATAATCTGCAGCTCTTAATACACACAATCTGCGTGGTCTTGGTTCGGTCTTAGTCACATAATGGAGAGCAGCACAGACTTCATAGTAATGTTTTTTAACCATTGGTCATGAATGAGAAGGTTTTTGCGAAGGCAGCAGATGACCAGGGAGACATTCAAAGCTTTACCTGTCAACTACAAGTCTCTTTCATCAAAAAGGTGAGAATCAATTTTGAACCCAAAATTTGTTGAATTTTTGAAAAGGGGAACCAGTAAAGCTTGAGTCCTAAAAGAATATCAAAATATCAAATTTTTAGGTACAATTATTGAGAGATATTATTCTCAATGATCTCATTTCATCTCAAAATCTTTATGGAAGAGGTTGAGCATACACTGAAGCAGATATGGTAAGGACCCAGACCCGGAACCTTTTAGGGGCCCATCCCAGTCCTGTCTCTCTGCTCCCTCACCTTTGAAAGAGCTTCACCTCATTGGGCTTGAGGTTGTGTGTGAATGCTCCCATGGCGTGGCTCATCCTGGTATCACAGCTCAGTTTCTTTGGCTTGTAGCAGAACCAAGGCTCCCCTGTATGAAGGTCAGTGAAGTTGCACAGGGGCTGAGTGGGACGTAGGCAGACGTTACAGAAGGTTGTTTCGGAGAGTGAGCCTGAGCGGAAGACGCTGTTGAAGTGAATCCTGTCAGGTTTTTCATTGTTCAGCTTATTCAGCACCGAGATGGCCTCACTAGGGTGAACCAGCATCACCTGATTGGACAGAGAACCAGAGCCTTCTAAAATTTACTTAAATTAAAAGCCACATCAAAAAGAAAGGTCTTCAATTATTTTTTAAATTTGAAAGAAGTCTGCTGTTCTAAAATCCAAGGGGAGGATGTTCCACAGCTTAAGGTCTTTAAAACAGAAGTGTCATCCGATTTCTTGTGGGACAGAGAATTCATGTTGAGGCATAAGATGAAAGGTAGCTGGTGAATTACGAAGGGGCTTGATTATGTAGGACTTTGTTAATAACTGAAAGGTCTTTAAAACCAAATCTAAAAGATAGAGGTAGCCAGTGCAGTGCTACGAGCACAGGGGAAATGTGTTTGTGAACTGGTCAAAAGCCTTGTTACAGAATTCTGAATAATGTCTGAGAACGTCTCTAGAACATCAGTCCGCTGTCCTCCCAGTGAGCTCCAAATGTTTTTATAGGACATGTGTTGTCACCATGACAACTAATAACAATCACCATTTTGATTTGTACCATGGTCAAATTGCAGTCGCAAACGGCTCAATGTCCTTTTCTTTCCAATTTAATTTCTGTGGTCCAAAACACTAGATGAATCTGTACTTAAATAAAATGATGACTGAAACCTCTCCCACCAAAGACAAAAGCCAGATCTTAGTGGGGTTTTTTTGGCCAGAGGGGAAGGGGCTAAAAAATAACACTAGCAGCCTTGTATTGCTCTACTGGATTTGACCCCCAGTCAAACTTGATTTGAGACTTTATGTGAGCCATACACATCAGCTAAACAGTAGCTTTAATTGCTAGGAGGAATTCCATCATTCTAGCCTACCTTTAACACTAACTAGCTTTACACTACAGTACAAGACCAATGCTGTTTTTTTAACCAGTATCTTCAACTGGTGAGGATGCAATATTCATGAAGGCCATGTAACATGTCAAGTGCACATTTGAGATCCCTTTTACACATTTCTTGTTGTTTAAAGTCCACTGGCAACAACAAAATGTCAGCTCAACTGAGTTGTTTTTACCCAACTCAAAGAGCAAATGATAGCTTAACTAGCTAGCTAGCTACCAACAGACGCAAAAATCTACAATCAGTGGCTGTAAATGAGATCATGGTGGTGAAAATTGAAAAAGTCCCATTTTTTCTAAAATGCCTAAGAACCTTTTATGGTAAATCTGCCACTGTGGTTACAAACTGCACATGTGCCGTGTACAAAGTTATGAAAGTTATCATGCAGGCCTAGTAACAGTATCTAAGGGGCAGGTGCTTAGGGAGCAATCAATTATATATATATTATAAACTCCTTTAGTACAGGCACATTTAACATGATAGTATTTAGCATTACCTCAACCTGTGCGTCTCCTTCCCAGAGTAAAGAGATTAGAGCAGAATAGCTGCCATTGAGATGATCCACCACTTTCCCAACCACACCTGCACCAAGCTTCTGGTTGTGCAGCCGGGCGAGTAAGAAGTCCCCCCCAGACTTCTTTGGATGGCCCTGGAAGTCAAACATGTTGATCATAACATGCAGCTGATCCCCTACGTGCCACTGTCCTCCTCCCCTCCTTGAAAGAATGGTGAAGGAGCTGTGAGCTGGATCACTGGTCTGCTCCGGGGGAAGAGGCGGAGTTTCAGGCCAAGCAATGGAGTCTCGTAGGAGTTGTTCCTCCAGTGCTTCCTTAGGGGATAGTGGCTGGAAGGTGCAGAAGCCTTGACGCATTTCAGGGAATGTGGAAACTCTTGGGATGATGATGGTGGAGTCTACTGTATCCTGAAACTGGCAAAGGGGTTGAGAGAGAAGGTGACAAAGATGCAACAAACAATGAACTGAAAGTAATTTTTTTTTTTTTTAATTCAGCCAGCCAAACAATAAACTTTACATTTTGGACTAACTTTTAAATATTTAAAAGTCTCAAAAACAAATTTTCTTGATTCTGTGGGTCGAGACAAATCTATCAATTTAACCATGCTGATTTGCTATTTTAAGCTTATGTTTTAAAACATGGACAAGTTCTGTCCTATTTGTCTAAGAGGTATCTTAATAGCCGTCCTTTATAAAGTACTTGAAAGCAATACATGAGTAAAAGTACAAGTATCTTACCAGAAAAAAAACTTTGGTAGAAGTTAAAGTCATATTTTAGAATATTACTTTAGTAAATAGTAAGTCATTGAGTCCTGATATTTAAGCTATGGTCTACGATTTGAAGTATTGGTAATCATTAATAACATTGTTTATACGGCGATTATGGTCCTGTAGTCCAATTTACACGATATGAATAGCAAAAAGAACCAAAATTCAGTCTTTCAGCTGAAGGCCTGCATGAACCGGTAAATTTAGCGTTTTATTGTGGGAGATGTTACATAAATAGCCCTTATTTGTAGCTATGACTGTAAATGTCCCGGTCTGATAAATGCCTATGTCAACACATTAGCACATGTTAGCCATGTGTTTTTAGCCGGCTGGCGTCTTGCTCTGCATGTCGTTAGGAGGCGAGGGAGGTTATACGAGCTCGGGGAGGAATTCTATAATTCATGATTTTTCTAGCCATCTTTTGCCCTACTTTGCTTCTGACTAGCTGAACACGTGCATTAGGTTGAGAGCGAGCGCTGCCACTGGAGCGGTATCTCTAACAATGAAAACCATAGTGATGGTGCCGGAATACTATGTACGCTGCAAAGCCTGGAACATTAGAGGAATTGATAACTTAGACATGAACAATTCCGTTCTCGATTCCAAATCCTACTCCTCCTACAGATTTTGATCAATCATCACCATATTTGAGATCATCAAATATATCTCTGGACCAAGATGAAAAACTTATTACAAAACATCACTTCCAGGGGACAAGCAATTGGCTCGCTCTAAATGGGTATGCATTCTGAACGGCACTCATGCCCCCCAACAACCTGGGAACTCGGATGTGTACCGGATATAGAGCCATATTAGGTGGCTCTATATCCCAAAACATGAATTTCAGCAAATCCATGAGAGTCAATGGTTTACAGAGTAAGGGCTGTGTGGTGAAGGTGGAAGAGGCAGAAACTATTGCAGCTTACAGATTAGCAGTTCTTATTAACCCCCAATCCTTTTGTGCTTTGGGGCGGTATAAAATCTTCCTTCCTTGTCCTTTTACTTTACTAGTGCAGTCCGTTCTGAACGTATACCTGTTTGGAAAGTGGCTGATTCCTTGTCTCCAGGTTATGCTGCCCAATTTTAGCCTACAAAAGTTGACAGTAAGGGTTATGCATAAAAAGCACTTGGTAAGGATTAGAAAAAAGGCTGTGGTTGGATTTAATACGTTCATCCTCATAAATAAGCGTTGACCTGACAGCGGCAGCTCCAGCATGATTAATTTTCTTGCTTGACAGCTTTGTGTGATCCCTAGTGGACAAGTTTGAAATAGCAGTTAGTTTTATTGAAAAATTGCAGTTCATGTCTTCTTTAAGTTTTACATTTTGCAAAGTCATCCCGCGGGCCAGGTTGGACCCTTTGGCAGGCCAGAAATGGCCGACAGACAGTATGATTGACACCCCTGCTTTAAAGGGGTCCTATTATGCTTTTCTTTTTTGTCATATATATCTTGTAATAATGCTGGATGTTCCTTTTGAACATGACCAAAGCTTCAAATAATGAGGTAAACAAGTTTATGGGAAACCAGACCAACCCCCCATGAGTAGATCTGCTCAGGATACAGACTGTCAAAATAAGGTCATCTGCTCCAGAGATTGCACGCCAGGCATGCCCATGAAGTACAGCTACACACAGCTCGGGTTCAACATGCTTCTACTATGTTAGCTGTTCATTAGTATAACTTGTTTATTAGGCTATTCCCTTAATTAAGAGCACACGCCTGCTAAAGCATGTCCTGTTACAGGTCAGGGGACCGGGCAGAACTCAAGCGTGTTCAGAGAGATCTTAAACACAGCATCAAGGAGAGTAAATAAAACTACAGGAGAAAACTGGAATCCAAACTGGAGAACAATAACACCGGGGATGTATGGAGGGGGATGAGTGAGATCACCGGCTTCCAGAGGAGAGGAGGAGGAACAGCAGAGGGAAATGAACAACGTGCGAACAAGTTTAACCTGTTCTTCAACAGGTTTGACCCCAGCTCCCCCAGCAGCCCCCCTGCTGCTCCTCCGAGCAACTACCTCTTGTCACAACCCCCCCCACAGCTCTACACCAGCCCCACAACCCCACCCCAACCCCCGCAGCAGACACGGGCAGTAACCTTGGAGGAGGTTGTGGAGCACAGGATGCTGGCAAAACTGCTAGTGATCATGGACAATGTCTCTCATCCCCTCCATAAAACCCTGGACAAGCTTCAGAGCAGCTTCAGCAGCAGACTCATTCAACCCCGCTGCCTTAAAGAACGGCACAGGAAATCATTCCTACCTGCTGCCATCAGACTTTACAACGCTGCATAACAACACTGAGCAATGCTCAGGGAATAAACTCACACTACTCAAAGTGATCACTGACATGCACCTTATCTCACTTGCACATTAAAATCCACATAGTACATTGTAATATAGTGTTTTATCTGCGATACTGTATTTTAATTTTATTCTATTTTATTGTTGTTCATATGTTGTATTTTATATATTTTTTTATTTTTAGTACTTCTGATTGCTCTGTACCGCTGCTACGATGACCTCATTTCCCCTCGGGGATAAATAAAGTTATCTTTCTTTCTTTTCTTTTCTGTTGTGTCGTATTTGGTTAATAAAGCGTTATTTGTGATGTTTGATAGTAGAAATTGCTGCTTTATTGCCCCTGTCTATTGCTAACTACATTGGCAAGATGCTGTATGGAACATTGGGGAAGGAGACCAGGAAGTGCTTTTTAAAATCAGAGCAGACTGGGCTTATTGGGAGGGGGTTTGTGCTGCAACAGAACGTCACACAGAGGTTGCAGCAGCCATGAGCAGTATGAGAAAAAAAAAGAAAGATTTTGAACATTAAAGCATGTTAATATGTTCTAGTACAAACACAAAATACATGTATGAATCTAAAAAAAAAAGGATAGCAGCCAGCTGCTGCTATCAGCAAGTCAGGTGCAGGATTAAGAAGAACGAGGGTAATAAAGTCCCACTAAACCAAGTTCTCACCTCCAGAATTTCCACGTTACGTAGATACAAGAATAATACAGCCACAGCCAGAAAGAGGAAACAGGCGCAGTACTTCATTCTTATACAACCCCTGGCTTTAATGGTAGTCTTCATCTCTGGCTGCAGCATGTTAATGGGCCCACTTCCTCTGGTTCTGGCCACTTCCTCTGGTTCTGGCCACTTCCTCTGGTTCTGGATTCCAAACTATTAAAAAAAAAAAGGGTAGCTGAAACTTATCATGGTAAAGAATATTATCCGCTAAAACCCAATTGTGAAATCCTCTCCTATAGGTCTGGCTTTTAAACATTTGAACCAAATCCAGTCACCCAGAAAATTTCTTTAATAGATGAAGTGCAGCCTCCCTCGTAGAAGAAAATGTTTTAGCCTTATTTCATTTTTCAAACTGTGTATTTGTGTACCCTGAAGGATGTGTCTGCAAATAGACTGGAACCGTTTTCTCCCAATCTGCGAGTTTGACCGCTTTTGTTTGATTTGTTCATCCAGTTTGTCAGTTTGTGTATTTTCTGAGCTCATTGCATTGTGTATTTGAGTTGTTTTGCTCAGATTTAGGTGGTTCAACGCCAACACTAATAAGTCCAGGCCCAATCTAATTCTCTCTTTTCTGTTATGTAAATGTTCAAATACAATGTAGATATGTTGATGCTTTTTTGGTTGTCTGTTTATCCATAGAGCTAGCATTCATGGGGAATGGATCAAGCACTCATCCCGGGAACAATGGCCTTAGTGAGATGAGTCTTATCATCTCTGCTCGCAACCCTTCTTCATGGTCTTCGCGGCTTTCCTGGGTCGAGTACTCCCACAACTCCCTAACCAGCATCGCTACAGGTATGTCCCCCTTCGAGGCGTCTTTGGGCTACTTACCTCCTTTGTTTCCGACCCAGGAAGAGGAGATTGCCATGCCATCCGTCCAACACCATCTCCGAAGAGTGCGTCGGATTTGGAAGGAGACCCGTGGGGCGTTACTCCGAACGGCGGAGCAGAACCGTAAGATGGCAGATCGTCATCGCATCCCTTTACCCAAGTACAGACCTGGACAAAGGGTATGGTTGAACTCTCGAGACATTCCCCTGAGTGTCTCTTCTAAAAAACTTGCCCCTCGATTCATTTGTCCTTTCGAGATCGAGGTCATCGTGAACCCCAGTTCTGTCCATCTGAAGCTCCCTGCGTCCCTCAGGATCCACCCAACTTTCCATGTTTCCCAGCTCAAGCCAGTAACCACCAGCACAACGTGACTGCTTTACTGGCTTGAGTGCTTTACTTGACTGCTTTACTGGTACCGGTGACGGCCATCCGGTGTACACAGTCAGTACAATCCTAGACGTGCGACGTCGTGGACGGGGGTTACAGTACCTGGTGGACTGGGAGGGCTACGGTCCTGAGAAGAGGAGTTGGATCCTGGATCCGTCCCTGATCCGGGATTTCTTGGGGGGGGGGGGGGGGGGTATACTGTCAAGATCTCGTTCTGTCAGTACCCTCCTCTCTTCCGTTCTGTGTGAGTTTGTCTCCCCCTGTCTGTGTTTCCCTGCATGTTTCTCTCCCTCGTCTCTGTGTTGGGTCCGGTAGGCGTTCCCCCCAAACTGCAGCCTGTTATGCTGATTACCCCACAACCTAAAATACCTGAAGCTGACAGGCATGCAGCGCCGGACCGTCGTCGACCCTGTATTGGTAAAACTATTCCCCCCCGGACTGGCATCCCCTTTCTCGTTGTGGTTTTCACGCTCCCCGTAGTAAGTTGATTAATCGTGGTTGTTTTCTGTTTTTTCTCCCTGATCTTCCGTCGTCTTCCTGTTCCTGTTATTCCCGTGTTCGTTTAGTTAGTCTTTGTATTTGTATTCTCTGTAGTGTTTTTGCGTTTGTCCGTTCTTTATATTTAACGTTTGTTTTGTAACTTTACTTTTTGTCTGTGTCTGCATTGGGTCCACCTTTTTGTATTATACCTGAACCGTTCAGGACACAATGTATCATATGCAGAAGCACTAAAGAAAGTAAGCGGAACCATTAACGGAAACCCAGTGAAATGACCCAAAAACAAAATACCAATACATCAGGCCCAAATCAGACGCAGGATAAAGGCTATTGTGAAGGCAGTTGAGTACAAAATCTCCCTACTAACTCAGTGAATCCATGGAAATGCCCCTCCCTACCTCAAAGAACTACTCACACCACCAACCTCCTCACGTAACCTCCTCTCTGGAAACAAAGCCCTTCTTCAGCCACCAAGCTCTGTACCATGGGGGATCGGGCATTCCGCTCAGCCACTCCTTGCCTGTGGAATTCCCAAACTGTGTCTGTATGCTCCTGTTATAAAGCTTTTGTTGTACTCTGTAGCTTTACAAATAAAAATCGTGTATTATCGTCTCTCCCCTACCATTATATTAGGCATCCCTCGCCCCCCTTGAAAGTCAAGTTAATTCTACTTGATTTTATTTTCTGAATAGTGTCAGATCAGATCAGGAGTCATCAAACTAAAAAGCCTTATTTTATCTATCTAATTTACACAACGGCATGTACATTCTGTCTCTACATGGGTTGCATGTTTATAATTCTCAGAAAACTCGACAGCTGGATAATCACTTGTTCAAAGATTGTTTGTTAAATTGTTCACTCCTAACGGGAAAACGAAACTGAAACTTATCAGAGATCCTGTATTATTTAGTTTGAGGAGAGGGTTCACTCCTACAAAAAACAATTAAAACAGAATTAAACCAACTGAAATTCTTTATTTTGTTGATTTTTGATTTAACTTTGTTCTGTATCCGCTGGAGAACATTATTTGAACCTTTTGGACATTAATTATTTCGAAGACATTTTCTAATGCTGAGTGTTTCTCATTGTGTGATACACTGATTTAAACTGAGTTTGCATTGTGGCTCTGATTATTGCTGTATAATTGTGATCCTTCTGTCTGGTGATTTTTAACGCCTGTTAACACTGATTCATTTATCCATGTGGGGATTAAATTGTCTGATTAAACACCGACTGGCATGCTGAGAAAAGAACATTCAGGCAATCTGCTACAGTGGAAACACATGAAAACCATGATTCCTTTATGCCCCCCCCCCACTGATTATTATTATCATTACAGCTTATGTGGTAAAAATCACGCAGACACTAATGGGAACATAGTTGAAAAAATGATGGGAGAAATATCATTGGTCTGCCTTAACAGTGGACAGGGTACAAGAATAGATGACAATAGGGGTAATGCATCATGCTTGGATCTCACAATGGTATCCAACAATTTGGTGAACACATGTGAATGGTTTGTAAAGATTGAATCTACCACTGAAAGTGACTAGTTCTCACAATAGTGAATACAAACATGTGTTCAAGAAGGAAGTACAATTACCAGTTGGTGCTTTGAGAAAGCTAGCTGGATAAGATTGGAAGGAAACAGAGGAATGCACAAAGCAAATTACAGAGAACATTTTAAATGCTGCAAATGTGAGTATTCCAAAAAGAACAACGGGTGCAAAGAAAGTGGTATCACACGGAAATCGGCAATTAGAGCAAGAAGAAAAACCTGTCACTAGAGAATATCATAATAGATCAAAGAAAATAAGTTCAATAAGTTCAAGTGAATGAGTTGGAAAGGGTCTTATCTCATCTCATCTTCAACCGCTTATCCGGGGTCGGGTAGCGGGGGCAGCAGCTCTAGCGGGGGACCCCAAACTTCCCTTTCTGGCCACATTAACCAGCTTTAACTGGGGGATCCCGAGGCGTTCCCAGGCCAGTGTGGAGATATAATCTCTCCACCTAGTCTGTGGTCTTCCCCACAGCCTCCTCCCAGCTGGACGGGCCTGGAACACCTCCCTAGGGAGGCGCTCGGGGGGCATCCTTACTAGATGCCGAACCACCCCAACTGGTTCCTTTCAACGCAAAGGAGCAGCGGCTCGGGAACAATTGGCCGAAATGGGTTTTTTCAGGAGGGTGGCTGGAGTCTCCCTTAGAGATAAGGTGAGAAGTTCAACCATCCGTGAGGATTTCCCAGAGTGGGAAAGGATATCAGTTAAAATCCCAGCACTGATTGAGAGCAAGAGAGAGAAAGACCATGAAGTCAGAGAGAATAAGAATTTGATGTTAAGAGGGAAGATGGCACATCAATTTTGTATGTGGATTTTACCATGACTGAACTGAACATAGCTTTGTTAGACGCAATATAAACAGCTCCAGGACAAAACCAATTATACTACGCCTTGTTTCGACAACTGCCAGGAGAATCATTCAAGTTGTGCTGAGTCGATTGAAAATCAACAACAACAAAAATCCTTGAGGGATGGAATAATACAGAAGTGTGGGAAAAGTGCAGTAATACTACCCTTTAACAAGTCTGGGGAGGAACCTGCTAATCCTGGTAATTATAGGCCCATAGCTTTGACATTGAAAAACCATATAATACCATGTGGATGGAAGGGCTGCTTATTAAATTAAGTAGAATGGGGTTTGGAAGCAGGATGTTTAATTGGGTAATGGACTTTTTTAAACAGGCAGAAATAGTGTAAAAGGAGTAAAAGGTTGTGCTTTGTAGTTAAGTTTCCAAATTAAAATAAATTAAAAAAAGAATGTAAATAAAATGTTTAAAAGTGTTGCCGACATAGAGCCTAAGACCCTAGTAAAAAAAACAAAAAAAGACAGGTTCTTTAAAATCAGGGTTGAGTAGAGTTAAAAACACAATTGGGTCAACAGTCTCTTGGGCTGACCTCCAACTCTCCAGGTGACAGAAGAGGTGAGCTACTCAATAAAGCAATAGGGAAAGTGGTCATATGAATGAGTGTCATGCTGAGAAGTTAACATTGAATGAGCAGCCAATGGAGAAAGGCAATGAATTAACGTATCTGGGTCTATGGTTAGATAGTAAGTATACATGAAAAGTCATAAATCTACTGAGAACTGTGGCCGGATGTGAATGGGGTGCAGATAAACAGTCACTAATGGACATCTATAGGGCATGCAAGAGGTCAACGATATACTATGGCTGTATAGTTTATGGAGGAGCAGTAAAAACATCATTGGGAAAGATGAATAGAATAAAGTATAGAGCATTAGCTTTATGCATAGGTTTGAATACCTGGAATGGGGGGGGGGGGGGGTGAGAATGGAGGAAGTGGGAGTTAAAGCGAGCATTTATCTGAGAAACACTTACTATAATTATCTCAAAATTTATACAGATGGGTCCGAGAACAAACAGGAATTTGGGGGACTTGGTATATACTGTATATTCCAGAATTCCCAGAATTTACCTGTATACACAGCAAAAAATAGTGGCAGCCACCTTTGCACTACAGTTGCACGAAGAGGACCTGATAGGATGGTATCCAAGCACCCACCACAGCTACTTCCTGGTTCGTCCAATACGGAAGTGTCAAAAACTGCAGTTTGCATTGTAGAGCAATTTCTCATTGACCCCCATGTTAATAGGCCACAGCATAATTAAACCTATTTAAGGCCTGTTACCAATACAAAATACATTCTAGTCTGAATGTTTATGTCAGGTCTCCATGACAACACAGAGTTTTTATTTTATTGGAGGTTAAAATTTATGAATAATTGCGTACGTCAGCCAGATGGACGTATTTGAAGGATACCTTTCCTATAGACCTTTTCAAAGTTGTAAACATAAACATTCTAAGCGTTTATTTCCTATTGCAATACATGTGAATGACAACTGAAAGGAGTTAACAAGGACCAAGGCTGTTGAGTAACGTGGAATTCCGTTAAAGAGGTCTACAAAACAGGTTTATCCTTGTACCCTTATGAAACAAACTATCTTCATTGAGCAGTTAAATCACTGCTAATGCAAACAGAACATCTTACAGCTGCCGCTTCCCATTAAAAGCTTTTATTTTCCTAATGCGAGTTGACTTTTATTTTGAAGCAGACCCGCAGCGTCAGTCAGTGTAGGATTTACACAGTAAAAGAAGACAGAGAGTTTGCTATTTGCAAAACTTACAGGGCAGAAATAAGCTGCAGAGGAACGACGCCGAAAACACACGATACACACTTGACAGCTGTAGGGTGAAGCTTGAGCGTGACGTTACTGGTGCGGAAACATGTTTGCCTTCTCAGTGAGTTATGTAAACAATCGATGAGAGGTAGTGTGCTGACAGGACTTCATGGTGCATTGAGGTAAACCTTTTGACCTGCACCAATCAGATTCCACAAAAACGATGAACAGAAACAGGCAGAGGAGAAAAGGAGCCGCATTTCAGGAGACACAGATGCTTCTCTTTGTAAAGAAACAAATCTACCATTAATGTTTAAGTGACTACTTTTCAGTTACTGCTTTTACCTGTTGCATCTTTGGAAAAGTACTGCAGTGCAGATCATTTATTTTTACATTCATTATGAATATTTTTTTAGGTCCCATTACCTGCTGCAGTAATGTAATGTGAAAATCCACTCCCGTGTCAGTCTCTACTCCCTTTAACCAAACATTCTAAACTATCCTCCCTTCAGCTGGTTTCCAAGTATTATCTGTTCTCACGTCATAGGAATGGAATGATCTTTGTAACTAGGAATATGTACTGGTAGCACAAAGTTCTATATTTTGCTTTAAAAATGTACTGAAACTGTATACAGTAGCATAACATGGAAGTAGGGAAAGTAAAATACAAGCAGTATCAGTACCAGAGCTTTATTGTCCCTCAAGATTGATTCCACTTAAGTACACATGTATATTAGAATTAGGCAACATTTAGTTTCTACATTGTCTATAGAATTAAACTTCACCATACTTTATTTAATCATGTCATGTGTCTTACCTCAGCACAGATTCAGATCACAGTAAGGGTGTTCATGTGGTCCTTATCTTGCTGGTGTCTCTAGGCGTACTCACACTGTCCTCTTTCCTAAGTATATGCAATGTAGCATGGATGTGACCTGCAGGATTCAAAAGATGTTTAAGGTGTGGTCTGATGTTTTATGACTAATCAGACATGGACCAGTGAAACTGTTCCTTTAACAGAGAATCCCTTTTGCCTGCTGTTCTGCAGTGCTAACTGTCTGTGGCAGTCATTAGACCTGGGCGGGCCTGTATGCACAGAGGCACGGCTGGGCGACCACCTGGCAGACCAGGCTCATAAAACGATAAGATCATTGTTTTCCTTTGTTGACACTGGGCTGGCCCAATCACATCTGAAGTAATCCCAAATAAAAGGGACAAACTGTTAACTACAATAGCTTTCATTTAAATACAATATCTGCTTAAAGCAACCAAGCATTGCGTTACTAAGTTGTAAGATTTTAAATTCCTACCTATCAAAGAGTGAGTTAAAACAAAGGTGATCATATGACCCACTAATGAAAGCACTTGTTGCCTCTTTTCCGAGTATTACAATCATGTTCGCCATGTTAGTGACATTGCTGACAGCGGTTGGTCAACAAGCCCAGCTTCTTGCTGCCAGTTATGCCGCGTTACCTTCTCAGTCAGGTTTGTATTAAGGGCAGAAGTGTAATAGGAACATGTGTGTTTGTATAGATTTAAGAGGGGAACATAGAGGGGACGGACTGGAAGTAGAGAGGTGAATGTGTGTTAATAAAGTTAACAAAAGAGCATAAAAAATAAAAAAATCAACGCATAGTAGGGCTGCCCACAAATAGGTGATCAAGCACTGGACGACCAAAAAATCATTAGCAGACCAAAATTTCAATGGTCAATCGGTGGCAGGAAAAACAATCATTTGGAGCCAAGTCTTGTCAAACATAAGTGAAAATCTATGTGACTAAAGGCTGGAGGGCTTTTAATTTGAAGGGTGAGATAAAGGAAGTTGTGAGACTCACTCACTATTTGTTTATTTCTTTTACAGGGCAGGTCCCTTGGCTGCACATAGTGGTTAGAGAGTTAATCATTAATAGCCAGTCTTGTGGGAAAGACGTCTAAAACATGGGATCACTTTGAAAAGAACAAGGATGACCCCAAAAAGGTCACATGCAAACTTTACAGGAAAAACTTTGTCTATCTATTTTTCAGACACATTCAGTGTTAAAATCTGAAATAATTTGCCGTTCCAATAGCTATTACTATTTACTCCTAATATGTGAGCGTGCCTGGGTTTTGGTTTCTGTTTTATTTTACACAGTGTGTGGTTGCCCTAAACTGGCATGGTTTTGACTTGTCTGTTTCCAGCTCTTAAAGAGGGAAAATTTAAGCATAACAAAGAAATGTGGAATGAATTGTGTATCGTAATTTTTTTTTCTATCTAACTAATTAGAGGCTTTTTAATTGATTAATTACGATTAATGGCATATCAATATTTGACACAAGTAGCAACATTTTTCAATTTAAATGGATTTTGGTATATTACTTAATTAAAAGATACAAAACAACGAGTTTAAGGCAAAAAATTTGTTTATTTTTATTTTTATTTGAGAGTGAGCACTAACTTTTTGTAAACTTTTACGTCTGAAACACATTGGTTTGGTCAATAAAACAGTGCTTAGTACGGTATATTCAAAAAAAGTGGAAACCTAACATTGCAAAAATATTTAGAATAATATCCTTTGCTTAAAAAAAAAAAAAACAGTTTAACATAGAATACTTTTTCTCCCACGTTTTCAAAAACACTGTCTATGCTAACGTTAGCTGCAGCATGTTTGCCATTGGGGTGGAGACTGATGAGCTCCGGTGGGAGGTGAATATTTACACAGCCGTGTTCTTGTCCATGTTTCCATTTGGTCGTTTCTTAGGACTCAAATGTCGTCCCACTGTACCCAGCAACAGCTCATCTCCCTTCTCATTGCTTTCATTTATCTCGTGTTGCGTCCTGTGCGTCAGTATTGACTGATTGAATGAGCAATGTTCCGCACTGAGCGCAAAAATAAATTGTGATTAATTGCGTTGTTTTTTCTGTGATTAATTAATCGTAATTAAAGCGTTAAAGCTCCAGCTAACATGTGGATGATAAAAACGGACAGCGGTATTTGTTCATTTCATTTTCTTTTTTTAAAATTACTCCTCAATTATTGTAGATGTACCTCAATCTGTGGACAATTTAAAACAATATTTAGGCAATATTTAGGTATTAATGTTATGGGATACAAAGTACAGTATTTCCCTCTTAAATGTAGTTGAGCAGAAATATAAAGTATCATACAAATAGAAGCAGTCATAGTCAAGTAAAAGCACCTCAAAAGTCCACACATGTACAGTATATTAGAATTGTTTGTGGCAATATTTACTTCTCCAGATAAAATGAAACTTCTCTGTATTTCCTTGGACATGCCTTATTATGCCAGCTTAGCTGCACTTGGTTACAATATTAAATGCTGTGTATAAGTTGAACAACTCTGAATAAGCCTTGTGTTTGAACATGATTTGACACATTATGGAAACATCAAGGTCAACCTCTTGTTACTCTCCAATTAATGTCTATGAAAATATTTTCTTTACAAGCCCTGGAAAGCAGAAAAGCAGAAGACAAACCAGTGTGTGCTTGATGAAATGATGAAAGATGAAACATTGTTTTTATACCCTTTTCTATGCCGTTGTAAGGGGTTAGACTGAATGGAATGCTGAAAAACAAACGAACAAAAACGTGCTGAAACAGGCCTAAAATGGCCTGGTTCCCAGCCCATTGCTTTAATTATAGTGAGCACAGTGAACAGAGAGACAGCACTATCAGCCCATGAGATGGGAATGGCAGACTAATGCCAGCTCAGATGAATTTCCAACACATGACCAATTTATTTCCACAAACACTTACCTCAACCTGACTCAATGGTAGCTGACCAAGGTCCAAACTCTACCAACTTCTACCAGCAAATACTCTTTACACCCATGAATTATGCACAGTTGTACCTGAGATGAGACCCTTACCCTGCAAAACATCCACAAGCAAGTAGCAGGCATGCGGAGTTCCCCTCAGTGCCATCCCTCTTCGTTTAGTTCCACGGCCATTAAAGTGATGCATTAGGGCCACTGAGATGATCATAATAAAAAAAAAGGAACGTTTTCTCCAATACAAAGGAAATCATCAAGTATCTGGACCTCAGACCATCATCTCCAACCTTCAGCTTGACTTACACTGGACATTTATTTTGATAGAGCGGCCACAATTGCTCCTTTCTGACCAGAGTTGAAAATTAGTTTCCCCAGGATTAAGGTCACCAATATCTAAACCTGATGTATTCATTAACTCACAAACATATTGTAGCCGCCTACTTGGCATGCTTATTCCCACTTATGGTCTATTGTCATCCTTGAACCAGAAGAATTAGGTATCCCCTGTACAGTGATTGGTGTTAAATTTTGTACCTGTGTACCAGATGACAAGGCTAGCCTCTCTTATATTGCTGAACAAATAAAGCACACCTGGATGAGGTACCAGCTACAACAAAGAAGGGAGATGCACAGCAAATGTTATATTAACAAATTGCCATTTGTTTAATAAAAGATCAAACATAAAGACAATGAGGTGGGTCAGGATCTGTGGTGTATGAGGATGTATGGATACAATGAACAATGTGTGGTGTATGTTGTCAGTGTCTAACAAAGTAAATAACTAACAGGACTGGCCAGGTGCTCTCAGTTACGTGGTTTTAACCTGGGCCACACTGTCACAGGGGCTGTCACAGTACACACCAATGATATTAGCAGCTCTTTTGAATAGTTACATACAATGATCGGTCATTGGGGTACAATTGTAGTCTGATACTTTTGTTGGGTTCATTTTCCTCCTCATTGCTTGTATGACATTACTGTGTAAATCTATCACTGCTAAAGTGACTATGACAGCTCAGTCGTCTCCACTTTGCAGGGGAATAAATTCATGTAAACCAGCCACATAACTGGACCTTCAAGGAATTATTTCTTCCACTCTTTTGCAGTTTGTTTCATTACCGGGCGGTCCTCGAAAGAACACTTTGTAACATCACATAAATGTTTGAATACATGTGGACACTGCAGTCTTTTGCAATCCACACCACACTCTGTAAAGTCACCTTACCACATGCTGCAATACTGCGTGCACTTTTATAGAGGAAACAGATAAGTAACAACTACAACTGAACCTAGTTTCAACGTGCTGCACATCAAAGGAACAAGTCTGAAGAGGTAAAACTCCAGGAACTCTTGTTACCACTAAATTAAATTAAATACTACTAAATTGTATTGTCCTTATCCATACCCCTTATTGCCAGGCATCTTCTAGTCATTATGGACAAGTTGTCAGACAACTTGAATTTACATGTTTACAAATAAATAAAAATGTTGAAATGTAACCCAAGCAACAAATTTGGTGATATTTCACCTAGACAATCAATATGTTTTTTAGCTGAATGAGTTTCCTTTAAAAGCCTTCTTATTTGTCCTACCTAGAATTCACACAAATCCACAGCAACCACCTGGTTGACCCATTGTTTCTGGAATTGGAAGTCTTATAGATAAGATAAAATATCAAAACAGACTTTGTGCCTATATGTAAAGGTTTTATATGTAACTAAAAAATCTAATGTCCTCTCTTCCTCCCTTCACATCAAAAGTACAGAGCAGAATACACTTCATCGTGCGCACGGCTTTCATCCGATGCTTTCCCCTCAAAAAGTCCAACTGTGAGTCAACTCACCAAACAGAAAAGCATATGTGAGGATCCTGAAGAGAAGGAGAAGAGTAGAGTAGAGATCAGCTCTGAAGTAGTTGACCTCTATGTGCAGAACACAAAGTAGATTCACAGAGGAAAGGGATGTGCCACACCTACCGGCAGTTTACGGCTCTAAATGAGGAAGCAACAAACCCCCCACTCTGTACCGGGGCTTTGAAGAAGGCATACACTTTAAGCATACTTTATCTTCACAATTTATTCTTATACTTGAATAATGTAACATTGAACAATTATAGCTATTTGAGCCTTGAATTGGACTATATTTGCTTTTAATCCATTCTATGAAATTCAAAGTACTGCTGCTTTTCCCCACTGGTATGTATGTAGGTTTAAGGGCATGTTTTGAGTTTAGATATTTCTCATGTTTGTTTGTGTATGTGTGTGTGTGTGTGTGTATATATATATATGAGAGAGAGAGAGAGAGAGAGAGAGAGAGAGAGAGAGAGAGAGAGAGGGAGAGAGAGAGAGAGAGACTTTGGTTTTACAGAAAACTTTGGGAGAAGAGAACATAGGAAAGAAGTACAAATGAAATAATGGGAAATCCAGAAACTGAAAGAAAACCTTGCCATCCACACCAAAAAATGTGAAAGCTGAAGAAATGTAACATTCATTTTTATTGTGCTAATTTGGACAGCCCAGGAGCTAAAACACAGGAAATCCTAAAAAGAAGTCAACCCTCCAGTCAGAAAAGCCCCATAAGTTCAACTTTGCTCTTCTGGGAGCACTGAACGGAAGTATAACGGATTAAAAGATAACCAAATCTAAACAGAATCTTACTCAGCTACGGTCAGAGAAACTGATGAAAAAATACAAGTGCAGGACAAACTGCAGGAAGGCCATTGGCTGTGAGTCTCAAACATTGAGAACACAAAAATTAGTAAGAGTGGCTAGTCCATAGAAGGATATTTTGAAGACCGTGAGACAGTTCTATCTCAGGGATGACGTTACCAGACTGAGCACAGGGGAAAAGAACACATTAACCCTTAGGAAGGTTAAGAAACAGAGGAGGCTTCTGTGCGTGTCTCTAACCTCTTTGAATCTATTTAAGCTACAGTTTACAATATTGGTTAACCCTTTGGCTTTAGGAATCCACATAACTGAGAGCATGAAGGATTTTTCATTTTTTTACATTTGCTTAAAAAAGCTTGTGCTGTCTTTTTGTCACTGTTGTTACCTTATACCTTTAACAATATTTAAGGCTTTTTAGAAATGTTATCTCTCAATATATTCTGCACATATATTTCGGCGCAGTAGGATCATGATTATGCAAACAACGTTTAGAAGATTATGTATTTTAATCAGGTTGACATTTACTCATTAATACCATCTTTGCTATAATAACAATATTTGAAGGACAAAACTGCAACTGTAGTAATTTTATCATTAAAATCTTAACTCTTGAAAGATGCAAAAGCCAATTCAAAAAAAGAAAATCATGCATGTATTAAAGGTGACTTTTAATTTCACATGACCGAAAAACACACACCAGTGATGCAAAGAACTCCAACAATTGATTAATTGAATATTAATATTCTTCCATACAATTTATATATATTCAATAATATAAAGTGATAAGTGATAAGTTGCTTAATAGCATAGAATTTTGGATAGGTCTTCCATAACAGCAAATCCATCAGATGGTCACGTCTGCTCCACAGGTCTCCATGGATACAACTCACTTTTTCCCGGCGCACAGTCTGACGTCAAACAGTGTCGACAAGAAATTGAGGTTTTCCTAGGTTTTCCTTTCAACAAATGACTCCTAAACCGGACTTTTCAAAAAGTTCAACCTGGACTCGTTTCAAAAATACCTGCGTTCGTATGGACAGCCCCTTACACTGGCATGTCTCCCTGTCTTTCTCATTTGGTGTAACCACCCAAAATACTGCTCTGCTACAAATTTCTCATGGAGGGAAGGGTTATGCCACACCTAATGTAAGGTACTAAACAAGGAAGCTACTACATTAAGCAGCAGAGTTGCTGGAGCATGTCAGCATTTCAAAGCCTCAAACAGGGAGCAGGGTCCCCCTACTACATAAATTGTATAAAATTGAGTTGCATACACATACCCTTTTATGGTGTTTATTTCTTATACTAAGATATTACAATAATATTTATAGACATGTTTATACAGTATATTTATACATCATGATTTATGATTAAAGATGCATGTGGAAGGTGAAGTGTCCACAGACTTAAATATGGCGTTGTTTTGTAAAATATCCAGATCCCCTTGAATAATGACCGATTGTATATCTTCCTTTCCCGGGCTCCTTAAAGCAGAATACAACGACACCTCTAAAAAAGACATATGTCAGTTTATCTATGTAAAACAGATGTGTGTTTCCACTATTTGTTCTCTACCCTATAGAAAGACTGAGTTTTGTTCAGTTGGGCAGAGGTCTTAAATATTCGGCCAAAGGCTCTACTGTTTTTTCTAGAAAACCTGTTAGACACTGTATTGTTTGTAATCGTGTCGACGGGCTTCTTCATACATCACATTTTCATATCATCATCAGAACAAGATACCACGAAGGCACAGTGAATCCTTATAAATGTACGATTTATCTTTGCTAATAGCTTGTTTGAGTCATGTAAATGTGTTTTTTCAGACATTTTTATTTTTGAAAAAAACAAATTTCCTGTTGAAGAGAAGATAAAACATGGTGATTGAGCCTATGGCCCACTGATGACAGTGCTGCGATATTTGCAGTATTAAGGACTGTGGTGGCATTCCTGAAAGAGAACGCTGTAGACCAGGACATCTCATCGGATACAAACTCAACCACATTGTCCTGACAAGTAAGAGTAGATGGAAGACTGGTTCAGTGGCTTTTTCTTTGAGTTTGTGAACATCATGAGTCTAATTTTGTCAGAATCCATGAAAGGTGTGTTGTACATTATCAGGAGGCTTTTGTAACTGACAAAGAGCCTGAGACTGTGTAGGTGCAGAGCATTGAACATGTACAAATGTTTGCCTTGCATCAAATACAATTCATGCAATACTTAATGAGAAAATGTTGGTGGTGCAATAAATAAAACAAGTATGATGTTCAACCATAAAAGAATGACTCTCACCAAGTATGACTCATTTCCCTTGATTCTTACCCAAGTGTCATTGAAAAGAATCAGATCATTTGCGAACATAACACATAACATCAAACGATACCTTTCAGAACCAGGCAACCTTTTTCCCATTTCCAGTATGTATGCTAAGCTGTCTCCTGACTTCAGCTTCATGATAAATGAACAAATATGAGAATTATATCAATCTTCTCATCAAACTCTCCAGAAGGAAGGAAGGAAGCAAATACCCTAAGTGCATTTTCCAAAATGTCTAACTTTCCCATATAGTGCATTGGTAATTTTCCCCCAAAAGTAAATGGTTCCAGTTCCAATGAAAGTGCATTAAGCATCTTTTTGAATAATGAGAAAGTCAGACCTGAAGCCGATTCTGAAGTGACAAGGTAAGTGGTCAGATCTAAAAAAATTAGTTTCACAAGAAGGTAAAAGTATAGTTGTACCCTAAAACCACAACCCCCCCACCCCCCCAAAGTTACAAAAATGTTAACGATAAAAAATTGCTTTAAAGTTGTTTGCTGTCCCAGTAAATGGGTAGTTGGCACATCTATGATTTATTATGATTTACTGTGTGTTTTTTGTTTTTTTCTAAATCAATCACAACATCCATACTCTCAGTCAAAGACCTGGAAAACTGGAACTGAATCCAACTAGCAAAGCACAGTTAGCCCCATGGTATTTTTCATAGACTGGATTATTATAAACAGGGCTTCTGTATGGAAGTTTCATGGCAATAGTATCTCTTAATCTTTTTAATCTGTTTCTACTCTATTTCTGCATCTTCTGGAATCTGCAAGACATTTCTTAGACACTGGGCATGACGTTCTATGTGTTGAGTGGGACACTTGAATCCCACATCTAGCTGCCCTTTTGAGGGCACATGTAGGACAAGAGAACGTTAATCATATTCTTAATAATGGGAGGTGGTGGGTGGAGGTTGTGTGGCAGGCGATGGGCTAGGACCATCTCCCAGGCATCAATCAGATGAACATTCAGTCCTTTGAACACGGCTCTGAGTACCCTGTTACACTGCAATGAGTGCCAGTCACTGTTGGTTAGCGCCACACCATAACCCAAAGATTTAGGGTTCCCAATCCTTATGACGACCAGCGTGTCTGGAGCTCTGTCCAGTAGCCGCACCACCGCCCTGCGGATGCTCTGCAGCCTCCGGATGTAGATCTCAATGGGAAAAGTACCAAAGTGAGCCCAGATGCCAAACACTATGACAGTGTTGGTGCCTCCGATTACGCCATCTATCTCATTGGCAATGTAACGAAGCTCACTGGTTGAGACAGGGGTTATACGGATAGGAGGACCGTGGAAGCGAGAGGTCAACAAAATATTGTTTGCATAGTCCAAGGAGATGTAGGGTCCGGCTTTCCGTGGGCTGTGCAGGTCAAACTCCTTCAGACCTAAAAGTATTTACAGAGGGAACAGATTAAGCTGCGGAATGAGAAAAAAAAAAAGTAATTTACAGAAATCCATGTGGATCAGGTACCTGGTAGTGCTGCATTGAGGAATTCAAACCACTGTCTGACGGTGGAGTCTCCATACATGTGGACCACCTTGCCTTTCAGACACTGACTGATGGTAGAGGTGTTGAACTGGTGAACTGTGGTGCCATCTAGTGCTCGCCACACACCCTGGTAGTAGTAACCAGAGGGTCCAGACTTCACACTGCTGTTTTTCACCTCTGGTTCACCTGAGAGGAAGTTAAAAGACAAGGGTGGGCCTATTTCATTGTTTTGTTATCGTCAACAAATCCCATGAAAAGATATCCAAGGTATAAAGGACTATCCGTACTGAAATTGACCTGAGACAACTATCTACAGGAGAACGCTACACAGAAGACACTAGCATGTGTTTGTCTGCCTGTTTTACTTTGTCAGTAGAACATTCCGTTTTGAATAAAAATACAGTGATACATTCAGTGATAAAAAAAAAAAATCAATAAAAATGCTTTACCTTCCTCTTTTGGCAACACGTTGACACTGACAGGTCCTGAAGGCCGAATTTTGACTTTCATATTAACACCGCTGAAGAAAACACATAATAAAATAGCTCTTACACACACTACAGCATTAACATAAATACAAAAAAGAGGACAAAAGTTATTTTATGAAGTTAAAACATCAAAAAACCCAACAACAATAAAATCAATCAAACAGGGAAAACTGTTTGCAAGTTCACACGACTTAGCAATGACTATGAGTAAGGTGTCACTAGCAGTAATAAGCCCACTGCTAATAATCACCTTACTTTGCAGTATGGCTCTTTTTAGCATAGGAAGCTAGCCTGGAAATCCAGACCCACGTCTATCCAGACTTAGTGTATGGGACCGATCAATAGACCTTCCCATCTCAAGGGGTGGCACCAACGCATGCAGTTTAAAAGACCACTGCATGCAACTGGATAGCAACTACGACCAGTCAGAGCAATAAACAAGGTGACGTGTCTAGTTTTCACCAAGCCCAATGCCTTTAGCTAACTAAATTTGATATTTTTCGTGTCTCAAGTCCATTCAAATTTGATTTATTTTGAACATTTACAGATGGCTGAGCCTTGAAATTGCTTAAGTGCAGTAAACATAGGAATGACAAAGGAGTTGTAACCAGGGTCAGGGGACATTAAGAGTTGGCGCTTAAAAGGAGACACTAATCGAAGGCAAGTGAAAAAAGGTGGGTCCCTGGTTGTTAGCCTTGTCCTGGGCACATCCAACAGCAGTTGGTCAGCTGAACATAGTTCTCTGGAGGGGTGTGGTGGTGGTGAAGATCAGGTACAAGGGGGCCAAAACAGCAGATACATATTTATTGCAAACTCAAGATTTGAGTCTTCAGTTCCTTTTTTAAAGAAAAAGTTAAGTACAAGTCATTTAGAGAGTCAAGGCCAGAGCTGTTTCAAACAACCGCTGTTCACTATCAAGACTACAATGGCGCATCAATGTTATTGGTTACGCCCACCCATAACGGATAGTACGATTTGATTGGTATATTGGAATTTTCTGGCATAGTTAATGAGCTCGAATGGAGAGTATTCAGAGCCAACGGCAGAGCAAATTGAAATTTGCTGGAGGAGGGTCTGAATTTCCAGGGTAATAGGAAGGATCTTCTACAAAAAAAAGATGGTATCCACCCAAATTTTGAAGGAGTGCAGTAACTGACATCAAAGCTCATCCATATCATTGCTTTTCCAGCCTGACATCAAGCTGCATACAGGCCATGTTTTAACGCATCCTGTGTATATCTGTCCCTCTAGGGTTACGTCTCTGACTGAGCCTGGTCCTCCTTCTGTCCATTCTATCTC
The DNA here is from genome assembly GCF_963691815.1 of Echiichthys vipera. Taxonomy (NCBI): domain Eukaryota; kingdom Metazoa; phylum Chordata; class Actinopteri; order Perciformes; family Trachinidae; genus Echiichthys; species Echiichthys vipera. The sequence continues at coordinate 18,705,420 of NC_139845.1, read as the reverse complement.
TGTTATAATTAACAACAGACCGCCAAAACCTATCAAACAATGTTCTTAATACAGCCTGCTCTTAATACACATAGTCTGACTTAGATCTCCACGAGTTTACACCCATCCAAGTGTGTTTATGTTGTGTAACACAAAGACTTTTATTCTCAATGGTCTCGTTTTATCTCAAAATCTGGATTTCTTAATTTTAATTAAGACCTGATGTAAACCTGCAGTTTTGCGTTCCACTAATTTGAATGGGGATTAACTCTTTTAATTCTACAGTTATTCTTGACTAGAGGTGAGCAAAATCATGTTTATCCTAAATTCAATTAAAAAAACAATATAAATAACCACATTTTATTTTGAACTAAAACAATCAACATTGCTTATTAAAACAACAAAAGTAACATTGTATTTATTATTTCTTTAGTAAAATGTAGCCTGCTTCATAATGAGAGCCCCATCTCCCCATTAAAATAGTATGAATCTTTGTCTTGCAACCAAAATACATGGGCTGCGTAAACAAAACGACCCGGCTGATGGGGATGCCCAAGAAGAACCAACTTTATAAAACTCAACATGCACACAATGAAGCTGACAGCAGTGATGTTCTGTAGGCCACAATGGCCTACGACTACAATTCTTACTCTCCTCCACCTAATTTAAAAGGAGGCAATTTTTAGCTTGTCTCCCTCATGGAAGAGGGTGTTAAACAGATATGGTAAGGGTCCAGACCCTGAACTTTTTAGGGGCCCATCCATTTCCGGCGGCCGCCCTGCCAAGGAAATGCACATTATATGTATTTATTAGAGGTCACACAAAATTCCAGTCCTGTCTCTCTGCTCCCTCACCTTTTGAAAAGCTTCACCTCATTGGGCTGTAGGTTGTTTTTGAAAGCTCCCATGGAGTGGCTCATCCTGGTATCACAGCTCAGGTTCTTTGGCTTGTAGCAGAACCAAGGCTCGCCTGTATGAAGGTCAGTGAAGTTGCACAGGGGCTGAGTGGGACGTAGGCAGACGTTACAGAAGGTTGTTTCGGAGAGTGAGCCTGAGCGGAAGATGCTGTTGAAGTGAATCCTGTCAGGATTTTCATTGTTCAGCTTATTCAGCACCGAGATGGCCTCACTAGGGTGAACCAGCATCACCTGATTGGACAGAGAACCAGAGCCTTCTAAAATTTACTTAAATTAAAAGCCACATCAAAAAGAAAGGTCTTCAATTACTTTTTAAATTTGAAAGAAGTCTGCTGTTCTAAGATACAAGGGCAGGATGTTCCACAGCTTAAGGTCTTTAAAACAGAAGTATCATTCGATTTCTTGTGGGAAAGAGTACATGTTGAGGCATAAGCTGAAAGGTAACTGCTGATTTACAAAGGGGCTTAAATATTTAAGACATTGTTAATAAGTAAAGGGACTTTAAAATCAATTCTAGATACAGGCAGTGCATTGCTGGGATCACATGGGTAATGTGTTTAATTTCTGTGCATTGGTCAAAAGCCTGGCTACAGCATTCTGAATGACTGGTCTCTTTAAATAATTTTTAGGGAGACCAGTAAAAAGAGCTACAATTACCTAAGTTATTTGTAATAAAAAAATGAATGCACTGGAGTTCAGTTCAATACTTTCCTCCTTGAACTGAACTCTGCATTCGGTAATCGACTTGTATGGACTGCCTCTCAGACGATTGCTAAAGCTTGTTGCATTGTTAAACAGTCGTTTTTAATTAATTCCAGGTTCGCTAACTACTTTGTTGAAGCTTCGTTTTATGTGTAGGGACCCTAATCGTGCTACTGCAGACGTTTGGTGCTATTTTGAGCAGTATTAGTGGTTGAAAAAAACTGTTTTGGATGCGTTCACTGCACCGCCCAATGCTAATAAGTGTTAGCCATATCTAGCTGTTAGCGACTGGCAGGGATTTATCGCTAATACATGATCAACGTAAAAAACGGTCTTGATGGCCTATTTAATGTAAATTCACGCCGAAAAAGACCATGGCATGCAAATAAGTCGGAATTACACTTCAACCGGCCGACTGACATATGTTGTCTCGTTGACATCTTATAACAATCACCATTTTGTTTTGTGCAGTGGTTAAATTACAGCAGGAAACACCTCAGTGTCCTTTCTATCAAATGTAATTTCTGTGTCCCAAAACAGTAGATGAATCTGTACTACTGAATATAATGGTGACAAATATTTCTTTAAAAAAATTATACAAATTACGAATAAATTCTGACTGAAACCTTTCCCACTAAAGACAAAAGCCGGATGTAAGTGTTTTTTTTTGGCCAGAAGGAAATGGGTTAAAAAAAAATAGGCTAATGCTTGCAGCCTTGTCCTGTTCCACAGAAATAAAGACTAGAAGTGCCTTCCTGCCTCTCAGCATGCGTCAATACAGCCGCCATCTTGTGTTGGGGTTCCAAGGCAGTTCAACCACACTTCTTTGATGGTCAGAACCAGCAAAGATGCCTGACTTATGCGCTGCATATGGCTGTAGTAACTAACGGACAAAGACGACAAAGGATAAAAGCATAACTTTTCATAGGTATGATTTTATTTTGTTATCTTGTATGTTACGAACGTTTGTTTTGGACAAATAACTGTACTGTATTCATTACTCTGACACTGAACAATGTAAATATTGCAATTAGGTGAATATATTGTAAATATTACAATCGTGTATATTGTAAATATTGCAATAAAGCGTATATATGGTAAATATTGCAATTAAGTGTATATATTGTAAATATTGTGTAGCTAGTTCATTATCAATAGCTATTTAACCAAACTTATACTGTATAATGCCTGTGTTTAAAGACCTGACCTGTCTTGTTCTTATTCCAAATAAGCAGGTAAATGGCTAGTGTCCATCAGTATAGAGCTGTTTAGCCTATGTTGTCCAAACCAATGCTTGAGGTTGGTGGGTTACAGGTTGGCCAAATTAATGTTCAGTGAAGTATTCTCCAGGCCAGGTGCAGACTCGCACAGACTTACTCCTAGAAAATGTATGTATAGGTTGTTTTTAAGAAATACAAACTGGCCTGTGATTTTAGGAGTTTGTGTGAATTTGAAAAATTGTCAATGCGCATTACAATTTGAACATAAACGTAGACTTTGCTAACAACAACAACAAAAAAACGCTTCTCTATTATTTTAACCACTCCCTGTTTAAATACATGTCTGACACTTAACGAACCTGGACAAAATAAATCGTCTCTCAAATGTGTTGATTCATGACGATTTAATTCTGTATGTCATTGTACACGCGATCCTGCATTCATTCCCATAGGCAGCTGTATTCAAGGGCACTTCTAGTCTTGAGTTCTATGTTCCTGTTCTACTGGATTCGGAGAGTTACCCCAGTCCAACTTGATATGAGATCTATTATGTGAGCCATACACATCAGCCAAACAGTAGCTTTAACTGCTAGGATGAATTCCATTATTCTATCATAGGCTACCTTAAACACTAACTAGCTTTACACTACAGTACAAGAACAATGCGGTTTTTTCAACAAGGATCACCAACTGTTGAGGATGCTAACTCTTTACATGCATGGTACATACAACTTTATCTTCATGAAGGCCATGTAACATGTCAAGTGCAAATTTGAGATCCCTTTTACACATTTCTTATTTTTTAAAGTCCACTGGCAACAACAAAATGTCAGCTCAATTGAGTTGTTTTTACCCAACTCAAAGAGAAAATGATAGCTTAACTAGCTAGCTAGCTAGCTACCTACAGACGCAAAAATCTACAATCAGTGGCTGTAAACGAGATCATGGTGGTGAAAATTGAAAAAGTCCCATTGTTTCTAAAATGCCTAAGAATTTTTTATGGTAAATCTGCCACTGTGGTTACAAACTGCACATGTGCCGTGCAAAATGTGAAAGTTATCATGTAGGTATAGCAACAGTAACTAAGGGGTTGGTGTTTAGTGAACACTCAGTTATAAATGTATTAAAAACTCCTTTAGTACAGGCACATTTAACATGATAGTATTTAGCATTACCTCAACCTGTGCGTCTCCTTCCCAGAGTAAAGAGATTAGAGCAGAGTAGCTGCCATTGAGATGATCCACCACTTCCCCAACCACACCTGCACCAAGCTTCTGGTTGTGCAGCCGGGCAAGTAAGAAGTCCCCACCAGACTTCTTGGGATGGCCCTGGAAGTCAGACATGTTGATCATAACATGCAGCTGATCCCCTACGTGCCACTGTCCTCCTCCCCTCCTTGAAAGAATGGTGAAGGAGCTGTTAGCTGGATCACTGGTCTGCTCCGGGGGAAGAGGCGGAGTTTCAGGCCAAGCAATGGAGTCTCGTAGGAGTTGTTCCTCCAGTGCGTCCTTAGGGGACAGTGGCCGGAAGGTGCAGAAGTCTTGTTGCATTTCAGGGCCAGTGGTAACACTCCGGATGATGATGGGGTAGTGTACTGTATCCTGAAACTGGCAAAGGGGTAGAGAGTGATGGTGAAAAGATGCAACAAACAAATGTACTGAAAGCTAATTAATTTGGTGCCGTTCAGCCAGATAGGGGCACTAAAACAATGAACTTTACATGTTGGACTTCCCTTTAAACCACAAGTCTTACACATTATTTTCCTAAATTCTATATTCAATGGATTTGTCTGGACCCACACCCATTTGCTACTTTCCACCATTTTTAATTTTGTCCATATCAGTTTTTTTGCACTACTCCTCCAACAGAGTCATCATATTTGATACAGAACATCCCGGATCAACATGGATTAAGCAACTTTTTCCGATTCAGGCTTATATTAGGCCTATAAAACATATATCTTCTGAGCCTACCATGCTAGTTTTTATTTTATTGGAGGTTAAAGTTTATGAATAATTAGGTGTGTGGCCTTTTTTTAGTGACAGCTAGCCACTGGCCCTCACTTCACCTCGGAGGCTAGTTGTCAGGATTAGCATCATTAGCATGCTAACTCAGTCATCTTGACCTGGACTGCAGTCATTTGAGTGGTGGTGTTACTATAAGTGACAAGATAGTTTGCTCTTCAGTCAACTGTAAAAACAGATGGTTTAGGAACACAATGTGTTAGCTCTGCTAGTTAAATAGCCGCACCATGACTTGAATATAGCTTACTATCGATGGCACCTACACTAAATGCTAATCTGGAGCACTGGGAGGATAAGGGCCGTGGGGGTCAGTGTTTTACAGTCTATTGGCATGGTACTGTGTTAAATATCAGTTTAAATCATAGATTATAAATGCTGGCTGCCTGCAATTTACTTCTCGGAGTTGGTGTAATCTCTGCTAGAGACACGAAATCATGTTCCTGTTACGAAATAAAAAAAAACAAAAAAACTCCAATTCCCATAAAAAAATCTAAACAAACGTCAGCCAGATGGACGTATCTCCCTCCCCCCAACGTCACATCAATGCCTTTATTGGTAAGAGGAAACGAGGAGGGGTCTGACAAGATGGCGGCTCCCAGAGGCGAATACGATTGGATCATGTGGAGAGAACGGGCTCAGGCAGAGAGGCTACTTCCATTTTTTTATTCAATCTATGATTTATACTCATATTAACCAAGGCAGCGATGAGGAGGGGGAGTTGCATCCATTTATGACTCAGGCCTCTGAATCAACCCTTAACTTTAACTTAATTTTATTCATTTGAAAGTCTTGGTCTTAGTCTTTAAATGCAACTTGGAAAACAATACAGACAACTGTTTGTTATAGCGCACTGCACTCCTCGTCCGTACTCTGAATTTCTATCTGATTCCTTAGAGTTTCTGGTAAGTTTAGTCCTTAAATCTGATAGAGTTAGCATTGTAGGATGTTGGTAATGATAGCCTTAGTACTGCCTATCTCACTATACGTTTTGATTGGTTATATTCATAACCAATCGAAACTTGAACATAAACCTACTCACCCTTTTAACCAAACCCTTGAGCCACACCTCTATTTAGCCACGTATTCCTCTAACCCTCAGTAGTTAGGACTTCATGAGCTTCATTAATGATAAAATTCTAACTCTTAGAGATCAAATCCATCACCTGCTTTTGAAGGTTTGGCCAACAGACCTATATCTAACCTTCCCTTCTTTTCTAGGATCCTCAAGAAAATAGATGCCATCAGTTGACTTGTGACTTCTTACATAATCATGGGTTATTTGAACAATGAATCATAGCATTGTGACAGACATTGGTGAAAATTACTAATGACGAATAGCTTCAGACAAAGGACTTGTCTCTGTACTTGTTTTACTAGATCTTAGTGCTGCTTTTGACACTAGAATCTAATCTACCGCAGTAAGTGGTTTAAGTTTATTTATAGATCAGTTTGTACATGTTAAAGCCATAGTTCCTTACATCATTATGGGTTGTAGAAACAACACGATGAGCTGAAAGATGCTACAGCATTCTGTAGAGCTGAGAGAACTGCAAAATTCTGTGACAATTAAATGTGGGTTCATCACTGTGAGGGACATCTTGCACATTACAAAGCCATTGGACCCACGGCTTTTTATGAAATTGGCCCTTTAAAAATTGTAGTGCCAGTTTTCCCTCACCAAGATGTAGCCTAAATCTGGTGTTACTGAGCCTTCTACAGCCTCCGAGAGACAGCATGTCAGTTGGATACTGTATTAACTCATAAATGGATTAACTCATAAATGGATTTTTGTTTACTTCATGAAATTATGTATATATATATGTATATTATATATAATAATAATAACAACAACAACAACAACAACAATAATAATAATAATAAAAATAATAAACGTTCACCAACTGCGCCACCTTGTGGGCCTTCTTATTGCTACAGATTAATTTTCATGGTATTTGTTGAAGGTAATAAAACAATGGGAAAAGCCCCGCCCTTGTCCTTTAACTTCCTCTCAGGTGAACCAGAGGTAAAAAAAACAGCAGTGTGAAGTCTGGACCCTCTGATTACTACTACCAGGGTGAGTGGCGAGCACTAGATGGCACCACAGTTCACCAGTTCAACACCTCTACCATCAGTCAGTGTCTGAAAGGCAAGGTGGTCCATATTTATCGAGACTCCACCCTGAGACAGTGGTTTGAATTCCTCAATGCAGTACAACCAGGTACCTGATCCACGTGGATATCTGGAAATGAAAAGTTGTTGTTTTTTGGAAATTCTGCAGCTTTATCTGTTCCCTCTGAAATACTTTTAGAGCTGAAGGAGTTTAACTTGCACAGTCCAATGAAAGTTGGACCTTTCATGGCTTAAAACTATGCAAACAACTTCTTGGTGACGTTCTGCAGCCACAGTCCTCCTCTCATTTTTTTCTCCCCAACTAACCAGTGAGCTTCGTTGCATTGCCAATGAATTAGATGGCTTAAATGGAGGCACTAACACTGTCGTAGTTTTTGGCATCTGGGCTCATTTCAGCACTTTCCCCATTGAGGTCTACATACGGAGGCTGCAGAGCACCGCAGGGCAGTGGTGCAGCTGCTGGACAGAGCTCCAGGCCTGCTGGTCATCATACGGACCGGGAACACCAAATCTCTGAAGCTAAATGAGGTATTAATCCACAGTGACTGGTACTCACTGCAGATTGATAAGGTGCTCAGAGCCATGTTCAGAGGACTGAATGTTCATCTGGTTGATGCCTGGGAGATGGTCGTTGCCCACCACCTGCCACACAGCCTCAACCCTCAACCTCCCATTATCAAGAATATGATTGATGTTCTCTTGTCCTACATTTGCCCTCAAAAGGGCAGCTAGATGTTTAATGTTAATTGAGTTAGCATGTTATCACTGTGTGCAGCCCATGCACAGATAATAACTTCTATGTTTGTAATGTTTTTTAATTAGAGAATGTTGAGTGAAAACAATCACAACAGAAATGGATTTAAAGCAACTGCAAGCCAGCATGGGGTTGGGTACTACAAAGTAATGCTGAATGATCACACTACACATCCAACCTCATTTCTCCTCTGTCTCTTTGGATGGTCAAGCAGCATTTGAGGAGATGCAGAAAATCACTTTTGGAACAGCTAACCTTTCTTTGTTGGAAGGTAACAAAATCCACCTACCAGCACCTCTAAAGATCACTGATTAACATTTTATATCATGTTTGATTCAATACGAAAACGTGAGTGCAAAAATTAGAATTTGTGGCGATGTGCTGGACTATGTCTCTGCTGGGAACAGTGATTTTCTTTACTTGAGCTTTTTAAGAACTTTATATAAATTGAGAGTATCGATTCAACACTAATAAACATGTTGTTACTGTTATATAATTACGAATACTATATGAAATGTTAAGTGAGTTCTGTTTTTGGATGTGGGTTGGTGTGAAACAACAACATTTTTTGTATTTTTTTATGTACATACTGTCTGGTGGAAGTAACAAATTACATACTTAAAAAGCTGTAATTTTACTTTAATTTGAGTACTAATCACTGATAATGGGGCGACTGTGGTTCAGTGGAAGAGTGGGTTGTCCTCCATTGGAAAAGATTGGCGGTTTGATTCTTGCCTCCCCCGGTCCACATGTCGAAGTGTCCTTGGGCAACACACTGAACCCCGAATTGCTCCCCGTGCTGCGCATGGGTGTGTAGATGTTGTGTGAATGGTTAGATTAGATGGTTTGTAGATGCCCACTGCCATCAGTATGAATGCCTGTGTGAATGGGTGAATGTGACAGCGCCTCGAGTAGTCAGAAGACTAGAAAGGCGCCATAAAAGTACAAGTACATTGACCATTTACCATTTACCACTACATAAATAGTCCTGAAAACCTGAATTGAACAAAGGAGGGCAAACCTCCATGGAGGTGTCACAAATCAGTTCTAAATGTTTACATTCACTGGCGGAGTGTGTAATAATGGTCGCACAACAGTACGGCCGCCGCTACACAGCCAATTGGTTCAAAGAAATACAAACAGCCCAGAGCTATACCAGAATGTCAAATCCTGCTCCCAGACCATACTGCAGCAAACGCAATGCAAGACTATGCCCGATATGACTAAGCTGAAAGTGTTTGAGAACCTTGAGGAGCGCACTGGCACAGAGAGGCTAAGTAGACTGGTATTATCAGTCCAGTCAGAAAAAAACCATTGGCATTGTACGGGGTGAAAGTCTGGAGTGTGTATGACCCAACCATCAACACTGACCTCCTCACTAAGCAGAGTGTGAGGCTTATTTTACTTACTTAACTTCCAAAGTGCTTGCTATCAGTTCAAAGCTCCTTGTTTGTCATACAGATGCTAGAGTGTGCCAAAAACATTTCATATCAGTGTTTCTGTGGTTTGCAGAAAACAAACTTTTTTTCTTTCTGGTAACCAGGCTGTCTCCTAAAAAATACAATGCTATACAACTATACTGCATTCTTAATTTCCTTTCATAGGAAATGTATTTTCTCCCTAACAACATTTATTTCAACACTTCCTCATACCAGCGACAGACGCACATTGTGAAAACGTGGTCATCGTTGTGAAGTGAAACAAAACTAATTAAATAAGAGATTTATTTAGAGGGAATAATATATTAATTACATGGTGCACAATATAGTGAATTGTAAAGAGGCAGTTAAAAACCATCAGTAATATATTAAAGCTGAAGTCGGTGACTTTCTGTATATATAAATTTTTTTTTAAAAAAATCAAAAAATGAGACCGATGTCTGATTTCTCTTTCGCTCTACCTGCTGTTCCTGTCTGCTCCTAAAGCCATCTATGTGCTCCTAATTGCATCTGCTAGGTTCCACTGAGTCTGGAGAAAAACAACCAATCAGACGTAGAGTTAATAACTGCTCCGAACTCCAATCAAACTGTGAAACCAGGCAGCGTAGATCAAATCACAATCATTTCTTTACTGTATTGCCTATTGTTCGCATTACGTGTTTTCAGAAACATGTTTGAGTGTACCATTTAGCTGTGAAATTAGAACATTTGTCCTGCGCACAAGCCAACCAGCTGTGAAAACTCTGATTTTACAGCCTAATTGTACATTAAAATATGTTTCCTTATTTCCTATTTTTCAAAGGGGGCGAGATGTGTCACTGTGTTGTTTGTATTTGAAACAAAAAATAAACCTTTAAAATAATAATATGCTGTAAATAATAATTACAATAATAAGTATGCCTGTTACATAACTTAAGCTACATATACCTTGAATACATTATGTAGATTAAGTACAGGGCCACCCCTCCCTAAATGCAGAACATGCGCTGCACATAGAGCGTCATAGTATATTGTGATGGGTGCCTCATATTATGCAAAAATGTGGCGCAACTATGCGTGCCACGGTGCCAAGGCTGCGACCATTTCACAAGACCCAAAAATGGTTTGATGCGGTGCCCGCAGAAAGGAGGTTCGTCATCTACTGCAGGCATTGCTGCAATGATTGACAGCCAAAAACCGACCAATCACTGCTCAGAACTGGGAACTAGTGATGTTCAAATGAAGCTTCATGAAGCTCCATCTAGTGGGGTCAACAAATCCAACTAATGCTTCATGAAGCTTCATTTGGACATCACTGGTGAGATCGACTGGATTGATGGTCACTCCAGAGGTGGATATCACCCACAGTGCATTGCAGTTATGCATTTTATGCAAGAAAATACATCCATGGGTAAGTGGCAGTAATGTACATAAAGCTCTGCAATTACTCACCGCTAAAGAAAACACTATGCATTAATAAAGCATCTCAAGGTCATAGCTGCATTATTAGACTCATAAATTAAATGCATAATAGATCATCCAAACTGCATCTTCATTTTCTTCAAGACTGCTCATTTTATGACAACTTAAAAGAAAACAAAGAGGACATTGTTTTTTCGTTTTAATGCCTGCCCCCTGCAAAAAGTCCATAATTCAATATGAATTCACAATCCCGAGTGATGCAGGAGAGGGACGTCAGTAGCCCCTCTTCTTCAGCCCCCATGTGATACTCATCTCATACATTTAAGGGCAGTTTGCATGTTTGGCGCTGGGCCAAGATAAGGGCTCTCAAGTTTTGAAGAGTGACATTCTCCCCTCGACGGGGGGCGGGGGTGCTTTCATCTGCAATCAGCAAACCTCTCTATCAGAGCTTTATATAGGAAACTCACATCCTTTTTTCAGTATGAAACTAATAATAAAAGTCAATTAATACAAAGATACCCTAAAGCACAGGGCACGGTACGTCCATTTTTATACAGTCTATACTAGGGATGCTCGATATTGGCTTTTCTGCCGATATCCGATATTCCGATATTGTCCAACCCTTAATTTCCGATACCGATATCACCCGATACCGATATCACCTGTAATGGTAAATTTGAATATTCTTCCTTCCTTGAGAAGCCTTTCAGACAGCAGAACAGAAGGATTTCCCCCCAAGATATCAGATCCCTTTTTCTTTTCCAGCCATTTGTGTATTTTAAAGACTAGACCTTGTAATTGCATTTCACGTTTCAGAGACAGTCAACAGCTCACTGTCTCATGATGTATTCAACCCTTGTGTATTCTGAAACTGTGTTGATCAGACCTGTTAATTATACGGCAGGATGTCTGGGCTGGTCAACCCCACAGTAAGACAAAGGATGTAATACACATTCAAGGGGTGGGCTTTCGTCAGGTATAAATGTTCAAGGTTTCTTTTGCTCACTTGTCTTTCCTCATTCGAATCGCTCGCATGTCGATTGACCTTTTCTTTGCAAAGAAAATAAACGTTGTCGGCCGGCAAGAATTCGTTATTTCATTCTTCACCAAGAGCAGAAAATTTCCACGACAATTTGGTGTCAGAAGTGGGATTCCTCAGGTGATCGTCTGGGACGGAATGCGGACAGGGATAGGCCATCCTGGAAAAGAAAAAGCTTTTCAGCCTCTAACCTCAAAATCTCTTCTGAGGGAGGACTGACTGCAGACGCCCCAGATTGTCCCTGCTGGAATCCTGCGAACAATAAGTCAGCGAAATTTATCTGGTGAGCATTGAAATATTGAAATTCTAACTTCTTGTCTTTTAAAATTTGGAATTTAATTTTACATAATATTTCTAGTTTTCGTTTTATCCACAATTGCTACTGAGTCTCTGACTCAGGGATCAAAGTTTAAATACTTTGGGTTACGCTTGCATCACTTGTGCGGGTTATATAGATATTTTATTATATTGGTATAAGAAAACGAAGTGGTCCTTGCAGAGACGTCTGTATTGTAAGTTGTCGTGCACGACCTCCGCAGCTGGAATGGGGAGTAAAGGCTCTGTTGAGGCAGGACCTCCGGAGGGGCAATTGTGGATGTAATGAGAAAGAAATATGGGGATAAAACTCTAAAATATTGAAATGTCTGGACAGCTGAGTTTGGATTCCCAATAGGGGGATCTCTCAGTTTAAAAACTATATTACTATTAGAGAAAAAAAAAACTAAAGAAAAAAGAACTAAACATGAGAAGGTAAAAGAAATTATCTGTAAAAAAAAAAAAAAAAAATTTGGAAACTATGGAAAATCAAAGGGAATGTTTACAGATTTGGAAAGCGGAAGCAAAAGCAAGAAATAGGAGAATAATGCAGAAACAACTTCCTTTTTCAAACGAAATAAGTGAAACAAATGAAAAACAAGATTTAAACACAAAAAGAACATCAGACCCGCAGGTTTCTTCCTTTTTGTTTCCACAGTTGGCGGCTTTGAAGCCGGACCCATAACTCTACTGCAGCCACCGAACCACCCTTCAGCTCCACCACCATACAATGCTACAACAGCTGACGTGAGAAGAAGAACAGATCCCTTCAGCATGACACAACAAACAAGTTCGGGAGCAGCCCATCCAGATGCGTCTGTTCAAACAAAAGATTCTTCGGACAAACAAAAGAAGAAACATCTCAATAAGAACTTCACATGGCAGCAATGACCATGTATAACACAGCCCGAGACTACAGACAGCCACACCGTGAACACAGACAAAGAATACACAGCCAAGACAACAACTGGAAAAACAATGCTAACAGATCTGCAAGAAGACGTCCTGATGACATCTGTTACCGCTGTGGCCAATCTGGACATTGGAGACGTGAATGTCTCACACCAAAATCGTCAGTTTCCACAGACGTCAGACTGAGGGTGGTCGGGGGCTGTCGGAGAGGGATGGACTCCTGCTGACAAGCCCAACCAACATGTAAAACCAGAAGGAGGTACTGCACTACACTCACACACACATGTTGACACACAATCTATTGAGAGCTCAGACACAATCGCTTTAACATATGTTCAATACACATCTGATCATTTCAAAAGGTTTCCCAAACATACATTGACTATTGCTGAGCAAGATGTTGTATTCTTAGTTGATTCAGGAGCCACACATTCTGTGACAAGAGCTCTAGAACTCACTACAAAACCAAGACTGAGTGGAAAACATGTATACTCTGTTGGTTCATCAGGTCAAACAATCAGAGAGAATATTACTGTCCCACTCAAATGTGAGGATGGAACATATACAGGTTTCAAACATGCATTTTTACTCTCTGAAGTCTGTCCCATTAATCTCATGGGCAGAGATTTAATGTGCAGATTAGGCCTTTGCCTAATCTCAACCCCAGAGGGTGTGAAAGTTCACAGACTATCTGATTTGGAACCAAGTCTTTCACACTCCTTCGTTCACCCAAATTTAAATTTACTCTATGCATATCAATGGAAATTACAGGAACTAACAGTCTCTTCTGAACTAGTCACAGAAGCTAAAAAGACAGTGTTAACAGCTGCAACTGATTTCATGACACAGGAGGATCTACATTGTACATCTCATATGTCACCAGAACCTGATGAGCCATTTGAGGAAAGCTGGATGAGAGAGAGATTTGACAAGCTTAAACTATCACACATATATTGGACACAACACAGATGTGCTATATCAATCTCTCTCACATCAGCTCAATCAAACATGTACACCATAACTGATTCTGTCCCACACATAACACTTGCAAAACACACATCAGATAACTGGGAAGATTTGGGCCCATTCATAAAATCATGTCAGCGCGCAGCCGATTGGCAAAAGACATGTGATCGATCAAATTTTTTTATTTTATTTTATTTTTATTTATTTTTTTGTTTTTTATTTTTATTTTATTTTATTTTTTCACCAACACTGCAGTGTTATTTTAAAGGTTTAACATCTGTTGTGCACACTACGAAAACAATCTAGCTGGTAACCGAAAGCACTTCTAAATCTTTTTTTTTTTTGTCTGAAAAATAAGCTGCAACTATCACCGCCCTACAGGAAGTCCCTAAGACACTGTGGGCTATTAATAAGTATGATGTTGGCCTCATCGAAAACTGTGAACCTGTTGTCATAACTCCAAAATCTGACTTTAGACCTTGCAAGCCTCAATATCCACTCAAACAAGAAGCCATCGATGGCATAACACCAGTTTTCGAGTCTCTTAAAGCAGCAGGAGTAATTATCCCCTGTGATGACTCTCCAGTGCGCACCACTTTGTTCCCTGTGAATAAAATCAGAGATAAAAATCAACCAACAGAATGGCGTTTTGTTCAAGATCTGCAAGCAGTTAATGCAGCAGTCCGACCCAGAGCTCCAAATGTTCCAAATCCTTACACCATCTTGTCTCAAGTTCCCCCAACTGCGAAATTCTTTTCAGTGGTGGATCTTTCTAATGCTTTCTTCAGTGTTCCAGTCCATCCAGAAAGTCAATTTTGGTTTGCTTTCAACTTCAATGGAAGAGGCTACACTTTCACTCGCTTGTGTCAAGGATATTGTGAGAGTCCCACCATCTACAATGAAGCTCTCAAACAAAGTCTTGAATCTCTTCTTCTCTCTCCAGGTAGTGCTTTACTACAGTATGTTGACGACCTTTTGATCTGCAGTCAAACCAAGGAACAATGCGAAGCCAACACAGTCAAACTCTTAAAACATTTGGCTAAAAGTGGTCACAAAGCCAGCTTGTCGAAATTACAATTTGTCCAGGAACAAGTTCTTTTCTTAGGTCATGTCATCACTTCTGAGGAAAAAACTCTGTCACCAAAAAGAGTAGAATCAATTCAGAATCTTCCAAGACCTCTCACGAAAAAACAAATGATGTCATTTCTTGGAACGTGCTCTTATTGTCGACAGTTCATTTTAAACTATGCCATTCTTGAGGCTCCACTCGCCTCCCTCATTCATGGCAATAGTTTGCAATCACAAGGTAAGATCACATGGACTCCTGAAGCAGAACAATCTTTCACCAAACTAAAACTTGCCTTACAGACCACTCCAACTTTGGGACTACCTGACCCCACCAGGTCATTTACTCAAACAGTAGATGAGAAAAATGGATACATGACTTCTGTTTTGTTACAGGATCACAGAAATAAACTACGTCCCGTAGCCTATTTTTCTTCCAAACTGGATCCTGTGGCTGCAGGCCTCCCAAGATGTCTCAAAGCTGTTGCTGCAACAGAAAAAGCAGTTATGGCCTCCAGAGACATTGTGGGTTACTCTGATGTAACCCTCCTGGTCCCACATGCTGTGTCCATGATTTTACTTGAACAAAAAACTTCTCACCTCTCCACAGCAAGATGGCTCAGATATAACACTGTGCTTTTAGAAATGTCTAACATCACTGTCAAAAGATGCAATGTTTTAAACCCTGCCACTCTCCTCCCTACGCCTGACGACGGACAGGAACATAATTGTGTTGCTGTCCTCCAACAGGTCTGCTCTCCAAGACCAGATCTACAAGAAACCCCATTAACTAACCCTGATTTGGTTCTTTTTGTAGATGGATCTGCCTCACGTGACCTCCAAAGCGGTCACAACAGAGCGGGATTTGCTGTTGTCACTAACCATGAAACTCTTGTCTCAGACTCACTCCCTTCCCAATACTCTGCACAAGCAGCAGAACTGATAGCATTGACACAGGCATGCAAACTGGCAAGAAACAAAACCGTAACTATTTACACTGACTCCAGATATGCATTTGGTGTTGTACACGATTCCGGCACTCTGTGAAAACACAGATAATTCTTAAAAAAAACTGACGAGAAACCCATTCTCAATCATGACAAAGTTGCAGCTCTCTCTCTCTCTCTCCAACCCATTATCCTTAATCCTTTGTTTGTTTCAACTCCAGCCTCCATACCCAGCTCCCTCGAAGCATTACTGACCTTTGCCACACCATAGGAAAAGACGCTGAGGAAACGAAGCGGTGCCACACAGAAAGACGCAGTGTGGCAAGGGCCTGATAACAAACCATGTCTACCTAAACATTTCTTTCCTCACTTTGCAAAGTTGACACATGGATTGGACCATGTGTCAAAAGGGGGAATGTTGGATGCCATAACCCGCTATTGGTTTTCAGCTTATGTGCAGAAGTTTTGTCATCATGTATGATTTGTGCAACACATAACACAGGTGAAGTCAGCCCTTCCACCGCCAGCTTCCACATCGCTCCATGACTTCCAGCCTGGTGACTGGGTGGTGATAAAGGACCTGAGAAGGAAACATTGGAATTCCAAGCGCTGGCGAGGTCCATTCCAAGTACACCTGACAACACATACCGCTGTGAAGATTGCTGAGAGAACAACGTAGATACACACCAGCCACTGCAGGAAGGTTCCCGAACCAACAGAGGGACTCAGTTGTCAACCCGGACAACGCAAGAACGAACAACGAGAGGACAACTTGAGGGAGAACTCCGTGAATTCAACAAACACCCATTAGAGGCACAGAACCATTTTCTTTCAACTGCATCATGCACCACCTGATCCTGTTCCTTTCATGGTCAGCAATGCTGACAGAAGCTTACACCTACAAATCCACCAAGACTGTCACTCTGAACAAAGGACAAAATGCAACATTCATGCACTGTTTATCCTGAAATTTGGCGATCAGGACAAGTTCATGCATATTATGCCAATCATGACAAGTATCTATGCACAGACTTGTGTTTGTTCAGTATCACCATCCGGCCCTTATCTAGGTCAGCCAACTTGTCTAACTAAAATATTTGTAATATTTTTTTGTTTTGTTTTTCCCTTACCTTTTACTCCTATATTTTATATTTTAAATTCTCAAACTTACTTTTCTAAACCACTGCCATGATGATACATTTTAAAATCTGCGTGAATTAATGTTCGGATTATTAAGTTGTAGTAGAATTTTAAAGTTGCATTTTATGTTTATTTTATTCCATTTTTATTTTATTTTTATTTTTTATTTTTTGTTTTACTTCTTTATCATTATTTCATTTCATCTATTCTGATTTTGCAAATATTATTTTTATTTCTTGTTCATGCTTTATTCTCTTCAGTTGTGATTAATGAGTAATCAAAAGGGGGAAATGTAATGGTAAATTTGAATATTCTTTCTTCCTTGAGAAGCCTTTCAGACAGCAGAACAGAAGGATTTCCCCCCAAGATATCAGATCCCTTTTTCTTTTCCAGCCATTTGTGTATTTTAAAGACTAGACCTTGTAATTGCATTTCACGTTTCAGAGACAGTCAACAGCTCACTGTCTCATGATGTATTCAACCCTTGTGTATTCTGAAACTGTGTTGATCAGACCTGTTAATTATACGGCAGGATGTCTGGGCTGGTCAACCCCACAGTAAGACAAAGGATGTAATACACATTCAAGGGGTGGGCTTTCGTCAGGTATAAATGTTCAAGGTTTCTTTTGCTCACTTGTCTTTCCTCATTCGAATCGCTCGCATGTCGATTGACCTTTTCTTTGCAAAGAAAATAAACGTTGTCGGCCGGCAAGAATTCGTTATTTCATTCTTCACCAAGAGCAGAAAATTTCCACGACACACCCGATACCGATATCACCTGATACCGATATATGCAGCCTTTTTACACCAAAATTCATCACATATCACCTATTATGGAATTAACACATTATGCCTAATTTTATTGTGATGCCCCACTGGATGCATACATAGATGCATGCAATGCTTTTCAAATGTAAACACAGTCTGTACAAAATAAGTTATTGAAAAAAGTGCCATTCATTTAATTGTTTGTGTTTTTAGAGAGAATATTTTGCCTCAAACAACACTACAGACAACATCAACACAAGGAAGATGCATCTCTTCAGTCCAGAGTAGTAAACAAACTTGTAGTAGTTTTCTTTTCCCAGACTGAGTAACGACTGAGCCATAACTTGACAAATAATACAATCAATAAATCAGCAGTCAAGCTCAACATGCTAACCTGTATTGGATCTAACGGATACAGCACCAGAAATTAACTTCTCGACGTGACGGTAAACAACGCTGTACAGTTCGGGTAAACACTGGTCTGAGAAATACTTGTGACTGGGCGTTATACAGACATAACGTGGCTCGAGAAACTACACAAGTTTGGTGAATCCGGCATCTTGAACGATAGAAAAAGTTTGTTTCTCGGTGTCGGCTGTTGCTTCTTTTCATCACTTTGCTGCACAGATGTAGCGTTTAACTCCGCATGATTCTTCTTGAGGTGGGTGATCAAATGTGATGTATTAAAGGAAGACGCCTTGTTTCCTCCTCTCATAACTAACGCCTTGCAGTCATTGCAAAGCGCACATTTACTGTTAGGAGGTGACACTTGGAAATACTTCCAAACCACGGACATCTCATGCACCGGGAGAGCTGAAGCTTGTTAGCCACGGTTAGCAACCTACGTTGTTATACGTCATCAAGCACGCGCCTGTAAACGGCCCGTGTTGCATTCAGGTACACTCGGAAATGCTGAAGCCTACGGCCCGTGTTGCATTCAGGTACACTCGGAAATGCTGAAGCCTACAGAACTAACATCGGTTGTAAAAACCCGATACCGATAATTCCCGATATTACATTTTTAACTCAATATCGGCCGATAATATCGGTGGGCCGATATTATCGGACATCCCTAGTCTATACTTCTGAACAGGCCTGCATAGGCCCCTGACACTGCACAGAAGTTAAACCTGGAGCCAAGGAATCAGCCCCTTCCAAAACAGGTACATGTCCGGAACAGGCACTGCACTAGTAAAGCAAAAGGGCCAAGAAGGAAGATTTTATACTGCCCCCAAGCACCAAATGATTTTGGAGGTTAATGAGAACTGCTAATGTGTTAGCAGCAATCATATGGAATTTTCTAACTTCCCCTTGTAGCCCTTACTCTGTTAACCATGGACAAAATGCATTTACACAAAGAAATAATCTGAATGTATTGAAATTCAAAGTAGTTTTTTCGTCACTGAAATTCAAGTTTGTCAGATATAGAGGCTGTTTCAAGCCTGAGGGTTTGCCATGGCTGAAAGATGCATTGGATTTTGATACATACACATTGAACTGAATCACACTAAGGTTATAAAACATTAGTCTTCATAGACTCCACTGATGAAAGAATCCAAGTAAAATCTGTTAAACCATAAACCCAGCTTTTGTTAAGATTTATGTCTGATTTATGTCTGAATATGAACCAGTAAGTTAGAACATTGATGGTTTTGTTTTAAAGCATAGAATAATGCAGACATATCCTTTAAGTAGAGGAGCTGCTGCTATCAGCAAGTCATGTGCAGGATTAAGAAGGACAAGGGTAAATAAAATCCCACTAAACCAAGTTCTCACCTCCAGAATTCCAATGTAACGTAGATAGATGAATAAGACAGCCACAGCCAGAAAGAGGAAACAGGCGCTGTACTTCTTTCTCATACAACCTCCGGCCTTAATGATAGTCTTCATCTCTGGCTGCAGCATGTAAATGGGCCCACTTCCTCTGGTTCTGGATTCCAAACTATTAAAAAAACAAAACAAAGGGCGAGCTGAAACCTTATCATGCTATAGAGTCTTACTTGCTAACTAATGAAAAACAAACGCATCACAATTTTCGAAAAATGAACGCTTGAATAAACATCATATTGATCAAAAACTACCTACATCAATAGAAACCAACTGAGGTGTCCTTTTTAGTATTTCCCATGTCCCATCTGGATCTGGGGACGGGATTTATGACCTATACTGCAGCCAGCCACTACTGGTACTTTACTTAAGTGTTTCCATTTCATGCTACTGTATACTACTACTTATAGTCAGTAGTTATTTTATAGGTCAAGATTGATATGAAATATAACCAACACATAAATGGTCATGTATTATTATTGAAAGTATATGAAGTAGTTGAAATTATACTCCCGTTAACTTACATAAAGTGTTGAATTCATGTTTTCATTGTTGTGACTATAACCAGACTTTGTATAATGCATTGTTTCAAACTTCCTCCTGTCTCTGCAACCCAGCTATGCTCCCTTTATCTTGTTTCCCATTCATATCTATTCTGATGTCATAGGAATGAACTGGACTTTATCATATAGTCTTGTGTTTTATGATTAAACCTTTAGAACCCTTATGGACTGAATCCAGCTTGGTCTCATTTTATTTTCTGGGTGCTCGTAACTACGATTAGTATGGATGGGAATTGAACATTTGATCATACTGCATCAACAAAGTATTCAGTAGCTACAGTCAAGCAAATATGTATTGAAATACAAAGTGCAATATTTTGCTTTTGAACATGGTAGTATTAAAAGTACATTACGAATACCTATTCACACATGTAAATTATAACTAGGCAACATTTAGTTTTCATAATGTCTAAAAAATGTAACTTCCAACATACTTATGCATCTAATGTGTCTAACCTCAGCAGAGATTCAGAACACAGGGATGAAATCAAGTGATCCTTTATATTGCTGGTATGTGTGGTGCTAGAACAGTGACAGTTGTGGGTATTTTTAAAGCATGAAGTTTTGGTATTACTCACTGTACTGTGTACGTATAAGTCAAATAAAAAAGAATCAGCATGCTTTCACATTATTATCAACATAACATAGATGGCATAAATAAAGGGTGACGCTGATAAGCTCCAGTTTAAAACTAGGTGCAATAAAATGAGGGCGTCAGTCCCCCAGAAGGTGGGATTCTTTAGAGTAGGGAGTGTTCTTTCTACAGCAGCTGGTGGATCGTTGGAGGAACCTCGTGACCAGGGGGGAGAGGATTCAACTCGTGAATGAATGAGAGCCAGGATTGAAATGATGGAACCAGGAATCAGGAACTGCCTTAGCAACATTCTGAACCAATGACAACAACTCAATTACTTTATTGAGCTATAATTTCTTTGTTAAGAAGGGGCTCTGTGCTCTTTCAGGCTGAAAGCCAAGATGTCTGCAACTTCTGCCCCAGAGAGAGTGCTTGGCCATGCTGAAAATTCTTTGCTGTTTTAATAATAAACTTTTTAAACTTTAAGAAGTAGTCTGGCTTTCCTTGAGAAAAAAACAACACGGTTAACTGAGGAATTGCAAAAAATGGCATTGAAACAACTTTTGGCACTATAACACAATATTTCAACTCACGTGTTGGACTCAAAAACTCTGTCTATCGCATCGCAAGTAACACGATTAAGGGTAGTGCAAAAGTTATAGCGCTTTTCTGCTCCCCTCTTCATCAGTTAATGTAGGAGTCAATGCGATAGTTGGTTGCCTCTTTGGTCACTTGGAGGCTCACTGTGCCAAATGTGTGAGTATGCAGTTGAAGAGAGATTTTCTTTTTGTTGCTGTCCACTCTGATCGTCCAACACACAACCATTGTAATCTCAAAAAAAGTCTGAAAAAGCATCATATTTAAACGGTGATCATTTAAAAACTGCAAAAGAAATCAAAAAGAAAAGTCATACTCAAATAGCTGAAGGTTTTGCAATTTTCTTTGGATGATCTCCATTTTTAAAATATGAAAAAGCTGAATATATGAAAAAGTATTAGCGGCAGAAAAGAAGAAAGAGCTTAAAGAGCTGAACATTTTGAAAGCTGAATGGTTTTTGTTGCTGAAAAAATTCAACAGTTAGAGGCAGCTAATAATAATAACAATAATAATGACAATATAATAAAGCTTTGGATACCATTGGTTGGAAATGCTTGAAAGCATAATACATGCTAAAGCAATGCAGTGGTATATTTAAAGCTACCGAGATGCTGTAAGTCACAAGCCCTTTAGCGCATGTAAGCTAGTTTTTGCTGACATGTTAAATATAATTGTTAATAATATTGTCTCCTGGAGCAGAAATGTTAAATATAAGTCTATAAATATAACTTTAGTTATTTCCTTGGTTTGACTTTTCATTTGCTTTTCCACTAATACCTTATTGTATTATTTCACTGTAAGCAGCTCTATAATTATCTATTTAAATTCATATTGCTATATTAATTCCTATTTTGGCCACAGTGGAGATCAAAATTAGGGAACAAAGTATTAATACCTGATTTATTGTAATTTTTTATTGTTTAAAATTTGATAGAATATGGAAATGAGTCTTTATTGTGTTATCCCTGTCCATTTATGTATCTTAATGTATGACTATTATATTTTATATAATTGATGGTCACATAAAATCAATCAGTTCATTCAACCATTCCTCTTCTCATTCCATTCCAACAACATTTAATTAAATGTTCTGTGTGGAGATGTAGCGCCAAAGAAACTTGACACGCAAGAAACCAATGCAAACACAAAGAGGGCTGTTTAACACACTGAAAACCGGAATGGCTGATTGTTCTGGCAGGCACACGGAGCACAACCTGTAATCACAACTGCCAGTTGTGATACATATTTTTAAAGTCTATTGATGAAAACAGGCCGTACTCTAATGGGTTTTATAGCCCAGTACCATTTGAAAATACCTGCACCTTAATAATCCCAGTAATCAGATTTCATGTGTTTGCAAACAATTATTTTCAGTAGTTTTTTTTATTACTACTCAATTATTGTAGATGTACCGGTACCTCAATCTGTGGACAGTTTAAAACAATATTTAGGCTTCATCACATAAATGCTACATGTGCCTGGTTAGGAACAGTGCAAAGTCTCTTGGGAAGTATAGCTGGGAAGAACATTGGCCTTTAGGATTGCAAAAAGCAGACACTGACTTAAATAGACTGATTTGACTTACATGTAAATCATTCCCAGGTCTACTGTCGAGAACAGAGTATTGTAGTATTCACTCTGGGAAAATATAATACAATAACATATTATTTTATAATGTACCTGCACGGCTAGTACTTAAAGTATATTTTGATACTTATCCTTTTTAGATTAAAAGACTACAAATAGAAGTAGTAAAAGAACATTACAAGTACCTCTAAAGTACACACATTAGAATTAGGCAACATTTAGTTTTTACATTGTCTATAGAATTAAACTTCACCATACTTTATTTAATCATGTCATGTGTCTTACCTCAGCACAGATTCAGATCACAGTAAGGAGATGTTCATGTGGTCCTTATCTTGCTGGTATGCAGAAAGTGTCTATTGTTTTTGTTTTTACAGTATATGTACTGTAACATGGATGTGACCTGCAGGATTCAAAATATTTTAAGGTGTGGTCTGATGTCTGATGAGTAATCAGGCATGGATCAGTGAAACTGTTCCTCTAACAGGAAGCAGTGCCAACTGCCTGTGGCAGTCATTAGACCTGGGTATGCACAGAGGCATGGCTGGGCCGACCAACCTAAGCAAGAACAACAATGATCTTAAAGTCTTTTTATAGATCTTTAAAGTCAATTAACAACTTTAGAAGAAGTCCAAGAAGTAAAATAATGATGGTGCACTATTCTTGAAAAAAGTTTAAAAGCCTTTATTGAGATGGCTTTTTCATCTCATGAAATCATATTTCCTTACTACTGAAGACAAAGATTTTTGATGATTTTTGATTGTGAAGTAACTACAGTTGAGTAAATGTTGTGGACTACAAAGAAATATAAAGTATCGTTAAAAAAAAGTGGCCAAAGTAAAATAGAAGTACCTCAGGTGTGCACACGTACCGTATATTACAATTGTGTGTGGCAATATTTACTTCTTAAGATAAAATGGAACTTCAGATATTCTCTGTATTTGTTTGTTTTTAGCCAACTTGATGGCAGTTGACACTTTCAAATTTCATAGGACATACATTATTATGCCATCTAAGCTGCAGTTGGTTGTAATATTAAATGCTGTATATTAGTTGAACACCCAACCCTTTTGACTTTGCAAAAGCACTTCAGATGAAATTGTTTTCCCTCTCTATGATGTTATTGTAAGGCGTTAGACTGACTAGAACGCTGAAAAACAAGCTTAAAGAAACATTTCTTATAAGGATAGGAAAGTGCACCACATACACCAGCTGCCAAAATGAGACATTAGAATAGCCTACAGTATAATGCAGTGTCCCCCGCAGACCAGGTAGCAATGTGTGGTGCAGGGCAGTACGGATACCTTTTGAGGGGAAGGGACTCTGACCTCTCCCCTGTATCGACTCTGACAAAAGATATGTGAACTGCTGAGTGATTGTTATGCGATTGACACATAACAAGACTGCTTAACAAGTTAAACAAGACTGATCTGTTTGGACATAAGGATAAACTGACTAACTGATTTTTCATTCGCCTTACTGAGTTCACGTTACGATACAAAAAGGGATATGATCTACAATCTTCAAATTAAAAGCCCTCCAGCCTTTTAGGTCCAATACTTTTTCCCCAGTCACATAGATTTTCAAGGCCCCAAATGTTAGTTTTTTTTTTGTCTTAGCCAATAAAATGTTGGTCTGCTTAGGATTTTTTGGTCGACCAGTGCTTCGTCGACTATTTGGGGGCAGCCCTTAATGGATGTAATTAAGCAGACCCTATATTTCTCACTTTTCTGACTGATGGTCTGAATAAGTCACTAAATTGGTCACTAGTAGCTTCAGTCGCTAGATTTCTATCCAGGATGAATGAGGATTTGGGAATTCGCCAGATTTGGCAAGAAACTTGCCAGTGTTTGTATAAGACACAGCATCTCAGCGTCTCTTCTTCTCCATTGTTGGTATATTTCTGTAGCAGTTGCAACGCCAGATCCAGGCCTGACATGTATATTAGAGCGTTTTGTTTCGGTTTCACTGGTAGCCGCAGATAATTCTCGAGTCAAGGAGGTGTGGAGGGAAAACATTTTAAAAATGATGGATGAAAAAGAAGGTTGTTTTGATGTATAATTAGCCATTACACATCCACTCAGACTTGTCAATCCTGTCCCTCTGTTTAAAATTATGGCCATGGTTAGAGAAAATTCTACACACTTGCTGTAACTTCTGTCTCCACTGTGTAGTGAAATACATTTAAGTTAAGAAATAAATAGGTTCATTACTGGGTGGTCCTCTTATGTACACTTTGTTACATCATATACAAGTTTGAACACATGTCGACACTGTAGTCTTTTGCAACCACACTCTGTAAAGTCACCAAACTATTTACACTTCCATAAAGGAAACATACAAGCATAACTAAACTTACTTTCAAGTTACATAAAAGAAACAGAGAAAGAAAGTCTGAAGAGGTAAAACTCTAGCAACTCTTATTACTACTAGATTAACTTTGACTAATTGTTAAAAACTGTAATGGGTATAGTTGAGGACCCAATAGCAGCACACTATCAGGCAGGTTCAGTTGGTAATGAACTTTATTCAACAAAGGGGAGCAGGGAAAAGGAAAGTCAAGGTCAGGCAGGGAGTCGAGGAGCCGTTGCAGGGACTAACCAAACAGCTCAGGAGAGAGGCTGACGGAAACCAGGTGGGACTGGACAAAGGCCATGGTCAGGGACAGAAGGCTAAAGTGGATTAAGTCTGTGAATATTCTCATTTGTCCAGGTCATCGTTATCCCCAAAGCAGTCATCCTAGACAACTAACCAATTTCAGTTGCTTTTGACTGAAATTGCTTTGGGGATAATGATGACCTGGGAATAAAGTTAGAAAATGAAATTATTACAGACAAAAACAACTCCTTCAAAGTAATAACCCCGAGCCATTGGTTCAGATATGTGGACGACACATGGGTTTAAATCAAAGCCAAAAGAAAAAAAACAACTTCTTGACATTTTTATAAAAAACGTGTTGTATAATTTGGGCTATGAATGATATATGAACAAATCCCTATGTAAAATTTTCGGAATATAGAAAGGAATAAAACTAGAAATTTGATGTAATTAGGTGCTATTGAAGTGGAGCTTGACGGCTTAGAAAAACACACTAAAAACTATGTATTGTATAATTCATACATTTTGCAAGATGAAAGGGAAAGGGGGTCAAAATGTAACTAATAGATATCACAATGAAACGACAATTACAAGTTTTCTGAAATGTCATAATGTCATAAATAAGTCAATTAGACACTTAGAAACACTGGCTTTTAATAAATGTAGGAGAAATCGTGGGGGGGGGGGGAGTACAATTCCCTCAGAAATGCAGTGGAGCAGAAGTATAAACTAGTTGTGAAATGGGAGTTTTAAATGTAAGAAAACAAGTACATCAAAGTGCAATCATGTACAGTGGTTTGTAAAAAAAAAACCATTTAATTCCGATGATAAAGTAGAACCTCAAATCGAATTGATCAATGTCATGAGTGAGTGTCATGGGTCTTACCTCAGCAGAGATTCATTTCGGAGAGAACACTGTCACAACATCAGCCGGGCTTTGGTTTTCATTCTCTGCCTTGCCACATCACCTCTCAAATCCTTTCAGCGTCTGTTTGCCCTTCCTGCTTTGGATCAACTGCGCACTCCATGCACCTGGCCTGCCCCACCCCCGTACACACCTGCCCATCAACTAATCAACCCCTATAAGTTTGATTGGCTGCTGGCCGGATTGTCTGGTGTCTCCTCCTGCGTTCTGTACGTTTTCGGATGCCCCTTTGAACCGTTTGACTGCGGTCAAGCGACTCGTCATTCGTTTCTCCGCGGTCAAACCAGCCGCCCCTATATATGTAGCGCACCTGTATTGGGATGTATGATGTTTATGGTAACTTCATTGAAACCGCTCAGGTGAGCTGTCATGAAGGTTCAACACTTTACTGTCTCACTCTGCAGCGCACACTCTTACCTGCAGGAAGGAGATAGAGTAGTGACTTCACACGAGCACGCCACGTGAAATAATCCAATCGCGTCGAAAATGTATTTGTTGTGTCGACGTCAAATATAATCGCATGATATTCCCAGAATTTTTCACCGTGTTTTTTTTTTTTTTTTTAATAAACCACCTTTGAATACAAACTGTACAGTACAAGAATTTATGGAAGTGGAATTGTCTCACAGAGATGAATACACGTCAAAATGATACATATGCATCCATGTATGCATAAACATACATCTATAAAAACGCTACATCCAAATAAACTAATTTGTATAAATAAACGTGTATTTGTAAAAAAATATGTTGGACTTTGCTTTGGATCCTGCAATTGTTCATCGCTTCTCTGGCTTTTCTCATGATATAATTAGTCATTTTATAATAATGATAATAATAACCATCGAGATCCACAAATGGCATGGCAGTGAGATTCAAAAATGTTGTGCATAAAAAACACTTATGCAGTCAAATCAGGGTTTTTTGCCAATCTTTGACATAGCCAAGATCACCAACAAAGTCTAATGTCCCTTCTATTTGTTATATAGAAAATAATCATAATAGAATTACTTTTTTAATGTTTTTTAAAAAATAAATAATTAAAACTTAAAATATTTCAATTGTCAAAAGGGTTGAAGTCCTGAAAATGATTGACGTTTTGAGCAGGTTTGTAGTTGTTTATAAGATAAAAAAAAGAAAAGAAATCTGAGAGAAATATTGGTGTATGAGGATTTTATAGCAGTGTTTGGTGCGTGGAGGTTTCCAGCCACAAAGGTGTCCAGAAGATGCAAAATGCATCACTAGAGTATAAAAATATGTCAGAGAAAAAGAAGTTCGACTCCAATGCGGCCCTTTGCTGTCTCCCCCTGATGTCTGCCCCCTCTCTCTCTCTCACCCCTGTCTGTCCTACATAATAAAGACTGAAAACTGCCCAAAAAAAATATCTCACATATTAAGAAGAGGACTTGCCTAAATTTCTGCCACAAGCTGCCAAAATGATCACAAAATCAAAACAAAACTTGAGAAAAATGGTCTTTTTTTAGCCGAGGAGGGCATACGGGTTAAAAGGTTCCTCTGTGAAGAATTCTGTACCTTTCAGAGATACTTGAAGTCATCGAGAATGTACCTGAAGTGAAATGAGTCATTTAAAACAGACCGTTTTATTTTGATTCATTTTTAATATATTGTAATATTGTATTGTATCCAAAGGAGTTTTATTACAAAACAATGGATACACAGAAAGACAAAACAAAACCAAGAAAAGCAATGCCGACAGCCTGGTGTTTGATTCTATCCAAAGCATGCTCTGAAAACAAACTAAATTACAGCAAAGTCGAAGGTTATTTCAATTATTTTTTGAGTTTGCCCAACTTCGGTGATATGTTTCACTCTGGCCTCTGAAATTAAGGGTGGGATTTATAAAGCAGTGGCCAGCAGACAATCTTTAGACTGGCAGTGTTTTATGTGTAAATATGTCACGCCTGTTGTGTAAAAATAAGTTGTTTAAAGTGTAATAAAGATGCTTCTTCTGTATCTCAAAACATTTTGAGTTATTATAGCTGTAATAACATGATGTCTATTTGAATTACACTTGCTGAAGTGATGAGCTGTATTAATTGTCCTCTGTTGAGCTGACAGGCATTCTTATTGTGTGCTACCACTCTCTGGTCCTATGCTAAAAACACTGTCTGCCTCTGTAGCATAGTGCTATGTGCTGAAAAAGCTAACGTACAGCCCTGAAAACATCTCTTTTTAACCACTAATACTGCTCAAAATAGCACCAAACCTCTGCAGTAGCATAACAGTCCCTAAAGAAACGTCTGCTAAGGCTTGTAGCGTTGTAAAACAGTATTTTTAATGAACTCCGGGTTCCCCTACAGGGGTAGAAAATTGGGATTTTTTTCCAGAACTTTTGAGACAGTGGAATAATCGGAATAACTGAATAATCTCCCTGGATGACACAAATTTAATACTCACTGATAATGGGGGTTGAATATTAATCAAATCACACATTTTCGTAGGGATGGAGATGGCAGGAAGGTGCTTCGCTCCATCATCAGAGAATTCCTGTGCAGCGAGGCCTCTGAACCTAAGGAAGGCGGCCCCTTGTGAACAAAATAAACACAGGGTAACCAGTTGGTGTGGAAGAAAGTAGGGCTGTAACACCTTTCCTTTTTCCCGCTCGTACTGCGTCAGTGATTTACCATGGGTTTTTTTCTGGTTCACACTATTTTGATGACTTTGGGTTTTCCTTTATGGATGATGTGCGAATGTGGCTCAGTGAAGGAGTGGGTTGTCCTCCATTCAAGAGGTCTGTGGTTCGTTCCCCACCTCCCCTGTTTCACATGTTGAAGTGTCCTTGGGCAAGACACTGAACCCCGAATTGCTCTCCGTGCTGCGCATGGGTGTGTGAATGTGTTGTGAATGGTTAAATTAGGTTAGATGGTATGTAGATGTCCACTGCCAACTGTGTCAATGTCTGTGTGAATGGGTGAATGTGTCAAGTAGTGTGAAAGCGCCTTGAGTAGTCAGAAGACTAGAAAGGCGCAATATAAGTACAAGTCCATTTACAAGTCCATGATTTATTATTCTGTTTCATATAGTGTATTTTAGGCTTACTTGTGGCCTGCTTCATGCTCTTGAATGCTGTCTGATCCTATTAAAAAGTGCCTACTAAGTGCTGCACACAGCACGGATTATCACTGACTGACTCCTATTAAACTCTAAACTTCAGTCTTCATGGAGTCCTCACAGTGCGTGTCCACAGCTCTGGAGCGCTTACCTTTCAACAACACAGCTCTGAAAAAGCTGCCGGTGGATGACTCGGCTGAAACCGGGTCCCGGACTGTCCCAGCGGCATGTTTCTCCAGAATTTGGACTCTTCAGCCCCTTGTACGTCCAACCTTCGTGGCCCTGTCCCAGTCGGCGCTGGCTCTGCTCAATCTGAGTGTGCAAGATGTGTTGAGTAATCCCCGGGGCCCGGAGTATTTCAGCGGCTCCAGGCTGATGCCGGGGTCCGAGCCGGCTGCACACTGTTACTGCGGGCACCAGTTCGGGCTGTTTGCGGGACAACTAGGGGATGGAGCGGTGATGTACCTGGGGGAGGTAGAGTCAGGTACCCATGGGCGATGGGAGATTCAGGTGAAAGGCGCAGGAGTCACACCTTACTCCAGGTAGCTACGTTTTTGCTGCAAGCTGATAATTCAGCACTTACACATTTTCCATGTCTTTTTAATACATCATGTTTGGAGCAGTTAGGTCTGTCGAATTATGGATGATATTTCCTGTGACCAAGTGACAATACGATCATTTCAGCAGGTGATACAGTCTTCATAAGCCTTGCTCACATAGAGGCATGTGAATGCATCAGCCCTGCTTAAGAGCTTAACTGCTTGGCACACATTAAATGCCTTCCCCATTGCTCAACAAACGTGTGCTGCTGAGTCAAACCAGTTTCTAAAGCTGATTTATTCTGTGAAACACATATAGTATAAAGAGGTTGCAATGCTGTTTTTGTGTATTCTGCAGATGTTTGTCTATATGCACAGAGCTTTGGGACTCCTAAACCTACCTCAAGTGATTCTTGCAAACATACTTATGTTAGTTGGCAAATAAAACGTTTTAGCTCAAATGAATAATTAATTTATTACTTTCAAGTCAGCCTGCAAGATTCAAATTATTGTGGCTATGTTAAGTTAAATTTAATGTTGCAAGAAAACAGGGTAACAGTCAAAACTAACATTAGCCTTAAAGTGTAACACCGGCGAAAATGGACCCCACTGTCTTTTTCTGCAAATATACATCGAATTTTTTTGATCACCTGTAAACAGAAGAATCCAGAAGAGTGCTTTTCACATGCTACGTCAAAACATGCCTGTACGAAGAACAAATCTACCCTGTAGCAAGGGTGCTATGGGCAGATTTAGCAACAAAAAAAAAGCCTGATGGCATCAGCACAGAGGGCTGTCCAATGGAAGACTTTGACCAAGGTTGCAGAAAATGGGTGGCCACTTCCCAAAGGGATTTATAAAGCAGTGGCCAGCAGACAGTCTTTAGACTAGCAGTGTTTTTTATGTGTCCATATGTCATGACATTTTGAGTTATTATAGTTGTATTACATTATGTCTATTTGAATTACACTTGAAGTGATGAGCTGTATTAATTGTCCTCTGTTGAGGTGACAGGCATTCTTATTGTGTGCTACTACTCTCTGGTCCTGTGTTAAAACACTGTCTGCCTCTGTAGCATAGTGCTATGTGCTGAAAAAGCTAACGTACAGCCCTGAAAACATCTCTTTTTAACCACTAATACTGCTCAAAATAGCACCAAACCTCTGCAGTAGCATAACAGTCCCTAAAAAAACGTCTGCTAAGGCTTGTAGCGTTGTAAAACAGTATTTTTAATGAATTCCGGGTTCCCCTAGGGGTAGAAAATTGGGATTTTTTTTCCAGAACTTTTGAGACAGTGGAATAATCGGAATAACTGAATAATCTCCCTGGATGACACAAATTTAATACTCACTGATAATTGGGGTCTAATATTAATCAAATCACACATTTTCGTAGAGATGGAGATGGCAGGAAGGTGCTTCGCTCCAGCATCAGAGAATTCCTGTGCAGCGAGGCCATGGCTGCCCTGGGTATACCCAGCACCCGTGCAGCCTCCCTCGTGACCTCTGACCTCTATGTCAGCAGAGATCCACTCAACAGTGGCAGGCGCGTCCCTGAGCGCTGCTCAGTCGTCCTGCGTCTCGCCCCTTCCTTTATCAGGTTGGAAATATTTCAAGCATTTTCAGACATAGAAAGCTTTGGCTATAGTGCTCTCCATGGATACATATGAACGTTTTATTATGTCTCTCTCTTTGTCTTAGATTTGGATCCTTTGAGATCTTTTTGGGCCGGGATGATTTCTCAGGCCTGCAGGGTTCCAGTGCAGGGCGGCATGACATTCGAGCTCAGCTGCTGGATTATGTCATCGAGACTTTTTATCCTCGCATCCAACAAACTCATAGCAACCGGAAAGACCGGAATATGGCTTTTTTCAGAGAGGTGAAGACTGAGGGCTCTGTTGACAGAATCTCAAACATAGAAGCTCAGTGATAATAAACACTGCTTTAGCTCTTTGCGGACAAGATTTGTTTAATGTGGGGACATGGAGTAAGGTCATTACCAGAGATTTTAGTCCTGTTCGATATGCCATGTCAGGATTATTCTGGAGAATGTCTGTAAAAATACGACAATTTTTACCTTCTGTGAAATGGTCCGTAAACAATATCCCGGGTAAAACGATTCTCTGTAAAACATATGTTGATATTCCGTCATATCCCATCAATACATAGTTTCCACATATTTTTGAACATGGAGGCACTAATTTTACCTCACGTCTCCACTTTAAACTAATCCCGTCAAAATAGGGATTAAAGGCATTTTCACACCTGATTTTCTAGTCCACTTCCCTGGTGTGCACCAGATGCGAAAGTGAAAAGTTTTTAGTTTTTTTTTGCAGCTGGTCTGGTTTAACTTTCACATCTATTCACTGGTCTGGTCCGAATCCGTTGATGATGTGTTAAAGTGAACCAAAATCTAGCTGCACTTTGGCCCACTTATTTGGTCCACTTCTGGTGCGCACCAGAGTACGATCGTTGCGAACTGTAGCAAATGAGTGAGTACACTCAATTTCGATTAAACCAAACTAAATAAGGCTGGTGTGAATGCTCTCTCAGTCTCCCTTTAGGTCGGTTCATTTCATGCTGGTGTTTTTGCATTTTCATAATCAGATCTGAACCATTTCTCCTAAGGTGATGACACGGACTGCTAAGCTAGTGGCACAGTGGCAGTGCGTTGGGTTTTGCCATGGCGTCCTTAATACAGACAACATGAGCATCTTGGGTCTTACTTTGGATTATGGACCCTTTGGTTTCATGGACAGGTAGGCTAAGAGTGCAAGTGCACTTAGTTATTTAAGTATCTTCTTTGCTTTTGTATTTACCAGTTAGATTACTCCCAATATGAATTACTGGATCATCTGCTTTCCTCAAAAACTCAAAAATAATATTTTCAGTTATGCCTCAGTAAAATGTAAAATGTTTCTAGAGGTAAGAATCTGTTTTGACAAGATAAGACTTTAAATTATAACAGTAATTTATGCCATCGTGTATCATATTCTATATGAAACCTCACCCACTTGTATGTCAGATTTGATCCAGATTTCATTTGCAACACCTCGGACAAAAGAGGGCGCTACTCATATCAAGCCCAGCCATCTGTTTGCCGCTGGAATGTGGCTCGCCTGGCAGAAACATTGGGCTCTGAGCTGGAGGCAGCTGAGGCAGGGGCTGTCCTGAATGAATTCATGCCCACATATGAAGCCTTCTATCTGAGTATCATGAGGAAAAAGCTGGGCCTTGTGATAAAAGAAGTGGCAGAGGACAGCGAGCTCATATCAGATCTGCTGCATCTCATGCAAAACACTGGTACAAAGATAGAAAGATTACTTTTGACATTTGGTACTGTGTTGAACTAAAATCTATGAAAATGTGTTAGTTATGCTTTTGTAATCCTGACATGATACTATTATCTAAACAATAGTATTTTTATTATTATATTACTATTTACTATTATGTGTTTCCAGGTGCAGATTTCACCAACATCTTCCGCCTGCTAAGCCGTGTCCCCTGGCCTGAGGAGGGCGACAGTGAGAGGACCATAGTGGGGCCAGTAGTGGACCTCATCCTAGAGCAGTGTGCCTCTATTGAAGAGCTAAAGGTGGCTAATAAGCCAACTGTAGAGGACCGGTGAGGGAGTGTATGGTGGTTTGATTAACATGTATATCTTCACAGAGCAGCTAATAAATAACAAGAACATAAAGCATCTAGCTGCCCCACCATATACTCCTAATGATTTAATCCTAAATCTGTCCCATTTTCTAATCTGTTTTTCCTTTTACTGTATATGCTAGCATTTTGGGGAAAAACTTACCAAGACAATATGTAAGTGAAATGTTTGTTTTTAGGATTTATGTTTAGACAGTAGCAGGCAAACATGGACCATCATCTAGAACTAGAGAACATCACTTACCTCTATCCTTTTCTCCATTTCTAGTGAATTGGCGATGATTCTGTCCATGGCACATACCAATCCAGTAATGTTTGGAATAGTGGCAGACGGACCAGCTGTGTCCCAGCAACTGGAACGGATGGGGCGGCTAAAGGAGCTGCTTGAGACGGATCAGGATGAGCTTATGATAAAGCAGCGGGACGACTGGATTCACTGGGTTAGCCGATACAGGTAAGTAAAAAGGACTCCAAAGTTCCACACAGATCTACAGTATTATAGGGCGCACTCACACTTACCGTGCCCCGTGCTTTAGGGTACTTGTCCCTTGTCCGAACAGGCGCACATAAAATGACATCAGAATTGCCGCAGGCCTCGTGTGCGTACAGGTGCGCATGCTCCTGCTCGTACATGTGCAAACGTGCTTTACAAAAGCCCACCTCTCCCAAACGGGCCGTGGACGGCCACTGCACTCACACTGGTCAAGCGAACTAGACTTTACCCGTGGAACGTCTTGGGGTACGGTACGGATGGAAAGTGTGAGTGTGACCTTAGTGTCTTTCAGCTCAGTCTTTTGGTCTTACCACCCACAACAAGGCAGCTGTTTTCAGCCAAAAAAAGCTTTGATCAACCCACTTGCACTCTGCCTGTTCATCACCAAACAGCAGGAAAGTTAGCAAATTGCTTGTGAACTTAGCACATTGTTTAGCCGCTAAAGAGAATATTACCCTGTAAGAGTTAGTGGAAACCCAGCGTGAAATTGGACTTACTTATTTGATCGGGACAAAAATGTAATTTAATTAAAACTTTATTCGCATCGCCCAGATGCTTCAGATGCTCTAGACGCTGCATTCGCAACACGTCTCATTGCGCGGCCTCGTCTGACTGGAGTGTCATCGCGCCATTTACATTGAATTTCAATGTAGAGTTGTTGCTCAATTTGCGTCTATCGCGTTTGGTGTGGCTATGGAGAAGATACACCATCTCGCCTCGTGGCAGGTTTAGAACGTTGCAGACAAAGATTCCAAACTCATCTAGTTGGGAATCTTTGTTCTTGTTCCAATTTTGAAAATGCATATGTATGGCATTCCATTATGTCATATATGTGATTCCAGCATACATACGGAATTCCATTGCTAGGCAATAGGCTTGGTCCTTGTTAACCTCCTGTTGGCTGATGTCATTCACATTCACTGCAACAGGAATCAAACTTGAACACATTTAGAATGTTTATATTTACAACGTTGGAAAGGTTTAAATATTATATTTCCATATGGGATAAATAAACAAATTTCCTTTCCTTTCAAACCATTTATTTTTGCTCTGAAATACCAGGAGGCGTTTGGCCAGGGAGTGTGATGGCACAAGGGACTTGTCGCTAATTAAAAAGGAGAGGCTCAGTGTGATGAACAGCACCAACCCCCACGTCATCCTACGCAACTACATTGCCCAGAATGCAATTCAGGCTGCAGAAAAGGGAGACTTCTCTGAGGTAAGAAAAACTGAAATTGTTTTTTTTTCTTTCTTTGTCAAAATCCCAATTGGGACATCTTGATCCATTAAAGCCGGGCAGATAGATCGATAGACCACTGACCATACTTGTGCAACTGTCAGCCATGATGCTGTTTATCATATTAAATAATAATTTATTATTTTGCTGTTATCGAGAGGTGCCACTAAATATATTATGACCTACAATGACAATGTTTCTCATATCAGATGAACGCTCTGTCTTTCATTTAATTTAGTTCATCTGTATTGTGGTGTATGTAATACTGATTTGAAGTCATCAATATTGTCTGTTGATATGCGTTGGATGTTACTGACACTGTTGAATTGAGCTACTCATCATGCTTTACTGACAGCAAATTCCACCGACTTCCAATGTGTGGTCATTAATACTAAATGGTTGATTGATTTTGACATGGCATGGGATGTGCATATTGACCCAGCTCAGAGTTAAATATACATAAACTTAGGCCATCTTTTTGGCCCGTTCAGACTATTGAATGGTTATTATCAGTTTATCACTACCATATAGGGTATGCATTGGTCAGGTTGACACTGACACTTGCTGGTGGTCTTTTGTAACTACTTTTGGTTCTATTGATGCTAGTGTTCCAATTGAAAACAGACTTTACTGTCCACTGGACATCCTGAAGAAAATTTAAAAAGTGTTTCATCTTTTAACAATGGTTCTGTCAGTACAGCATGATGAGTAGCTCAATTCAACAGTGTCAGTAACATGAAACACATATCAGCATCCTTAGACAAGACTGGCACAACAGACAATATA
The DNA here is from genome assembly GCF_963691815.1 of Echiichthys vipera. Classification (NCBI taxonomy): domain Eukaryota; kingdom Metazoa; phylum Chordata; class Actinopteri; order Perciformes; family Trachinidae; genus Echiichthys; species Echiichthys vipera. The sequence continues at coordinate 18,669,243 of NC_139845.1, read as the reverse complement.
GATGACTTCAAATCAGTATTAAAGACACAACAATACAGATGAACTAAATTAAATGAAAGACAGAGCTCATCTGATATGAGAAACATTGTCATTGTACATCATAAAATAGTTTTGTGGCACCTCTCGATAACAGCAAAATAATAAATTATTATTAAATATGATAAACTGCATCATGGCTGACAGTTGTACAAGTTTGGTCAGTGGTCTATCTATCTATCTATCTATCTATCTATCTATCTATCTATCTATCTATATTAGTGTTGAAATTGTCTGAAGGCAGAGGTAGTATTTTGACGGGTACAGGACAAACATAGCCAATCAGAAGCAAGGGGGAACTGAAGACCCACCCACCAATAAAATGGAAACATTGGGTGGTATATTTGTTGTCAAAATTGAAAAAACAAAAAAAACGACTGTTTCTGGTCCCTGCCTTTGTCAGTTGTACCAAAAAATGTGCCTTGGTATAGAAAACATAAACATCTGACTATTTGCAGATAGAAATGATGACCATTATAGGTCTGTAAGAGACTATTGTAAAGAGTGATACAGTAGTGCACTGATGCAGAGTATAAACAGTGCTGGAAGCTTGGCCTTATGTAGCATGGAGACATTAGTAAACTGTGTTGCTCAAAGACCAACAGCTGCTTTAATGGACTGGGTTGTCTCAATGGAGATTATGAAGAGCAATGTTTTTTTGTTATACTGTTTTTTAATGATGTCCTGCAGGTCAACACGGTCCTCAAAATTCTGGAGAAACCATATTCTGATGCTTCTGGGCTGGCGCCTTTGGATGGACCTAATGCATGTGGTGAAAAAGAACAGAAAGGGAGGGAACTTGCCTACGACAGAAAACCCCCAGCTTGGGCACAGAGGATTCGTATCACCTGATCCTCGTAGAGCCTCCCAGACAGGTTAAGGAAAGAGGTCTGTTTCCACTGGTGGACCCCAGTGGCCTCAGTTTTCAGAGCAAGCTAGAAGAGGGATGTCGGTAATGCTGCTGCAGTTCTCCACTTCCACCTCAGACTTTCTTTCCTTCTTTCTCAAAGGAGGATGTTATGCAACCCAATGTGTTCCAGGTTCATCAGCTTGGTCATGGATCAATGTTTGTGTGATTCTGATACTTTTATTGCACTTTTTAAACCTGTCTGACTGTTTTCCTTAAGCTGAATTTCACAGTGGTCACCCCTAAGTAGTTAATGAACTTGCTGATGAAGTATGATGGCTCAGATGACCAGTCACACAGTGACCTGTCTGGGTCTGAAACACCAGGAACACACTGGCATCAATTATTTACAGATAGTGGATGTATGTATATAAGGTCAATAATCACAAATAGGGACAAAATCATTACCATTAGTTTCTTAAAGCTACAGAATATATAGAACGGTTGTTAGTATTTCGTTAAGTTTTCCAGTTTGAAACACAAGATCATGTGTTGGGTATCACAAACTATGTTAATTAATTATGATGTCTGTTTTAAATCTATACATATTAGGCATTAGCTCAGTATCTTAAAGGCCCTGGAAACATTAGTTTATTACTATAAACTATAGGGTCCTACATGAAAAATAGCTATTTTGGCCAAACTTGGAATGGTGTTTTTTCTTTAATGAGCATATCTGGACATGTGTTTGTGCTTCTCACTGATTTGATAAAGTGATGCCATGAATTGCAGTGCAAGTTTGAATCATCAATCATGCGCTGTCAATAAAATCTGATCAAACTGCACAAAAGTGCTGAACCAGATTAGCTGGTTTGATTTCACAAAGCCAGGATTCATCCTTAATTCAGACTAGTTAAGATCGAAAATTAAAGTGGCTTTCATGAACAAGGCTGGAATTTGGTTAAGATAGTCTGTGACTGTGGAGTCATGGGGGCTACTGCACAACAGCAGCATTTACACTGGAGATCGAAATTAGAGAACAAGTTATTAACACCTGATTTATTCTGATTTTTTTTTAATTTAATAGAATATCTGCTGTGATGTGGTGGTTATACTGTCGCCTCACAGCGAGAGGATTCCTGGTTCGAATCCCGGCTGGCGCCCTTCTATGTGAAGTTTGCATGTTCTCCCCGTGTCTACATGGGTTTTCTCCGGGTTCTCCTGCTTCCTCCCACAGTCCAAAAACATGCATGTGTTAGGTTCATTGATGACTCTAAAATTGCCCGTAGGTGTGAATGGTTGTCTGTCTCTGTTCGTCTCTATGTGCCCTGCGATAGACTGGCGTCCTGTATAGGGTGTACCCCGCCTCACGCCAGATGTCAGCTGGGATCGGCTCCAGCCCCCTGTGATCAATCATTCATTCAAATAATGAATGTTATAATGTATAAAATAAAAAAGGGGGACAATTTGCACTTGTTGTGTTTTGACTCTGGTAAAAACCAGCACAATAGAATAGAATAGAACATATATTGGAATAGAATAGAATAGAAATACTTTATTGATCCCTAGGTTGGAAATTGCATTTTTTTTTTGATTTTTTTTTAATTTAGATATTCATCAGAGCTTTCCATCCCCCCACTCCCTTGCTCAAAGCCACTCTACTTAACCTCAGCTCAGCACCACCCGAAATCAAACATTACGATAACCGTCATTTGATAAAAGAAAAGAGAAAGACTTCTAATGTTTTCCACTTTCTTTCTGGGACAGGGGCTATATGTAGTACACAAGAATCTGTGACTTGGATTTGTTTGTTTATGGTTCTAAATCAGAGGTGTCAAACTACTCCAGTAAAGGGCCGCTGTGGCTGCAGGTTTTCATTCCAACCAAGCAGGAACACACCTGATCCAACAAATCAACTGTGTGTTCTTGCTTGGTTGGAATGAAAACCTGCAGCCACAGCAGCCCTTTACTGGATCACTTTGACTCCCCTGTTCTAGATGATCCAGGCCATTCAAATTAAATCAATAACTATGAACCTTTAAGATGAAATCATTCTATAGAGGTTCTCTCACTACTGCCCCTCTCTGACTGATTTCAAGTGTCACAACAACTACTCCTCGGCTCACATGCTCTGGTCGATACATTTCACTAAAATTACATTCTTCTGATGACACTTGAGTGAACAAACTAGACTTTAGCTGTGAAGGGCACAGTACGAATGGACAGTGTGTGTGTGCGTACTTTGTGAGTCAACAAAGTCAGAGGAATTCCTCCTCTAGGGATCATGAATGTCAAAAATGAATTGCAAGTCATGGCAAAAAAACCCCAAAACAATCAGGAGGTGGTCATTTTATTGGTCAGTGGCTATAAAGGAGCAGTTTTCTATCCCATGCTGGTTCACAGGCTTGAGGAAACAGTGAGTACATGGCAAAGCGCAGCAGGGACTTCTTGTTTGAATCGGCCTTAGTGTGTTGTTTGCCTTCATAGGTGTACCCAGATGGGGAAAGCCAGTGAGCCTGTGAACACCGCTGGGCGTGTTTTAGCACTGTAGTGTTTAAATGTCACAGTTGTGAAAGCTGTGTGGCAAACTTTGTAAAAAGAACAAGCTACTTGTGAGAAATAGGGGGAAGACTGGTTCTGTTGTTCAGACTTTGCTCCTGCTCAGTCTGCATGAAAGGAAGTGACGGCCCTGATCGTAAACATGAAGGAGGTGTGGTAGCTTAGCCTGTGAGGGAAGTTGCCACTCCTGTTGTGGAATTTGAGCTGGCAAACAAGGTTCATCCAAAACAGGTAAGTGTATATATGGTTATATTATTATTGGTGATTAATGGTAGTATTTTACTCTTGAGTCAATGAAGAAAGTGAATTCATTGAAGTAACACTGTTGCTGCTGTTTATACATTTCTCTATAAAATGTTTTAAATATAACATATATTAAGAATGACATGTGATTTTCAAACTCAGGCCAAAATGAAGAGTCTGGTTGGGTATTGTGTGCTCCTCTTCACATGTCTTTTGAGCTGCACAGGACGGCCTGAGGTAATAAAAAGGACATATTCTCCTCCTGTTTCCAATGTCTTGCCCCTCGATTCTCTTTAATGTGTTTCAGACAAGAACAAATGCATCTGTAGTCCTGGAATGTCTGTGTTTTTAAGTCTTACTTTAAAATTCTTTCTGATACTAGAAACGGCAGAAACCACTTTCTTCTCAAGGTACAGTGGATGTTGTTATTGATTACAGTACACTTTCATTTAATGTAAGGCACCATATATTGGTATTTAATGTTGTTGGTCGTGTTTTTCTCTCATCATGCTAACCACAGGAACAGACTGCACTCAGATTAAGGCTCTCTCACCACAAGCATCCAGTGGGGTTTATATAATCCAGCCTCCCAAAGTCAAAACCCCTTTTAAGGTACAATAAAAGACTTTAAAACTGACATGATACCAAAAATCTTTTTTTTTTCAAGTGCGCCATTACAGTACTATACTTCTTTTAAACTAAAAACAAGAGAGTTTACTTTTAGTTGACTTTGTATGTACTTAAGTATACTTGCCTTATACTGACAACACACACAGCTTAGAGTTGTACTTAAATGAATTGATCGTAGTTACTTATCTTAAGTTATCTTAAGTTAACTTAGTATTCAAATACTTTCACAAACGAGCTAGAAGTATAACGCTAGCAAACAAAAGGTATACCTTAAAAGGTATAGATGCAGACATACACAGACTACATAAAATAGTTGTGTACTCAAAGTTTACTGCTCTTATACTTTATACCTAAGTATACTTTAGTAAACTAGACTGTTGGACAATTTGATCGAAGCAGTATGAAAAGCAGTTCACTTATAAGTTTACTACTAGTACATTGACATTAGTATACTTACTACATGAAGTTTACCTAAGGAAATATACTTGGACTTTACTCAAGTTTATGTAATAAAATGAACTTGTCGTACACTTCTTTTAGGTAAGGGTATACCATGGTATGCCCATTTGTATTATCGTGCCATTGACATTTACATCTACAATTTTGAAACATTTATTTTCAAAATGGAGACTTTTTACGGATACTTTTATTATTTTTCTTTCAAGTTTTAATTATAATGCAGTTAATTCAATCAAAATAAAACTTTAAGGGGCCATTGTCACTGATAATGGATGTTTACTGCTGCCCCCACTTATCCCAGTCAGAAATGAATAAATGTCTCAGAACAGACCTTTTTTAATCAATTTCTCGTCTGTAGTTCCAAGCTTTGTCTAAAGTGAAGCCCACAGTCTCAGACTTTGAAAAACCCTAATCTAACATATAATGTTGTCTTTTCTAAAGCCTTGTAGAACACGTCTCAGCCTTCGGGTAGTGTGTGAAAACCCTGGTAGCTGGTTTCTCTAATGTGTTTACTTGACTTCCTGCTCAGGTGTACTGTGAGATGCGATCAGATGGAGGTTGGACGGTGTTTCAGAGGCGCAGTGGAGGAGCAGTTTCCTTCAGCAGGAAATGGGCACCATATAAAATGGGTTTTGGAAACTTGACACGTAAGCAAATAATTTGGAACAGGTTGTGTTTGTTTTGCAGTGTGGCTTAATCTAACTCATGATGACACGCCTTCCCAGATAGGTCTTTGTTAAAGGAGGATCAGGGATTAAATAAAATAAAATACATACATTATTTTCCCTTATTGACATTGGCAGAAGCCCTTCCTGTCACAAGACCAACACAATCCAGCTCTTATAAACTGAATTAGATTACACTGAGGGCAATATGCACATTTTCTACCACACAGAAATGTTTCTAAATCAGACTGTGGTGTCAAGCTCACCTGAGGAAGGCATTGTGTGAGCTAAGTTTGATCTTTCAACTGTCCCTGAATTCTTGCCTGATTACCTGCAGGCGACCTAAATCGTGCAGCAATGACAACCCTGAGCAAAAACCTATATCCTTCCTTGTGCTCTGCTCATTCTCAGAGGACCACTGGCTCGGTCTGAAGAATGTTTTCTCTCTGACCAAGAACAAGACCAAGAAGTGGACAATGAGAGTCGACCTGTGGGACCACGAAGATGGCACTGCCTTTGCTGAGTACATACACTTCAGACTGGGCAATGCAAAATCTGCCTTCAAACTGCATGTTGGGAAATACAGAGGCGATGCAGGTACTGCAGGCTCTTTAGTTTCTCTCACGGCCCCTCTTTTCCTTTTGCTTTGTTGAGACACGCACAAGGTGCCAGTTATTTTGCTTTCATTTATGTTGGTTGGAATAGTCTTCTTGCCACAGTTCTTTATACATTGTCATTCTAATAAATGTCCAATTTCTGTGATCTTCCCTTACTCCACCATCTACTTTCACACACAAACACTGTCTAAGCTCTGTTTTCTGTGAAACAACAGCACCCTCTTTCTGCTTTAGGGTGTAAAGCATCCAGCAGCTACAAAACCAGCCTTGATAGGACTATGGTATACAGTATATGTGGAAAGTAGCCAGAGGCTTGCAGTTTTCGCAGGAATGATCTCATTTGTAATTAGTCTACATATAATAAAATGCATCACATGCACGCTGTAAAGGGACACAATATAACCTTTGAATGTTGAAATAACACACTGCCACTGGTGGTCCCAGTGGTCACTGATCAGCATCAGTAACATTTTAAAGACACCCTAACAATTCTACGCTTCAAAATTCTTTAGACTGTTTCCATCTCTGTCCAAAGGTGATGCCATCGGTGACCAGAATGGCTACGGCTTTAGCACCGTCGGCCATGACAATGACGGCTGCTCCCCGTGCTTCTTTGGTGACATTGCTCAAATGGAATGTACCTCTTCAGCCGGTGGAGGTTGGTGGTACAGCCGCTGTGGCTCTGCCAGTCTGAACGGCGACTGGCATCCTGCCGGTAACCACATCGGTTGGGCATCAGGCCTCCACTGGCAGACATGGAAAACTCATGCTCCTTACTCCATGAAGGCCACCAGAATGATGATCAAGTCTGCGTAAGAGGAGCTAGCCATAATTTAACTTCATACTGGCTTTTCTTGTAGTTCAGTGACAACTGTATAATGTTTCAGAACGTTTTTTTTCAGCCTCTTTACGTGGGGTGACTGCTTTTACCACTCAGCCACCGGTTGGCCCTAAAACTTATCCTTTTTTATATGCAAATCAGGTTTTTTTTAATATTTGTGGTACTGTTGATTAGACACATTATGCCTGCCTTTGGAGATTATTCTTTAAACTTTATAGAATAGTGATGAGAAAACAAAATTCAACATACGAAGGATGGATGCCCATAATTAAATTTTCAAGCATCCCTAAAATGATTGCATTCTTGTTGTTACTGAACATATAGACACCATGGAAGGCTGTTCCATGCTACTGTGCTAGAGTTCCTGACTTATTATTTGTTTACTCATTCTTTTCTTTGCTGAGGATTTTGATTGATTTAATGAATAAAAGTCCACATGCAGTTTGTAATGGCTAAGTGCATTTATTTCATTTAATAAAACGGGTTGTTCCTTGATTCTGATTGGCTGAGCAGGCGACGGAACCCGTCGTAAAATATTCTGTAACCTCACAGGTCGAACTGCATTACCGCGGTATCGGTCCGCCACACACCATTGTTTTTATGAATTGAATGTGCTGTTGCTAACACAGTCTGGGGGAGTGGCTGGAGGAGGAAAATGCATAAAAGAAGGAGAGAAGATGCAGAAATGAATGATAGCAAACAATTCAGCTGGGAGCCACGCCCTCACTGTACCCCAAACGATCTGCTTAACACTGCATTTCCTCGCAAGTGACACCTTCTTATACTCCATAGGAGATGAATAACATTTAAATAAAGGCACTATTTGCCCCACCATCAGGATGGTGTGCCGGCATCAAGGTCAGATTCAAATATCTTCCTCACCTTCCCTGGCCACAGAGGAAGTTGTTACATTAAAGGTAGGTGGTATGTATAAATATAACAAAAAGTGCTCAGTTATAACAATGACAGATAGCACATTTCTTGAGCCAGAGCTTTCCCTAACATCATTGGTTTGCAATATTGCACACACGTACCCATCAACAGATCTTGTTTATAGAAAATCCCTCCATAGCGTCAATGTTCAGGTAAGAATGACTTATGGATGCTGTCACCTACATACATTCGTTCTGATCGTATGCTTAACAGACAACCTACTTCTGTTTCAGATTATCTGCCAGGCTGACTACGTAACCACAAATATAGAGGCAAGGTGCCCCCAGCTCGGCCCATGACTCCCGAGTCTTTCGGTCCAGTGATTATCACAAGGAAGGCCTCACAACTTTTATTGATGAGGACCGTTAACATCATGTGTATCAAAAGTGTAACTCTGCTATTCATGTGGTTTAAATGATTATATTTATACCCTCAGGTAAAAATATCCGGTGTATTGCTGGGAGACAAAGGTTATGTCTGTGAGGCATTCTTGCTTACTCCCTTTGTCGACCCACAGAGAGCAGCACAGCATGCCTATAACTTGGCACATGCTAGAACATGGGCCCAAATTGAAAGTCCTGTTTCCAGTGCCTGCACTCCCTAAGGGTAACACAAGGCAGGGCATGCGATATAACAGTTGCCTGCCTCAGGAAGTAAAGGTCTTTGACATTTAGAAGGGGACTGACACAATGCAGGACTGTCAGGGAACAGTACACAGCCAGTTATTTCAGTTGATTTCTTTTGTGGATGTAGCCCATCCTTTAGGTCATTTCGTTTTGCCTGTCCTTTTGAACACTGTTTGTTTGTAATAAATACCCAGTACAACTTCAACTTTGTTTTACCCTTACTCATTTTATATATATATTTTCATTCATACATTCATTTTTTATTTTGTTTTTTGTGTCCTGCACACAAAGTTTATAGGACACCATCACATAATTAATTACATTCAAAATAAAGATTACACAGCTCGATCTTTGAACAAAATATTCCTTCTTCTTTCCCAGGCTTTACCAAGAAAATTAGCTTTAAAAAGTTCCCTTTTTAAAGCACAACTCCAGTTATTCATATTCATGTAGCCAAGAGAAATGTCACAGTTCCTCTTTGCCTCACACTTTGCACCTGCTTCAATCTGCCGATCAGACACACCCCTCTCATCAAGCCAACTCCACTCCCCTGTGCTCTCTGCTCTGGCGGCATTTAAGCTCCAACTCCACACTCACTCATTGCCAGATTGTTCTCGATGCCTGCACCAGACTCTCCAGCGTTACTCTGCCTGATCTCCCGGTTTCGACCCAGCCTGCCTCCGACTATCCTGCCTGACCGATCTCCTGGAAATCACCTCAGACTTCCGTCCCTGACCGCGATCCTCGTCTGTCCCCTTCTGGATTCTGCCTGTCGGCTCCTCTGGTTACCTGGTTCAGCTCTTCAGAGTGAGTCTAACTCCAGTCTCCTCTGTGGCTACCTGCAGCGCCGTGACTCTGATTATTCCCTGCACCAAAGCCAATAAAGTTTGTTACCAACGATTCCTGCCTGTATTTGTGCTGCTATTGGGTCCTAACCAAACCCGTTACAAGAAATTAGCGTTAATGGAAGACATTTTAGTAAAAAATACATTCCTCAAATCATCATGAACATAAACTGAATCTCATTCTCAATCTCACCAAGGTCACACATCAAACAGAGCCTATCTTCTTCTGGGGATCATTGAACCTGACTGTCTCCAGAGCTAGTGGGAGCGTTCCTAAGCATAACTGTGCACATCATTTTTCACCAAACTTGGAAGGGAGAGACAAAAAACAGTGATTAGTTCATTGTGATACAGTCATGCCTAAAGTGTTCACCGAAACAACTTACTTCTCATTCTAGTTTAAGGATTTCATGGTCCAGTTTCTTAAGTGTCCTCTCTTTAATTTCCATGTCTAGGTGAATGTCCAGTAACATCCTCTGTTTCACAATTGTTTTCACATCTGACAGCTGTATTTGCCTTTTCAGATGAATGGAGTATAGCTGCCTGACAGTATGTGGATTCTAACACCTATCAATTAGCATAGCAGGAACTGTGCATCATTTGGTTTTCCCTTAGTTAATACTCCCTATGTTGGCAGACTGGCTCTCAGGCTGTACATCTTCTGGATCCTGTTATAACTAACTCCATATGAGCACTACATCACTGACATATTGGCTACATAAGTATTTCCACAAGATTGACATGATACCTCAAGCCCTCTGGAGTCCAACGACAGAGTCTCCTTATCATCCGCCCCATCACATGCGCGCACACACACACACACACACACACACACACACAATAGGACTTGTATGCTATTTACAGAATATGCCAAGCCTATGCTTTTAATGAATAACACTCACTGGATTATCATCTGATGGCTCCAGCAGAGTGAGTGTGTTGCCAGAAACTGCAAGGCAAACCAATTTGGGCAGTTCACACAACCCCAATTAAATGGTTGATTGTGTTCCATGCACATCAGTGCAATAATGTACCTTGTATGAAGTAGGCAGTTGCTGTGGGTGGGACAAAGTCCGTGGCTGTCCCCCCCAAATGATCCCTTCCATCACAGGCCTCCCTTCAGAGGTTCAGAGCTGGGGCGAACTCCTCAGCTGCCGTGAATTCTGTAGTGGACGGGCCGTCCCTGTACTTGATAAATGAGCCTTTTTCTTACCTGTTAAAATAGGTTAATACAGTAAAATATGTAAGCAGTGGTATCCAGAATCAAGGCACTTACCACCCTGCAAAATGTTCTTTTATTTGACCTTGACTTGGTGTATATTTTTTGACCCTTTCCGTGTTCAGTCGGTCTGCTATTGCCTACCACTCCATTTCTCATGTTTAATAATAGCAGCCGAATTTCCTTTTTTGATAAGAGAAGACCGCTGCAAGCGTCTTTTCTATGTCTGCATCAGTGAATCTGTGGTGGACCCCACACTCTCCCTTTGAAGTCTGTGAACGTGCGCTCATCTGAATTACTTACACCTGCTCGCCCCTCCTCATCCTGGCTTGGCGTACGTGCAACTAATTAAGCCAGGGTGATCAGACCAGATAAGGTCAAGTCTGGATTTCAAAATTCTGCTATTCTGCCCCGATAGCCCCCCACACAGGGAAGTGAAAAAAACTCAGAAGAAAAAGTCAGATTCATGGCTGAGACTGTGACACTTATTAGGGGAACTTTTGTAATGATTGAACATCTTCTATTCATAGTCTACTCTTCTATCTATGCTATTACTTTCTCTTTTTTATATCTTTACTACTTTTTTTGCAATCAGACATCATCAGAATTCATAGAAGTTGTGTATATGTGATGACGTAGTCAATAATGTGCGGAGCTGTGTTTTAAGACCATCAGTCCAACAGTTTCCACTCATTACATTCACTTGTTACTGACTGCTTCTTTCAGTCCGCCGTCTGTTGGACGTGATCAGTGTCCCTGAGTATTCAGTAGTGTTTACATCTCAAAATTGGATATTTAGTTGCTCACGGAAGTCAAATCTTATTGGCCATTATTTGCTTCCACATGTAGCCACCAGGGGAATGCTGTTACTTGTATGGTAAAGCACACTATGCCAAGGGTTACAGATTTGAGTCAGTTTGAAATGTTGCTGCCTACACAGCAAATTAAGTTATTAACATCATAAAATCCGGTTGCAGTGATGCACTTGTAAAATCACAAACTTATATTAATTAAATAAATCCTCCCTTAGGAATGCTTAGTGTTTAGGGGATAAGATTTTGATTTTGATACTAATACGGTATTGATTTTGCTGATTGGTCCTCGATTCCTGATTCATTTTCTATGAAAAAAAAGTCAGCCTAGTCGGATTTCCAGCATCAACACATCTGTTTTATTATCTCTGAGTCTGAACACATTGTAGATGGAATAAGAGAATATTTGTACAGCTCTCTTTTTAATTTAGGTTTTCAGGTTTTTCAAAGAAAACATTTGCTAAGCCTGCCTGAGCGGGCTTGTCGTACTAAAATGCAAGAACTTACAGAAACTGGGGATGGACCAAACATTATAATTATTGTTGCACTGATTCCTAGCTGATTAGTTTTTTTTCACACAAAAACCCTCCCTCTCTGAATGTGCGACAAGGATTAATTTACTTCCTGGCAACATACAAAAGCTGTTTTCAGACAGAGAGCCGTTTCAATTTCAGGGGTAAATTAAATTTAAAACAACATTTTGTTCACACCACTGTTAAAAGTGCAGGGCCAATGTGTGGGGTGGTATTGTGTAATGCACTGAAGAAATATCACAGTTTGAAAAGATGCATCCTGTTGTTGAGTATGTATAAACAGGAGAAATACTGTATAGTGGCTTAGTTGTTAGGATGGATACTGGGGCAGATGTTTGTTCATGTAATTGATGATTAGATTAGTATAAAATAGAGGTAGAGAAGTTTATTCAGTTCAATACACACACACGCACACACACACACACACACACTACCCCTTTAAAAACTCCCAAATCACTGCTGTTCGAGATGATGACGGGGCTATGTGTAGAGTCTGATTTGGTTTCGAAGCTAAACACACTAAAGATGTCACACTGTGGGATTACCACACAGCAGAGAGGGCTTTGCTCAGCTGAGTCCGCTCTGCACCGTGTTTGTTAATGTGGAACAGTGTAAAGGATGTCTACACTAGCTGAGTTATTACTCGACAGATCTGGGCTATTTCCCTTGAGCCAGAAAGGAAAAGAAAGCTGGAAGCCAGAGATTAAACACAGTTTTTGGAGGAAGTATTTTAGCTTTTTCTTGCTTTGATGTGGCTCAAATTCAAGAGCACTTTCCTGCTCTTTGTTGGAGACATTTCAGTGAAGAACCAGTAAGAAAATCATCAGTTTGTTATTGGTAAGAAAATGTTTTATGTATGACTTTTTGAACTTTAATCATAAATATTATTACATTTAAATTATAGGCAGACAAAGGGCAACAACAGTTGAAAGGCTTATATTTAATAATTTATTTGTTAATTAAATGATTCTAAACAAGACCAACTCAAAGGATTTAGACCTGGTGTCCACAGCAGTAACTTGGGCACCTGCTTTGTGTGCATTTATTAGTGCCACATCGAAGTTGTGCTTCCTCCTACTTTTTATAAATGTATTTTAAGGGACGGCTGTAGCTCAGTCCATAGGTGCTATTGAGCAAGGCACCGAACCCCCAGCTGCTCGAGGCGCTGATCCATTGGCTGCCCCCTCGCTCTGATTAATCTCTCCATTAATTGCATGTATATAGGTCCTGTCTGTACATGTGTGTATTTCGGGAGTGTGTTTGTAACATGAATAATGACAGAGTGAAAAATTTGAATTTCACTTGCGGGATAAATAAAAGGAATTCTTCTTCTTCATTTTAACCGTGACTGACATGGGTTGTTGGGAGGGATGGCGATTCGTGTTGGGTTTTTCTTGTTTTGGTCTCCGTTCTTTTTCACTTTAAAGCAGACACAGTGTACGGCTGTAATGCTCTTGTGTACTTGTCAAAATTTAACAAAAAAAATTTGGGCGAATTTTTATTTTATTTTAAATTGTGATGCCATTTAATAAAAAACATGTATATTTAGTTTTGGACAATTTTGTGTTTTTTTTTATTTATTTTTTTATTTTTTTCAACGCACCTAGTTTTTCTTGACTCTGTGTCACTTTTCAAAACATTGCATACATATTTAATCTGCTGCTATGTTTCCCCACAACTCGAATATGTATCACCAGGTCTGGTTTTCTTTTTTGTTTATTACTGCGTTTTCATTAAATTGATGCTATAGTAATAATACAGCTGGTACTTATGTACTTACCTTCTTAATACCTTATTTTATGACTTCTTGATCTTGGTACCACTTCCCACAGGAGCTTGACACTGCCACCTCACTAACCACGTGAAGCAGCCACGCCTGCAGTTGTGCGTAAAGACTGCAACATCAACCTCGACACAAGCCGGGAGAGGCTGACACAAAGGAGAGAAGAGGTGATCAGACACGGCCGGGGAGCCGCTTTTCAATGAACAGCGCTTGAACTCTAGTGCAGTGGGTGGAGTTCGAGGATGCTTTAGGTGGAGGAGAAGTTGTTGCCTTTACACGCCGAAGCCATGCGTAATAAGTGTGACCGTCGCCGGTGAGGAGGATGCTGGAGCATGAGGCAGGAGCAGACATGCGACTGGTCCGTCAGATCAGCGCAGGTATGAAGATCCAGGCCGGAGGAGAGCACATGGGCTGCAGCAAGGTCGGAGAAAACCAGGAGGTCATCTGTTTGCAATGTCAAGAGGAGGTGGTGCGGGTTTGTCCGGGAAGTCCGCGCAGTCCTCGCCGCGCCATAGCGACGCGCCTCTCCTCCGGATCCGCAGGTAAAGGCAGCCCATGAAGCACATGGGACTAGAAAAACAGTAACGTTATTTATGATGTCATTGCTTGTGTAGTTTCTAATGCAAACTCAGTTTATACTGATTCCACTGTTAAGAACTTATGAGCTCCAAATGACCACCCAGGACTTTGTATTCTCACACGGAGCACCTCCTTCAGTTATGAATTACACCAGCTAAATGAACTAATCTGTGACTTTTATGGCATATGCTTTAAAAATTGGTCCACGGGGACCACCGGTAAATAGTTTCATTTATATTTAATATGTCATTTTTAGTTTTCAGGAATTAGAGCACCTTGGACAGTCACAGTTTGCACCAGTCCAGGGATGCACAATGAGGACAATTTGCCATATGCAACGTTGAATATCGTGATATTACTGGCTGTAAATAAACCGGTATTAAAGTTTACTAGCAGTTCTGCCATGCTGTATGCTTTCAGTATATTGCTGATATTCAACATATTGCTTGTTGAATAATAAAACTGAATGGAAATTATTTCCAACATTGTTTATTGCACAAATTGAACACTAACCTGAATACAAAAGTTACCAATTAAAAAAAATGCATTATTAAGTGTAGTTTTCTACCGATCAGTGGCAAGCACAGACTTTTCGAAGGGCAGGAGCGAAAAAGGGAAAAAGGCAGGTATAGCGTGTCCTCGCCGCTTTACCTGTGCCACTTTAACATACGTTTCGGCTTCCAAGAGTAGACTTTAGCACGCGTTTTGGCTTCCAAGAGTACACTTTAGCACGCGTTTTGGCTTCCAAGAGTACACTTTAGCACGCGTTTCGGCTTCCAAGAGTACACTTTAGCACACGTTTTGGCTTCCAAGAGGGCACTTTAGCACACGTTTTGGCTTCCAAGAGGGCACTTTAGCACACGTCTTTCAACAATTGGGCCATGAGGGGGGTGACCGCTGCAGCCCCCCCACACACACACAAACACAACTGCACTGATACTCTGTTTTGAGTAAATCTTCCGCAATGTGTTTTATTAAGTTGACATCATTGTAATGACATCTAAGCAAACCTCTAACTTGAAATATCTTTCAGTATGTGTTTGGGACACACACACACACACACACACACACACACACACACACACACACACACACTAGAGTCACTGCTGCAGCATCAGAGTATAAGGCTTCTTATCTGCTGCTCACAGTTTTCCTCTGCTGAGACGGATCAAACATTTAACCTCTATCTCCCTTGATAACTTGGTGCAAGTCATTCAAATAATTAAATACTGTATATATATATACTGTACATTATGTTAGGAACAGATTGTCCATGAGGGCTATGGGCATGACACAGTTTGTTTAAATGCAGCTTGGTTGACTGAAGCTCAAATTCATCCTGCAAAGAAACAGAAAAGTTGAGCTGAGGCTGCAAAAACAAGTAATTCAATGAGTAGTTTTTGTGTGTGTTAATATTGTATATTATATCCAACCTATGACCTTCAGGTATCCTAAAGCTGCAAAATGTGATATTTCAATATTAACAATGGATCAAATAGCAGTGCCTTTAACAAACCCATAGAAAAATCACTCAAATTTTTATTTCCCTTCAGTTGTACAAAGCATTTTAGTGTCTTTCACCTCAATTTTTTTGGTTTGACGGACTGCAACTTTTAACGCTTTGGTTCAGGTTCGATCTCTCCTCAGCCCAGTCTCCAGTCACAAAAGTGAACATCCTCTGATAAACCCACTGTACACTACCCTCCAATACCAAACAGCACAGTTAACAACCAGATGGTGAACATTTAGAGAGCTTTTAGCAGCTAAAGAGCCAGATGCGTCCCGTAAGGAGTTAGTGGATTAATGAGATTACAGTTTTTTTTATTGCTTTGACCTGGTTGAAGAAACTGGTAACGTCTCAGTCTTCATCATCACTCTCTCAGCAGAGCAAAATACACCTCTTGCAAATGAGTTAACCAATTGTCATTGCTTTGACACACTTCCCGCACCCTTTTGCAAATCAGTTAACGCAGATGTCATTCAAGCAGTCCAAACTCCACTGCTTTAGCTATGGTAACCAAACAGAACACATATGTTCAAATCTCTTAGACACTTCTTGACCAGTATGCAATCACTGAAGCACCTGTTTGACACTGCTTCACAAAACTTTTCAATTTGCAATCAGTCTGCAGGCTTCCTCCATACTCTCCATTTTTAAATCCTATAGAGGAATTCTTCAGTGCATGGAGATGAAAGGTTTACGATCATCGCCCCTATGACCAGATGCCCTTGATCGATGCAATGACCGCTGCTGCCCAAGCTATAGATGCAGAGGCATGCCAAGGCGGGGTCAGGCATGCAAGAAGATTTTTCCCTGGGTGCATCGCAAGAGAAAATATTGAGTGCGATGTAGATGAGGCCATGTGGCCTATTTTATTCTATATATGTGGTTTCTGTTGGAATATTTCATTTCTTAGCCACAATCTCAAAAAAAAAGAATGAATACTGCATTCAATAAAATTTGAAAAATCATTGTATATGATTCTGAATCTATGTTTTGCAAGAAAGCAAATTGGCACTGATATGTAAGCTGCTGACCAGTAATGCAGCACTGATTCACATTGAGAGCTGAATGTTGTATTTTGATGCCCCTTGTCTAATGACTGATTGGAAGCTCTTATGCACTTGTGTGCAAGTTGTGTTGTTTGAGGGCAACATTTGCTTTTGGTCCATATTTTAAATGTTTGGCAGAGGTAGAGCCTTTTGCAGGCAAAATGAGTCATTTTGACCATTGGTGCCACTGTTTAGGCGTTTGCGTTAACAGTTTTGAAAAATGTGGGTTTTGAGTCGACTACTGCATCAAAGCAATCAAAAAAAACTTTAATGAGGAAAATATTAATCAGAACAGAGCTGCTGATCCACCGTGTGCATTTACACCCAAGGAACGGTAACTTCACTGATCATTTCAGAAGCGCTGTTGTTGGTCAGAGATAAGCCCCAGATGCAGCAATGGTGCTCTTGCAAAATAGGTAACTGAGCACGCCGGATGTTAGAGTTCATCCCAGTACTGTACAGCCAGTAAACCAGACTAGTGGACACCAAAAAATAAAAATAAAAATAACTGAAAGAAAAGTCAGTATTGGACTTAGATTTACCGGGCAGTCAGAAATCCTAACATTGTCCTGTGTCTGTTATCTAATGCAGGTTCACCATCTCAACTTTCAACATCTTTAAATGCAGCTTTACAGTTAACGGTTAGCGGTGATTGCTACTGGTTACTTAAACTGTTATAATTTGTCGATTAATTGATTAATTAATTAATTGATTAGTCAATCAACAGAAAAAGAATCGGAAACTATTATGATAATCCATGAATTATCATAATAGTAAAAAAAAAAAAAGAAAAAAAAAGAAAACTGCCTTAAATCATTTGGTTGCAGCTTCTCTAATGTTAAGATTTCCCTTCATTTTATTATCACGGAATATCCATTATCCTTGAGTTTTGGACTTTTGGTCAGACAAAACAAGACATTTCATGATGTCAACAAAAAAGTGCAACGGCCATTTTTTTCACAATTTGGGGACATTTTATGGACTAAACAAAAACAAATGATGAATCTAGAAAATGGTCTGCAGATTATTTGGGTAATGAAAATAATCATTAGTTTCAGCCCTAGTTATTATCTTGCACTGCTGAACTAGTTACAGGATACAGTAATCATTTACCATTCTGCTGTTCCACTTTCATCACGCATCTCATCATTTTAACCACATTCTGAAGTGTGCAACACTGACATAACAGCCAGATAATGTAAATTACTGTGAGTTACATGTTATAGCCCATTATTGAAAGAGTGCAAGGCTGTACAGGCGCAGATATGCAGGCTAGGACGTGTTCAGATAAGTAAGCAACTCAGACATCAGTCCCTAACACTTTCAGGGTTACAGGGAAAAGGTTTTCTCCCAGTAAGTCTTCTATGGGTTATGGGTTTATTCTCACTGCTAGTGTTATGGGTTTTATTTGCAGTGGATGATTTTATTCTCTTCATAAATTGGTAGACTAAAGCATTAAAGCTGCCAGATTTTATTCCCTTACTTCTATGAAGGTCAATGTTTTTTTTCCCCTTGTGTAGCTCGATGTGTGGAGCAGGGCACTAACATCGCAGAATTAGGGCTTTCATTCCTGTAACACTGCATGGTCATGGCTTTTATGAAGCCCCCAGGAACAGGGCCAGCCTTAATGGACACTCTTGGACCGAGACAAAACTTTTGTTTCCATACGCATCCATTACAAAAGCAATGGCTGTAAATAACTAAAAACCAATGCCTTTGTTGCATTGTAAGTTGCTTTGGCTAAAACCGTCTACCTGAAGCCACACTGTAACTGTACCTATATGTGATCTCTACATCTGTCAGACCGTGAGCCCAGCAGCAGCAGCTACAATGCCTCTTCAGGGACCTTCTACAGCTGTGTCAGTCAGATCACCATCGGTAAGTGCACTTTTCAAGACTGACTGAGCTTTTTTTGTCAAAGAAGAAAAATTCTTTGCATATTTTGCTATAGTATTATATGTGGACATGATCATTTTGTACACAATAATTAAAATGTGATGAGAATTATGATTATTCACTTTACTTCCTTTATATCTTGTATTATTGTTAGTTTTATAATAATTAAAGGAAGTAATTTTTCTATTATATAACAGTGTAGTTCAATACGAGTCACACATACCAGACCCCATGTGTTTGTGCAAAAGCAGAACGCTAAATGACGTTAGCAGTTGCTATCTATGAGTAAGTTAGTCAGCCTACCTCCATGTAGCATGCACTACATGCTGTTTATTGAGTAGAGAAGAGACGGGTGCGTTCACAGGAATCTGGTGCACACGCACTGACGAGCACTTAATTGGAGGGAGCTAAGGAGCTCGATGGTAGTGGGGGAGGGGCATGAGTTGTAAATATTCTAAATTTGACTGAGTCAACTCGATCTGCCAGACTTGCCGACTGTAGCTTTTACTTTTCCAAACAATAGTGGCCACACAGCAGTGGACGGGGCTTCTCTCTCACAGATTTACATCACAAAATTAAGCTGTGTGCCGGTCAACACATGGGAAAAGAGGCAAACATACCATTATCAGCTCAGTCAAACCAGAAAGTTTATTTCTAGTTCAGACTGGTGTAGTGATAGAGAAGCCATTGACTTAATATATATATATTGTTGAGAATCTGAGCGTGTTAGCAGTAATTAATATACTGTTTCTGTTTTCCAGTGTGCGATACGGAAATTTTTTTATAGAAACACATAATCCCTGCAGATTATATACCATTCGTGGTTAACTTCACAGGTAATTCCATCAAAACATTTGATATTTTCATAGGGATTAATCACAACAGAGTTGAAATAAGACTATTTTTATCCAAACTGCAAAAACAATCTTCAAAATAACAAAAAAGGGGCAATATAAAACAGAACTGCTCACAACTCAAAGCAATAAAGTGCAAACTCCAGTGGAGATCCTGAGAAAGACATTTCAATAACAAAGGTGCTTTATTTAACTTTGAAATAATTAAAAAAGTAGAGGTAGATCTCCCAGCTATAAACCTGACTACATGAGAGAGAGAGAGAGAGAGAGAGAGAGAGAGAGAGAGAGAGAGAGAGAGAGAGAGAGAGAGAGAGAGAGAGAGAGAGAGAGAGAGAGAGAGAGAGAGAGAGACTTAAATGTTGAATTTGCTTAGCAGTAAGAAAATTAAACATTTCCCCTGACTTGTAACTTTGTTTGTATGTAAGGGGATGTCAGCGCGTTGTTGACAGACCTGTCTGAAATAATTTTCCTGTCTGTCACAAAATTGCTACCTACTACTTTTTGCAGTAGTCCGATCTTGCATTTTGACATTTCTTCAATGAATATTACAGCCTCCTTAGTGGGAGAGGCTGTAAGCTGAACGCTGTGACAGTTGAGACTTTGGGTTCAGCTGAGGCGCTGCTGCTGCGGCTGCTGCATGCAGGTGTTCCTCTCTTCTCGCTGTGCTAAAAAAAAACAAAAAAAACAAAAACACCTAATGAAGTGCTGAGGGAGGGCTTTGGACCTTTGAGACTCACCCCCTTGGTTTTTACAAAGGGAAAGATCTATAGTCTTGCCCAGCGCACTTACATCAAAAAGTTAGTGTGCCGCCTGTGATTTAAGAGCCTTTGTTTGAGAGGAAAATACTTGTCAGCATCACTGTAGGTTCTTAAAAGTTCTAATCGATTATAATCTTACATTAATTCCACAGTGCTTCATTGTTGTAGGAATTTACTGTGGCAGTGCAGCTGATAGACAGAGCTAATCTTCACCACAAGGCAGGGATTCAGTGCAGGATGGCACGAGAAACGATCAAATGCACCATGCTGAAACTTCTACAGCACTGACTGATTGCTGCTGTGCACATCCATAGGACTGAGCTCATTTCAGGTCATTCATTTGTCTGTATTTGATGTTTTGGTATAAGAGAGGAGACATTTCCAGGAGCTATGAACATGCTCGCATTTTCTATTGCATCCATGGAAATGATTATGTTCATGTCTGGGTGATTTTTTTGGGCTACATCCACATTACTACAGTATGTTTTCATTCTAAAGTGGCATTTCTAAAGAAATACCATCTCCATCCAAGTGTTTTAGCTCTGCATCAGAAGTCCAATCCATAATAACATGCCTGAAAACACACATCGTGTGACCATTCTCGTACACTGGGACGCACATGCCGATATAAACAGGACGCAGATTGTATAACCTTACTGTGCAGTAATTGCAAAGCAAAAGAGCACCCACACAAGAAGAATAAAATTACAAGAGGTATCTCAGCCTACCGAACGGACTGACGCGGGTGTTTGCATCATCTCCAAAGGTCTCCGTTTCTGCCCGTCCAAAGTGCAACCTCTGAGGTTTCAAACTAAAACGGGATCATCAGCATTTTCAAAGGTTTAGTTTTTTTTTGTTTTATTATCAGCTAAAGCGTCTTGTTTCCTTTCTTATAAAAACTTGTTTCTGCTGGCATTGGAATGCATGTTGCAATCCCAAAAGTATTTCTTTCACTTTCATGATTCATCATGTCCCTCCTCCTCTGTGACTACAGGCTTTTAGCCCCGCCTTCAGGTGTGGTCGCTTGGAACAGGTACTGTATATACAAAGAGGAAACCTCTGGGTCTGATAAACAAAGCCAATGCAGAATTGCCAAAAACTGCAGTTCCCCAATTAGCTATTTGAGGCTGGCTCCGAAAACGTGTGTGTTTGTGTTTATGGCTCATTTCCCTGTTCAGCTGTCCGAGGGTGAATTTTCATACAACTCGCCCCTTTAAATTCTATTCAGTTTTAAAGTTGTGCATAATTAAGGACATAGTTGCTTGAGTGGCAGGTGGGAGTCATCACAGGCTGTAGGCCTCAGTCGGCCCACCTCAGCTCCATCAACACTCCACCTCTTTTCCCGTGTTTGGATTAGCAGGGAACAGGCGGAATCAGGCACTGCCAAGATGGCGATGGCTGGAACG
This sequence comes from Echiichthys vipera, assembly GCF_963691815.1. Classification (NCBI taxonomy): domain Eukaryota; kingdom Metazoa; phylum Chordata; class Actinopteri; order Perciformes; family Trachinidae; genus Echiichthys; species Echiichthys vipera. The sequence continues at coordinate 18,647,549 of NC_139845.1, read as the reverse complement.
GCATACACAAAAAGTGTCAATTTATCAGCCATAAGAAGATGTTTCTGTGCCATTTACACCAAGAAGATGCTGCAGAATAGACATTTCTTTTATCCTTTGGCTATTTTATGCAACAGCAACTTCTGCATCAACTGACATTCAGCATTGAAACACACTCAGATAAAGAGGAAACATGAAACACTAGATTTCTTTTCCCACCACCCCAGCTCTGCATCAACCTAAAGGACTTCCACCATCTCTCTCTAATTATTGTAGACAGCTGAAACATGTTATTGCATAGTGCAGCGTGTGGCCCAGATACATGCACCTGTGTTTGTTGTCTTACCTCTGAGGGTGTCAGGAAGTGGAAGTGCTACTTATCTGGGTCTCGCTCTCCTCAGAGAGCCACGCAAGCACTTTTTTCTGATGACTGCGACATAGATATTGCTTAGAACACACTATGTCCGAAAAGACTGTGCGCACCGTGGATTTTGGAGGTCGTTCGGGTACATGCCAGGTGTAGATTACCACCTCCACCCCTCCCGCCACTTCAGGTGACTTTCATGTTATGTTGAGGACTGTTGGCTCAGTGAAGTTCATAATGGCTTTTTTGAACTGTGTCACACTGTACGTACCTGGACTATGTTTCTGTGCATCCCATACATCTAAGAGTTCCAAAATAACTCGGTCAAAAGTCTGTTGACCGTTTCTGAAATCCACCAGCCTTGCTAGTGTTCACTAAGAAGCAATTTTCTATTATTATTATAATGTATTCACTCTCAAACGCTCTGTTTTAGAAACTTTTCTCGATAAGGCCCACTCCTGAAAAAGTCCAGTCTGCTCTGATTGAAGTCAGAAGAAGCAGAAGTCAGTCACCGTAGAGAAGTCCTGATGGCTTTAAATGCAAAGTTCCTGAGGGTTGTGTGCATTACTCTGTAAATTGAGTCAAAGTATGAAAATACTTATTTAGCACCTTGATCACCTGCTTTATAATTTAAAAAAAGACATGGCGAGTAATGGGCTTATCACAACATTTTCTGACAAAGTTGAAGCAGTTTTGATTATTGCACAGCAATAATTGTTTTTTTATTTAGAATTTTAGCTTTTGTCTGTTCCCTTATCACTGTGTTGAAGCAAGAACAAAATAAATCTGTAAAGAGGCAAATACTTTTTCGGGGCATTGTATTTATCCGCAGAAGCATCATTTCATTACATCCTAAAACAACAGCAAACAAGTACGAAATTTAAAAGATAACTCCAGTTTTTTTACACTATGGAAGTAAATCTGCATCATCGAATTTTGAAATTATAAAGCCATAAAATTTCTAGCACTGAATATGTATGCACGGAAAGTGTGTAATAATGTAAATATTTACTTTTTTAACCTTGAATTTGTGAACATTGAAAATATAAAGTGAAATTTGGAGTCAAAACATTCAGATACATCATTTCAATGCAGAAATTCAATGGCTGTTTACATTTCAAAATCCGATGACGCAGATCTACTTCCATACTACACTGTCCAATCAAGTCTCACTGTGTCTAGGCTCATTTTAAAAAAGAGGAGAAGTTGTTTGGGCATTTGTCTTCTAAATATCTTTGCTTGGCATACTTTCCCCACATAGATGTTGACTGCTGCAGCAGTAGTTATAAGGACTCCCTGCATTGAAAATTTAAAGTAAGTAAAATACTGCATCATTACTGTATTCCTTTTTTTTATAAACATTCACACATTCCCTTTCGTATCATTTCCCAGCAGCAGCAGTCAGATTGTTCTTGCCAATAGGTGTTGGACAAGACATATTCCCCTCAGAGACAATAAAGACCTTCTCTGTGTTTGAGTGCTGACTTCTGCGCAAACATTTTCCAGGGACGCCCAGCTCAAAGCGATTGACTCATTCTTGTGATAACACCTTTATTATTGTCGAGAATTTAAGGCTGTGAAATAGCTTAGATGATACTCAGAATAAATCCTGCAGCTAAATGTGCTGTGTGAGGAGCCAGCTGAGGCTCAGGCGCTGCCAGGCCTTTCACTTCCCTGCTATTGATCGGGCTGGGTTTGATCATTGCTGATGTTCCTTCCAAATCTGCTGGGCTTTGTGTTTCACAGAAACTGGGGGTGGGAGTGGGAGGCAGAAGAGGAGGGGTGAGAGTCTTCCCTGGTCCTACCTGCCCTCGGTGCGTAACTTAACGGCAGTGTGCAGGAAATCAGCAGACTGTACTGTGAAGTTCACTGACACTTGCAGAATTTAAAACAAAAACATGACAGTGCGACACAAAATTGTGAGAAATTCAGTTTATTTTAAGCAGGGTCGAACCTTAAATCCAAGGTCCAAAAACAGCCAAAACAAACATCTGTAAACTGTATATTCAGATAATAATCATCCAAACAGTAACAGATTACATATTTTGCAACAAAGGGGCTATTGGCAGTCCCTGAACTCCAAACTGAAAACCACTTTAATTCAGTAGAGTGCATTCTAATGTAATTAAATGTAGACAAATGTTAATGCTAATTAATTCAGTCTCAGGGTCTATTTTATTTTAGTTGCTTTGCAGCCTTTCTTTTCCTTATTATTAAAAAGGTTGCTTCAAAATGGTCATTGGAAGCCACAAGGTGGGTGCGAAAATAATTCACACATGTAGCGTTCTCAAGTGTGTGTGTGTGTGTGTGTGTGTGTGTGTGTGTGTGTGTGTGCATGTGTGCTCCACTAACTGTATTCAAAACTCAGGGTTTTAAGTTGCTCAAGTCTAGTGGATTCAGTGTCCTGTGCTCTGATTTCCTTTCTTTTTGTCAAACTACTATTCGAGGTCAATGATAAACCTTCAAGCTCACCTATTAAGCCATCACAAACAAGATGCTCAGACTTTAGGACAATGGAGAAGAGTTTGGTCAAAATTGCAGAGGGAAAAGCCATTTGACTGTTCAACCTTAATATCATGGCAATGTACTCAAATGCACAAAACTGAAGTCATCAGTGGGACAATTAAAAGCAACACGATTTTGAGAAAGACTGAAAGAAAATAGTGTTTGGTGGATTTACCATGCTCCTTTACCCTGATGTGTTTTGGAGAAGAAAAACTAAATGAACAGTCACCCTGAGCTTAGACACAGGGCAGCCAGGAGATGAGCCCCTCTGGGTCACCGGTCTAGGAGGCCTCGTAAAACTGAGAAAGAAGCCTTCTGAGGACAAAATCGAAGGCCAGAGGAGAGCCGAGCTGGTTCAGCAGTCTGCAGGTGTTCACAAAGCAGAGAAGGAAAGCTGTTTTTCGCTTCATCAGAGGGATCACTGAGGGACTGTCATCTAATAACCACTCCGGTCATATCTGAGCACAGCCTCACTCACCGCCAAACCTCACAATTATCCATGAATCATTTAAACATAAATCTAAATGCATCATTTGTTGCCGTGTTTTACGACTGTTTTTGTACATTGAAAGAATTTGCTTTTCTTGTGTCAATCTGCATATTTTGTCATGCAAAACCGAAGTTGTAACGTGAGTGACAGGACAGTTAGTGAGTTGTTGATTCATCTATCTGTAAACACTAATGCCTGATGACAGTTGAAGTTAGATGTTTAAATGATGGTGAACGTTTCCACCACTAGAGGGCAACATTGCTGAAGAGACTGGGATACATACGGTTTGGATTTAAAAGCATTACAAAGAGCCAGTTAAGAGGTCAGAGGTCCCAAACCCCCCTATAATCGATGATCATGAATGATAGAGAAGTACATTCAACAAATATATGTTAGTTTTATAGTTGTGGATGATAAAGACAAAACAGATTAAAGTAAAAGTTTCCAATATATTTCTCCTAACCTCTATTTCTTCTGATCGTTGTCCTTCGGCAGGGTTCGACCTCGGGGGTCAAGTGGCCATCGGCTTCTCCCACTGGAAGAGTCCTTTCCCACCGAGCGGCCAGAATCTCCCCAGTCCAGACTGCGTTCACTCCGAGGCCTCCGCTGTCCCGCCCATCAGCGAGCATCTGGAGCCGGTGTCCTGTCCGGCGTCGCTGTCAATCACCCCGCTGCCCACCTGCAGCGCCAGTCAGGAGACGCTTTGTGACAGCAGCACCAGTATGTAGAGAGCAGCACAGTAAATGTCTTAAACTACTGCTGTCAGTTTACTGGAGCAGCAGATTGACATTTAAATTAGTAAAATATTTTTCACATCAGCTGGTTGAAATGATTGATGTATTCAGGGGAGCCCGACAGCCCCCACAGTCTGGGGGGTTGCAATAAACCTACGACAAAATTATGTCTGGAACAAAGCAGGAAATAAGGTGATGTAATATAAGAGTGCTAAACTCTGTGTGGGGAGAAACACAGGAGCTTTCACCCAGTGTTCATGTCCTGGAAGCCAAATCACAGCCTTTTTTCTCAACTGAGTTGTTGGTTTTTTTGTTTGTTTTTTTGCAAAATGAATTGTCATGTTTAGCCAAAGGGAATATGAGGCAGTAGTCAGTAGTCTGTGTCTAGAGCACTCAAATAGATATATTTTGAAGTTACAGTGTTCCCTCTTAGAACTATTCACACTTAGGGCGCACTCACAATCTCCGTCCGTACCGTGCCCCGCGCTTTAGGGTACTTGGGCCGTGGCCGGCAAGCCGATACGTTTGCACTCACACTGGTCAAACGAACTACACTTTACCCGTGGAACCTGTTTGGGCACGGTACGGATTTGACAGTGTGAGTGCGCCCTTACTATTCGTCCCGTCCCGAAGCACGATTCAAGGCTAAAGTCTAGATCGTTTGAAGAGTGTAGACTGTACAGTGCATAAGCACGCCATACTTGATTTTAAATGTTTAAATGCTCGAGCACGAGCATTGACGGCAGTCCTGACGACTATTTATATGCAGCTGTTCCCCACGATAAACATGTAAAAAGATGCTGCCGAAGGGTTCGCCGTGGTCTGATGTGGAGGAGGAATGTTTACTGCAGATTTGGTCGGATGGAAATATTCATAATATGTGAGTGGAGGCCTGGCCTGGATCACAGGGGAGGAGGGACCATCACACTAAAGCATGGCTCGGATCATCTGGGCCAAGTGTTAGTGCGCCTTAGTGTTTTGCCTCTTCTGAGGAGGGACTGTAACAGGGAGAGGGATTTGTACTTAAGCGACCTGTACTCGGCACTCAGAACATTAATATAGCTGCAAACTAATTTGTTTTCTATGTAAAGATATAGTGTAGTAATTGCGTTCTGAGCAGAGCATGAAGTCACTCCCCCTCTGTGTGAGTTGTAATCCGAGCTTATCTGTTTTTTTTTTTTTAATACACAGTCTGGCTGTGCGTGCATGTGGCCGAGAAAAAATGTCAGTATTTCACATATTGGGGAAAAGTCTGTGAGAGCTGTGTGGAGGCAATCCCAGCTTTTGTTCACAGTATTTTGAGTAAAGCACCTTTAAAAGTCTCGAGAGACAGCCGCTTAATGTGTTTTACACTGAAGCCTCATGTATTAGCTTTGGCTGAACTAAGGAATGCATTTTTACACAGGTGGATGGTGTCCTCCATCAATTACATGGGATTGATTCAGGGCCAGCACGAAAAGGACGAATGATTTAAGTGACCAAAACATACTTCAACTTACATAGGGAATTTAAGTATTTTTTTAGAAAGACGTGAATAATATAAACTTGTCCTTTAATATCTACAGTGTGTGTGTGTGTGTGTGTGTGTGTGTGTGTGTGTGTGTGTGTGTGTGTGTGTGTGCGTGTGTGTGCATGTGTGTGTGTTTGTGTGTGTGTGTGTGTGTGTGTGTGTGTGTGTGTGTGTGTGTGTGTGTGTGTGTGTGTGTGTGTGTGTGTGTGCCCTTGAGTCTCCATCAGAAATGATACACACTGTCACTATCACTGGTACCAACTGTCAGTGTTTTGGTCTGCAGCAACAGTGACACAGCCAGCCCTTTTTTCTGATTGGCTGCTGACAAGAGCAGCTTAACCTCGGATTGGCTGCTGACAGAGCAGCTTAACCTCTGATTGGCTGCCAGGGAAAACTGATTAGGAATGCTGATGAACTGCAGGCAGCCCCCCTCCCCTCTCTTCTCTCTCTCTCTCTCTCTCTCTCTCTCTCTCTCTCTCTCTCTCTCTCTCTCTCTCTCTCTCTCTCTCTCTCTCCTCTCCTCTCTCTCTCTCTCTCCCCCCCCCCCTCCCTCTCTCTCTCTCTCTCTCTCTGACTGTAAACATCCTGATCATGCTTGTGTTTTTTCTTTGCTCCAGAGAAGATCTTTGGCAGCTTTTGTGAGTTTTTGCATCGTAGCATCTCAGCTATGACAGATCTGTCTGTGCGGGAGCGTGTGTGTGTCTGTGTTTGCGTGTGTGGTGATGTTAGATCGAGTGATGCGGTGATGAGGAGTAAGGAGTAAAAAGTGGGGATGCTGGCTTCCCCCGTGGGACATCGCATTTGTTTGTTTGTTTTCCTCAGTGAGGTCATTTGCGCGCTGGGGCTGGGGGGGGGAGGATGACTGCTGTGTGTTTGCATGTGTGTCTGTGTATGCGTGTGTGTGATGAAGAATCTTCTGGCTTGTTTTGGCGTCTGCTGCGATATTGCTGGGAAGTCTCCCCCCCTCTCCCTCTCTGCCTCTCTACCTCTCTCCACCTTCACACGGTGAGTGTTGTCAAGTTGTCTTGAAGCAAAGGCAGCTCGTTCACTAGAGTGGATGCTTTTTTTTGCTGCAGTGCCCTCTCTCTCATGTGCTGATGTGTCCTACTCACACACTCCTCTGTTATGTCCTTCTCCTCTTTACACTGCCTCATCTCTTCCGTGTGACCATGCAAGAATTTGACCTTCACACACACTCATTTTCTCTCTGGGCTGCTCTCCCCCTTCACTGGATTATTAATGTACATTTTTATCATCAATTCTACTTCCTTGTCCTCCATGCTGCATCAGTTGTAAGACACAGAAATGGGTTATGCCTCCTTGAGGAGTGTGCGACTGTGCCATCCAGGCACCAGTAGCACATTGGCAGATGCGAAATCTCCACTGCTCGCCGTCAGGGAGAACATGCAGCCTCCCTGTTCACCCTGGGGCATGATGGGAGCATCCAGATGGAACGAACAATTCCTCCCCACAATTGACTGACACCTGAACCCCTTGGCAACGCATGACACACACCCACTACCACCTCCCATTCTTCTTCCCTTTCCTCCTGCAATCTTTTATTCTCTGCATAGTATGAGCTTTCATCTCCAGGCTGGGTTGTATTATGCAAGGAACCCTGCTGGGTTTTGTTTGGTCTCACATTTAAAAGGGCAAATATAGCAATTAATGGCAATTTATTAATTAAATAAGCAAACCAAGTAGTTGTTTAAAAAACCCACTTTGAAGTGGCAATGATCCCATGGTTACTATAGATTTAAGACATATGTCTTATTGCTTACAGTATGACCAACTTAAGGCATTTTAAAGGGACACTCCAGTAATCGAGTAACACACTTAAAGTCAGGTCCTTGTGATATACTTGAAGATGGTTGGTAGTGTGAGTGGAAAGGATGGACCAGCATGCAGGTTATGATTTTTCAGCCAAAAAAAATGATTCAGGCCGGCCACAAACGAAAGAAGCAAAAGCAATTTCATAAAGTTCATCTGTATACAATGGATAGGGGAAACCTTCACTCACAAAAAAACACTGGCCATCATCCATTCTCCTGGAGGAAAAACTTCTTCCAAAACCCTTTATGACTTGTCACCTGCTGCCTCAGTCCAATCAGGGAGGAGCTCTGTAATTAGTGTCAATTTGACTCTCAAATTTACTTTGGTTAAAATATGAATCAAAATCAAATCCACTCATGCATGTTTTGTTATTGACAAGTTATCATTCCCGTCTCTGGAATGAACTAACGATCAAACATTACAGCAGAAGACATTTTAACGGTGCAGTCCTTCTTCTTAAAGGGTCAGGCAGGTCAGGGAATTCAAATCCTAACAAGTTAACAGGCGTCAATGGACGCAATAACCCGGAGTAAGCCTCAACTGTGTATGTGTGTGTTTTTGTTGTTAAGCTCATCCTCTGACTGATCTCAGAACTCATCTGCAGCACAGGTCCCTGGCCATTGGAGCTGGGGGGCATGCTGTAAGCGATCAGCGCCCAGGGCACTCTTAACTTTATCCTTCCATTGACTTTGAATGCAGTTGCTTTGCTTCAAAAATTGGCCTCATGTTCTGTCTGAACACAGTCATACTTTAGATCATTTTAGATGTTTTCTTGATGTTTAGGCTGCCAGGGACGACAGATGAGAATGAGCCTCCAGGCTGGTTTATTTACAGCACTGTCCTTGAAAATTAAACTTAATAAGAATAAAAGGAAAGCTTTGCAGAAGACATTAAGTATATATATATATATATATATATATATATATATATATATATATATATATATATATATATATATATATATATATATATGTATATAATCTGAGTAGCTCGTCAAAGTTGTCTAAACCCTTTAAATCCAAACGGGGTGAGATATGTGATAACACTTAGCTAGCCTAATTCTAAGGAAAAAGCGCTCAATATGCCTGTGTTAACATGGATACAAGTAGAAGATCTTACCAACTACATGTTTCCTCCCCTCCCATGTTTAAGATCTGATATTATTTAATTTCTTAAATCAATATTATTTCAATCGCCAAGCTTGTTTAAGTATCCTTTTTAATGTTTGTAAGTTCCCTAACTCCTGAGGAGACAGAAACACAGCTACAACCTGAACGTGATGAGCAGCGTAAGACATGAAATGCTGTTAATTATGTATTAAGACACATTGAAATAACAAGCGTAGCCTACTTTCTTCTGCACACAGTAATTTGCATGAGCTACTTGCTCCAAATACTAGAGGTCCTGATTCAAAACTACTGCGCTGATGAATTGAAATAATTGATAACAATCAACGGTAGATGAAAGGAGAATAAGACTTCTGACACTGACATAATGGGATCAGCTGGATTGTGTTACGTGAGAAGACTCACCGGTGGGGGGCGTTCACTCCGATGTTAATTATCGGGGAAACATTCTCTAAGAGCAGTCAAGATGTCATTATTTGTGTCACTTGTTGTAATGTAACATTTAGACAGGACATGTCTTACTCTGTGCTCAAAGTGATGCTCCGGGCTCAAAGATGGTTGTAGCAGAATCACGTTAATAATACCATGATAACTTTTTATTAGTGATGTTCAAATTAAGCTTCATGAAGCATGGAACTCTGTTCAACAAAGGGTTAAAAACACCCTGAATCACCATTCATTGAGCCCTTTTCTTTAAACCAAGAGCTCCATCTAGAGGGCTCAAGAAATACAATTAATGCTTCATGAAGCTTCATTTGGACATCACTACTTTTTATCACTTTTTCTTCAGTGGTCGTTGCCTTAAATCTTACCCAGATACAATAGCGCTATTTCTGATTTGCAATTGTGTAACCCCTTTCTTTTTTTTTGATTGGCTGGTAAGTGCCAGCTTGACTGAACTTCAGGGCAGACACGCTTGATGCCTGCCGGTTCAATAGTGAGAGCGACACTCCAGAAGAATTTTGGGTGCTGTGGCGTATTATTAATTGTTTTTCCGCGTGATAAATACAATGTGTGATAGGACTGTGTGATCAAAGACTGAAAAGAGTGACTGAAAAGTGTTTAAAAATACTTCCAGGAGTTTTTAGCAGGTTTGTGAGCAGCCAGATGTTTCACCCAGAATACACATGCTGGAGCATAGTTTCACTTGTTGTGATTTATGTAACGTACTTAACAAAGACAAAGCCTTCCCTCTTGGCTCCCAAAGTGCAGATCATACTACTAGCATTAGCGTCTATTTTTGCTAACTCAGTCATACAACAAAACAAAAAAACACCAAACAACCATTCTTCTTCTTTACATTTCCATCTGCACATTTAGAATAAATACCTAAATAAGGATGCAGTTTCAACTCAATGATATTACTATATATTATTATATCTGTGGATGACTGCAGTGCGTGAATCACTATATTAATAAAAAACTGCCTTTGAACCAGATTTTTGTTGGTCAATGGCGCTGTCACTTTTTACTGCCTCAAGATAGCAATGCTCCTACAATGCTCGTGACAACACCTCATTTCAAGACCAACACACCCATAGGTACAGACGGGTGCAAGCTAATTTTGACTTGCACTACGTGGGGACTGGGCGTGAAAATGACACCTGCGTGTGTCTGAAACTAGCGTTGGCGACTGCGCTCCGCTCTGCAAAGCTTTGTGCCGGTCGTAAGATAGAGCCCCAATGTTGTGGCTCACATTGATTGTAAAAACATTTTAAGACTGTTAATAATTAAGACACAGATGCAAGTTACCTACTTTAAAAATGTATCCAAATTGTTCAAAAATATTTTGTGTAATGGGTTAAAAACTGAAAAGTATTAAAGTTGCCCCGGTCTCCCTTATTTCATGTACCAACATTCTGAAGAGATCACTTCTGTGTTCTGCCAAAGCTTTGGTGTGTGACCTTAGTTGTGGCTCGGGTTACACACGTACCACAGAGCCGTTAAAGTTTGATGCTTACATTGGTGTTTGACTGGCCACTGTCTCGGCAGCAGCTTGATGTAGGCTTATACATGGTGTGTCAGTCCTTTGAGAGCCAATGTTTATAGTAAGCACTTCTCTCTCCCTATAAGACCGAGTGTGTGTGAGTGTGTGTGTGTGTGTGTGTGTGTGTGTGTGTGTGTGTGTGTGTGTGTGTGTGTGTGTGCGCTTAATTAAACTGTCGGTGAGCGTTATGAATACGGGGAGGTGAAGTTCACAAGCTCGTGCTGATGTTCCCCACAGTCATTTGTGTGTTAGAAGAACATCTAACTATTTTTCTTATCACTAGTCTTTTAATTACCAGGCTGTTTCATGAACATACAGTACAGTACATCGCACCACCAGGCTTTATTCAACTTCCTCTCTAGATAAATTCAGATTCATGGCAGCCCGCCCTGTCCCTAACCGATGTTTATATCAGATATCAGTGAAATGGTTACTTACTACCACTGAGAGTAAAGGAAGAGGATGCTGAGCACAGCTGCATCCAAAGGCTCCGATGTTCCAAAGCATCAACGGCTGATTAAGAGCCGAGACGCTCCCCCAACCTCTGTCTCTGTCCCCGATACTACGACTCAGCAGAAAAATTTAGCTGAATCACCTTTCATGTCACAAAGGAACATTCAGCACGCAGACCTCTGAGGCAGACACCCACCCCCCTCTACTGAAGTCTTCCCGCTCTCCAGAGAACTGAAAGTAAGACCTACAGACACATTTAGATGGATGATTTAAGCGGTTTTGTTCAGTTTTGAATAATTTCGCACCCCTCCTGAGGACAGAGTCTGGTTGACAAATGGACCCAATTAGCTTGTGTGTTCCTGTGGAGTCTTTTCAAGGTCTTTCAAGGTAATCCTTATTAAGGAGATAAAAGTTACTGAGCTGTCTTTTTCTTTTTTTCTCTGTGAAGGTCTCACATCTTTCTCTCTCACATTACCTGTCTTACGGCCAAAATACACTGCCGTGGCATGTCCGCAGCAGAGTGTGTCCATCATACATGGACCACCTGTGCAGGTGCTATTTCTCTATTCTCTACTCTTTATTCTGTTTGTACGCAGCCTGTCTATTTTTTTTTTATATTTACGTTGTTTCGACCTTCCAACAGGTAAACCCTACAAAGAACTGTGTAAAAACTTTTTGCATAATCTGTTTAAAAGTTATTAAGATAAACACTTCATTGTGCCAGAGGCACTGAGGCAGCAGAGCAACCTTGTATGTGATTTTACATTTCACATCAAAAAAATCAATCAAATGAATTTGTATGAAGTGAATATTGTGCCAAATAATTGTGCAAACAACAACAAACCCCCTTTCAGCCTATCGTTTTAGTTTTTCGGATCTCAACCATCTCAACCATCATTATCACACAGCAGAGAGCGGTTTCTAGTAGTACAAGAGGGTTACTTTAGTTAGAAAGGCTTCACAACATGCCAAATTATTATTTTTTTGTGTCCTATAGGTGTGAGTTTATCTTTACATGGGTCTGAGCCCAAGCGGCGGAGCCCCAGACGACGCAGAGTCCCGCTGCAGCCATCGGCCTCAGGCTACAAGGCAGCGGTCAGACCTCTCGCCTTGCCTTTCTGTGGAAAAGCAGACATCATGGAGGAATCATCGTCTAAAGCCGAGGACTCCAGCACTGATGTGCCTCCCCTTGGTGAGACCCGGCACTTTCTGTACAATTTAAGAATGGCTTGGAAGTAAAGAGCTTAGTCCTGTGTGTGTGCACTTTAAAGTGGAGCACGTTAATGTCTCAGATGTTGGTTGAGACTAAAATAGAGCTAACAGGAGGGTGAATATTGGAAATCATTGGGTGGCCAGAAATATAACTTCAAATAGTTATGAGCTAATGTTGCTCAGCGTTATTACTTACACTCTGTTCATCTGTTCTCCAGTTGTGAAGGATGTTAATGTGCTTCTTGAGAGAGAGAGGTCAGAGGGCATCAGCAGCCCATCCAGAGACGATGACTCTACACTGCTAAACCAGGGAACCAACAGCAGCATCCTTGAAGACAACACAAAGTCCGATTCTGGCCTCCCAGAGGTCAGTGTTGAAAATATTATTCTCTGAGGCTCCCTGAGTTCATTGCTCCTTTCATCCCACTGAAGATAAACGCCAGCGTTGAGCAGGATTAGTTTATAGTGGTGTGTTTAGAGACCACATAAGTCGTTTGTACAGGCAGCTTATTAAGACCCATATTTCTGGTTATTGTGGTGGAGACCACTAGTGGCCGGAGTAAATATTGCGGGAGCAAGGGAGGAAGTGACGTAGTAAAGAGCACCAAAGTCTGTGTAGGGAGTTGGTCGTGGTGGATGGGTTAAACAAACAAAGGCCTTTGTTTGTGTCCAGTGTCCGGTGTGAAACTGTCAAAGTTGACTTATTTTAACTTGCATACCTAAGTTAACTTGTAAGTTAAGTTACATAGGTACAGTAACTATGTCAGATACTTGCATATGAAACTGAAGTTACATAACAGACATATTTGAACCCAAACACAGGACTTTGACCGCTGTTTGTGTCCTGTATAAAAACCAAAAGTCTCTGTTGACTCATTTCAACTTACATACCTATACCTATTCCCGTAAGTTAATTTACTACAAACATACTTATTTTAACTCAAATGACAATCTTTTTCTAAACCTAACCAAGTAGTTTTGTTGCCTAAAGCTAACCAAGCTGCAACAGTTTGTCAGCATTGACCTGCAAGAACGTGTTGATCTTCTGCAACAATAGGGATGCTAATTTCAGATACGCTCCTGTGGGTCGTATTAGAGCGTAGGAACAACCGACCCACAGGGATTCTGGTTTCCAAACACACCATTGTACTCTGTATGAGAAAGTTGGATTATCTTCATAACACACCCGTAGAATGGAGCATTGGTGTGTGTTTCTTTATAAGGCTATTTTACATCAACTTCCATCCTATCTGTGTTCTCTATTGGCTCCTAGAAACACCAGAACCTGCACAACCCGCTCCAGCAGCCTTATTATGTTCAATGTTCCTCGAACCAACACTGTGTTTGGTGAAAGGGCTTTTAAATATTTAGCGCCCCTATCTTGGAATAAACTACAGGATCATTTCAAACTGGAATCCCTCATCAGCATGGACCATTTCAAAAGCAGGATTAAGGACTTTTTAAATACAATTTGCACATGTACCGTCTCTGAGCACTGATCTGCTTTTTTATTTTTAATGCCGTTTTATTTTGTTGATTTATCATGTTAAGTTGTGTGTCATGTTTAGTTGTTTGTTGTTTTGGTTTTAAACGTGAAACTTGTATGTTTATGCTGCCGTCTTGGCCAGGACTCCCTTGGAAAGGGATTTTAAATCTCAATGGGATTATTCCTGGTGAAATAAAGGGTTATACAAATGTGGTCGTATTGGTTAGAGGACTTGTGCTATTCATCTATCCGTGATAAACGATGGTCAGTAACTATTTGTTTCTGATTCTCTTTCTGTTATCTGTCAATCTGTCAGGGGAGGAGTAAGTCCAGCGGCCTCTGCTTCAGTGATGGAAAGAGTCGCATTGACTACATCCTGGTTTACAGGAAGTCCAGCTCGCAGTCCGAGAAGAGGGAGATATTTGAGCGAAACATCCGTGCGGAGGGCTTACAGATGGAAAAGGAGGTAAAGAAAATGTAGACAAGCTGCTTGTTTCAAGGGTTCAGCTAAATCATCATGTCAGTACTGGCCTTCTTTTGAAATACAGATATTAGCAGTTCTGTGTCGAGTAAGACTAGAAACATTTAGAACATCGAAAGAGTCTTTGTATGGTTTTAGTAAGGCAGAGTAACAATCTCTCCTCTTGCTTAGCAACATATTTCTCGGGGTTCATATAAGAGACAAATCACATTACACAATGACATCCTTTAAAATATTAAATGCAACTTTATAATACATATTATAATAATAAAAGTGTTTCATTAACATGTACAGCTTGGGAGCTAGAAAATATTTATATTTTTGAAATTTCCAGCAGTTCAATTCAATAAATTTTATTTATAGTGCCAAATTATAACAAAAGTTATCTCAGGACACTTTACAAACTAGGTAAAGACAACACTCTATGACTTATTTATGATTTACATAGACCCAACAATTCCCCCGTAGAGTACGGTGGCAACGACAACCCTCACTATTACAGGCAGGAACGTCAGACAGACCCAGCTCTGTGGAGGATGGACATCTGTCTGCACCGGTTGGGGAGGAAGAAAAGGAGAGAGAAAGAGAGTAAAGATGGACAGATGGAAAGAGAGAGACAAGGACAGACACAAAGACAGAGACAGACACACTTACAGTAACTATAATAATATCTATAGTAATGTGAATATGACTTATATGTTAGGGCAGAATGCTGTTAATACAGCAGAATAGTAGAAACAAGCACAGCTAAGGTGATAGATTATAATAGTAGCAGGAAGCGTCATGCAGGACCTCAGCAGCATGCACCACCACCATCAGCAGAGACATGCGAGACGACAAAGCACAAACAACTCCGGGGAAGAAGTTGAATTAGTAACATGCATTGATGAGACATGAATGAGAGGAGAGAAGCTCAGAGTATCTTGAAAAGTATTATCCCCCGGCAGACTAGGCCTATAGCAGCATCATTAAGCAGAACAAAATCAGCTTAAAAATAACAACATTGCTAAGGGCTCGTAAGCCGTGGCTGTAAGCTTTATCAAAAAGGAAAGTTTTAAGTTTACTCTTAAATATGGGGATACAGGGCAGAAGCTTTGATCCTGAAGAACGGCTTTTCTTATCCCATCAGTACTCTGTGTTCAGTGTCAGAGCAGAAATAGACACTTCTCTGAAAAGTGATGACTGCAAATAAACACAAAGCTAGGAGTCAGGATTCTTTAGTGACGAAGAATTAGCTTTGCTGTAATTACTTTTGCAGACCTGCAGCTGCATCACAGTGTCGTCTCTAGTCTTATGCTCAGTCCAATTAACAATGAGATCAAGATCTCATCAAGATCTCATTTCCAGTAAACCAGACTAGGCGTAAAGTAGCACCTTCTTAAGCAGCCAGGGCAGTCCGGCAAAATGGAGATTAGCCGTTTACTAACAGGACTGTTAACGGCAGTACTAAAGACAGCACAATAAAGGGAATTTTAGGGATTTGGAGCTTGCAAACTTATAAAACCTAATGAAATAGTCTAGGTGATAATTATGAGAGAGCTTCTGCCAACTTGCTCATGCGTTGGTGATCCCAATGGCCAGAATATTGAATGTTCTGAGCCTTTGTGCCTGCTATTACATGGTCTGACAGCCTGTTGTTGTTAAGTGCTACTGTGGTGTTGGTTGGTGAGCCACCACTCATTGAGCCAAAACAAAGCTAATAGCCATTTTCCCCTGCTGCTACTATTTGTGTATATTAAAGCTATAAAATTTTCATCTAGTTTATTGTCTGTAAAGTTACTATCTATCAAAGAGTGAGTTAAAACAATCGTGAGTGATCACATGACCCACAAAGGAACTTGTACTTGCCTCTTTGCCAAGTAATAATCTGTGTGTCTGTGGAGACATTCCTTTGCTAAATGTTAATGACTCTGCTCACAGCAGTGTGCCAGGTGGGGCTCGTCACTGCTTATTATGCTACGTTCACTTGTAATACAAAATAGGGAACTTTGAACTTCTGAGTCAGACTTGTAGTTAGGGCAGAAGTGTAATAGGAACATGTGTGTGTATGGATTAAAGAGGGTAAAATAAAGGGGACCGACTGGAAGTAGAGAGGTGAATGTCTGTCAATAAAGTTTACAAAAGAGCAATTTTTTTTTTTAAAGTCAAGACACATGACAAGATGGAGGGCTCTGAAGAACAAGTTCACCTGCAGTTACATCTTACTGCCAAAGAGGCCGCTAGAAACAACCTATCTCAAATCTTATGGATTATGACTTTAATCTGCCGATGCACTAGCATTAAGGTCATCACTACCTTGAACAGGCAGGAGAAAACAATGGTTCTCCTTGTGTATGTTTCTTGCATGATGTCACTGTTAGTTTAAGGTCTTTTTCCAGTTAGATCCTGATTCATGTACCTCTAGACTGACTCCTACTCTATCAGTTAGGACAAACAGCTGAAGAAGAGCAGCACACAGCAAACATATTGAGTTAAATAGATGTTGATGTCGCTGCCTGCATCAAGATGATATTTTGTAATCCCTCTTATTTTACTATCTGATCTTCTTTGCAAAAGTGAAATTGTGTGTGGTTTCTTTCCAGGCCTCTTTAACAAACAGTGACGTGATATTTCTGAAGCTTCATGCACCATGGGATGTTCTGTGTCGCTACGCAGAGCTCATGAACATTCGCATGCCTTTTAGGTGAGACAACAAACAACTCAAAGGTGTCCTGTGGATTTTTCTTGTAAACAAATAAAAGTTTTGTTTAAATATAGTAAGTCGTGCCAAAAGTCCAAAAAATGTTTTAAATGCATTTTCTTCCAGTTAAATTTGTATGCCTCCACACCACAGCATTCTGTTTTCAAGTTGTCCGTCCATCATGTGAACACGATATCTCAAGAACCCCTGGACGGATTTTCTTCAAATTTGGCACAAATGTCCACTAAGACCCAAGACTGAATTATATTATGGAGGTCAAAGGTCAAGGTCACTGTAACCTCGCATCTGTCCCATTCTTGTGTATGCAATATCCCAGGAACGTCTTGACGGATTTTTTTCAAATTTGGCACAATGTCCACTTCAACTCAATGATGAATTTATTAGATAAAATGTTTTTAGGTAAAATGTCGAGGTCACTGTGACCTGGGCTAATTATGACAACATTTTGCACAAATCCTTAACAGGATGAAACGTTGGTGATTGTTTAGATCTTCTGTGCTTGAGATGTTAAAGGTGTGCGTAAAGCATCCACTTTTCACCACTTAAGTTTCCACTTCATATATTTTGTCTGGACCGTTTGGATGTAAACTGCTACTTAACCAAACTGCTATTTGGTAGTTCTAATTTAGTCTTCTTCACTATCTATGTAAGTTAATTGCATGGACTTTGTGTAAAGATGGACCACTTGACACCTCCCCAAAAGTGAAGCCAAAGCATCTCGATGACCCCCTAGTGACTAAACCCCACCCCCTTCATGTTAGCGGCTGAGACACGGGCGAAACTAATAAGTCAAAGTACACCATGATTGACAACTGTGACTTGCAACTGGTGTATGAGACAGATTTTGATACCGCAGCTTCATTTTTGTACAGTGAGAGGAAGTGGAGATGGACGATGTATATATATGGTGCTTTTACACGATACAAACAAAACAGGAGACCATTCATAAAAACGTTGCTCCATAAAGTGGTTGTAGAACTCCAGTGGTTAGCTTTAATGTTTGTATTATTCGTAGTATTATAAGGTTTATTTATATCAGGAAAGCTAGTGATGATAAACCAAATAGCTAAACTGAAACAGTGACAGTAACGGTAATATCGGTTAGCGGTAGTTACATTAATTTATGTTACTGTCCTCTGATCAGTACTTTGTACTAAGGTAATTATTCCTACATATTCCAGGAGGAAAATCTATTTCATGCACCGACGGCCCAAGTTCATGAGCAGGTGAGTGTTCAGTCAAAGAGTCAACATGAGATCTGACGAAGCAGGACTCTTCTCCGGCAGCTATAACACAAACTTTAATTACAGGATGGAAAAGCGCATCAACAAGTTCCGTGGCTGGCTACCCCGTAAGCCCATGAAGTTTGACAACGAAACTCTGCCCGACCTGGAGGAGAACGAGAGCTTTACCGCCCCCTTCAGTCGATCAAGGATACATCAGTGAGTGTTCATGGAACCACCCGCAGAAATGACTCGAACTTTGTCTAACACATTTCCATTTCCTTTTTTGTGCTTTTGCCACTTGAAATTCTTGCTGTTGCTTCTCTCATATAAATTGACACACACACACAAACACACACACACACACACGCACACACACACACACACACACACACACACACACACACACACACACACACACACACACACACACACACACACACAATATCATTCACAGCAGACATATTTGTAATAACTGGTTGGTTTCACTGCAGTTTCATCATCCACAACAAAGAGACTTTTTTCAACAATGCCACCAGAAGTCGTATCGTCCACCACATCCTCCAGCGGGTCAAATATGAGGAGGGTAAAAATAAGATGGGTGAGTCTTTCCCGCATTTTGACAAATTCTAGGAAAATGGAGGCCACAGAGAATATTCAGTGTGTGCAGACCGAGAACACATTGAGCTGCCATTGTATTGAGTACAATTTTTTTTTATTTCAAAATTGATATTTAAAGTATTGAAAATGAGGAATTATTGAGAAGCACTGTGTATATCTTTATTTTCTTTGTCTTTGTCCAACTACATCTTTACTTTTTGCTGCTTTAGGTTCAAATGTTTGTATCTTTTGGTTCAATAAAGGGATTAACAATAGTCTGGGCCTGCTGGCTGCTTTGATTAAATTGGAACCAACTGGACTATGTCACTTGTTCAGATTTATTCCATGCAACCCATGTAACCTAATCCTAAACTACTTTACAGTATTAACATTGTTCCGTTGCTTCACTGTTCATACATGCAGCCACAGTCAGGAGCATTTCTGTCTTTTCACACATGCCATAGCAATGCTGAAAAAGATGGGGGCAGTGAGGTTATGAGGTGGGAAATTGGCGGTAAACATTTATATCGTTATCGAGTATCGCTCCCTGCTACCATTGACACAGAACCCCAAACAGGAAATGTTCCTGAACGTTTCAAGGATAGACTGTATGTGTGAAAAAGAGAACAAAAGCATACAGTAGCTAACTGATACAAGGCATGTTGTTGTGCTAATTCATTGACCATTTTCGAACAGTTCATATTCGAACAGTAATTTGTATTTTGAATAAAAACACAGCCCTACCTGATACACTGCCTAACTTCAGTTTCTCTGCTTTCATGACTCTGTTTTTGATTCCAGGGCTTAATCGTCTTCTGAACAATAGTTCTTATGAAGCAGCTTTCCCTCTTCATGAGGTAATTTGATTGATTATAGTTTAGTTTAGTTTATGTTGTTTATTTGTGTCAGGGAACATGTTTAAAGATACATTAGTTACATTGTGTAAAAAGATGTTTTGTACCAGATTCTATCTAAAAGTTCATTTCCATATGCAGTCCCTGGGCAGGTAAATGCAATAGAAAACACACACACACACACACACACACACACACACACACACACACACACACACACTGATCTCTATTAAGCCATTCATTCATTTAATTATGTCCCCTGCTTTCTGTGTCATGTATGTGGTTGTATATTCTGTGTATTCATTTCATGATACAAATGTTTCTCCATGTTTGGACCTTAACAGGGGAGCTACCACAGCAAGAACTCCATCAGAACACACGGAGCAGAGAACCATCGGCACCTGCTGTACGAATGTTGGGCCTGGTGGGGGGTTTGGTACAAGTACCAACCACTGGACCTCATCAGGTAACTACATTTAAAATGGAAACATGATGACTGGTAGCAGTTATACATCATTACCTTCATCTTGATGTTTTTTAAATTACAACTCAGAACAAGCTGACTCTGAATAGATGTTTAATGCGACAGACTGCAGTTTTTCGCAGCTGCTTTCCAAACTGTCAGGATAAAAATCTGCTGTTTTACCAAATACAGTATATTTTTATATTGTATGTATTATCAAGCACACCTAAACTCATTCCTCTTGTGCTCTGCCGTTGTTTCAGGCGGTATTTTGGGGAGAAGATCGGTCTGTACTTCGCCTGGCTCGGATGGTACACAGGGATGCTGTTTCCTGCAGCTCTGGTCGGCCTCTTGGTATTCCTGTATGGCGTCTTCACTCTGGAGCACTGCCAGGTCAGGTAAACACACCTCCTCTCTTTTCTAATAAAAAGAAGCGTCCCCAGAGCTGGTAGTTGCATGATATTTGCAGCATTTTAGAAATCTTTTTAAAGAGTTTTAGAAGAACAAGCCTCGGTTTGGGCTGCACAAGTGCTCAGTAAGTACAGATCAGATAGACCAATGGTTCCCAACCAGTGTGCTTAAGAAATTCCAACTTTTCTTCTCACTTAACACTATACCACAAGCAATAGTGTCCCCGCGACAGTCTGTCGTACTGCCGTAGGTAATTTCAAGGCCTTTACATACCAGGGGGCATTTTTTAAATATTTTTCTTAAAACTGTGATTCTCATGAGTGGTTTCACACAGGACGCGATTATAACACGGTGGAAAAGCAATGTTATTTTCTTCCAGATCAAGGTTGAATTTTCAACCAATCAAGTTGTTTTGTATAAGGATGAGGATTATAATCAACAACCCAGAAGTCTGCTGTTAGACCTCATACATCCATTGACTCCTTCAAACTCGACAAAGGCAGCGCAGATAGCTTCACCTTTTCTGTTTTAACCTATCAAAATGAAAGCTCTAGACACACACTATGTAGTTGACTGTTTATTAGAAGAACATGACTTTAACAACTCAGATAAAAAAGTTGCATCAGTATGGGGTTTTATTATGTTGCTTGAATGTTGCTGGACATTTTAATTCCAACTGCAGTTTGATGGGCTACATGTTGTTTTCCAGTAAAGAAATCTGCCAGGCCACTGACGTCATCATGTGCCCCATCTGTGACCAGTACTGCCCCTACCTGAGACTGTCAGACAGCTGCATTTACGCCAAGGTACTGTGACCATAGCAACGGGACAAAATATTCCCAACCGTTGTCTGCACTTTGTTATTCTACTCATGGAAAATGTGTTATGAGCGAACTATGTGTACCAATATGTAACTTTTATTCTCAATGATTAATCCCGTGAAGCACACAGTTAGTTTAGGTCCATTCTGATGTGTTTGATTCAGAAATATAGTGCTCAGTAGTGAAGTGCTTGAAGCTAAACTGAATAAACATTAACTATGAACTTCAGCTAAATTGTGTTTCTATCTACCGTATTTTCCGGACTATAAGTTGCAGCAGAGTATAAGTCGCACCAGCTAAAAATTGCAAAATGAAGAGGAAAAAACATATAGAAATCGCACTGGACCATAAGTCGCATTTTTTGGGTCCATGGTCTGATAGCGAAGCAGTTTCTCGCTCACTCTAAACTTTCTTCCTGCTGCTCGATTACAGTTTTCCTCTCCAACGGTACAGGAGTAAGAGGAGTGGCAGATACTGGCACACAAGTCTAAAGCACCCTCTCGCGGCTGTCAGTGTGAATAAAAAAGTATTAAGTAACACCTAAGTATAAGTCGCAGGACCAGCCAAACCATGAAAAAAAAGTGTGACTTATAGTCCGGAAAATAATAATTGTTTACATCATGTCAACTTCCTATCTTTTTCTCAGGTCACCCATCTCTTTGACAATGGCGCCACTGTTTTCTTTGCTGTATTCATGGCTGTTTGGGGTACGTCGAACGGCTCACATTTCTGCACAAACTTTCTAGGTGTTACTCCTCAGAAAAACACTCTAGATGTAGCCAATTAAGGGCGCGCTCACACTATCCTCCCGGACCGAGACCCGGACTTTAGGGTACTTGTCCCCCCTCCCTCTCCCCCCCGCGCCCCAGCCCCGTTTGTACTCACACTACCAGGGCCTCGGCCAATACTTCTTGCTGTCCATACGCCTTCAAGCCGTAACACGTCACACGCATTGATCGCGTGTGTGTGGCTTTGTTTACAAATCTTTCCACAGACAGTTTTTGTGCGTCTTGTCGACTGTTTTTGAATATTTTCATCCGACCAAATCAGCAGGCGGACATAACGCTACTGCCGTAGGGCTCGTGCTCGTGCGCGTACACGTGCGCACGCTCGTGCTCGTACATGTGCAAACGGCTCCGCTAAAGCCCACCTATTTCAATCGGGCCATGGCGGCCCAGCTGGCCCCAGTTGAGCGCGGAGCGGGTGCGCTCACACTACTTAAAGGTACTAGACTTTAGCTGAAAAACCGGTTTTGGCCGCGGCCAAAAGGATAATGTGATCACGCCCTAATACTGCATTGGTTTCCCTTGGGGGCAGCACAACAAGCGCAAAAAAACATTGACATTTTATCACCTTAGAAAGTTCATTGGGCTAACACATCCCTAATTACCGAGTGAGTCAATCCCGATAGAGCCACATGTTTAAATGCCCAATTACAGCAGAAATAATGGGATTTAACGATACACTAAACTCAAAATTTGATACGACTCACAAAATGATTATTTTCATACACAATTTCTCGTCTTTCTTTTTTTGAATGAAAGAATTATTATTTCTGAGGTATAAAACCGCAAAACAGTGCATATTTTCTTTTCTTTGTTGAAACTGAAAATATGTTTTGCTTTAAATAACAATGAACGTGATATGAATCTATTTTTTTTATCCTTTTGGTAATATTTAATTCCCTAGTTCATGGCAACTGTACGGTGTGTGTGTGTGGGGGGTTATCTTTATATAACCCTCCCTTTTCAATTATGAGAAATAACTATTAAGTCTTAAAGTTCTTCATAATTCAGGGTGTGAATTGGAGTGACTGGTGGGTCATTCAGCCCGCCTCAACTCCATCCATTTATATATGCTAGTTACACACCCAGCATATATAGCAATTGCTGTATAGTATTTATTCTGAGTAGTGTTTACATCTACCCGCTGACTATAAATCTAATATCCACTCTTTTAGCTGTTTAGCTGCGTAGCTTTTGTTTGGTGCTGGGCTGGCAGCTTACAGTGGGTTTATCTGAGCTTTATTAGTTTACTGAAAACAGCTGTACTCTACTGCTGGAAGTGACACTGATGAGAGCCATGAGACTGAACCAAAACATTAGAGGTGCAGGCTGTGAAACCAAAACAATGAGCTGAAAGATGCTAAAAGGGGGAGTTGCTGAATTGGGGGATAATTCTCTGTGTTGCTGTCCCTATGATCAATACCTTCCACATCAGACATAGACATTTCACCCGTTGTTTGTTTAAAAATATTAATTAGTGCAGATGTAACTTAACTTTTTAATATTATTAGAGGTCTCAAAAAGCATTTCATATACTGAGCCTGAGTCAGTGCTGAACAAGGTCCCAGTTGAGCGCGGAGCGGGTGCGCTCACACTACTTAAAGGTACTAGACTTTAGCTGAAAAACCGGTTTTGGCCGCGGCCAAAAGGATAATGTGATCACGCCCTAATACTGCATTGGTTTCCCTTGGGGGCAGCACAACAAGCGCAAAAAAACATTGACATTTTATCACCTTAGAAAGTTCATTGGGCTAACACATCCCTAATTACCGAGTGAGTCAATCCCGATAGAGCCACATGTTTAAATGCCCAATTACAGCAGAAATAATGGGATTTAACGATACACTAAACTCAAAATTTGATACGACTCACAAAATGATTATTTTCATACACAATTTCTCGTCTTTCTTTTTTTGAATGAAAGAATTATTATTTCTGAGGTATAAAACCGCAAAACAGTGCATATTTTCTTTTCTTTGTTGAAACTGAAAATATGTTTTGCTTTAAATAACAATGAACGTGATATGAATCTATTTTTTTTATCCTTTTGGTAATATTTAATTCCCTAGTTCATGGCAACTGTACGGTGTGTGTGTGGGGGGGGTTATCTTTATATAACCCTCCCTTTTCAATTATGAGAAATAACTATTAAGTCTTAAAGTTCTTCATAATTCAGGGTGTGAATTGGAGTGACTGGTGGGTCATTCAGCCCGCCTCAACTCCATCCATTTATATATGCTAGTTACACACCCAGCATATATAGCAATTGCTGTATAGTATTTATTCTGAGTAGTGTTTACATCTACCCGCTGACTATAAATCTAATATCCACTCTTTTAGCTGTTTAGCTGCGTAGCTTTTGTTTGGTGCTGGGCTGGCAGCTTACAGTGGGTTTATCTGAGCTTTATTAGTTTACTGAAAACAGCTGTACTCTACTGCTGGAAGTGACACTGATGAGAGCCATGAGACTGAACCAAAACATTAGAGGTGCAGGCTGTGAAACCAAAACAATGAGCTGAAAGATGCTAAAAGGGGGAGTTGCTGAATTGGGGGATAATTCTCTGTGTTGCTGTCCCTATGATCAATACCTTCCACATCAGACATAGACATTTCACCCGTTGTTTGTTTAAAAATATTAATTAGTGCAGATGTAACTTAACTTTTTAATATTATTAGAGGTCTCAAAAAGCATTTCATATACTGAGCCTGAGTCAGTGCTGAACAAGGTCCCAGGGTATGGAAGGTGCAAACAGAGAGTTTGTGATGGGTTCATATTCTTCAAATGCTGCAGACACAGGAGGAGATGAAGCAGCAGCACCATCGTCACATAGCTGATAGCGAAAAATGTCTACATGTAGAGATGAGGGGGCTGAGGAAAGAAAAGAAAAGAAAAATAGACAAGAAAGTTAAAAAAAATGTTCTTTTACTTCAACTTAAGGTGACTGACAAGGCCATTTTCAAATTGTTGCTGATGCTGCTTCTAGAACTTTATTCCATGCCATCTGAACATAATTTAATCTCAATAATATGGAAACAAAATATGTTTCAAAATCGGGCCTGGAAACATGAAATATGTTGATATTACATTTTAGCTGCATCCTGCTTCTTTCTGTTGGTGAGTTAATGACGTGTTTCTTTAAAACCCACTCGTAAAGTTTCTCTTTTTTCTTTTTTCTATGATCAATGATGAAACTTTGTTTTTAATTCTTAAAATGAAAATACTAACTTAAACAAGAACAAGCAGTAAAGGAAAGCAAAAGCTCACCAATGAGTTTCCCTTCAGTCTCCGGTTGTTTGAGAGCCTCCTTTACTCTGTTGTCAAATCGCCAACATTTCAGCATGATGAACAGAGCTAAACACAGCTGGAGGGCAAATGTCAACACGCCCAGAACGATTATGGTGTTGTTAACTGTTGAGGACAGAAGGGTTCAGAGTTCATGTGGTTTTATAGGTTAAGGCAGGACAATCTATTTAAGATAAACATGCATGTTCTTTTCATTGTTCTATTGAGTACTTAGTCCCTTATAAACTTGACTCCCAGTGCCATCAGGCACTTTAATAATGTACGGGGGTTTCAAATGTAATGTAGCAAAAAGCTTCAATTCATAAATCAAAAGTGAGGATATGTTAGAATTGTTTAATTTATGAGACAGTTAGTGTTGTCAGAATTGTTTAATTTATAAGACAGTTAGTGTTGTGGCTCTCACACTATGGTATATCTACTAACGAAAGCAGTGCAGGCCCTGTTGCATTAGTGTGTTAATAATTCAGACAGAGACATATTCAGACAATGTCCTCATCACAGTGGAAACGCTATCAGTTTCAAGTATAAATGTTTTATTCCAAATTGCAGATATACTGGGGCTAATGTTACTGTGAGTCAAAGCAAAGTTGAACAACGGAGAAAACAAGACAAAAAGTTCTAGAAGTGTAAAACAAATTTAGCGCAAAACTTGGTTTAAATGTGAGAGTTTTACAAATACTTTGCCAAAATCTTTGTCTGACATACATGCATACTACTCATACCACTGTCATACCACTTTGGCAGACTAGATCTCTCCTGTATTTTTACTCCAGTGACTTTTGTTGGAAATGTTACAGTACCAGTTGAAGATAGTTGTGGTGTTGACTCCCAGTAGATGACCTCGGGCTGAGTCAGGTTTTGGTTCTGGAGAAATCCCATCAGTCAGATCCCTCACTGCTCCAGGAGCATCCCTGGGCGGTCGGGCAGAGGCATTGTTTACTTACACTTACATCCTGGCAATTATTATCTAAGGGATTATGCCCGAGGTGTCCGTTATCAGGAATTAATGGATGACAGGGAGGCCATTAATTCCTGATAATGGACACCTCGTTGGGCATTGTCCTGCTTATATTTATAAGAAAAAAATTAAGACCATTCATTCATAAATGAATGTGTCTTGCAATAAAATCTAAAGTTTTCTCAAGCCATAACTGAAACAATCATTCCTATCCTATAATGTTCTAATGCAATTATTACATTCACGGCTCCGGTAAATAGGACAGACCTTAGATACGACTTCGCGACGGGAGATATTCCTAATCCGCTCAGCCCACAGAACCCCAGCTTTGAGTCAGAAGGCTAACGGTATGCTAGCAAGATACAATAACACTGTGTATGGTGGAGAAACTTGAAATATAATTTGACAGTATGTTTAACGACAACACAAGTTAGCTATTGAGTCAAGTCACCGTCCTTAAGATCTTCACGTTACTGGCGGCGACAGCCTGTAGTAGCGTGTTGAACAGCAAATGGGATGTGAGATCGCTGTGATACAAAGTTCAGAGGGGCAGTGCAAACTTACTTTTTGCAGCTTTTGTGTTAAAGTCTCCATCATTTAGTGTGTAAAGAAGATGTTCAGATATTTAAACGATAAATATGGCTTTGACTGCGTCGGTTACTATGGTTACTCATTTTTAGATACAGAATGACACTGTGTAGAAAGCACATTCACTTAGAAAGGTGAACAGACAGTTTCACTGGAACTACTTAGTAGAATTATTATCAGGAATTAATGTGCAGCCGGAAACAGAATCAATCAAGTATTTACCCAGACCATAATGTAAAGTTTTCTAATGCATAAACTAAAAGGCTCAAATCTGTATTATATTTGGTCTGAGTTAATGTTACAAACAGTTCTGAAAACCAAGGCTGTGCGTAAAGAGGTGCAAACAGCCTTCTCACAGGGAGCAAATGACGAAGGGATGAATATTTCATGTTGTGTATTCACTGAGTATATAAAACCAACATGCCCTGGCAGATTGTTGTGCATGAAAAAATATATATTTTATTGAAAAATATTCAGGCAAAGATCTAAGTAAGGTGCTATCATAAAGACAATATAATCACGTCAGTGTGATATATATTTAAAAAAAGATCTGGAGTGAAAAGGCCAAATGCTAACTTTAATTATCTGAGTCTTATCTTGTCTACAACATAACTTTTTAAACCTTTAATAAGTTACAGACCTCTAAGCATAGTGCAAATGTGCAAACTGAAGTCATGCAGCCCAATGAAAAACAAGGTTGAAAGGATATAGTTAATTGGTGTTGAATAGCACCATATCAAATGTAAGTTGCAACTTGTCATTCACTGCAAAAGACCGAAAACTATAGAAAACAGCTAAAGGAAAATATAGTAATAAAAGTATTAAAATAGGATAAAACATCAGACAAAACAAAAACAACTGTATGGTTGCAAAAACACCCCACAGAAGAATAAAAGATCTGAGTTTGTTCAAAGATACAGTATTTCAAATACAAAACAAGATATATGCGTACATACGGTATATAAAACATAACACACTGAGATTGACACACAATAATCTGACTATATCAGGCGTTTGTAGAAGTAACCAGTAAAGAATGTAGTAATGAAGCTGCTGTAATGAAGCTGCTTTCACAGCTGCACAGCTGCAATCTGAGTAAAAGTACTGAAAGTATTCCGGTTTAAAGAAAAGTCTGAAAGAAATGCACTAATGTACTGACCTTACGGTAACTGCTTCTTGGACGCTGTTATTGCTGCTCTCCAAATGTATTTTGGGGTTCAACTGCAGCAGAGAATCAGCTCAAATCCCTTCATTAAGGTTCCTCAGAAGTGTGCTCCCCTGCTGGCTCCACATGGGATCTTGGCCCTTCTTAGACCTTCACATTCAAAGCATGTTATCCAACAGGGATGTTGACACGATAGAGAAAATAAACTACAAGAATTAGTTTGAAAGGCTCAGAATAAAAGCCTCAGAGTTCAGTGGAGAGGCGGGTTTACATGTGTGCAATAAGTAAGCTATAAAGGACTTTGCTCAACAAAAACTACCCTCCATGCATGAACACTGTGTCTATGTGGCCTGTGACAGTGTTAAGCCAGTCTGATGATCTTGGCATTAATACAGCTGGTTTCACTGTTTCTTACACGTCAGTCAGCATTGAGTCATCACAAGCAATAAGACCATTTTCTTTCCCTTTCTCAAAGGTGGAGTCTGCGATTGTGATCCAAAATCCAAGATCCAAGATCCGAAAATTAAGAGAATATACTATAATATAATAATAAAATATCTCCTCATGGTCCGCTAGCTGTCCATTCTGTTTGTGCTGTAAATAAAATCCAGTGTTCATACACAGCCCTGGCTCTGTAAATGGGTGACAAATAATGTTCCTCGAACCGAGTCACACAACACTATTCTTGCTTGTGCACAGGACAGGGACATACTGTATAAAGAGGAAGGCAGTGGGAGCAAGAAGGAGCGCTGACGGGATTGGTATATAATTGGATATTAAGTTATATCAACAATGAAAAATCAACAGTCTTTCTCCAGTATCAAAATCCAGTTGGTCTTGTTTTTTGTATTAATGAATTGTCTTATGCTTTCTAAGTAATCCGAGTAAATGTCACGTACCTTGTCTCAATAAGCAACTTTGTCTTTATGAGTTCTTTTTAACATAAGGGGCTTATCTGTGAAACATCCACTTTGGGGCTAGGAGCCTCATTTTTGCATCAATAAGCTTAACTAGATTGCTTGTAATGAGTCGATCTCGTTTTCATGTGCTATAATGACAGCATACATACAGGCTTATTTCATGATAGCAAAAAAAATTGACTGACTTCTCCGGCAGCCAAGTTTTCTCGTTTTAGGCGCAAGCATTATTATATCGAAAGTCTGGCCTTAAATGTGATAGAGCATTTTTGCAGTGTGGTAAATTGAAACTCATGTGAGTCACTGTTATTGGTTTCAATGGTTTCCCTGTAGGGCATTGAAAAATCAAAGGTCTTTGTGCCAACCTAGTAAAATATTACCTTTTAATGTTTGCCAGTGTTGGCAGCTTGCTCCAATAGACTTACAGCATTTTAAATAATGTTATTAAAGACCCCCTCCGATCGAAAACTCAAGTTTCCAACCTTGTTATTATGTCTATATGGTGTTTATTATATGCTACAAATGACTCTGGATTCAGACGTCCAGGGTTTCATACATTAACTACGGAACCAATCCTAACACGTGGCTGGGGCATTTCATAGTGTAACTATTATGGCAGTAGTGGTTAGGTCCAGAATTTCTCAATGAGGGAGAAGAGTAGATATGCTTTCAGCCCTTTTTCAGAGTTTTTTTTTTACTATTTTGTGGGTGAACCATGTTAAAATATAGAGTGATGCGGGGGTGACATATTTTTGTAGGCTGACCGAGCACCTTTATGGAAATGTTCATGAATTTTTTGTTCAGCAAGATAATCTTCACAATTAAACCCCACTTTCATTATTTTTGAAGCGTAAATGCAATCAGTAAAAAAAGTAAAAAGCTAGGTGTGAGAAAAGCAGGTTTGGAACCTAATGCAGGAAACTAATGAGGAAGCCGCAGGCAGGTTTGCAATTGTTTAATGAAGAGAAAATAAACTTACAGGTAGTCAAAAACTAAAAATAATACTGAATAAAAAAATAAAAACTTCTACACACAGGAAGAGATAATGATGAACAGACAATGACAAAGGCTAATACACAGGGAACCCATTAACTTACAAAATAAAACAGGAAATAGTTAACATGAATGACAGAATAAATAGAAGGCAACCCAAAAAACAGAAACCAAAGCTTAGAAACTAAACCCTCTAGAACGCTGGAATAAACAATGACACTAATAGACAGTAACTCAAAAAAAAGCCAAATGTAGGGAAAGTCTTAACAAAAAGTCCAAAGGCCTCTGGCCATGCGTAACATCAAGACATACCCACTCCCTGAAGTTCCCCTCAGCTCTACGGAGCCTTTTAATGTCTTTTACCAGACCTAGCTTTTTCAATGATATACAGTATGCTGTAACGATATATAACTGTATATGGCAGACACATAGAGTAAGTAGTTAGCACAATTGAACCACCACATATTTGTCTGCCAGCAGTGTGACAAGGCACTGAGCGTAAACGCTGCACGTTTAGAGTTTTTCCTGGTCACCGAATGTTCAACTTTGGGTAAAAAGCATAGACTGTATAAAAAATGGACGTAGCATACCCGTCTGGGTCCGTTCTCTCAACTTGATCCAATAGTACTTGCCTACGGGGGTCGCCATCTTGTCAGATTTTGACTCTGCCTTATTTCCTCTTACCAAAAAGGGCATTGATGTAACGTTGTGGGGAGGGAGATTTGCCATGTGGCTGACGTATACCTCAGAGCCAAAGTGAGGGCCAGCGGCTAGCTGTCACTCAAGAGGCTGTGCCCCAAATTATTCATAAACTTTAACCTCAAATAAAATAAAAACTAGCCTGGTACAAAAAAATTAACACATGAACATGGGGGTCAATGAGAAATTGCTTTATTATACAAACTGCCTATAGTGGAAAATCGGAGAACGGCAGTTTTTGGCACTTCCATATTGGATCAACCAGGAAGTGGCTGTGGTGGCAGCTTGGTAAAAAGCTATGGGCACTTTTCCCCCAGACATCCAATCACAGTGGAGGAGGGTCGGGAGAAATTTGACAAATACTAACCATCACATTCTTCATGTACAAGTGCTGAAGAACAACAACAACAAGGGAGGATAAATAAACTTCTGGTCTCTGATTATCCTTTTATGAACCCACATGGATTGACGGGTCCGTCCTCTCGGCTTACGTGCTTCAGCTTTCCCTTCATCCAGAGCAAGGGCCAGCAGGTATTCAAAGGGTATTTTGTATCAGAGCAACCGGACACAACCAAAGTGATTCAGATGAAAAAAAAAACACTGCACCTCCAAAACTTCCACTCCCACTCCCAAGCTGGCCTTTTCAGAGGAGTGCCTGCCATTTTCAGCCAGGAAGAAACTGCTTTAGTAAACACACAGCCTTAGCTGCTGAAGAGCCAGAGATTTCTCCCAGGAATTGGGGGCGACCAAAACAAGGCGTGCAGAAGAGAGTCAGTATTGGACTGAATTATAACATTGAATAGTTTTGATTGTAGTTTAAGATTGGATATGGATTTTTCTTTCCCTACTGAAGAAGGATAAATTAGTATGATAAACAGTATAATGCTATGTTAGTACAGTATTAAGATTTTAAAATTATTCTTTGTTCAGATGGCATTGTGTTTTACAGTGATGGCACTAAACCCTACTGGGAGGGTTACATCAGCACAAGTATATTTCATTCTTTATTGATGACTGAAGCTCACTAATACCTGTTATTTTGGAATAGACTAAACTTTCTGGAGGACTTGCATTACCCCAAATGTGTACCACAACCAGAAAGATACATATCCCCTGTTAAAGTCTTTAAGTTATCCTCTGAAATAAACTGCAAGGAAACTAATTGAAAACGTGGCTTTTTACCCTGAACGTTTTACCAGATATTTAAAGGACATAATATCAAAACTTATGAGGAGAAGTGTCAAAAATCATTAGCTGATACTGTTTTCTTCACATGTTTCAGCAACGGTCTTCCTGGAGTTCTGGAAAAGGCGCAGAGCTGTCCTCGCATACGACTGGGACCTCATTGACTGGGAGGAGGAGGAGGTGAAGTAGTTTTAATTTAGCTAACTTGTTGCTCTTTGGCTTTGCCGCAATTAGTTTTCAACTCATACACTACACTGACAGTAGCTCTGCCTTCACAGCAGCTCTGCCCCTGAGACATATTTGCCTACTCAAGTCTGCAGGCATTTATTTAAACACGTGGGGCGTTCTGTCACAAATCCATTTCTGAGTCACAGAAAAAGTACAATCTTAACACTTTTATAATGAAAGCTCTTACAAACGCAAAGCCATACAAAGCTTTGTCAGAACACTTGGTGGGTTTATAACAATCATGCCTTATGGATCAACCTCCAATCCTCCGCTGTCAATCATACACAAACTGATAAATGGGTTCTTTGAAAGACTGCTTTGTGTGGGTGTGAATGGGACTCTGCTTTGCACAGAACAGAAGACAAGACAGCGATAATAAACTCTCTGATTCTGGTTGTTGAGAAGCAGTAACACCTAATCCGACTTACCTTGCGGGAGTCATCTCAAAGGGATCAATAAAGAGAAGTCTAAGTCTTTTTAAAAGCACTTTATATCCACTGCTAAATTTTTGCAAACGTGTGTCTTGTACTTTGTCTTTTAGGATGAAATCCGCCCCCAGTTTGAGGCCAAATACTCCAAGAAAGAGAGGATGAACCCTATATCTGGAAAGCCTGAACCTTACCAGGCTTTCACTGACAAATATAGTCGCCTCATCGTCTCAACATCCGGCATCTTCTTCATGGTGAGTTTCTGGGGTAAATAAATGTCAAGCAGCCGGTGTGTCACTCTCATCTTTGTATTTAATCCATTTTGTTTACATAGGAACCAGTTCGAAGAAATTATGTAAAAGCAAAACTATAGAGCTCCTCCCACCACACAAGCATGGACTTCACACAGGAACCTGTACCAATGCTCACTCACTTCGTCCTGATGCTGTTATAAAGTATAGCTGCATTTCTCTGAGTATGAGTCCTGTTTTCTTTACAAACGTGTGGGCCTGTAAAGCCCTTTGAGATGGCATGGTGTGATTCAAGACTCTACAGAAACATAAACCTGAATTAGCCGCAGCCACGATCCTTTGGCTACGGTTAACAGAAGGCTAAGCTATTAACAACATTTCTCCATCTCTTTTTTCAGTGGTTTTATTGCATCCGTCAGACTCTCTTTTAGACTCTGATGGTAAAGATGTTAATGTTGAAATCTGCCAAGTGTTTCAGAGCTGGGAAGAAAAAGTTGCCAATATTTTAGCCTGCTATCCATTAGCTCACAGAGCAGCTTAGTTGCATGCAGCTGGGGTTAGCCGTTAGCCTATCATGAATACCAGCTCCTCTGCTGTGTTTAAGTATCCTCTCATATGGCCTATGGTGTCTCCTCTCTTAACGATAAACTATATTACATTTTTACACAGTTTTGTCCCTTTGTACTTTACTGGACTCTTTGGACAACAATAAAGTTTCTTATCTAGTTTAGCCTTGATTAGCTGCAGCCGTGAGCCTTTGCCAACTGTTAGCAGCAGAACTTTCACTGACGTACACGCGCATTTGTAGAACAGCCAATAGGAAAGTCTTCCATCACACGCTAGATTTTCTAAAGCTTAAAAACAGAGCTAAAGGAGGTTCACAAGCCTAATTTTCTCCCAGAACACTTGAATTACAATATGATGAAAGATTATTATGAAGTTTGCCCAACAATGCCAAAAATCTGTTTTTATGCTGTTTAACTACCTACAGTATTTTGTATTGGTCCATTTAATGATAGAATAATTTGTATTTACAGTAATGCCGGTATTTCAAATTTTAATTTTTGAATTTTAATTTTAATGCATATTGTAAAGCACTTGATGACATAACCGTGCAGTTATTGTTAGTAGTGGTATCTTTGCATGTCACTATGATGTCACAGATACTGGTGGTGATTGCCGCTGTGTTTGGCATCGTCATTTACCGCGTGATCACTGTCAGCACCTTTGCCGCCTTCGGCTGGGCTCTCATCAGGAACAACTCTCAGGTGGCAACCACGGGAACTGCAGTCTGCATCAACTTCTGCATGATCATGCTCCTCAATGTGGTGAGTGTCTGCTGTCAGTCAGTAGCAGCAGCGGTGAAGTGGTAAAAAAAGTGGATATAGGGTGCTTTTTGTACATGCATAGACTCCATTTATATGCTTTTTATAGGCTGTTGTCAAGCAATAAGACATTTACATTTTTTTTCAATTCAAATTCCTCCCTCACTAATGGCCTCCAACACTGTATTTCTTTCTAGCTCTATGAAAAAGTTGCTCTTCTTCTCACTAATTTAGGTAAGTTTTTCTGCATTAGCAGATCTGATGTTCTTGAAGCTGAAAGGATGATGCAGACTTGATAACTACTGTACATTTGTGTTGGCTCAGTACTGTACATACAGTATTTTATCAGTTTATTTCAACATTCCTGCTTTCTCTCCGTTCCACCACAGAACAGCCAAGGACAGAGTCAGAGTGGGAGAACAGCTTTACCCTCAAGATGTTCCTTTTTCAGTTTGTCAACCTCAACAGTTCAACCTTCTACATCGCCTTCTTCTTGGGAAGGTGAGAAAGTCCTGCAGAACTCACAAAAACAAACATATTCCACAAATTGGGAGGTCTAAAGGCTACTAAAACATTAAAACATGCACAACGAGTCCGGCTCTTTTCAGATTCGGCTCTTCGGGCTCTGCTTCTTTAGAAGAGAGGAACTCTTACGGCTCCCAAATGACTCTTGATTTAGTATCACTCTGAGCCTTCTATTTTAGCCTAATTTAGCAATTATGAATAGTTTGTGGGTCCGTAAGCTATTTTTTATTCAATGTCTTCATAAAAGCCTTATTATCATGCATTTTTTTTTCATTACAAAAAAATACACAGTTACTGTTTTTCAACATTTTAATCAAGCCTTTGAATGAACAACTGAATACAGAACCACAGAAAACAAATCAAATAAATAAAGGCCAAAATCTTGAAATTATAAAAGAAGATAACAGTCTTTAGTGCATGTTGTAAATTCAGAAGTACCAGATGCCTCAGCTTGGATGGGTTATTGCTCTATTTGTACCTGGCCTGTACCACTACACTCGCTGTCTTTTGACTGTCTTGTGTTTATTTTTTTGTGATGATGTATCTCCATTTTTTAACAGAGCTTTTTGTCAGTATGAGTAAAACTCCGAAGAGGTCAATATGTTGGATGTTAAACACATCTCATTGGGCATTGCTTCTATAATCCGGTGTTGCATGACATCAAAGGGATAGCTTTTTTGAAGTGGGGTTGTACGAGGTATTTAGCCGCAGTCAGTTTATTTCCTAAAGTAAATAACCGTTACCACGCCCCCAGTTTGGAGAAGCAGACAGGAGTACCTCTGTGGATGGGGGCAGCAACTGAATGTATATCAGCCTCCTGTAAAGGCTTCCGTGTATGCTACATTTAGAATCCTAAAAATCCAAAGAAGTCTCACCTCCGTCTTTCAGCCCATTCAGTCTCCTTCTGCAATGGTTCTTCTTCTGTATACTCTATCTGATGGCAAGGTAAAGCTGAACAAATGTATAAACACTGACATAATTTTTTTAGGTGGGCCTTTTTTTAGGTGACTTAAGAAGGTTTTACTGCAGCTGCTGTCCCTGTCCACAGCAGTGTCTGTGTCAGTAAACTGCTGCGTGATGATTGACATCTACTGTAGCATAAGAACCTCATACAGCCTAACTTCAGAAAAAAATGAACTATAACTTTAAAGTTGCTACATCACGTGAGAAAGAAACGCGTTTATTTTTAAAGTCATTGTTTATTTCCTGGGTTGACAGATTTACAGGCCGGCCTGGTGCATATCTTCGCCTCATAAATCGCTGGAAACTGGAAGAAGTGAGTAATTACTTTGCTTTCCCATAAGGGAATAACAGCAATGCATTATGGATCTAAGTATTTCTAAATTGGACATTAAGCTATTATTGTATTGTAACCACCAGGCATTTAACCCCCCTCAGCAGTAAATAAATAGCACACACTGAAGTGGTCTGAGGTAACAAAGGACCTGAGCCGGCGCTTTTAGGTGCTGAGCTAATGTGTACCACTCGTTCCAATGGCTGCTGAAATGGAAATGGAAAAAAATCACTGTAATGTGACATGTAAAGTACAAGTGCAGCCTCATTCAGCCTTCGGTGCCATGCACAATCACGATGGTGCTTGAAGAGTTTAATGGCTCTTATGAATGTTTACAAAGCTGATAAAGCTGCTCTGAAAGTCGTTCCTGCTTACAACTAAACATTTTAATTATAGAATTACGTTGTAGTCGTAGACCTGTCTAATTTTCTTGATTGCAAAAAAGGTGTATATGTCTCGACTCGGTTTTGTTGACTCTGACTTAACCTGACCTGGTATTGGTTTTGACTTGGACTGGATTAAGTAGGTCTTGACTATGGCCCTGTCTGCAGTTTATACTGTAGCTTGTCCACATGAAATCAATATACCATTTTGTAATAACAGGAAATTATACAATATCCGTCGTTGGACGTCAATCCAACTGCGACTGTGGAAGGCTTTCCCATAAATGCAATATTAATTGTTTTGTTTTCTAAAATCTTTCTGGAGCTGTTTCACAGCAATATACATTTAATAACACTGTGAGAGAAGAGTCAAGAGAGTCAACAGCACACTCAAAAATCAAGCATTTCTTGTATTTATAGTGTACCTAATTTTGTTACTTTTCTAGTTTAACACGACATGGAGATTTGAGTCACAGTGAGGAATGACAGAAAAATGTTGAGTCTTTATAAAGCAATGCAGAGTGCCATTATCTCTCTCTCTGTCTCTGCTTTAGTGCCACCCCAGTGGCTGCCTCATTGACCTCTGTATGCAGATGGGGATCATCATGGTGCTAAAACAGACCTGGAACAATTTCATGGAGCTTGGCTACCCGTGAGTTCCATTAACCTTCAAATGTCAGAAATGCCAAAATGTTTCTGACCAAACCACAAAAAAATAACAATTAAAACATCTAATTCAGT
This sequence comes from Echiichthys vipera, assembly GCF_963691815.1. NCBI lineage: Eukaryota > Metazoa > Chordata > Actinopteri > Perciformes > Trachinidae > Echiichthys > Echiichthys vipera. Next base: position 18,610,546 of record NC_139845.1, on the reverse strand, counting down.
GTTTAAAGTAAATATCCTCAGTGCCAGCGGACTGTTTTCCTCTCTGCAGAGAAATAGCAGATGAAATTACATCCACTTGTTTCCATAGCGAATCGATCCTCTATTGCTGTTTGTTCTGTTGTTGTTTTGCTAGGCTGATCCAGAACTGGTGGACACGCCGGAGGCTGAGGAGAGAGCACGGAAAGAAAGCCAAGGCCAGCTTCCCACAATGGGAGAGGGATTACAACCTACAGCCAATGAATGCCTATGGACTCTTTGATGAATACTTAGAAATGAGTATGTTGAAAATGCAGTGCCATGTACACATTTTATTCACGTTTAGCACACATAGTGCCAACCTTACTCATGTTAGTGCCAAAACCTTAGACATCAGTAAAGCAAAGGTTAGAGCAGATGCACTCACAGCCTAATCTTATATAATACAATTTTTTGAACAATAATATTTTTTTTTCATTTGGTGACCCAGCAGCTGATATTGAACTGTGACACTGATTTGCTGTGGATTGAATTCAGGCTGGGAGCTTTTCCCTGTAGTCACATCTTTATTGTTGCTCTCCACTGTTGCATTTGTAACCGAGTGGGTTTTACTAAACAAACGTAAAGCTGTACTAATCAATATATATTTATGCCATTTAAGCATATTTCAGCTCCTCGTTTAGGTTTTTCCATCTCACAAATTGACTGTTTTGGCTTTGAGTTGGCTCTCATAAACCCTATTGTACATTACCTGCTGGGGCTGTGCATTGACAAGAATCTGGCGATACAAAACATATCATGATACATGGTACTATTTCATATATTATGATTTATAAAACTTAATTTAAAAAAACTGTCATAGTATTAAGAGCATGCCACCATATGCATACACTGTAATGTTGGAGTGGAAGAGTAAAATGGCTACACTGCTAAACACCAAATACTCCATTTTTAGAATAGGCGAAAATAACACATTTATACCACATGCAAAAAACTGCATGTTGTGTGCCAAAAACGGCATGGGATTAGCATAAAGTGGGCAAGTCAGTGAAGGTGAGACTTGTATGTACCCATAAAACCCATTTTAAAATAGATATCTTGAGTTCAGAGGTCAAGGTAGCCAAACTTTGGAACCGTATTTAGCCCCCTTCTCTACAAGCTAACATGTTTTGGTTGGTACCAATGTATTCCTTAGATCATCTAGTTTCAATGATATTAGTAATTTCACCTGTTACAGCCTCTTAAAGACAATAATGTTGGCTGAGATCGCTGGTGCCCCCTGCAGGTCTCAGAGGGCTAAGTAAAAATCAATAGCGTCTTTGGCCCTCATTTATCAATCTTGCGTGAAAACGCGCGCAGATCTGAGCGCAGAATTGGTCGGACGACAGGACACACGTGTGATTTATGAAACATTCGTATCTGAATTGTTTGATTTAATGCAATTTATCGAGGGTAGCCACTTACCAAGAAGATGACTTTGGCTCTGCAGTGAGCCTTCCTGCAGCACGCGCCAACACATTCATTCATTCATTCATCTTCAACCGCTTGTCCCTGTCGGGGTCGCGGGGGGCTGGAGCCGAGCTGTTTTAAAACATAAAAGAATCGTGTGTCCCCACCTGGCCACCACGTTTAAAAGCGACAGCTTGGCATCACAAATCACCTGTACATTTATCGAGTGGTAGTTTTTGCGATTGATGAATGCGTAATCATTCATGGATGGTGCCTTCAGACGCATGTGAGTACAATCAATTGCTCCAAACACAATTTTTATTTTTTTTATTCATTTTAAGAATACGTTTTTAACTGTTCTTAATATGTGACTGCTTATGCTTAATGACAGCTGAGGTTTGTTCATTATTTTCAGCCAGATTTTGCTGTGCTGCACCGCAAATACACAGGCTCAAGTTTGCGTACACGATCTCAGACCTAACGTGAGATTTGATCGTAGCTCCCGCTAACGTCCAAATTGATAAATGCCGAAGTTTGCCTGGAAATGGTCCTGCGCACGTTTTTCTGCCGTGCGTTGGTTTGATAAATGAGGGCCTTTGAGAGTTGATACAGTACCACAAAACATTATTACCACGACACTAGTTAATTGATATTTAGTGCACCCCTACTATCTGTCCAGCACCAAAAAACCAATAGACAAAGTTAGTTGTTATTTTGCAGCACTTAGCAGCTAATAGAGACAGATATTTCCTACAGGAGTTGATTAACAAAAAACAGAGCGAAAAGAAGAGTGAATATTGGACTTCATTCATCAGGTGGCCAGAAACATGACTTGTTATGATGTCACTTCTTATCCTCTTTATGAGTAAATATGCAATTGTTTGCTAATGTGCACCATGATACACCTTTACAGCAGCTATAAAGGATTTTGTTTTTTTGTGTTTTAGTTCTACAGTTTGGCTTCACTACCATCTTTGTGGCAGCTTTCCCTCTGGCCCCTCTCTTAGCGTTGCTCAACAACGTCATCGAGATCCGTTTAGACGCCTACAAGTTTGTCACACAGTGGCGGCGACCTCTGCCCTCTCAAGCCAAAGACATAGGTGAATTAAATGTGTTGAAATTTCCGTTGTTTTCTCAGGCACAAGAAATCTTTTTAAAGTTTGTTTTCCTCTTTGATACAGATTTAAGATAAAACTTCATGTCTAATTGTGTTTGTGACAGGGATCTGGTATGGTATTCTAGAGGGCATTGGCATCTTGTCTGTCATCACCAATGCCTTTGTAATCGCTGTTACCTCAGACTTCATCCCTCGCCTTGTTTACGCCTATAAGTATGGACCTTGTGCCGGTCAGGGCCGAGCAGGGGAGGGGTGAGTGATGGTTCATTTGTTTTAGTGTAGTTATCATTAGTGAGTAATAAGATGCACTCTTGTCCATGTAGTTCCATAGACTGTATAAAATATGGATGTAGTCTCCATGACATCAGCAATAGGTTTCTGAAGCTCAAAGTAGGCAGCTTTGGTTGGCTCCATCTGTCACCATGTTGATAGTTCCCAACGACACACAACTCCTGGCTAGTCAAAAAAATGGGCAAAAAGGTGGATGATTCTATAGCCTTTTTTTTTTCTCACATTCTTTACCTTGGGCTTTTGTGCTTCATGTGGTGTCTGAATAATTGGAAAAATTAGTTCCTGACTGGAGAATTCCACGTGAACTCCCCCTCAAGTCAGACCGTTAACATTGTAAGATGCCTTAGATACTTTAAGTTTCAGATAAAATTATTTCTCGTATGTTCCTCAGCTGTCTGATGGGTTACCTCAACGCCAGTCTCTCAGTATTCCGGGTGTCTGACTTTGAGAGGAGATCACAGTCCATGACTAACGGCTCCGAGCTGTTTGGAGAAGCTGTGAAGTACTGTAGGTAGGCATATGTATTTTTTGTTATTGCAATTTTCAGTGTCTCTTACACTAGAAAAAAAATGATTGTAAGAAGTGGTTTAACTTGTTACTCACCTGTTTGACCCACCAGGTATCGTGACTACAGGGAACCTCCAGACTCTGCTGAGCCCTACTTATACACTCTACAGTTCTGGCACGTCCTAGCAGCGCGCCTAGCATTCATCATAGTATTTGAGGTCAGTGTTTCGAATCCGTGACACTAGACAGCAGGTTGGCTGGTAATTGATTTTTTTATTGATCGATTGTATTCCTAATGGCTTCTTTATCCATTTTGAAAGTTTCTTCTTGTCAGACAAGTTAGTTGTATGGTAAGGGTGTCCTCTTACCTTTTCTTAGCTGACAGTTTCGGCACCAGGGTGAGGAACGGACACAACCGGGTCGGGGAACTTTATTTTGAAGTTTCCCGGCCTGGTCAGCTGTTTTCATAAAACACGTCATACCCGGAAGAAAACAGCAGTTCTGAGGAAGGCTGGAGTACAGCCGAAACTGTCAGCTAAGAAAAGGTAAGGGGACATCTGTACAATACAACTAACTTGCCTGACAAGAAGAAACGTTAACTTTCAAAATAGATTTTTATTGTTCGGATTTCGTCAATGCTTTTTCCTCAACAGCTGTCATTTGCTCACAGCCCATAGAGGTGTTGTGAAACTAGTGAGTTTATTGTCTGTCAATAATTCTACACCACAGATAGTATTTAGTTGATCAATGTATTTAATGTTTTGCTGTAATCTGACAGAACTGGTAGGCTATACTCCCTCAGTGTGTAATTGAATTATTAAAGAAAAAGAAAATGAGCTTTAGTTTATCACCTTTTAAACCAAATAAACTCAAGCTGTCGCTCTTAGAAAATTGATATAAAGGAGCATTAAGGTGAGACAAGGAATAAATGCAGGCTAAGGTTGAAAGGTTTGACTTTAAATTAATGTTTGTCAGTACATACAGATTACATACAGATACAGATTATTTAGATGCCCACTATCAAATGTGGTGCACAGTTAGAAACGCCAAGGCATCACCCTGCATCGTGCAGGTGACAACTGCCAATCTACTGACATCATACAGTTGACACTGTTTTCGAAATGAAGTCTGGGAGATGAGGTCCCAGTGGCAATTACATCTTACCTATAGAAAAAATGTATCTCAATTCTTACGGATTACAACTTTAAAAGGTGCTTGTAGTAACAAACCCACAGAGAATCACCACACTGGACAATTTCCAGTGTTACCTCATGTTTCAGCTCATTGTTCTGGTTAAAAGCCTGCAACTTTACTGTTTTGGTTCACTTTAACTTCCCTCGTCATCTGCTGTTTTCAGCACCCAATGTAGCATATGCATTTGGCCACTGAAGTTCAAGATATTTCAGGTAAATAATCAGCTTTAGAAATTCAATGAATTTATATATATATTAAATATTTTGTGAACAATAAAAAGGTTGAAAGCACAGTGACTTGCCATTCCTTGAGCCTTTTTTTAAAAAGCACGCCATCTAGTGGGGTCAGTAAATAGAACTAATGGTTCATGAGGCTTCATTTAGTAGTCATCACTGTCCTGTATTGTAATGAATCACATAACCTGTACTTCCAGGTGTGATTAGATGCTGCTATTAAGGTCATTTAAAAAGCACAACTTTATAGAAGTTATTGCTCTCCAATACTTTCCATATTCCAAATGACTACAAAACAGTTCTGTTGGGTATATAATGATATAACTAAGGTACACAGTGACTACGTTAACATGCACAAAATATTCCTACTAAGCTGTTTACATGGCTAATGAAAATGAATACACTAATATTTTTGTTTACATGAAGCTACCTGTGGCAGACTTCGTCAACCGTGCGAACACAGCATCTCTCTTTCATTCCTTCAACCACGTTCTTGAAGAGGTTACTAGTGCGATGTTTGTCTTTCACAATGTTTAAAAGTACATCTGTTGTCTATGTTTTTCTTTGGGCATGCATCTCTACCCCAGTCTTGCAACAGTTGGCTAGCTAGTTTATGTACGAGAACCATAGCAGCGCACCAAGCTGACCATACTGCAGTAAAAAACCCAATTCAATTCAATTCCATTTATTTAAGAAGGGGACAGTGCAAATTAATAAAACACATGATCATACATGGGTTAAAAATGCCAGAATTAGCCAATAGGCTTATTTTCATCTGTAGTCCCCTGGCATCCATATTACAGAAAATACAAATAAAAAAAGATAAAGAACAACAACATAAGCAGGACAGAACTCCACAGAACAAACAGAACAAGGCAAGGTAAAATAACGCAGAATACAAAGCACCAGTGAAAAAAAGGAAAAAAAGAAATACATAGTATGTTGAGCCTGCTAGCCAATAGACCAAATTCACAACAAATTATTTTAGTGCTGACACGTATATGAATTGATCATCTATTGCCTATCCTTGAACCCAACCCGGCTGCAAGGTCCGGTGACATCATGCATAATAGGCGTGTTTCTATTAGGGTAAAATGTGGCCGCTCGGAAAGTTTCAGAGCACGCCCTCTCAAATGGCCGTTCACTCGCCGTGTTTCCGTTACAAAAGAAGGCAACATAGGGATTAACGAGACTCCAGAGTTGACGTATAGCTCTTCATGGGTTTCGGCGCGCCACTGATCAGTGACACAGTGGCGCGAAATACAGAAAAGTTGTAGTTGCACTGCCGAGGTGCTGTTGAGCAAGGCACCGAACCCCTCGGGGTGCCGATCCATTGACAGCCCCCTCGCTCTGACATCTCTCCATTAATTGCATGTATATAGGTCCTGTTTGTGCATGTGTGTTTATTTCAGGCCTGTGTGTGTGTAACCTGAATAATAATAATAACAGAGTGAGAAAATTGAATTTCCCCTTGCAGGATTAATGAAGGAATTCTTCTTCTTCAAATTATTTTCTGCGCTGCACCACACCACTGGATAAAAGTGTCTTCTCTACTTGTCAGTGTTGTTGTGGCGTCTGTAGTGCCACAAGTTACATCATCCATAGACTGTATAAAAAATGGACGTAGCCTTTCCGCCGGGGCCCGTTCTCTCAACTTGATCCAATCATATTTGCTTCTTTGGTTCGCCATCTTGTCGGACTGTGACTCTGGCTCATTTCCTCTTACCAAAAAAGGGCATTGATGTGACGTTGGGGGGAGGGAGACATGCCTGTCTGGCTTAAGTTTACAGAATAAGCCATGTTAGCTCATATTAGCTCCATTGCCCGGGAGCTAGGCTAACAGAACATGTTACTATGATTTAAACTGATATTCAACACAGTACCATGCTCATAGACTGTAAAACACCGACCCTCACGGCCCGAATCTTCCCGCTGATCCAGATTAAAATCTGGTGTATGTGTTGATGGCTTTAGGCTAGCTGTCACTCAAAAGGCTGCACTCCTAATTATTCAGTTGTCATGGAGATATGACCTAAACATACAGACTAGAATGGTTCTTGAAACAAGCCTTTAATAGGTTTAATTGTGCTGTGAAAACAGCCTGTTTAACATGGTACTGCCGTATTGGATTAACCAGGAGGTCGCTGTGGTGGGGGCTTGGTCACATCCCGCTGAGTTACATCCAATTAGCAACCAGGCTTCTTTCAGCGGTTTGAGCAGCCATTTGTTGGCCTCTCGAGTGACTCACATGCAAATTAGGGGCATTTCGGCGAGATAGATCCACCTCATTCCGGGTATTCGACCATAGTTGAAATGCACCTAAAACTGCAGTGGATGAGAGACTGCATTGTGGTGCAAAATGAAACTTTAACGGCACTATTATTTTTGATGAGTGATTAATGATGATAGCGAAGTGAGCCACAGCAAACACTTCATGTAGACAGAGCAGACTGAAACGTCACTTTCTTACAAGTGTATGCCTGTTGAAAAGAGTAGTAGCCTAATAAAGTATTGGCTTTTGACTCACAATGGTTTTTTTTTTCATTTACATCTGCACCAGGAACCATTGCTAAGCATGCATTGCTAAGTATTTAATACCTTATCAATACACCTGTTCAACAGGAATAAGTTTAAACATGTCACGTTATAACCAGCATGAATCACGCATAAAATATAATAGTGGCGTTTAAGGTTCTTTTTCACTATGGGAATCGCCTTGGCGTGACCATCAATGGAAGCTCCAATGACACAATGTCTTTCTGTGACAGACAGGTCAAACTGTGCAGGGGTCACGCCCCCTCATACTACCAGCCCCTCCTAAATCATTCTCGCTTTCTTCCTGTGAAGGATCTTTTTTCTGCTCCTTCAGCTTATCTAGGCTAGCTTGGATCAACGGTTCATAGACGAACCGTAAAGGATAGCGTCGTTGAACGCAGTTCCTGGCTTAAGTCTGGATTTGCTGAGAAAACACTTCGTAAGAAGTTTACTTGCCATTACAAAGGTTAGTTCGAGCAGTGACCACGTTAAGGCCAACTGCTCCGCAAGCTGCCTTGTATTTGTTTACCGGAGAAGTTTGTGACTATGTAGTGAAACACTTCACTCTGTTATTAAAGAACTGAGGTTACATTAAGTAACCCAAGTGCTATATAAAAGAGCTGCTGGAAGAAACAAACTAGCACTCGTCTCTACCAAAGGTGGCTTATTATACATGATGTCATGGGACCTTGTAGCATTCGTCATTCTTTTTGAACCTCAAAACACAGTATTTTTCAGAGTTTGCTGCAGACATAGTAGTCTGCATGGCATGCAGCAGCATCTGTGTTGATCCCAAAGCGATGTAGGTCAACAGGGAGTAAATAAAAACATAATTTTTCCGACTTTGAACCTCATAAACATGCAACGTTTTTCTCATAGATTGGCTACTTTTTAATCTTAAATCTGCAACTTTTTTTATCAAAACATTACCCCCCTCCCGTAAAACCCCTCGGGCCCATATTTTTTTTCTCTTATACTTGACCCTAACCAGCATTGAAGCTCTGGTATTTATGATAAAGTACTCTGCTTTGCAGCATATGGTCTTTGCCATCAAGACCCTGATTGCGTACCTGATCCCGGACCTCCCCAAGGACCTGCGGGACAGAATGCGTAGAGAGAAATACCTGATCCAGGAGATGATGTATGAGGCCGAATTGGAGAGACTGCAAAAGGAGAAAAACGAGAAGAAGAAGAAGAAGACAGACAGAGCCCATCACAAGGAATGGCCTTGAATGCACCAACTGGTAAAATAATTATTCAGCTCTGTTCATGACCTGTGTGGGGTTTACTCTGTATGATTTTTCTACTGTACGGAAGCCGGTCCTTGAGGCTATCAAAGTTCTACAGAATAACATACTAAACATTACATCAATTATGTTTTAGGGGAAACATTTTTTTTCTCCCGGATTACAGTAACTGTTTTACACACCTTGTTAACATTGTGAATTACTACAAAACTCCCTGGTTAGGTTTAGAAAAAGGTTGTGGTTTGCATTAAAATAAGGATCGACGTACCGGCGTGAAACTCATAGATCAGGCTGAAACAGACTCAAATAGCTGTATTGAGTATTGGGAACAATGGGCCTCATTTATCAATCTTGCGTGAAAACGGGCGCAGATCTGAGCGCAGAATTGGTCGTACTACAGGACACACGTGTGATTTATGAAACATTCGTATCTGACCAATCTCAGCCTACGAATGAGCGGGCCTTGATAAATGCGGCGGCTGAATTCGATCGTCATTAACATGTTACGCCCTTAAATATTCCTGGTTCGGAGGCCTCACCCACTGAGGTCAAACATAGAGAGACAAAACACTGGTACGAAGAGAAAGAGAAACAGAGATCGGCATCCTGACATCCGAGATGGAGCAAAATAAAGATGTGCTTTTTGGCAGTCTTAAGAGTGGAATAAAAGGGGCCCGTAAAAACGCTGTATGGAAAAGAATAACGGAGGCAATTAACCCGAAGCAGCGCTCCACTGTGACCCGTGTGCGTGTGTGCGCACTGCTGAACCTGCGCTCCTGCTCTGTAGCGGGGTTTGCGGGTTATTAGGTATTCCATGAGAGGATAACCTTTGTCACCTAGAAGAACCATACCAAAGTGTTAATCATCTGATACCTTGTTTGATTTAATGCAATTTATCGAGGGTAGCCACTTACCGAGGAGATGACTTTGGCTCTGCAGTGCGTCTTGCTGCAGCCGCGTGCCAACACATTCATTCATTCATTCATCTTCAACCGCTTGTCCCTGTCGGGGTCGCGGGGGGCTGGAGCCGAGCTGTTTTGAAATATAAAAGAATCATGTGTCCCCACCTGGCCACCACGTTTAAAAGTGATAGCTTGGCATCACAAATCACCTGTACATTTATCTAGTGGTAGTTTTGGTGATTGATGAATGCGTAATCATTCATGGATGGTGCTTTCAGACGCACATGAGTACAATCAATTGCTCCAACCACAATTTTTATTTTTTTTATTCGTTTTAAGAATCCGTTTTGATCTGTTCTTAATATGTGACTCTTATGCTTAATGACAGCTGAGGTTTGTTCATTATTTTCAGCCAGATTTTGCTGCACCGCAAATCCACAGGCTCAAATGTGCGTACACGATCTCAGACCAGACGTGAGATTTGATCGTAGCTCCCACTCACGTCCAAATTGATAAATGCCGAAGTTTGCTTGGAAATGGTCATACGCAAGTTTTTCTGCTGTGCGTTCGTTTGATAAATGAGGGCCAATGTCTTCATTGTATCTTTTCATTCTTTTCATTAAACTGTTTTAATAAAAGAACAATCTAGTAAATGTATATATATTCATATATATATATATATATATATATATATGTATCTGTATATTTTTTACGAAGCCCAGACCTTACAAATACAATAATGATTCCGGCCACTTCAACGCAGTGTGGATAGCTTAATTAAACACTTTATTGGCTTTATTGGCTGATCCCCAAAACCCAGGTATTAGTACTGAAATAATCAGATCAGTGCATCCCTATGTTTGTTACATGACAAAATATAAGAAGTATGCTCGTTAAATAACAACATTGACTTTTGGTTGCACAAACTGCTATCTCCTTGGTGAAAGTCTGTGATTTTGTGACCCATCTACCACCTCCTTCTGTGGACCTCTGCTGACCTTGATTAGAAATGTTTTTGTAATACATCAGAGACAAATATAATCCGGGATAAAGAATGCAGTTTGGTTGTCTGGCAAACAAATTTATCAGGAGATTGAGTTTGGGCTAACATTGTCCTGCTTTTTTATTGGATTTTCAGTTTTCAATCAGTTTGTGGAGATAGTGTTCGCTAAATTAGCTAGCCATCGCACAGCCAACATTCCAGACAACTAAACAGATGATTGACATCTCATTACAAACTGTACATGCGTTGATTTTGAGGCAGATTTAAGTTTGACGAAACAAGAAGTGACTGTTCAGTGAAACATGGCAGCTTCTGCAGATGAGATGAGCGCAGCTATCGGGCAAGCCACTCACTAACTCTTTTTCTCTTGGATCTTTCTGTTGGAATATGGACCGGGCACCTGCAATTGTGCCTTTTATCCGTAAATTCATGTTACACAAACGACAAATATTCTTTACTGACATGTTGTTTACTTTCTGAGCTTTGCCTCGACACTGTTAGCACGTGATACGCTTCGTTGATCTGATTGGTTGATTTGGCCCGTATGTTGGTGATACACAGATGGTTTATCCAATCAGCAATCGGTATTTTCGACTCTTTCCAAAAGTTCCCAGATGGATATGCTGAGCAAATGAGAATCAATCCATCTTACAGAGTCAGGTTATCCTAAAACCTCATCTGTGTCAAAATAAAATTGAAAACATTGAAAGTATAATGCTGCATGTTTCTCAGTGTTAACAGGCCTTACCATATAGTTTCTCTAATCCCCAGGTTATCAGTTGGTGTTTGAATTTCCCTGCACAGTGGAGGAAAGGAGAGGGATGCTGGGTTTCCTGCATGATTCTGGACCCTCATACCTTCCTCCTGCCATGACAGACCAGCACATACTAGTGGACAGTTGATGAACTGCACCCAGAAAGGGTGAAATGGACCACAGGGCCCATGTGTCTGCTTCCAGAAAGGATGTCCTCTTGAACATTTGACAGTGGGTTTTTCTACCCCCCCCCCCCCCCCCCCTGTTAGTTTCTACCACTTTGGACTCTCAACAGCGTATGTCTTCAGATCCTGAATGTAGACTTCAAGTAGACTAAACTTTACAGATGTCTTGTTTTGGACGAGAGAAATAACTCTATAGCAAGCTTACTGTTTGACAAACCCTGTTTACATTGCTCCTTGTTTGAGGAGTTCACGTGTTGCTTTATTGTAAATAAAGATATTTAAATGAATGTCAGGCCATCTGCTCTGCTGTAGTGTAGTGCAATACAAACTAGACAATGCAATTTCTGAAGAGATTGTGGTGGGATTGCTGGCTGCTGAATATCTGACTGATGCACAGTTGGAAGCTGAACAGCATCCCTTGATAAATCGCTTGAAGCTATTGTAAACTGCATTGCTGGCTTAAAGTTTTATGAAGGAGCATCTGAAGAAGTTTGAAGATTTCCAATTATATGAAAAGGGCAAAACATAGTGTGAGCAATGAAAGGTGGTGAAATGAGACTTCTAATCAAACTAGGGAGAGGATTTAAGTATATGAGATTAGGTGTACGGAGAAAGCGTTCAGGAATCCTGCTGTGAGCGCTTGTTTCCATTTGGGGCTTTTATTTTGAAAATATAAGGCTTTTTAAGAGTCCATCAGTAAGTTCTTGTTTCTGTCTGATGACTCTTATATAGAAAATTCTGCATAGTGCTCTGCATTGAATATTTCGTCATTAATGAAAGATAGAAATACTAAAAGTAATTCCGATAATGTCCTCGATGAGCTGAACATTTTTAAATTTGAAGTTGAATAGTGTTAATGTAGAAGAAGAGGAAGAAGAAGAAGAAGAAGAAGAAACAAGCAATCCCACCAATAAAAGTCACTAAAAGATCTATTGTATAAACTCTGTGGCAGTGGTTACAGTTGGCTTAAATGGGAAATGCTTTCCATTTAGTTAAGGTTCATAACTGCAGTAATGAACATTATTTATTGTAAATAAATTTGACTTTTACTAAACTGTGTGTGTCTTCCTTCATCATTGTTCATCAACAAGTTTATGATGTCAAGTGGAGTAGAAACAACACTACACATAGTCTGTCATTTGGTCAAAAAAAAGTATTGCATGCATGAAATACCATTAATTCTACATGCATATTTACACCACAAAGACTGAGGCGGACCTTTTAAGTAGCTGCCCACTGTAGTGACCACTATGTGTGAAAGGGTTACATTCACATAAAGCCAGGATTTTTCACATTATTAATTTATCAGCTGATCATTTACACCTCGTGTACATTTTTACTGCAATTCCAATAACATATAAGTCATTTTACTGTTAAGAATACTGGACTCAGCTTATACCTACCAAGTGGATGTTGGCCATTATTAAATGTGTGGAATCCTTTTAAGTTGCTAAAATCCCTAAATTCACAAAATGAATCCTGAGGACCTTTGTGGCAACTATGACCTCTGGGTAAAACATCAGGGTTGATGAGCCAATCTAGTAACTACATTTCACACCACCAGAGGGAGTCAGAATGCTTAGTTTCACTTCAGCAGCAACAGCAGCACACTTTCTTTCAGCGTATTTTTTGGCAGTTTTCCAATTCTTTTATTATATAGAACAGACAGGAAATGGGGTAAGAGAGAGAGAGGGGGCGACATGCAGCAAAGGGCCGCAGGTCAGAGTCGAACCCGCAGCCGCTGCCTCGAGGACCTCCAGCCTCTTTACATAGGGCGACTGCTCTAACCACTGAGCCACCAACTACCTCAGCAGCACACTTTCACATAGATTTAGTTTCATATTTCTAATAATATAATAATAGTAAAATCATTACTTTGCCCGCTACCCGACCCCGGATAAGCTGTTGAAGATGAGATGATGATGATGATCATTACTTTGGCCAAGGTGTAAAGAGTTATTATAGGACATTTTTTAATTTTCTGAGAGAACTCAGTGAGGGGGGTAATGTGTTGAACATCCTTCACCTTTACCACATCTTTATCCGAATATAAAGTAAGACGTGTGAACTGTGAAGCTGCTGTAAGGCTGACCAGCCTGTCCCCCCCCTCCAGAGCAAATAAGTGTTTTTTTTTGTCATCATACAGTTTATTGCGCCGCACTGTATAATGAAACACAACACTGCCTTCACAAAGAGATCATTTTATGAGCTTCTCCACCGGAACACATGGAAAATCAGGGATGCTCCTAAATACCAGTCTGTATCCAATATTCAACATGTGAAAGAATTTGCTTCACCTCTTTTGATTTTATGCTACATCACAATGCCAGTGGGATTTGCGTTGGACATCGCTGCAGATGCATTTTAATACCGAAACACATCTGTTTACACAACATCTATAACTATTTGATCATCTTGAACATACACATAATCATGGATGAGAGAGCAGGGGCTTGTCCTCCAGCATGGATTACTCTGGTATAACTCCATTTTGATTATTAAAAGCAGGGGACAATGGAGGCAAACTGTGTTTTGTTTCCTATTAAGGCAACTCTCTTCCTCTCTAAGAGGATTATCCCTGACACATGCTCAGGAGTTACGTAAGGCTGTCAGAGGATAACATCTGACATTTCCTCATATCCCACATTTTGGCAGCTCGGTGTAGCTGAGCTGAGGTGTGGTAGAATGGTGAGTGTAAAAAAAGGGTGGATATGTGGACTCACTTTGCCACCACTGGAAACTCATAGTGTCTTTAAAGGACCTAAACTTATGGATGTATATAAAAAAGGGATAAGATGTATGTCATCATCTAAAATCCTCCTAAAGCATTAGGTGTATGACATTAGTGAACTAAATTTCTGTTCCTTTGTGTTTGATCTTGGTGTCGATATTGACAAGGATCAGCTATTGTTGGAGCTCTGCAATGCTTCTTCTTCACTCGTTAGTTTCCTTTTTCCTGGCAACTGCACATCTGAATAAGTAGGGTTGGGACACTCTGCAGTTGCAGTCATGTATACTAATGAGGCAGATCTGTATCTGAATAACAACTTAGCTTTGACTTGCTGTGCACATGTTCTATGATAAATAAGGCAACAATGAATAACCTAATTTAATTTGAAGATCTCTCATAGGAAGAGAAAAATGGCAGCAGGTAGTTGAGTGGTGTTTTCATTATGTGAAACCCTTCAGCTGTGATTAAGTCAAAATTGTAGGATGGGAAAAGTGAAAATTGTGAAGCAACAAAATTAAGCAAGTGTCATATTTACTGACATCTTTTCTCATACCATAACAGAACTTGACAAGATGTCTGGGTACTGAAATTAAAGATTGCCATTTCGGCCTCTTTATCTTGCGGCCATATTAAAGCAACACAAATCAATACTTTTGTATTAAAAAAGGACTTGGGGGGGCGGGGGGGTCTGGGAAGAGTGTGCAGGAGGCAGAACATGATGCAGAATGCACTGTGATCATGTAGCAGGTCTGTAAATTGGTCATAAACAACCTCTCTTGTCTCTTGCTGCTCCTTGAACTTTACGGATGACTTCGACATCGGTCCTTACCCACAGAAACTCCGGAATGTTGTTGTCTCTCAAGTTAGACATTTTTGTCTTCATGTAAATTTCTCTTCTTCTTCACCCTTTGATGTTTGTTTTCTTACAGTTTTGCGCCGGCTGCATGATAGAAACATCATCAACACGTTTCCGCACAATGAGTTCCTCTATTCACACATGGGCTTAATCGAACATTACAGAGGCTTTTTACCAGCGAGCTGGTAGGAATAATTCCATTTAATGTCCGATCCATCTGATTCAAAGATTTGCATTTATTTGCATCCTCACATACAGCTCCCTAAGGTAGTGCCTAGATAATAAAGGTTTGCAGTGCATGTGTGAAAGGGGCTTATGCAGTCTTTCAGCTCGTTGTTTTTTTTTGTACGGCCAATAACTTTACTATTTTGGCTGTCAGACAGAGCAACTTTTCGGATTAAAAAGGTCATCATCATAACCATGAGTACGTTTAAAGTAAGGACATAGTGACATTCTAAGGCATTTGACATATTCATTTGTGTATATGTGTATATTGTATATTTAACCTTATGGGTGTGCATGGTTGCACAAAGTCTTTAGGAGTATTTATGTACAGTATATCTATGTCTATATGTTCTTCTATCTGTTTGTACGTGTATATGCGTGTGACTGTGTCAACAGTAGGGATGGGAGTTGAGAACCACTTCCAGTTGAGGCCCAGTTCCAAATGGTCCAATCTATCTAAAACATATGTCTTTTATCAATACTGGCATGCTTTAATTGCAGAACAATGGCGTCAAACTTGTACCCTGCTGGAAACTTGCAACAAGAAGGAATGATGGAAGAGAAGAAGAAAAAGAAATGAAATAGTCCAAAGCCTGCCTTCCTTCCAAGATGAATGATGACAACAGTGCAGCTTGTAATGTCTGTAAAATGATCATTTCTAGGAAGGGTGGAAACACCGGCAACATGAAGCATCTTTCGAAGCAACATGGGCTTAAATTCCAGTAATGCCATGTATTTGACATACTACACATGAGTACCACTGCTTCACAACTGAGCAGCAGGTCTGGTACTGAGGGAAAATATCCTGTCATAATAGCAAGAGCACCAGCAGGCAGGCTTAGCTGATCCTTGACAAAGAAAACAAATACTGTACAAATATTCTCTCATTCCATTTACATTGTGTTCAGACTCTTTTTTGTTGAAGCTGAAAACTTTTTTTTCCACAAAGAAAACTGACTGAGAATCAGTCAGCGAAAGAATCGGACCGGTAGGCAGAATCAATAATGGCATTGGTATCAATGGAATCGACTCATTTCCCACCCTTAATTATCATACATGTAACATAATCATATAAAAAAGAATTTATGGTAATATACAGGTATGGGTTTGTACATTATTTTATGGGTGGGTCTGTCCAATGTGCATGCATGTGTGTAGTCGTTTTGAGTATGTACTTGTACGTATGTGTATCTGTTCCTCTATAGGAGTCAATGCGTGTGTGACTGTGATCATGCTCTTGGCTAAATGGGAAAGCTGACCAACTTAAAGAAGCAGCTGTCTATTAAAACAATCCTTTACAGTCACCACTTTGTTTTATAATGGCAGGAGTTATCCTTCCCCGCAACAGCCAAAAAACACCCGTCTGTTCCGTCTTGATCTGCAGATCTCTCAATTCAACCAACGTCTGATGCCAGAAACCAACCATCACACAACACTCTGGACTTCTGGACCCACTGCCTGTGGGTATTACTTTGCCACAGACGACTAAACTTAATTTAATTCATCCATCAATGTGGCACATCCCCAGGCTCTGAGTGACTGGTTTAATTAACACTGTGCTGCCATTGCAATCTCTTTTATGGACAATGTATGGAAAGAAAAGGCAGAAAGACTGGCATATCCTTAATTTTACTATGTTACGCTTTAAAATTTCTTTGAATCTTTGTTTGTACTTGTTTGTATTTAATATTTCATTTTTTCATGTTGTTTGTCCCCGGGACCCGCAGTTGAAGATGAGATGAGATGAGATGAGATGTCGTTTGATAATTCGTTATTGTATTTCTGTCTCATGCCATGTGATGCACTCAACTATGTTTTGTGAAGAGTTATATGATACTCTAAATGAAAATTATTTAGAGCCTTAGTGTGCAAAGTTGAGCTTTAAGTCAATCACACGTATTTTTTCGCCTCTCGTTGCTCAAATATGTTCAGGTACTGGTTCCCTCTTCACATGGAAGGAGGCTTAAACAAAAGACAAGAAGCTATGATGGCCAACACGTGTTTTCTTCCCCTCTTAACCTTCATGCTGTACAGATGAATCACCCGCGTGCCAGAAGCCTGCCTCCTCTGAATATCAAGGCTCCAGCTGCTCCAAATTTCAGATAACGAGCGCTGCTTGTAAGCTGCCTGGCAGATTGTTTGCACTCAGACATTAGAGAGCGAGGGCCTGATGTCACATCCTGGATCATCATTGCACATGCCAGGAAAACAAAGAATAAAGTGAAAATAAAACACTCCTGCTGTTTCCTGGTCGCTGTTGCCGGGGCGACACAGCTGACAGGTCCATCTCTATTTCCCTCTTTCTCTTCCGTCCTCTGTTTTTCTCTCTCAGACTGACTGTCTTTCAGACAGGCTTTCTCTCCTTCTCTGCTACTCTTACACACACACACACACACACACACACACACATACAGTGACAGGCACGCAAACACACACACACACACACACACACACACACACACAATGATTACTACACTTGCAGTCTGTCATTTGGTTTTTACCTGGACTTTTAACTACTTTAAAGTTGCAATAATAAAGTGTATACAACAGTGGAGATCAAAATTAGAGAACAAGGTAATAATTCTTGATTTATTCTGAAATACTGTTCTTTGTTTATTGTTCAGAATTTGATAGAATATCAGCTGAGGCTATACAACTGCTGTCCTAGCATGTTTTTTAAAAAAACCAAGGCACAAGATGGCGAGTCGCTCTAAGGTGACTGAGGCCTAGTCCACACAAACACGGGTATTTTTAAAACCAAACATTTGTGGCCACTGGTTAAAAATAATTCCCGTCCACACCATCGGTGTGATAAAAAAATATCTCTGTCCACCTGAAACCGCAAAATCCGCCTCAAGCAATGTCATGCAAATGCCAAAGCAGTAGGTTGCGATAGCACTCCTAACAGGAAGGCATTTTTAGCCAATCACAAGGCTGGAAAAAATCATACCAGAAAAACAACAATGGCGAACCGAGGCCGGCCAGATTCCTTCATGTGGACTGACAGTGAGACACACACAAAGTGCTGATAAGTTTCTAAATAGCATCAGTATTTTGGCTAGGTCTTCCATAATACCAACTCCATCAGCTGGTCACGTCTAGAGTGCTCCACAGTCGCTAGATTTCTCTCCAGTATGAATGAGAATTTGGGAAGTTTCCAGATTTGGCAAGAAACTCTCCGTTTTTTGTATCATGATTATACACAACAGCCTCTCTCGTCTCTTCTCCTCTGTTGTTGGTGCGTTTCTGCGGCAGTTACAGTGCCACCCCCAGGCCTGGCATGTGTATTACAGCGTTTTGAGTCAGTTTCACTGGTTTCATGTGCAGATATTTCTTGAGTCGAGGCCGTTTGGACGGAAAACTTTTAAGAACAACAACAAAGAAAAAATGTGTTATTTTCGTGGCCGTACCCCTAGAATTTATTTTTTATCTTAACCTTTGATCCAGATCCAAACCTTAAAGTGTCCTTGCCCTTGTCCAGTGCACACTTCGGATTAAAACAGTTTCAGAGTGTGCAACAGTGGTCGGATAATAAGGCCTAATAACAAGTTGAGTATATGGTAGCAGCTCACATCCTGCCCAGGCTGTGACCCCACAGCCATGCTGAAATATTTGATCATGCGATTTTAAGGGCAAAGCTGTCACTGCTTCTCTCAGAGACAGAGGAAATTACTTTGAAGATAGGTAGCTCCTTTCACCTTCTTTCCCGAGGAATCTGGGTCAGCCTCATTTCTTCCAGTTATCCCTTCAGTATTAAGGCTTCACATCTCCTACTGTGTCCTTGCAGTGAAGAGGGAGGGGACAGTATGCTGCACTTTACACTTGGCTGCCTCAGAGTATAGCTGTAATTGTCTGCTGAGGGGCAATATGGCTTTCTTACAAACATAAGAATAATAGCGTGTTCCACAGGCCACAGAAAATTTGCATTGCATGAGTTTGATGACAGGATCATATTGGGATCACTTGTATTTCTTTGATTACTCATGTGAGATGTGCCACTGTATATTCCAACATTTCTTTCCATCACCGACCATGGGCAAAATTCACACTGGTGTTACTTTGTACCTGATCCAGATATATTAGAAATCAAATGCCATCATATCTGGATTCATAACATCACCTGGAGACACACACACTAAATCGTATTCAGACGCATTTTGGCCAGTTTGTTCCACCTCATTTGTTCTCCACATTCAAACATGATTGGTCGATACTACTCGTAGTACAAATAGAAACCAGAACACTGCAGATATCTGTTTGTAGAGATTATAGACAACAAGCAAAACTGCTTGTTTTCTGAATGGAGTTTGGATCAATCAGTGCTATGCTGACATTGAAGCTGCTTTACAAGTAACACATATTTCACAACTTACCAGGTGGTCCAACTCCTTTGCTTACTTTTCTCCTTTTTCGTCATGTCTCTGTACAAATATGGAGTTATTATCGTAGAGCTTTGCTACATTAATTTGTTCCTCCATTTCTGATTCAACATCAGCTTTCAGAATTTTCATCCACTTCCTTTGTCTTTCAATTGACTTAGTAAGTAACTGAGCTGAGCAAAACCCTTGCAACATGGCTGCTGTGAACACACCATAAGTGCACTTTACACAGCAGTGGGCACTTACTATAGCATAAATGACTGAGTCAAATAAATGTCCTTACAAAACTATAATGGTTAAATAGAAGATAAATGCTGATTGTATACAGTATGTAGTTCATTAAAACTACATTTACTCTAATGCCACTTAAATTGACACAAAAATGTGTCTTCTCCTGTTCATTAACTCTGCGCTACGGTGCCTACCTTTACCAGCATGAACTACACATATAGCTGCTTTATATGATTATTTAGCCACTTGTGCGCTCTACATCAAGCTGTGAACACTATTGACATCACCTTGTATAGGGTGTGAACATGCAAACCACACACCCCACAGACACTGAGCAACGTTAGCATTGATGTGGATTTGTGTTTCTGGCCCACTGACGAAAGTCCATTATTCTCTCTTTTTTTTTAGCTCTGCTTTTAGTCTCGACCATTCGCTGAGGGAAATATGTGTCTCTGTAGCTGCTAAATGTTCCACTATGTTCACCAGCTAGTTGCTAATTTTCTCTGTCTGCTGGTTGGGGCGGGGCCTGTGGGTTCATCAGAGTTTTTTCATTGAAAACATTGAAAACATTGAAAATGATGCTCATAAGAGCTATGAGAAAGACACCAAACAATACAGTTGCGGGCCAGGAAAGACCATGAGAAGAAGTCAAGGCAACCCAGCAAGAGAGGGCACAACATGGGAGAGCAGTACTTTTGGACCTTAAGCCACTCCCACCTCAGGTGCAGCCAGACAACAGGAAACCAGATGGGTGCATTGCCACAAGAGTTTTAAAACAAACTGATATAAAATGCCATTTACTTTCAACAACCAACAGGCTGAGGAAGCAGCAACAGGTTAGTTGTGAGAATGCAAAAATTCACACGTATCCTTTCACTGTTGAAATTCTTAACAACCAACCCTTTTGATGTTTCTGTTTGGCCTTGATAGTGTTGGCTGAAAATGTGATACAATGTCACTTGACAGACATTCCCATGCAATCTAATGCAATAATGACCCTGCTGTATTCCTAAACTAGGATTGGGGGAAGAGAGGTAATGTTGTGGTTATAACCAGTAAGCATGATGTGAAATGAGGCAAAATTAATTGTGTCCTTGCAAGCTTCCCGGGCCTAAAATTCTGCTGAATTGCTCCACACTTCATTACGCTGCCATCATTAGTGTGTGATTACAAATTATGTTATTACTGGCAAGTCATTAGCCCCTGTACATGACCTTCTATTTTGTACCCTTAAAGGGTTATTTCCTGGTATTGTCACATTACCTTGATTACTTGAAAACACAAACAGACACCTCGTAGAACCAGGCTTAAGAGCTGCATTAGATCATCAAATCAACAATGCAAATGGCATCATATTCAGCATGGAGTCTTCCAAACATGGCAGTCGGTGCACGGATGTCTGTACCTTCCAGCCATTTTCAAGAGAGGTTTCACTGGCAATTTCACAGGTAATGTGCCGTGTATCCTCTCAATCACAGTCAATACTCTAACACTGCCTGCAGCACACCACTTCAAAACTGCACATTATAATGAGGTGCAATATGAGCTCATAATTATTGCCTCCTATTCCCAACTCCCTGGCTTTGGAAATATCATCTAGATATCTACAATATCAGCTTAGTCTGGCTCTAATCAACAGTCATAACATTACCGTTCCTCCCTATCTTACTGTGGGCTGGGCACTCATCCCTTCACCAAATAGCTCACATCACTCTGTCTGCCTCCTCCACTCTTGCTGATATCAGTGAACTTTAAACTAAAGCGTTTTAGTTGATGAAACAACCATTCTGTCTGATAACTTTTCTGTTCAGGTCTCAAGCCCTTTTTCATGTCAGCTTGCAAAATTGTATTCAAGGGCTTTGATTATGACCTCCACACTACTTAAACTGTCACATTCTTTATTTTCCAGTTGCATATTTCTAAAAAAGCTTTCATGCAGTCATATTCAAATGTTATGGGCTTGGCTGCTCTGTGATTTAAGAGTGCTTAAAGTACTATATATATAAATATATTTTTCCCAGTTTTAATCTGGTTTTCCTGTGTTAATTGTTCATTTATCTACTAATATATGCCAAATACTGTATGTCAAGTGTTTTTATCAGTTTTTTTTTTTAAACATTTAGATTCCTGTGTCCTCTCTTTCTGTAAAAATGGTTCAAATTTTTGATGAACAGAAATTAATCCAATCAAATGAGACTTTGGGTGAATAGCAGCATCAGCGGTGGTGTGAAACCGCCCTTCAAGTTTGCGGGTCGACTGGTGGTCGTACTGGCTAACAGAGCGGTATGGCGAGAGATGGGAAGAGAAGTGTGTTGGATATCAGTTGGCAAAAACACCTCACGTTATTTTCATAGAATCTGAGGTTACAGTACGTAACCAATGTTTTCATTTCCAAAACAGTGTGGCTGAGGTCTATTTCAGGAAGGCTTAGGCCAACTCTGTGTGGCTGAAGGCAGGCGGCTGGCAGCACGAGGGGCCGGGGCGGCCGGGCGCCTTTTTGGGCAGGTGCTGCCTACACAGAACCAGATGGAAGTCTCTGTCACCTCTACCTCATCCTCCTCAGTGTGTGCATAGAGCCGACAGTCCTGTATTCCATGTATCTCCGTACTAACTTGCTACACTCTAAGCCCGCCCACTTTTTATTGGGCCAATTAAATGTGCAGGATTTGTTTTAAATCCCTCCTGTACTGTACGCAACTCAAATATTCAGTTTCACAGGGCAATACATCACAGTACAGACGCTAAAGACACTCCAAATTTAAATGTTTTTTTTTTTCATCCTGAATGAAAATAAAAAAAACATACTGAAGCTCCCTCACCCTTCAGCCATGTTGGTCAATCTTACAAAGAAGAAGAAGATGGCAATTACCGAAAGGCTGCAATGGTACATCCATGGTTACTTAGCGTTCTGACCTCTGTTCCTTAATATAACGGAATAGTAACAGTGAATTTATGAATAAACGTGCAACGTCCACCATTGCAAGAAATGTTGCCTCATTTGTGACATTACAAGAAAAAAACTCTGTTTCCCACTCTACACTTACACTGAAAAAAGTGTTCCTGAACATCTTCACCATGGAAAGAGTTTTCCAAAAGATCCATTATCAGTGACCTAAAACACAGTTTGTGTGTGGACAAAGGCAAGAACTATAAATATCTGTGCATGTGTCACTGGAGCCAACGCTCTTCAATATGTGGTTTAGAAATGACTCTTACTTTGTATAATAATTTGCTTTAGTTACTCATATACAAAAATATATGTTCTATCTTCATAATTTTGCATAAATTTATTTTCGTTTATTAACTTATTTTATTCATTTTATCATCATCATTAAATGCTAATGACATCCTGAGTGTGGATCACAGTAAATATTGTATAGGCTACCTGATATAAATAACTAATGATGAAAGGATGAAATGCTTATGGGTGATTTTACCCACTTCTTATATGGGGGGTTAATGACTTTTTGCTGATATATATTTTTTTTTGGAATAAAAAAGTGAAATTTCCCAAAGACATCCATCTTAAATACATGATGAAACCCTGCAGGTTGTAGAAACTCACCAGCCTGAAACATGTTTGCCCTTCATAGATGCAGCCAATACATTATTATTATTATTATTATTATTATTATTATTATTATTATTATTATTATTATTACAGAACTCGTGCTGTACATGGTGTGCTACATTCATTACGTTTTCATCCTGGATATAGTAGGAATTCTGTCTTTGATATCCTTTTCCCCGTTCTGTAATATCTGATACAAGCTCTGCAGAGCATGACATCCAAAAGTACGCCATACATTTTAGTTACCTCCCATAAACCTGCTGGTTTAAATCATTTATCTTTAATAATGAAACAAATGCATTTTTAGGGATATTGTTTTATGCATGTCAGCAGCATTACTGCCTAGAGCATGTATAAGGTGTACAAGGTGCAGCACAAGTGCAACTATATGTTCAAATCCCACTGGGGTTGCACATGCTCCAAACGTCTACACTTAACAATACTGCGAATAGAGGAAGTCTCCATGAAATGGCATCCGTTGTTAATGCATGTAAGAATATGACAAGATCTTACCTCATTTTTACAGTATGTGCTGTGCAGAGGAGAATGATTGAAGGTATTAGTTATCATGAATCATATTTTCTTATGGAGCAGAAGGTCTACAGGGGGCAGGATCACCAGTATTTAGAACGCTCACGTTAATACAGAACATGGTGGATGGACAGTACAGTAAAGAGGCCAACATTAAAGGTTGAATATGTAGAATCTTCATTAAAATATATATATTTTTAAATAATACACCTACGGGAGGTTTTGAGGGGTACTGAACGAAAGTACTGCTTTTCCACAAAAAATATGTTTAGTCAGAATTAATATCATACACTTTTTTTTTACTGGTTTGACAATGACTTTCTGTCACCGTCCGCCGGCATTGCGAGTTCCAAGGGTTGTCTGTTGTTCAGTGCAGCTAACGTTACTGTAGGCTGGCACTGGGTGAAATGGAGTTTTCCAATCCTGCAGCTGTGTTATTTGTTCCAACAGCTGAGTGACCAGAGACGGGCAAAAACAGTCAGTATAGGCCAAGCGTTCACTCCATGGACTGAGATAAAGGAGTTCAACAGCATTAAAACACACGCCCAAATGGCTACGTTTCTCCTCGATCTGTAAGCTAACTTTCATGTTTACTTAGCTGTAACGGCTAATGGTCAGTCAAACTCCTCTGCAATACTTACTTACTTACTTTTATGGTGCGATTTTCCGGAGGGGATGGGTTCAAACAGGCTCAAACAGGCTCAAACAGACTCAGGTCTCCTGTAGGCTACTGGGCCGGGTCTGACCAACCTGGCAGCTGACCAACCTTTAAACCGAGTGTCTATTTACAACCTCGTGAAAATAGCCTTTGTCGTGCGATCTGGCGTTTTACACCTTGCCCTTCATCCACCGCCTCAAAGAGCTACAAAGTATGATACTGTAGTTAACTGTGGGTCAGTGGGTTTAGCATTAGAGTTTTATCAGAGACCATGCTCTAGCGACAGAAAATGAAGGAGACGAGCTCTCCCAGAGAGCAGGGGAGCGACGTAGAGGATGACGTGAGTTAGATGGATTAGTTTCAAAATAATTTCACAAATCTTTGCCATGTGGTGATGTAGTAGAGGTGTTGATGACTTTTTTTTTCTAGGACGACGGAATGACTCCCGACCAAAAGAGGCTCTATAGGGCAGTTGTGCCTCATTTTCACGGCAGGAGCAGGGGGTCGCTCATCATTTTTATTCGTTTCGACACCTCCATGGGTAAGAAAGAACACGTTGTGTATTTTTAGAGGTGTGTGAAGCGTTTTCGTGGTACATTCATCTCCATATGGGGCATCTTTACAGAGAACTACATGCAGGAGTATGGGGAACTTGTCTTCTGCCCGGAGGGGACTAGTAAGACGCAGTGATAAAGGTATTTGTAAAATACCTTGGCCTGGCTCTCCGTCCCTGGAGCTCTAGAACTGGGAGTTCCTATACAACATTGTGAGGTTTGTCCTGTCTTTGGGTTTTTGTCTTGTGAATTTCCTGTTTTATTTTGTAAGATAACTCTCCTCTCATTCCAGGTCACTTGCCCTTCCTCTTGTGTCACCGGTCTGACGTCATTCCCAGATTCTCGATTGTTTCCACCTGTGGTTCCTCTTCCCTCATGTGTATAAAGTTCGTGTCTTCCCCCCTGTTCCATGCCAGATTATTTCGTACCTTGTGTCGAATGTATCCAGCGTTTTGTCCCAAAGTCATGTTCATGCCTTCGAGTTCTTTGTTTCCACATTCAGGAAACTTAAAATTTTGTTGACCTCACAGTTTGGTTAGATTTAGGCAACACAACAACTTAGGTAAGGGTCAGGCAAAAATATATGGGTGAAAATAGCATTGTTGGCTACCGACACCCGGGTACAAATAGCATATATTGATATTTGTGCCAGGGTGAAAATAGTCTTTGCCTTAATAAAATCATGTTAATAAAACAATTTTCTAAATGGTCTCATTGTCTGGAATGTATTCATATTAATGTTCCTCTTTCAGCTACAACCCACACATCCATTACACCCCTCCGGCATTTGAATAATGGATAGTCAGGAAATTACTACATTTATATTGGGCACATAGGAGATTAAATGTGTGTCCTGTGGTGTCGCACTGTATTTATCTATCATATTTCTGCAGGTTTCAGGGGCTTTTTAAAACGTATGTTATGTATAAGACTACTGAATACTACTGGAATGATCATCAACTTCAGAACAAAACAATCAATAAAAGCACCGACAGCCAAATTACAACCAACCCCTTCAAGTCCCCTGGCACATAACAACAACCATCATCACATGCATAAAAGCCCAGCAGAGACTTTACTTCCTGAAACAACTCAGAACACACAGAGGCAGGATGTGATTCAATTTTACACAGCCATAATCCTGTCACTATCGATAACTGTCTAGTATGGAACCCTTATTACACAACAAAGAAAATTATCACCAGAGCATCAAAAACCATAAGCTGCTGATAAACTCCCGACACTGGAAACACACACAACGCACCATCGCAAGAGCAATCAAGATCAAAACATGGATGAGCCTCTCCACTCGGTTTAACATTTTTTTCAGCGTCTTCCCTCTGGCAGAAGGTACAGGTCATTAACCTGAGCGTTTTTCCCCAAAGCCCTGCAGCTAATCAATACAAAACCTTAATTATGATTGTATGTGGAGTTGTGAACAGTATGGGTTTTTCTGTTGCAGAAGTGGATCAGGTGAACCCCGCTGTTGTCAAGGTTAAAAGTAGAAACATTTGTCTAGTCGGACGGCTTTGTGTTGTTGTTATTTGATAAAAAAATCTGACTCGTATTGATAAAAAAATTATGTCACTTTATCACTGTGGAATATTTGAGTTCTGTGTGAAAGTACTCATAGCAAAATCGACAGTTTAAAAAAATATATTGACATGCAAATAAATTGCATGGGAAAGAAAACCCAGTGAGTGAAGACCTTAAGAGGTCTGTAAAAGGCTATTACATCTGCTACCAGGGCACGGCAGTATGCTGCTACTAAATTAGAAAAACAGTACAATAGACTGAATTGTACAGTGAAAATTATTAAGAGTGGAGTTACTCTTTAAGGGAATTGTATCTTTTCTCCGTCTGTACACAACTACTGTCACTGTGAATGTCTTCCAGGAGACACTGTGAGTTCCTCAATTAACATTCCTCTGTCTCTTTGCCTCTATCATGTTGTCTGTAGATGCTGCTGAACCTGGCTCAGTTGCCGTCTTGTCCATCTGCAATTCTGGCACCACACCAACGCCACTCCCCACCAGCAGCCTCCATCTTAAGATCTGAAGTTCCTTTGATAGCTGTGTAAACACTAACACTCCCCCCAGTGCTCCTAGCTCCCAGTCCTGGCGGCAGGGCTGAGCTAACTAGCAGAGGGAAGTTACAGTTAGCTACAGATAGCATCAGTTAGAGGTAAGCCTTACTAAAGCAACAAGTAAAGCTTTCTGTCCATTTGGACAGAGTTGATGCAGGGCAGCCAGACATAAAAGGGAAAATTAGAAAACATTTTTATCATAAAATATGATGTACTCATCACAGACTTCCGAAAGAACAGTGCAGCCCCCACCCCTACTCATAAACTGGCACTGTGTGGAAAGGGTGAACTGAATAACACAAAATAAATATTAATACATTCACATTTAACTACATTTTATTTCCAAGCACCTTAAAAAACTTGCAATACTAAAAAAAGCTGGACAACACTACTGTGCGATACCTTCTACCTCAGCCACTTCTCTTATCTATCTGTATCTTTATTTATATGTATATTTTATCCACTTGACTTTCGTTGTACTTAATGCTCTAAAGCATTGCCTATTTCTCCAGGGAGATCTGACCCAGTTGTCAAAGTTATTAGTGCAAGAACAGGTGGTAGGGGCATGACCGAGGCACCATTATCCAAAATTACATGTTGTACAATTGTTGCTTTTAGCACACCCTAAGATAATTCCTGACATCATCGGGTTTATTTGTGGAATGTGGCTTGAGTGCCCCTTAAAAGCCAATAAAGGTAATACATAAAATGGGGGTAAGGGTTGGAATCTTGTTACCTGACACACTAAAAGGTTTGTTACTTAGAACCATCTGAGAAGTGGTTGGAAACTGGTGCTTTCAAAACCTACCTGGCAGGTGATTGGATGAACAACTTGTCTATCAGGAGCTGCTGAGGTCAGTCAGGACAAGAGCAGAAACATTTTTTCCATAGAGAAAAGCCTTCAGTGCCATTATTTGCTCTTTTTTCAATAATGAAATACTCTCCAGTTCTGAGCAATTGAAGCCAATTTGGCATAGAGGCCAAACAGTGGAATTACAACATCCATGTCGGTCACATGATCCCCTTGGAACCAAAAAGACTTTGACTTACATGGAGAGACAGACGTCTGTAATTCAGTGGAAACATTGTCTCAAGCCTCACCCCTGTGAAATGACTCATCAGAATTTGATCCATTCGGACCAATAACATTTGGAAAGTCTAGAAGAGCAGCACGATTAAATAATTAAACCCCCATTCAAGTTAGCCAGAGCACTAAACCAGAAGTAGCCAGCTAGGCCGGGAAAAGTCTCTCGTGCGCCAGCTCTACGGGCCCAACAGCACGTAAGCAGTGCCGATCACCCAGGTATTATTAGACGTGGCAGTTCCACTGAGCAGCATTTATAGGAATGAAAGGCTCTCCAGTTCTCTTTACATCCATGGGCTCTAAACATACACACATTAATTGATGCAGGACAAGATGGATTTTGTGATCCATCTTGTGATATCACAACAATCCAGCTGCCGTGCTAGGTAAGAAATGACGTGCCGTTTTTATTACAAATAATATAAATTGTTGCAGTCATTATTATTATCATTAAAAATTATATTATCCAGGTAGGTGATCTGTTAGCCGCTAACTGGAAAGGAGACATGAGCAGCTAATTTGTCTGTCCTGGACAGGCAACACATGTAACACTCCGATTGTGTTGACCTGTGAAAAACACCCTGTCAGAGTGAGGACGAGGGACGCTTTAGTCACTACCTGAAGTCTCTGGTCAACACATGCCTGGCCTGTTGCCTCTGGAAGCATGACACTGTTGGAGCAGGCTCTTTGTCTCTCCTCACTGCCAGTACACATCCTAAAGCAATGCACATTTATGTGAAAATGTCTTTCCACACTGAGAAGTACTGACAAGTACACAAGAAAAGAAGGTTTTTAAAGGCTTTTATTTTATTTTTTCACCAGCCATCCAAAAGGCTTGGCAGAGGATTTTTGAAAATGTGATTTGTTGACTTACTAAGAGGTCATTTGTCATCCTTAAATCCTTCTGATGTAACACTACTTTTAATTTGTCGCCCATTTTAGCTCAGAGCAATACCAAAAAAGATATGACCCGATCCCAAATAGGAGCCATAATGAACATAGATACTACACACATCAAATATGAGTGTTACACTCACATGTAGGACTAAATATAAACACTCATCCAGTAAATTTAAACATTTTATTAAATACCTGCAAATATCAGTCAATGTTGTCATGACAAAGCTTTACCTTCACTGATCTACTTAATATGCATCCCGCTTTTAATAGAACACAAAACAATTATTAATATTCAGACAGTAGCCTATAGCTCGGACGCGCAGCCACGGAAACTTTAACAAGACTTTGGGCCCCTTGGAAATGATTCCACACACCTTTAAAACAATCGGACAAAGGGAGGACAGAAGAATGTGCGTCACGGTGGCCTCGGGGCGAGGTGGCATCCCTCCTTCTGATTTCTGTGACAATAATCTGGGCTGACTGGGGCCTCATCGCTGAGCCCAAAACTCCCCTCCTGTCTGAACGGATAAGGATCAATTCCTGAGATTCTGCCATTTGTCAAGCTGAGGGTCCATTTAATAAGGTGGAGAGTTAGCAAGGAAGTCCATTGTTGACAAGATAAACAAGGATCAGGTTGACAAGTGTCCAGCCTGTTCACCGTTTTCGAAAACTGTGCACTGAATTTTCACAACTACTTGTTTAATATATGCTCAAAGTGTAGCACGTAATCAGTATCTGCTACCATGTGACACATCACACCTTTGGTCATTTTCACAGCAATAGTTCATGCTCATAAATCAGATTAAAGGTCAGTGTACAGCCGTCTCATGGAATCTAGTCATGCACACAGTTTTCATTTGCCTCCACCCCGATACAATGAAGCTCAATGGATATGAAATGTCATCTCAAAGCAATTGAAGCTATTTAGGCTGACTATACTTCAATAAAAAGAGGTAACAAAGAAAATTGTTCACAGTGAGCTCTGTAGATTGTGTGTTCAGACAGACAAGTCTATTTTTTAAGCATTATTAATAGATTTTTTAATTCACCTGGGAGCAGTGAAAAAGCTATAAACAACAACACTGATATACTGAGCGAGCGGGTAGTTGTTGTGAATTGACAGGGGGATGTAGGTCCCTGACATGTCTTGAATCACCCTGAAAAGGTTTAATTACAACATGTCCTCATACCCACACCACTTGACCATTGTATTAAGTGCAAAACAGAAATACTTGGGTTTAGGCAACAAAGCTATGTGATCAGCTTAAAGCAACAAAAAATCTTGGTTAGGGTTAGAAAAAAATCATAGATTGTCTTAAAAGGAGTCAAGGACGTCATGATGTGACGGAGAGAAGTTGGTTTAGTTAAAAAATATCATAGTTCACACCCCACCTTCCTACATACTGTAGGTGGAGTTTGGAGCTCTTATAACTGCCTCACTTTACTTCCTCATTTGCTCCTGTGATCATTTCTACGTGAATTGTTATAAACTGCTTTCACAATCGACCTATGGTGTCATTTTTTTGGGATGAGGACAGTCTGCTCAATTCACATTAATGACGTGCTCACTCCACACCGTCCTGCTTAATACACAATTACTTACTAAAGAAACCAATAAACACAAACTATTGATTTGAAATTTATTTTATTGATTTAAAATGGTCTTCCAGTGTCTACAAGCAACTATCAGGTTATTCACGTAGTATGCTGTAATTTAATCAGTAATCGAGTATTTTGCAAAGCCATGTTATAACACCGGATAAAGTGGAAAAGCAAGCCCATGTTTATTTTCACATCCAGCAGACACAAAGCAGAATTAATTAAGAGTTGTGTTTCTAGCTATTTGGTGAATGTAAATTCAATATCTACTCTCCTTTTAGCTATGTTTTGGTCTCCCTCATACTGCTCTGCTAATTGGTGCTGAGCTGACAGCGTACAGTGGGTTTATTTAGTAAACTGTATTTAGTACTACGTAAGAAGACGTAGTATGAGCAGCGACTTGGTGGGGAGTAAAATAAAGGGCTGAAGTCTGCATGGGGTGGTGAAGGGATCAAACGAGTACACGACTTTCACACAGTTTGTGTCCTATGTGAAACCCAAAGTCAATGTTGACATTTCTCACGTAGCATAGCATAACGTTCTTAGCTAACATCACAACCGCAAGTTATGTAACAAAAAGTTATTCTAACCAAACCACCATCTTTTACAAAATCTAACCTAACCAAGTAACATTAGTTTATTTTGAATTCAATGGGACTCCCAGAGCATTAAAGTGCCGCCAAGGCCCGGTTCAGCTAACAATGGACATTACCATGTGAATGGGTGATAATATTTGAAAATGGGTGTTATAAGTCTAGTTTGTTCATGATTTTGGGTGAATCTTTAATCGTTCTGTGTCATTTGATCCATTGTTACTGACAAAAAAAAGGTGAAAGGTGATTAATGCAGCTTTAAATGTAGTTTTCAATGTAATTAACAAAAATCAATATTCTATTAACTTCCATTGTATCGGGTGGAAAATTCAAAGATTGATATCCAATCTTGAGTTTTAGTTCGAGTCGAATAGAACTAAAACTCTGCAAGGCTATGGAAAAAAGATGACTTTATACTACTAATCTGAGTCTTTTGTAGGTTTCAACCTGAGAGCAGTACTCAGGGTTATATTTGATTTACATAATTCCAAGCGGGTGTGTAGCAGACACAGTGAGATTTCCAAAACATCAAAGTTCAGGTAATTTCACACATTTAGCCGACATGAGACAGTTGGTTAAAAATAACAAGGCAGGTCACTGGGATGGCAGTATTCACGAAGCACATACTATATAATGACCATCAATTACTCTAGCAGCTTATCAAACAAAGTGTGAATATTTCTCTCAGCCTAATTTAAAATACCACCAGCGGTTATATGAGCTTTGTGAACTTTCCAATAACAATTTCCCACAGTAATGTTGAAATTCCAGTATGAACTCTTAACGCAACAAAAAGACAGCACTCACAGTCGAGACATAATTGAAATCCTGCCTACAAAAGGAAAGCATTTTCTTCTTCCGACCAAACACGCAGTGCATAACTACTTCACAAGAACCACAGTGCACTACTTCACATCAAATGGATTTTGTCATCGTGTACTGAAACAAGACAGTGAAAACAAAACACTTGGGTTCAGACTGTAAGAATACCGGAATGTGCAAAAGGTCAGTTTCTTCTTATGCCATGTGAGCAGGTTCTGTGAGAGTCTGTCCCACTGTCCTACTTCCATTCTTGAGAATTCCCTCAGTGGTTACATGACCCAAATTAATTGCTGGTGTTTTTGGACCAATATCAGAGTCCCCTGCCTGAGGCTCTAAGAAAGCCACCCTCTTTCTGTTTGACCGCCGCTGTCCTGATTCTACCTCTCTGGGGTCTGAACAGAGGATGAAGGCTCGTCCGCCACCCCGGTTTCCCCGGCATCGACAGGGAGTGAGGTAGAGGTAGAGTAATACCAGGATGATGCTGACCACACAGGAAGCCAGGGTGGTGAACGCTGTGTTGAAATGCTCGGCACCGCTGCTGTGTGCCAAGCCGCTTGCTGAGGCGACACTTAAGTTTCCAACCACCACGTTGACCTCCAGAGGCTCGTTGGGGTCGTAGTGGCGCCCACGGGCTGCCACGCACCCATACATACCAGAATCCTCCAGCAGGGCTCCTTGGATTTCAAGGGTGCCATTGGGAAAAACTATTAGGTGGGCACTTGAATCATTGGTAGATGAATTCACCACAGTCCTGGGGGTAACCCAGAACACTACCAACTCATCCTCGGCTGGAGAGACCCACCCTGGGCATGGCACCCTAAACCATTTTCCGGGCTCTACTTGGTAAGTCTGTGCCTCAAGGGGCATACCTGAAACTACCTGCTGGCTACATTCAGACCGTGGTCCTGAATCGTCTCGACATGGGTATTTACCCAAGAAGTCCACCAGGGGGCGATACTGTTTCCACATCCAGTACTCCAGCAAAGCGAATAAAGCACAATCACAGACCCAAGGGTTTTCCTGCAAATAAATTCCACCTTGCCGAGTGAGAGACAGCAGGTTCTGGACGGGCACCTTGGAGAGTTTGTTATATGAGAGATCAAGAAAGGTCAGATTACGGGGCCCTCCAGGTTCCCAATAAAGCCCCAGGGGGAAATCTGTCAGTCTGTTCCCAGAGAGGTAGAGCCTCTGCAGGCTGTAAAGATCACTGAAGGCCCCTGGGTTAATGTGGACGATCTGGTTGCCAAACAGCAGCAGCTCTTTCAGTTCCTTCAACCCAGTGAAGATGGATGAGTTCAGCAATGTTAGATGGTTGGAAGAGAGGTCCAGGTGGAGGAGATTTGGCGTCACAGTGAAGGTTTTCACCTCAATTTGGCTGATGGAGTTTCGGCTGAGGACCAATGTAGCAAGCCGATCAAATGGCCGAGGGATCCAGTCCACAGGTAGGACAGTGAGGGCATTGTGGCTCAGGTCCAACCGTGTGGCATAGCTTGGGAGATCAGACGGCAGCCCAGACAGATTGCATCCGCTGCAAGAAATGATATCACTGGTACAAATGCAGTATTGTGGGCAAGAGGCAACGGAGGGAGGGAAGCCAAGACACAGGGAGAGCAGCAAGGCTACAGTGGCAGGATTCCAATGGCTGCCTCCAATAGTGGTCTTGCCTAAAAGCTGTGAGGCCATGGGACGCATCTTGGTGTTCCCTCAGGATGGGGTCTCAGGTTACTGTCTCAGTGGGTGTACACATGTCAGGTTTACAAGCCTCTCATAGTGAACTGAAGAGAGACACAGAGAGAGGAAACAAGGACGAGGGAACATGGAAATTAATGTCATTATTTTTAAGACTAGTTTTAGAAACTGCAGACAAAGTTCCAAAATAAGTAAAACCCACGATCATGAGCAAATAAAAAGCAGCAAGATAAACTTGTCAAAGCATTACATGCATCTTCTGCACACAATAACTGTTAGTAACTGATGGAACAACCGTAACCTTACCTCTACTCCTCCCCCATATCCACCACTAATATAGTACAGGCTGATTACTTCTTGCTTTAACTCAAAACACCTTATTAACGAAATGTTGTATTCTATTTCATCTATCTATCTATCTATCTATCTATCTATCTATCTATCTATCTATCTATCTATCTATCCATCCATCCATCCATCCATCCATCCATCCATCCATCCATCCATCCATCCATCCATCCATCCATCCATCCATCCATCTATCTATCTATCTATCTATCTATCTATCTATCTATGTGATATTAAACCAAGAAAATTGTACAAAAATAAAAATCCCTGCAATATTAATAGTATAATTAAATTACACAAATGTATTATTCTGAATCACTGTCAAATTGTTCTCATGATCATTTTTTTAAACCCGCAACAAAAGTTCAGAGCTGCAACTTAAGCAGATTAATTCATCAACAGAACATTTGTAATTAATTAATTAAAGGGTACCAATAATAATACCAATCTCTGCAAACATTTCAATGGCCGTTGTTTCCTTATTTCCAGACTCTTTCTAACGCAAACAATCAATGGATTCATCAATAAAACAAAATAAAAATACATGACAAAATTATCAGATTAAACCATACTGATAATAATTGATAGTTGCAGCCTTAGTAAAGTTTACAGAAGATTTTTTTTTAAAACAGCAGACCTATAATTCAAAGTCTAAATAAATAAACTGTGTCACAGATTGTGAAATGTAGGAAAAGTGTTTGTGGATAAAAGGTGAACTGTATTAGTAGTATTAGCCCACTCTGTCCTTCTCTGCTCTGTTCTCACATGATCTGCCTCAGAACGGAGATAAGGATCAGGATCTTGTGGAATCAAAAAAGAACACAGCGGCCAACAACAGCTCACCTTTACGCCCACACTGCTGCCCGTTCAAACCACCATCTCGTCTGCCTTCACAGCCACACGCGCTCTCCGGACTCGATGCAGGACCGCGTCCCGTATGCGAATCCGAAGAAAAAAAAATCCCAAAGGCAACTTCACCCCTCCGCAAATGATCCAGCCGGAGCGTGAGGAGGGAAGCCTCGGCTGAACTGCTCACCTGCAGGTCGGGTTGCATGCTGCTGTGGGAGGGGTCGCCCCGAGAGTAAAGACGGCACACATCAGCAGGCAATACACCAATGACATGAGAGAGGGGGGTGTGATGAGGAGGGGAGGAGGAGGAGGAGGAGGAGGGAGACGGCGCTGTAGGAGAGGGCGCAGCATCAGCACCACCAACTCCGATGTTTCCGAGTATCCTGTGACACCACGACTAGAATAATAGTTTATGCAGTTATTGTTCCTCTCTGGCGGTTTAGTTAGGATCCTTTACAGTTTCCCCGTTTTTACACGTAGCTCTTAAAAAGCTGTATTAGGAAACCAGATGGAAGAGGGTCATATAAAGGTGTTCACGCCGGCTGAACCTGCAAATCTAATGTGTTATACACGGGAGAAAAGTCCAGGATGATGAGTTTTATTATACTCCCACTTTATTTGATAGAATATTGTCTGTTTTCTAGTCAAATAATAATAATAAAAAATAATAATAATAATGATAATAATAATAATAATAATAATAATAATAATAATGATGATGATGATGATGATGATGATAATTATAATGATAATGATAATGATAATGATAATGATAATAATAATAATAATAATAATAATAATAATAATAATAATAATAATAATAATAAGAGGGGACTGTGGGGGCTGTTTGTAAAAGATTTCCTTTCAAAATTAAAACTTGCTCAAAAGGCCACTGACGCACCAGTTCTGTTTGGTTTACTTTACAGCTCAAAAGCAAACAAACAGCTCATGCTGCCTCTCTCTTTATTGCTCTGGTAAAAAAAAAAAAAAGAGAAAAAAAAATGTTCCGGTGACATTACCTGACACACCTGCTACCTTTATCAGTACGAACAAGAGCTTGGTCTGGTGCTTAGTGCCCCTAGTGTCTCCAAAAGAAAAACATACAATATAAACAATAATAATCAAGAAATAGCTCCTACAGAGACAATGAACATGTTTTTGAATGATATGTTGCACGTACAGTATACAGTGATTTTATCCTGTTGCCCTGTCAAAATATCAATACAAATAGAAGCTTATATACATATATACTGTATATATAATGTTAACCAGATAGTAGGGTTATGTGATGGGGCGAATATATCGGTGGTTGCTGAGTACATCACTAATTGTAGTTTTTGGGGCAAATGTATCGGCTGATTGGTATCGAATGAATGAATTAATTTTTATTTTCGTGTCTGGTCATGTTACCATGGCCCATCCCATACAGGATTATACAGACACCTAAATAAATACAACAAAAACTAAGCCTTGTGGTGTGCCTCAGAAGACCTCCTGCTCCACACATGCAGGGGAAACTGCGCTAGAGCCAGCATATTTTCAAATCTTACTCTGTGGTTCAAGAATTTATTAACCAAACAAGACTTGGTGATTGTTGGAATAGTGAAAAGATTAAAGGTTGCTTTTCCATAAAAAAATATATTTTATCAGAATTTATATATATTTTTTTAAAGATGGTGGGTCTGACGATGTTTTCTGTCCCCTTCTGTTTACATTGTACCAGCCAATAGTGGCCAGCATTGCAAGTTGCCAGGGTTGTCTGTTGTTGGATGCAGCTACTGTAGGCTGGCACTGGGTGAAATGGAGTTTTCCAATCCTGCAGCTGCTTATTTGTCCCAGCAGCTGAGTGACCGGAGAAAACGGGCAAAAACGAGAGTTAATATAGGCCGAGCATTCACTCCATGGACTGAGATAAAGGAGTTCAACAGCATAAAATCGCATGCCAAAATGTTTACGTTTCTCCTTGATCGGTAAGCTAACTTTCATGTTTACTTAGCTGTAACAGTAACGGCTAACGCTAACTGTCAGTCAAACTCCTCTAATACTTGTATTTATGGTGTGGTTTGCCAGAGTGGACGGGTTCAAACAGGCTCAAACAGACTCAGGTCTCCTGTAGGCTACTGGGCCTGGTCTGACCAACCTGGCAACCTGAGTGTTGAAATAATGTCTTGTTGTTGTGACTACGATCTTGAGACACTGGACTAATTAGGCTAACATCTTATTTTATGTTCGGCTCTTAAGCCTAGGGGGTGCGACCTGGGCAACGTTTGCTCAGGTTTTACCTCTGACAACTTAAGATCCAGACATCCAATCATTCAAATTTTTTTCATCCAATTAAAATATAGAGTTAAAAATCACCAAGATCTAATTGTAAAGTTACTATGAAAATGTGGCTTAAAATTGGATAAAAAGTAAATTCATGAAGCTTCTGCAGCGCATGTCATGCAGATTTGATACATATTAAACCTTTAATTGGTCCTGGAATTGTTTATATGTGTATGTATACAGTCCATGTCCATTTAAAATCGCTCTTGTGAGCTGACGGCAGAAACTACCAAGCCTGCCAGTACACTTCAGCATAATGCTGGTAATGGTGGCTCCACAAGGACAATTTGGTTTAATTAGAGATAACATCATTGTAATTAAACATCTGTGACCTCAAATATGTCCTTCATTTTCTCCAACAGAGCCAAAGCTTCAGCGCTGCTGGATTGCACATTGCCATTAAAGGTATAAAGAAAGACTAAATCCAGGGCCAGAATAAAAGGAATGATATGTGGAACGAATCAATGTTGGTTACAAAATCTGCTTTTTCATGTTGTTTTACTGTAAAAGGAGAAGAGCAGCATTTTAGGATTTGCTTGTTCAGGCAAAATATTTCAGACGGCGTTAAGCTGTGCAAAGAGTTTATATAATCCCCCTCATTTTTTTCAACACAGTGTTTATCCATGTAGTGTTGGAATACAAAATGCTGTCTGCTGCCTTATTTATTCACTTAATGTGACAACATTTGCTCCCCATTACTATGACACGCAGCTTTATTTTCTAAAATGCTTTCTATCTGTGCAACCATACAAACTGTGTGTATGTGTGTGTGTATGTGTCAGTTTGCAACAGATGGTGTCTTTCATACAACATGAAAGTATTCCTTCCACCTAATCAGTTTGTCAAGGTTGTGAGCTGTAAGCTTGAAGCTCCGTCGGCAGTTTTCTGTCCTTTTTTTTTTTTCTTATTCGATCTTGTGGATCCTCACATACGCAGCCAATTCATTACCTGACAACAAGAAAAGGGGAAAAAATCAATTGAATTCTCCTTTTGGAAGATGAGTTAAATCCATTTGCTAAAAGACAAGTGAGTATAAGGCCTGTTGTCTTATAATTTAGACTTCAGTCTAATCACAATGGACGTGTAATTATGAGCTTTCCACCCGTGACACCAGGACAGACAAATCGCTGTATGTTTCCATGGTGCCGACCATCAGAGGGGAAGTCCTCCTGGGATTTGCCAGTGTGTCCATCTTTGTTCCAGGATCACACAGTCATGTTGTTGATATGCAAGGGATGGGTGGACCAGATCCTGTTCTTGATAACAGGAATGTGGCCTAATGAACAACATGAAAGGACAGCGATGCCTGTGCAGAATAAGAAGCATACTCTGTAAACACATTTCAGTCCTTCACCTTGCTAGAATCAGATGGTTTGCCACTTTCGCTCCTGCAACTCAGCAGCCGATGGTTCCTGCTGGTCTAACCTGGCAGTTAAATGCATGTAATTGCATCTATTTCACATCCCAGGTGTAAAATGATTACTGATTACACGGTTAGAACGAACACCAGCAGAGATCTGAGTGCTGGCTGAGGCCACGGGTTGAAGAGCACTGGATTCGATGGTTTGTATTAGTTAAGTTCAACAACCCATCTATCAGTCCATCAGTCCATCTGCTAGCTCTAACCACTTATTACCTTTCAGAGTGATGAGGAGACCACCCGTCATCCCAGCATGCATTGAGCAAAAGTCACGGAAACATCCTGAACTGTAGAGAGTAGGTTTACAGTTTCAGGCAGTGTGATATGAAAAAAAAAAAAGGCTGACTGCCTGGGTAGAGCATGCAGGAGGTATAGGACATGACGCAGATTACAACACGGTTACATAGCCGGATTATAATTTGGTCTTAACCTTCCTCCTCTTTCCCTTGCAGACAGAAGTTCCCAGACCTCATCATCTCTCCAGTCAGTCATTTTGACTGGCATCTTCATGTAAATCGCCCCTCTTCTTCCCCCTCGGAAGTTTCTCCCCACCACATGGCATTTAGACATCATTTAACATTTTGCAACACTATTGTTTTCTGTCAGTTATTTGTTTTATTTATTTATTTACTTATTTATTTACTGTCGAGGCTAACAATCTCTGACAGTAAAACATTGAAATATAGCTAAGAAAAAAATATAAATGTAAAAAAACAAATGTGCCTTTTTTTAACTAAAAAATTTTAAAGATTATTTTCTGGCAGTTTTTCAAGCCTTTATTATACAGGACAGACAGGAAATGGGATGAGAGAGAAAGGGGGAGACATCCAGCAAAGGGCCGCAGGTCAGAGTCGAACCCGGGGTAAATGGTATGGCGTGACAGGTTTGAAAACAAACTGTGTCAGTATTGCAATTTCAAAGTTTAATCGTGTATTTTTTCTGAAAAAATACAGTTTAAAGATAATCAATAAGGTATTAATTGCAAATATTGTTTGTTTGATATACAGTGAAAATGTAACAATGGTCGTTTAGGACATTTGCAAAATGATTGTCGTCTTCTGCTTAGAAAACCATGTCAAAAAAAAGGAATTTTAATTATAATTGCATTATATTGCATATACACCTTTTTCTATCAAAAAATGGATTTGAACCTCTATTTTGTGGTTTCTTGTAATTGAAAAGCTTTGACAATACAAATGAATAAATGAGATGGAACTTTTTACCCGTAGAATGAGCTAGGCTCGTTTTCCGATGTTTATGCTAATATAAGCTAACAGGCTGCTGGCTGTATCTTCATTTTTACCATATGGACGTGAGATAAAAATAAATGAGATCCGTGCTTGACCTTTATACACTGTTAAGGCTGGCATAAGCAGCAATCGCTTTCTTCTCATAAAACAGCCACAGCTTTGAGGTTTCCGGTGCAGATAACGAAGCATTCACTGCGGTCAAAGGAGGCAGCAAAATGAATGATACAATTTTGTGCTGACATTTTATCTTCGGTACTTATCAACCCACACAGTATTTAGGAATACGTATGTAATGTAAAAAAAATCCAATATTGTCATTAATGTTTCATGCGACAGACCACAGCTATCAAATGTGCATGTCCCAGCATTAATGGTCTACATTTGCAGCTCTTGAACTATTAACACCAGGGGAGAATGAAAGAGTCGCTGATGGAGAGAGAAATCGTCTGACTGCAAACACAAACCATTAAACAGATAAATTCATGTTATTTGACAACACTTTACTTGGAAGGCAGACATGAAATGATATAAGCTGCATATACAGTATGTTGGTTAGAACCTGTTCAATTACTTTTTTTGGAATAAACCAACAACAGACGCTCACCCATTTTGTTCCCAAATTTTAATAACAGTCTTGTTTTTTTACGTTGTGCACTGCTTACCCTCATCATAATTCGAGGATGAAATTAAGCACGGGGGGGGGGGGGTATGCTTTTTAATAAGTGGCGACCCCATCCACACAGTGCTTCATCTTACACTTCTCCATCCAGCAGCTGCGGTTAATGAAGACACTTCAAACACTTAAGGCTATGACGGGGCTTTGGAGCTGCGAGAGTGGTTTTAATGGAAGAATGGTAATCCTACACTTCCTGTTTTGCAGTAGAACAGTTTTTTTCATTAGGCGTTCCCTTCCTGGAAAATGTCTCTCAATCTCCGCATTAGGCTACTTAAAGGATAATGTAGAGTGAGCATGTCATTACTGTGAATTGAACCCTGTCAGAGTGATGCTGGACCCATTTTGTTGTCAGAGTTCAATTTGCAATAATGTCCTCCAGAATCTATGATCAGAGCTGCATCCATAGTAACAGTAGAATGCCACAATTGACCAATCATAATTGAGCATTCAACAAAGCCATGAATACAAGTTTCATCATCATCATCATCATCTTCAACTGGGGTTGGGGGACAGCTGTTTCCCAGGCCCATTAACCAGCTCTAACTGGGAGATCCTGAGGCCTTCCCAGGCCAGTGTGGAGATATAATCTCTCCACCTGGTCCTGGGTCTTCCCCGCGGCCTCCTCCCAGCTGGACGTGCCTGGAACACCTCCCTAGGGAGGCGCCCATGGGGCATCGCCACAAGATGCCCGAACCACCTCAACTGGCTCCTTTCAATGCAAAGGATCTACTCCGAGTTCCTCACGGATGGCTGAACTTCTCACCCTCTCTCTAAGAGAGACTCCAGCCACCCTCCTGAGAAAACCCATTTCAGCCGCTTGTACCCGCAACCTCGTTCTTTCGGTCATGACCCAGCTTTCATGCCCATAGGTGAGGGTAGGAACGAAGATTGATCGGTAGATCAAGAGCTTTGCCTCTGGCTCAGCTCATTAACGGTCTACATTTGCAGCTCTTGAACTATAAACACCAGGGGAGAATGAAAGAGTCACTGATGGAGAGGGAAATCGTCTGACTGCAAACACAAACCATTAAACAGATAAATTTGTGTTATTTGACAACACAATACCGACTGCAATACCGCGCCCGCTGTTCCGACCCGCTGGCCAAACTCACGCCTCATTGTCCCCTCACTCGTGAACGAGACCCTCGGGTATTTGAAAGACAATACAAGTTTTTGTTATACATTTCTAGTCTTGAAGCCCAAGCAACAATTTGAGTAATTTTCTTGAACAAGCTCCTCCAGAACTAAAGAATATAGAACTGTTGGTGGCAACTGAAGGAACTTGGTCTGTGTTGTCTGGCATTATAGCTTTTGTCACTAGCAAGGACCAGGCCATCAACAAGATGCTTTTAATGATTTATTAGAGAAAAACATATGTCATGTGTGAGGCTTCAACTGTTAACAAGTCTGCTTTACTGAATGTGTTGTGTGGAAGCTTCGGTAGGAAATCCGTCATGGATGTATTATTAGCACTGGATGCCGGAGTGAAAATGCTGCCAGGTGCTAGGTAGACCAAACAACCAAACATTTCACCTTTACTAGCTGTGCGTTATTCCTCATAGCCATACAGCTCCATTGCACTATTAAAAGAACATCAATAAGCCACACCATTGCACTGGCTGAACTGTTCCTTCATACTACTGCTGCTGCTGGAAAACCTCACTCAAGCATTAAATGTGTATTAATTCGCAGCTGGAAATTGTCCCCAACGAATGCACTATTTTCCTCTGTTAAAGCAGTGGTTCCAAAATATTTTCTGCAGGGCTTCTTAGTCGTAGATCAAAATCTTTTCATTTTCAGGTCACTGATGTTGACTGGCTGACTCAACAGAGACTAGAATCCATCTCTGCTTTTTGCTTTTTTTGCATTGCTCCACAATGCATTTTACCATGTATTTCATTTTGTTGGTAACTGTTGTATAATCGCAAAATTACACTTGAGGGTGTGCTTTACTGTGACTGTCGACAGTGATGCTGCCAGAACAGAGGCGCTTGCACAATATTACTCTCTTGTGTAACATTGCTCAATTCAAGGTTACTCAGTTCTACAGAAGTCTGGAAAGCTCATTTCTGTCTTTTTTTCATTTTCCAACCTGGCACTAAAATGACACTGCCTATCGAGCCAGTGGGGCCAGCCTAAGCAGATATAAAGCAGGGTCATGCAACTGAGTATCTGCTCTTTGCTTGGGTGAGTGTAGGATTTAGAGGCAGCTTAAAGTTAAGATAGGTCAGAGTTAGAAAATGGTGTCGCCTGTCATGAGGCCCAGTAGATTATGACAGCTCAGCCCACCGCAGTTCAAAACATAATTTAACATGAATTCTGGACTTTCACAGGAATGCACCCAATCTTTGGTACATTTGACTGTGTGTTGATAATGAACAAATTAGACTATGGGGATATGAAGCAAATATATGTTTCAAACGGAGATCAATCAGTGTCTGGAGTAATATATACATTCATCTTCATTCATTCTTCTTCACAGATTTTCTTGTGAATTCTTATCAGTATTCCTTTTTACAGCCAGCTAACAAATAGCATAGGATACACCACCATGAATGATGTAACAGCCCTTGCATGTTTACACTCTTTGTTCACTTTAGCCCTCACGGCTGCTGTGCCTATAGAGACCCTCTGTGTTGTGTCTGTGTTCATACACCAAACACTCCTGTTTCGCACTGGAAGCATTGATGTGATGACCTCCACACAGTCTCCCTGTTTAAAAGCTGCCTACCACCTCCTGTTTGTGAGTGTAAGACTATGAGTGGGTTTTAAAAAAATGCAGGTAGTACATTGCAAAACCCTTGTGACGTTAAACACTACTTTGTAGTATTTGAGTGTGCAAACACACATTTTCACTGTGGATAACAAATAACAATTTCACTGCAGCACTGAGCTTTCATACATATATATATATATATATATATGTGTGTGTGTGTGTGTGTGTGTGTGTGTGTGTGTGTGTGTGTGTATAGTATAACTCAATAGTAGTAATATGATGATTACATTATTGTACGTTTCACTCATCAAAACCTTAGACAATCATTAACCACAAAAACCACAGTGGCCTCTTTAAGTTCGAGGATGATGTATCATCTGAGCGTAACATAAAACCAGTGTGTTAAAAATTCAACCCAACACCCACCCACACTGTTGTTTACTGTATGGACCTGCTGACAGCAAAGAGACACATGTCCAATGAAAACACTGACTGACATTTTGTTGCATTTACCAATACATTGTTATGGACTTCATCTCTAGTTTCATATCAGAGCACAGCTGACTTTCTTACACTAAATTTTAAAAATAGAAGATGACTTACTGAATAGTAGGAACTCTTACCTGGATTATATGAAAGTGTTAGCTGCTAAGCAAATACCAGCCTTGAGTAATATACATAATTAACAATGATTAACACTTTCAGTTCTAACCATGTCTTATTTCAATCTCATACTCATACGACACACACGCCAGATGCTGTCTTACACTTTTGTTTGTACAACACATGAAATGATACAAAGCTGCCATTCCCATCACTCTAGCTACTGTTTTCAAATTGTAAAATGCCCCAACTGGCAAGTACATTTTCTCCAAAGGTTTCTTAGTTCAACATTTTCTTTTATTTGCTGTCAGCTCTGAAATTGGGGTTGTTTTCAGTCTCCATTTCTGTGATGAGTTGCATTATTCAACAACAGTATCTATCTACACACTCTTTGAAAACGAGATTGTTCATCTCAAGGGATTTATATTTCTAATAAATAAATAAATTGCCACTCAGAAAAGTCTTCAGTCTGCACTTGTTATTTTCCCAGTTCAACAAAACAGAACATGTCAGGGTGTTCCAACTTTTCTTTGCATGAACTGCAGTCCCAGCATCTACACACAGATTTGTACACAGATACAAATCAATTCCTACTACAGGGATTTAGTGTTCCCCCTCCATAAAGGTGGAGGATTGTAAAGTAAAGATTACATAAAAGAATGGTCAGAAGCGACGAGGACTGACTTTTAGTCTCTAGTTTGGGTCAAGCACCAAAAACGTTGCATCCGACATATCCCATAATGCACAGTGTCATTTTCTTTCAGCAGTGCTAGGAGCATGAGTTGGTTACTCTACTGTATATGTGTTCCTGCTGTAGAGGAAGCTACAGTTTCAGGACCACATTTCTGCGACCAAAGTTAACAACACTGCCCTACT
The DNA here is from genome assembly GCF_963691815.1 of Echiichthys vipera. NCBI lineage: Eukaryota > Metazoa > Chordata > Actinopteri > Perciformes > Trachinidae > Echiichthys > Echiichthys vipera. The sequence goes on along the minus strand of NC_139845.1, from coordinate 18,565,581 downwards.
GTGCAAGCATCAACACTGAAGTTAGCAGCTCTGAGACAGTTATGGTTAGATAATTAACTACATACAAGAACATTCTACTCACTTGAGTCCAAAATGAAATATCTCAACACCTATTGGATGGATTGATATGACATTTTGTACATACGTTCATGTCTCACTCAGGAAGAATTGTGATCAAAAATGCGAGGAGTTCAATACTTGCTGAACTGCTGAAATTCCCATAAGCCAAAATGCAAAAAACAAAGGCAAATGATAAAAATAAAAACAAAGATAGACATCAATAAATAACATTTTGCAAGACTAAGAATTTTAAAAAGTATTACAATAAAATGTTCAGTTTTTAAATAGTCAGTAGAATACAATAATATAAAAAACCAACACCAGGGATATAAAATTAAGAAATACATAAAAGTATGTAAAATAAATATTAAAACTTAAAAATGAAGGCCTTATTATTTCCCCAAACTAAAAATAAAAGCCTCATTGAAAACACGTAGAACACCTGACAGCCCCACCAGTGTTTGATTGACATCTGCTCTCTGAAATATTCAGCGCAAAAACAGCAGATAGTAACAAATCAAGAGTCAACAAGAATCATATTGATTAAATTTCACTTTTTTTTGCCATTCAGTTTACATTCTCACTTAGTGATTTACTAGGATAGAGTCAAATGTTCAAAATCTCCAGAATAGTGCAATGAAAACATCCAAAAGATTACAATAATCAGGCTAATGAAGTGTGGGAAAAGAACAACACGATGAGTAGAAATAAATATGACTTGTCTCTCCATTGGTGCTGCTCATTCCCTTCCAAGTATCTTCCTGCTGCTGCTTTATGTCAATACGTTTGACAGATTTAGGTCTTTGTGATGGGGGATAATGATGTTGGCTTTTACTCTCTACTTGATGTGTGTACATACTGAAATCAGCATTTAGCTCAAAGCATCACTGTGGCCAAACAGGCTCCAGAGCTGCTAGCATGGCTGTCGTCTCTCAGCCTTGTAGCTATAGCGCCCAAACTGCAATAGAATAGAAACCATAGAAACCGACCGTCAACATTAAAGGGAGAGAAATTCAATTCAACATATAGCCCCTTTCACACAAACATGCAGCCCAAAGTGCTTCAAAAAGCAAAAATTAAAATAGCACAGGCAATGAACAAACAATTTAAAGAATATGATTATAAACTCTATATAAATTTAAATCAATGATATTTAAGTTAACTAGCAAATACGAGATTAAAATGTGTTTATGTAGTTCATCTATTCATCTGGCTCCTCTCTAAACAGGTATCCATCAGTGGTAAAATATTGTTTCTGTATATGACAAGATAAATACAGTCAGTATAAATTACCCTAAAATTACTAATTCATTAAAATATTCCCATAATGTTTCCAGTTTTGAATATGCCCTGAATTTTGTAACCCGAGCTTTCATAACATCCAATCGAGCTTGAAGTGCTTTACAAAAATAACTAAAACAAATCAATAACACATGTATTAAAGCAAAAAGCAAAAAGAGCAAAATCCAGTATAGTAATACAATCCTAAAATGCTAAAATAGGACAATACTGGGAATAAAACAAGTTAATGATGAAGATACAAAAGTGACAACAAAAATGAAAAAAAAAACAGTTATGTTAAAAATTGGAATTTGATTAAAATCTGTATCATAAAAATAAATTCATAAATTGTTTCTTAAAACATCAAATTAGTCTAATCTGTGGAGGGAGTTTTCCCCAAACCGTTGGTGCAAAAGAGCAGAAAGCTGCTTCACCTAAATCATTGTCGGTACATACTGTATATTATGGCAGCACTTAGACCTAAGGGGATGGTTTGGAACATTCTCAGACAAGCAGTCAGAGAGGTATGAAGGTGCTTAAGAACAATAAATTATATTATGTAAGACTCAAAAATACAACACCAAAACAATATAATTTTAACGGGCACCTGTTAACTGCCTGTCAACTGTGGCTGCGCATTAACACACAAGGTTGGAGGTTTGACCCTCGGCTTCCCATCTACATGTTGAAGTGTTTTCAAACTAGACACTGAACCCTTAATTTAGTTCAAAGTTAAAAAATCAATTAACAAAAGCTGTTAGGATAGTAAAATTAAAAAATGAACACCAGGGTTAAAAACGAATGATTAAAACTCAAACACTAAGGCATCACTCCAAAATAAAAGCATGAAAGATAGATCTGTGAAACACCTGACAGCCCCACCCACGTTGTTTGATTGCCAGCTACTCTTTGGAATATCCAGCGCAGAAACAGCAGATTGTAACAAAGAGAAAACAAAATAAAATAAACAAGAATCATGTTGATTATTTTTTCACATTTTTCCTATTTACAGTCTCACTCCGGGATAGAATAAAATGTTCACATCCCGGGAATACTGTAATGAAAACAACACCAAAAAACCCTCTGGCTAATGAAGTGTTGGAAAAGAAATTGAAATATTTCATCAGTATGTTAATACATTTGACAGATTCAGGCTGTAGTGACGGCGGTTAACAATGTCGACTCTTTTGCCAGTTCTTTCTATTTGATGTGTCAGCTTCTCAGAGAATAATGTACAGCTCTGATCCTCCAGTTCGGCACCAATAAGCACTTTTTATTTTATTTTATCCTGAGCCATGTATCTCATTTAAAACAACTGTTTTCACCCAGCAGCTGAAAACTCCTGGAGCTGAAATCAGCTTTATTTCTATGATGGGAATGTGTTTTGGTTTCATGCAGTATAGGATTGGAGAGGATCTGAAATCCCTTTTCAATCCCACTGGATGCATGTTTATTTTTAGGTACAGAACAGAGAAGCATCCTCTAATTGGAGTGAAACCATTAAAGGCCCCTAAACATGCGATAACCTACAAATCTTCAAATAGTGACGATCAATATGGTCGACCTGTAGGACAAGTGGTCAATATGTACCCTTAGCTCTGCCACTGGGCCTACTATTGTTAGTGTAGAGAAACAGCGCTATCAGGTGGACGCATGAGGTATTTCTCCTCATTATGTGTACAAACTGTGCAGACATACAGTATGTATCCTCACAGTTGGTGTCGTGTGTTGATGCAGTGTTCCTTTATGTGTGGACGAAATTCAATTCTTTAGATAAACAGTCTTTAAAAAGCCTCCTGGATCAGCTGGAAAATGCATCGTCATAAACAGGGCTTGACACTAACTTTGTGACTAGTGGTTTTCAAAAGTTACTAGCCACTCAGCATTCTCACTAGCCACAAATGTATATAGTATATTGAGAAAGAAAATACTCTACTGAAAAAAAAACAATATGAATACTGTCTGTTTAAATTCAGCATTTATTTACAACATCATTTATCCATAACAACAATAAACACTGAAGTCTAATACAATTCAAATACATACAATTCATCAAACATAGAACATTTAAATACTTTTAATTGAATAGTTGCTAATCACCTCTGGGTCTACTTCTCTAGTTGTTGCTGTGTTTCTCAACTTAACTGTTTGTTTTTCTGTCCATCCAACAATGAAGTGTCATCCGTTGCGAGTGCTCATGGGAGTTGTAAAGTAGTGTCATTGTATCACTTTGCAGACAGTTTATTAATTCAGATGACCTTTGAGAAGACTACAATTAAATTCAACCGGCCAAAGAGGCGAGTAGGAGCAACTGCGTTACCTGCCACAGCTGAAATTCACCCGCATTCGGCGGGTGGGTGAGTGTTAATGTCAAGCCCTGTTCATAAAGCTAAAAACATGAAAAATAGACTTGTAGAGATACATGGTTCTCACAGGACAGCTGTGGATTAAACTTCCTAACAGTTTATAAAGGAGCACAACCTTAAACATCAAATGCAACATACACATTAATGCAGCAGAAATATTCATTCAGAAACATCAGGTATAATCAGAAACACTGAGAGTAAACTATTCCTATTTCTCAGATATTTAAGAATCCATCGACTGACATAAGTCACTTTGTTACTTTTATTATTGTATCAAATGAAACATGAAAAATGAATAGAACTGTAGATTTAATTGCGAGGCTGTTGCTTTAGATTACATAACATTGTACAAGTTATTAATAGCAGCAAATGTTTGATATCAGCTGTAGCTCCAAAGGAAATGCTGCACACACAGCATGTTTACCAAGGCTCGCTGCTTCTTTAAAAAATGAGAATCACTAAAACGTCCTCCACGTTGACCTTGTTTATCGTTTTTCAGCATTGACAAGCATCCTATCATCAGTAGGATTAGTAGTATAGTAACCTGTCCCACAGATAGACTGAAGCCATGAATATTTATCTGACAGTGGGGTGGCTCCGTACAATGGTTGATTTTATCTCTGTGAAGTCTGAGACAGAAAAGTAGAAGGTGGAGCTGGTCCCACTTTTCAAACCTGATGTTTGTCAAATGACATGACTGTACCACACATTGTTTGACTGCGGTCTGTGAGGTGGTGACAGATATGAGATGGGCATGCCTGTAAATGTCATGAGCATTGTTGCCGTGTTACTCAGTCAGTGTTGAGAATCTTAGAGACATATCATGGATCCATGCAGGAACTTAGATTACACTTTTTAAAGTTGTATTCCATAAGATTTTTATCTCTTTAATTATCTGTTACGTTGCTATCTGCCACAGAGTGAGTTAAAACCATAGTGATTGATCATATGAACCGCTGATGAAAGCACTTGTTGCCTCTTTGCCGAGTATTAAAACCTGTGTGTCTGTGGAGACATTCCCTCCCGAGATGTAGATAGGCCGCCATGTTAGTGACATGTCTGCTGGTGGATCTGTCACTGCCGGTTACGCTGCATTCACTTTTAATCGGAAAACGGGAACTTCCAACTTCTAAGTCAGGCTATGATCGAATCAATTCCATTCAATTTTATTTTCGATGCTAAATCCTAACTAAAGTTATCTCAAGACACTTTACATTCAGAGGTCTAGACCACACTATGACTTATTCATGATTTACAGAGACCCAACAATCCTCCATGAGCAACTACAATCAGATTGCTTGATTCAAGCTACCCGTTTTATAAGGCGTTGTATTTATTTTTACACTCCATTTCCTTCATCTTTTTCTTTATCTTGTCAGTGTCAGGGCTCATTTTTCTACACAGCATAAGATGGAAGTGGCCAAAATAATGAATAAAAATGATAGCAGGGAAACTACTTGTAATACTAAAGTAAAAGGTGTCCCAGAGATTAATTAAAAGTGTAATTGACCTTTTCATGTTAGACTGCTCAGCGGTTAACCATAGACAAACAATAAGAGCTCTTGGAAGGACAGCAGGATCAAACCTGGTCTTGTTATAATCATATTTCCAGTCACAGAATCACATTACAACAGCTCTGCTACGTCGCCCAGGAGGCAAACACTTCTGAATAAAAACCATTTGTGTGGAAGTAAATGGGGGGGGGGAAAAAGACAGGTCGCTGACCTCCTAATCTGTGATTTTTTTCCTGACACTTAGAATGATGAAATAGTTTTAAGCACTTTAAACGCATTTCCATAAAAAAAAAACAATTAAATGCACAGATTAAAAAGAATGTTTTTCTGCATGACACATGTCCTACTTTTACACTATGTTTGTGTAGCTGTATGTTCTGTATGTATAAGTGTGTGTGTGTGTGTGTGTGTGTGTGTGTGTGTGTGTGTGTGTGTGTGTGTGTGTGTGTGTGTGTGTGTGTGTGTGTGTGTGTGTGTGTGTGTGTGTGTGTGTGTGTGTGTGTGTGTGTGTGTGTGTGCGTGTGTGTGTGTGGCCCTGCTTGTCAGAGATCATTTTCCTTTGGCGCCATGTTGACACACGTGTGCTCGCAGTGACAACTATGGGAGGTGAAAAAAGCTAGGCACGTCATACATCATGCTATCATCGCTGTATGAACATAAAGACAACCCCTCTTAACACACACACACCCTTCCCTCTTTCAGTCTTTACCCAGAAGACACAGCAGCGGTGTAGGTGTAAGCTTGGTCGAGGTTGGAAAGTTCACATTCCAGGTAAAGGACATGAAGCCTGTCCTTGAGCGAAACTCCAAGCTACAACAGTTTCGGTTGTTTTCAGCTTTGAGTTCATGTTTTTTTGTTATTAACTCCATTCTTGCCAACATTTCAACACTTTTTCACACCAATATCCACTTAAGTCACCCCCACTTTTGGCAGGTTTTTAAGGTCATATGGTCAAATCCAAAAATATAATGTTGACAGGAAGTGGCGGGGCCCATGCAGGTGGCAGGCATTCAGACAAAGCATTGGCCTGACACTCAACAGAACCTCCCTCGCTCGCTAAGAAGCGTGTCATCTGCAGCTCCGGAAACAATAACATTCTCGCATAGGATCTTCTTGTGGGTCCCCTCCAACCCCCCTTAAACCGTCCAGACAAAAGCCCAAGGAGAAGGAGGGAAAAAGTTTCCCTTGATAAGGCACGGACGCTTAGAAACTTCCAGAGGCCCTTTCCATTTGTTCAGCTGTCTGATGGAAAAGTACAGGGCTTTGGCTCGCCACCCACACACTCACTTGGACGGTAGCGTCTCATCCTCCTGAGCTGCAGCTCTGTGATTAGAATTAACACAACTCAATTTGTGAAAACAACTGGCGCATGACGGTCCGTCAGACAAATCCCTGTTTGTGCAAACATTCTCACGAGGGACAACTTCTCTTCATGAGTGGTGACACAGCAAGAAAAAAACAAGACAGACACGGCAAAAAGACAGTGTATACAGGTTTTCTCAGACATTAAAAGCCCTAAATACCCTTTACCCTGATCACCTTTCCTCTCTCTTGGTTATTTCACAGAGTTTTTTGTATTTGTGTCTTCTTACTGGTTAAAAATTAACAGGATTTAGATAGAAACGTGATGCCGCACTCCCATGCACCAATCAGGATTTAGCAACATTTGATTCCAAATCTAATGACAGTTGTAGGGATGTTTGCTTATGATGCAACCTCACTTTTCAAATCTGTTCAAACTTCACCCACACAATCTTTCTGAGGCAGACGAGCGTTTAGAGCGTTTGCCTTGCAAACAAAGTTATCAACTATCTGGTGAACAAAGTTGAGCATTTACAGCTTAGTATTTCCCTCAGGAGTTGGTAGATCAATGCAAAACAGAGAGTAGATCCTCAGGTGGCTTGAAAGATGCCAGAGAGATAACTCCAAATTAATGTGAATGTTGCGCTGTAGCTGTGCGATATGTATATACAAAATTGTTTGCCAGCAAGTCAAGTGTAGGCACTCACAGATAATGCTAACAGCCTTATTTGATTTGGCAGCACTCTGAGTTTATTCTCACATGTTGACTGCATTGGGGCAGCATATCTAGAACCACTGTGGCCTTGAATGCCCACTCCCACAAGAGATTTGAACCACTTCTGAATCTTTCAAAGCATATGCCACTTTCACCACAGACTGCAAATGTTGGAATTGATATTGCAAGAAGTGAAGCCTCCATTTGGATTAAACAACAAGGTCATATCTTCTTCCTCTCTTCCTCCTCCTCCTCCTCCTCCCTGCTGAAGTGTCTTTAGCAAGACATTGATTCCCTTCTCGCTGCAGGAGAGCAGGAGACACTAGAGGGACCCTAACCCGCCTATGATTGGCTCATGTGACCGATGAAGGTTTCTAACCTTTGTCAGTGAAATGGGGACAAAGATAGCTGGTGATGGCTATTTTGGGGCTTGAAAGAGAGACGTCTGGTTGTTAGGACTTGTCCGAGGCTTATATTGCAAGGTTTGCGTGCCAACAGAAAGTATTTATTTTTATATAGGAAAGGTTATAGATGTTATATTACAGATGGTGGACATTAATGATTATTGCAGGTTATTGCTATTCCTAGGCTGAAGGATAGAAAGTAGGTTGAGTGTAGACATTTGAGACTGGAAATATCATTATCAGGTTAGAAATGATTGGTATTAACTCACAAGTGGTTTGTATTTTACGGTTTATAATTTTGGTAAGTCAAAGGAAAAGACATTTTTACATTTTTTTAATGATATACTTGTGAGGTGTTCCCCAAGCTGCACTGACCTCAAAAGGACGAGAGAAAATCAAACACTCAGTAGCTACAGTATGGCGCCTAATGGGTCACTATGAAATTCCCACCTATATCAAAGACTTGAAGAAGAACACAAAGTCATGCATGCAGGCCAGCTCTAAGCAGGTGTCAAGACTGGATGTCCACTGTCACTACTGTTGTTCCTCCTGGAAATTGACTGGATCATGATGAAAACAACAAGTGTAATTTGGGGGACAATGTTGGAGCAGTTACTGTAGATGAACTTAATTTTGCAGATGACATATCTCTCTTTTCACACACAGATACAACTCCAGGTGAAGATGGACAAACTCTCACAAGCTGCAACAAAACTTGGCCATACACCGAAGACACCGAAGAGAAACGTGATGAAGATCCACTCCAAAACCAACATCCCTCATACACAGCACTGCCTGTGCGTTTACATGCACCACAGTAACCCGAAAATGGCCTTACCCCAGTTAAGGGAATGATTAGATTATTGAAATTCCCCTTGTATATTTGAGCGAGGTTTGAATGGGAAAATGACGGAGTAACTCGACCTCTGGTACAGTAGGTGGCACTCTGCCAACATACAGCTGGACTGAATACAGCTTTTTTTTCCAGTTCACCTTTGTCAAAATCTGTACAAAACTATGACCGAAACAGACCTTCTTGGTAGTAATGTTACTTGCAGTTCCGAAGTCCTCCCTTGGTTTAAAGGTAACGTTATTGTTGTTTTTTTCACATTGTTTTTGGTGCAGTGGATCCCTGGTTTATTTTATTTCCGGGTCAAAAGCCACTGCTGCGGAGTGGGGAGCATATGCAGACAAGAAACCCTCTCTAGGAATCTAGGTCTGTTAAATGAAAATATTCAGGTTTTTTAACTGAGTTTTGAATGCAGATATACAAAGCAGGATCAATAGGGTGGTGATGCCCAGGAAGCTGTGGAGCTCAAAACACATCTCAGTCAACATGAAAATATGCTTCTTTAAAGTTTTTCTTACCCTTCTGGCATGTCGTACAGCACTTAGTGAAAACTTTGATCATGAACAACTTCGCTTCCCTCCAAAGTCCTACCCTCTTCCCCCTGCCTGACCTCTGATGCTCCCTCCTATCCCGACACGTGCAGTGAGGAAGTGAGCAGCACAAGTGACACACCTGTTTTGCCGCTGATGCTAATGCTAATGCTAATGCTGATCTTCCTTGCACAAGTAGTACTAAAGAACTACAGTAGCTGATAACTGATAGCATCTGGATGCTGCATCATCAAATGTAATATTGTGTTCTAGGATAAGCATTAGCCCCTGCAATCGCTGGAAAGCAGAGACGATGTTGACCTGCGTCTTGTCTTTTGATGCATCAGTTCTTTGCTGTTCGGTGCTATCTCTCACAGACCACTCTGTCGCGCTAAAATAAAGGCATGCGACTCGCAAGCAGTGACAGCGGTAGGCAACTGGAAGGGACGCTGCCACGGTGACAGGCAGGAAGCTCTGCAAATAATTTTAATTCAGACCGAATAAAATGATTGGTCATACATTTATCAGAACTGTATGAGAATTTAATATTTTTGAGTTTTAACAGCTGGTGGATTTATTTTACAATTAAGTGTGTCATAGGCTTGTTAGGAGTATTTCAAGATTACAAAAGAAAAGTGTCAAAATGCCAGAAAGAATTCCTTTAACTGCAACGTGAAGCAGGTGATGCTGCATGAATCAGAGACATGGACAAAAACAAAACAACAAACAGGCGGCAAACATTTATTATCACCTGCCTCAGTAAAATACTAAACATCTGTTGGAGAGACAAAGTAATAATGAGGAAAAGAACAAGCCAGGATCCCATTGACTTACTAGTTCAAAGGTGAAAATGAAGTTGGATTGGATACACACTCTTTAGAAAACCTGCCACAAACATCACATGACAAACCCTGAAGTGGTACCCCCGAAGGAAAAGGTGTCGGGATGAGAGGCAGAATTGTCGTGGAGCGGGCTTAACTGGGGAGCTCTCGGTACAACGGCCAACAATCCCCAAAGAAATTTACGTCAAAATCAACTGGACTTGGTTGTTTGTCTTGGAAGACATTTCACCTCTCATCTAAAAGGCTTCATCAGTTCATGTACGCATCTGACCAGGCTGGGACTGGTCCAAATGTCTGGTGTGGAGATCCAGTTATTTAACCTCTAGTGAGGGCGTCCCTAGATGAGCAAAGAGCAGGTAAATCATTAGCTACATATTAATTATCACCTGGAAAAGGAGGCCGAACTGGATAAGGATTAGAAGACTATGTAAACAAAGGACAAACCCTGATGGACCCTGATGGATACCAAGACCATAGAAATTTTTAGAAATAGTATTTCAAAACAAGATCCTGGATGATTAAAGGGAGACAGGTGAATCGGTAACCTTTTTAACTAATAGATGTCACTGTGAAACTTTGTCAGTTGATTACTTACATCAAGTTTTCTGAAATTGTATGTTTAAATATGCAAATGAGGCATTATCTAATGCTTACTCTTGGTGAATTCCGAAGAAATCACCAAATACAAATAGAGGTGTAGTAAAATTAACACCCAAATGTGTATTTTGGATGTTTTCATTCCACCAGTCTGAAATAAAAGATGTTAAAGAAGGAACCAAATAACCAAATGAGCATTTTGCCTGGTGTGTGTCCCCTTAAGTAATGTTACATTAAAGGTTTTACTGTTATGTTAAGCGTTACAAGGCCTACTCACATGTTCATCGGTCAGGGTGAAACAATTAACAATTTAGGTATGTTTGTGTTTTAATATTTATTTTTAAAATTGTATTGATGAATACTCTGAAAATTCTGTAATGAGTCTTATAGCCCAGCACTACTTGAAATACCTGTTACTTAAAAAACACACATAGGCTATATTTACATGTAAACAAGTTCTAACACTTTTGTGTCATGGTTTCAAAGAAGGTGTCTGTTCTCACTCTAGCCTGTGTCTGCCCTGACTCTAAGGAAGGAACAGATAGACGGTACAGTGTTTGACATCAATTGTAACAACCTACAGGGGAGCAACGGCAACACCACTTGGACAAAACACACAAATGCAGTACACTGAGAACTGGTAATAATAATAATGGCAATTTTTTAAGTTTTTTCATAATGACGACGTCAGCTGATGATCTTTCGGATCTTTTTGGATTGTGGTTGCCTGTCGTACACAGTCATTTTTATGTATTTAGATCTCATCACGCTGTAGGGACATCCCCAATGAATAGTATGACTACTGCCTTGGTAAACACCTTAACCACAATAGATTTTTGATGGAACTTATCTGCTTTGTTTTCATGGCTCACAAATGTACTGTTTGGATTAGTCTCATTTTCAGCAGAAAGTACCTGTTTTCAGCAATGTATGGCACGTGTGCTCAGCAACAGTTAAATGGATAGGTTCATTTGAAAAAAAAACATATTTTAGCCACCTAAAAAGCAATATTAGTTTAATAATATTAATATTAAATATTTTTACCACTTTAACTTACTTTCCCCCGGCCTGCTTCTCCAAACTGGGAGCATGCTATCCCTTTAACCTTCAAACTAATGTTAGCCATAACAAGGTTACATCTGGCTAATATTAGCTGAAGAAGACCTAGCTAATGTTAGCTGAAGAAAATCTAGCTAATGTTAGCTAAAGAAGATCTAGGTAATGTTAGCTGAAGTTTCAGATATTTCCTTAGGAGTTGTTGGAGACCAAACAGAGCTAAAATACTAATATCGTAGTTAAGTATTTAGAAACAAGACTCCAAATGAAAGCTAATGTTGCTCCATGTCTGTTTGATATAGCCTATAGATATGTATGTAACTAACTGGCATAAAAACTAAAAGACATTACTTTACAGCTAATGAATTACATTTGCATTAAAGGATTCCGTGAATGCAACAAACAATACAAAGTCTGTCCTTCCATCCGTGTTTTGGATTACTAAACTTTGAACAATTACCTTCATCTTAAACAGCAGTTACCGCAGGCTAAAACAGACAGTGTGAAACCAGATTAGATATAGAGTATGTGACACAGATGGCCCGTTAACTATTATTTTCTCTGCTGTGTTTCAAAAGAAAAAACAAAACAGACTATATTGACAATAAAGATGACCCAAGCTGTGCAGTAATTAACAAACTGCATGTGTCTCCTGTTTTCTCCAAACCTTTTGGGACACGTGTGTATTGTGGCGGTGGTCCCTCCAACCCAGCCAACCGTTGGCCTGTTTGGGTTTGTTGTGGCTGAACCCCGACAGGGGGGGGCTTTCATGAATGTGCATGTGAATGTCAACAGCAGCTTCAGCCACCAGAACCTGCCCCCAGACCCATTAGCAGGCAGGGGCCAGAAAAATAGACGTAGGAAAAACACATTGCATAAGACCTTATGTAACAGGCCTCAGAAATTAATAGCTGAAGCAGAGAAGCAGAAGAATCGGGAAATCATGTAGAGGCCTTGAACTATTGTGTTCTCGTCCTGGCATGAGGGGCACACGGGAGGGCAGATGATTCACAAACAGGAATGTTAACAGCTTGATAATGGCTAGACAGTCTGAGAGCGACAGTTTAAAAACTTCACAATGTACGACAAGTGCTATGTTCCTTTCAGAGACATGATATACTTTTAACATCCTTCTTCACTTTTTGTAGATAAAAATATCAAGATAGCACTCAAAACAGCAACATTCCCTTTACATTGGCAATCATTTTGTCAGAATGTACACTCATGGTAACAGTCTTATGCTTGACATGAAATAAGTCAGACCATTGACTAAATTGATACCAAAACCTTACTCAATTTGCTAAAAGCAGCATTTGATTTAATCCACCCTGAGTGAAGGATTGGTGGGATTTACCACATCAGAACAGTTCAGAAAACAGAATTTTTTCCTGTGATTATCGAAACTGGCAGTCTCATGGTCAGCCGTGTTTATTTGAGATGTATCTAAGGGAAAATATGCCATAATCTGTGTGTAGTATTTGCAAACACCCAAGTTAAGATAAGAAGGTCCCTCTGAGTTTCCGCCCCATGGTTTTCACAGTTTGAACGGCGATAACATTCCTGCACATTAAGCAGTGATTCCTGATAACAACTCTGCAGGTTCATTTCCATGTGGCGCAAACATGCATGCTCATGTGCAATGAATTGAATTATTATAGTTGACTCCTTATGTCAACTTCTGTGAGTATGGCTGCTGCAACAAAACAAAAAAATTATACGTTAACACAAGGAACTCAATCAAAACCAAAAAATTGAAAAACCTGTTTCCTTGTTGTCCTTCCTTTATCTGATTACAGTCAAAGAGATTAGAAAGGATAGATTGGTGCGAAAGAGAAAAGTCAAACCGGGTATCATAGTCGTGATATGGTCATACTGTGATGAGCTGACAAAAAAGTTTGGAACATAGAGCAATGACTTTCAGCCACAGTGTGTATTGCAAGAGCAAAGTAATATAAACTTTGCAAAATGGTGACTCCCAGTTTTTAATCAGTTGAACATATTTCAAGGCACAGCTACTGACATGAAATAGACTTAAGAAGCAATTATTTTGTCGTAAAGAAGGTCAGGCTCTCATCTGACCCACTGACCCACATGGAGAGATGTTTGAACTTTTGCTTGTAACGTCGCAGGTGCTGTTATCCCCGTCTCATAGAAATTACTGTAATACATTTGATTTCCAAGAGCTGTTTTCAACAGTGCAGACCAAAATGCATCTGGACGCAATTTGATAGAACTACAACTAAACAATGTAGTGCTGAGCGACACATGGAAGCATCGATCGTTTTGAAGCAGGAAAAAAATGACAGCCAGGTCACAAACTTTCTTAGATAAAGCCAAACAGTACAGTAAAATGGGTTTCTGAAAACATTTGAGTCACGAATTAGGCAATACAGTAACAAAGTCTTGATTCATATTTGATCAGTTGTGTTTAGTTTGACAGTTTGTTCTGAATTCCATGAGCCGTGGACTGCATGGCTGAGAATGCCAGTTACGTGCAGAAACTATGCTGATCATTGTCTTAAACCCGCCCCAAATGAGATAAATAGTTGTGATTTGTCCGCCCAGGATCTGGTCGCCTGGAAGTCTGTCTAAACGGGAGAGGGTCCATCTGCCAACAAATGAAACATGAGCTCAGAAGATTTGTCTTGTTCCGAGGCTAGTGAAGGCCTTGAGATAACCATATAATAAAAACCTAATCGTGATTTTGTTTTTTCCAGTTTTTCATTTTTTCCCCGTTTGCTTTCTTCGTTGCTATGAGCGGATTATAAAAAAGGTTTACAATGTTGTCAAAGAACATTTAGCAAAACCTTTCTGTACTAACATTTCCAACTCATTACATAAATTAAAAAACACTTCCCCAAATAAATCTATCACTTTCCGCTGAATATAAATGTATTGACCAACATGAGCAGAAGAAGCTCTTATTCATTAAGCATATTATTCATGCACAGCACTAGACCATCATTATGGAGACAGAGATGCTTGCTGGGAGATCTGTGACTCTGTTGACCCCATGTCCACTCTTATTCAGTAAACTGGCTTTTGTTGTGTTGATACTGTATGTTGGCTTAATTAAGCATTCTTATTGAAATTCATTACTTTTTCTACAACATACTTCAGTTATTAGCGTTAGAGACTTGAGGCTATTCTTAGACTCCTATGGTCATAACAACACCCATCTGGATAAACATCCACTTAGCAAGAGGTGAAGGGTCTTTGTCAGGGTCTCTCCCTCCAACAGATGAGAGCTTCTTTTTACTCTGATTAAAGCAGACAGATGTTGGATTTGACAAAAACACATACACTAGGTCTGAGCATTTGCCCTCCCATTGCTGTTTGTTAGATTTTCAACCCGAGCAAAAACACAGATGTGGTTATTTTCCAGGAAACAGTGGGTGAATGCACCATGCTTTTCTCTCTGACCACAAGCAAGGCACTGTCAGGCTGAGAGGTTCAATTTCCTGTGTAACTTTCGGTTGTTGTTAAAGTTCTCCCAATGATCAAGCAAGAGCAGACATTAGCTTAGTACATTTGTGTTAATTCAGAGCCGGTTACATAACGAGAGTTTTTGTTTGACTGGTTTGCTCAACGGGAGTTGTCCCACAGTAACAGGTATGTTCCAGTTGGAAGTTTATGTAAGCTCTATTTGTCACTATTATGCTCAAACCCAAGCCATCAAGTTCAACAGTGTTTGAACAGAGTGGACAGGACGGCTGCCGCGGGTTCAGTCGCATGTCATTGCCCAAATTTAACTCTCAGTTATCTGGGGACACACCGGCAGGGTTGGTCATTACAAATGCGTACAGATTCATAACACAAAGAGTAACAAATGTAAAAAAAGATAAGATGGGACAATATAGTTGCAGTAGAAGTAGGTCAAATGTCATTTTAGCCAAGAGTTAATGTGTGTTCACGGATTCAGTTATTTTTATTGATGTTACTGACTCTCGGAGAAGCTCATGCTCATGCACGTGAAGACTTCAGGTTACTATCTTACTGCTTTTAGGTCATTTCAGTATAAAGGCAAACAGTAAAATACACTCAATGTAAACAGCGTGGCTCAAGGTACAGTACGTACTTTTATATGCAAGCTCAATGACATGGATTATGCCATATGATCGTTGACATTATTACCGGATCCTAATGCCCCTAAGTTAATGCCCATCTAAGTCAACCTGCAATAGGCTATTTTCATAGAAGACACTGTGTTAGTGAATGATGACTGCTTTGATTTCTGGGTCCAGGTACCGTGCATGCTGGCTCACTGTCATCAGTCATTGGAAAACTCGAAAAGAACAGAGCCATCGTTAGTGTTATACACCTTTGCCTTCCCCACAAGGACGAGCTAAAATGTCTACTAAGAAAAAGGCCTAATAACTTCAGAAGCTTTTAAAAAAGTCACAAAGAAATACTTTTTCATGTTCAAATCGATTCCTTTGATATTTGGCTGTAAGGTTCATCAGACCGTGCATATATGCTTTTTCTACAATGACCGTGGTGAGAGCAATGAGTTTTCAATGTTATACTAGCAAAATTAAAACCATAAGCCCCATTATTTGTTTTCTGGGGGCAAAGAGTTCTCGACAGGATGCTCACTTTCAAGAACCATCTTCAGAACACCAAAGCCAAGGTCAATACCTGCGATAACATCCTGCACAAGCTATTCAACCCAAAGTGGGGCGCAGATTCATCAACAGTCCATGTAACTACCATGCCACTTTGTTTCTCCACTGCTGAGTATGCCTGCTAAAGCTGGAGCGAATCATGCCACACCAAACTGGTCACCAAACCTTCGCATGACACCAAGTTGCATTAAGATAATACCTGTACCGTGCATCTATGCCCTAGCCAGAATCACTCCCTGACACATCAGGCAATCTGTTATCACCCAAGCTGAGCAAAGAATGCAGGAGCTCTACTCCAGGCACTCCTTGCATGGCCATGCAGCACACAGGCTGAGATCGACATCCAGCCTGATGCAGATGAACCTGCTTGTCCAGATGACAAAACAAGAAGCAGGGACCAACACCTGGGAAGATGAATGGGAAAAAATATGACATCCAAGCGCTAGAATAGCCAAGAGAGGAATTGAACCAACTGAATGCCTTTCCAGTAGTCATGACCTTGGTTGGGCAACCTGGAAATCTCTAAATAGACTGTCCATGGAGCAGGGGATGAAAGCCTGGAACTACACAACAGAAGAACGTACAGCTGTGAAAGACTGAAGACCATGTCCCACCTGCTTGAATATGCCGATGCCCCCTGGTGTATTCCAGAAGACCTGGCAGAACCCACCACATCAGCTGTGGTCTGCACTCGATATTGGCAGAAGGACATTTCAGATTGCTATGGACTCAAAAGAAGAAGAAGCAAAGAGTTTCCTATGTGCACAGACCGCAAACATAGAGCAACCTTATCATTCATTTGGAGTTGTGTTTGTTAACTGGATGAATCTGATTTAATGTTTATTTTGGTCACTAACTCCAGAGAAATGTGTCTGGGTCCATTTGTTTAGCTAATGTTAGCTATATGTTAAAATGTCTTCACCAGCTAATATTAGCTTTGAAATGAAAGCTATGAGCTAAAATAGGCTAAACAGCACTGTGGGTTCACTGTGAGCAAACTGTTTAGGTTACACATTGGATTTATTGTTAGTGCTAAATTGTTTAAAGAATGAATAAAAAGGCTCCATGTCACAGGCATTCAAAAGTTGCTCTATTTCTAGACATACCATATCTGTCTATAAGCCTATAAATGGGCACTGTATATGTGGGCACTGAGCAGAAGAAGAAGAATTAGAAGAATTACTTTATTTTTATCCCACACGGGGAAATTCAATTTTCAGCAGCCATCTTTGAAAAATAAATGTCCAAAAATATACTCCCAAACTTTGATTAAACTTAGTCACTTCAACTTTTCTACTATATTTCTTTGAAAAACATCACAGAAAGCTTTACTCTCCTGAGGCAGTATACTGGACCTGTCAATAAAATCAATAAAGACAAGCAACACATTGAGAAGTACCACCATGTCATCACCAGCTTCAAGCGTCTTACCTAGGTTTGCAGGGTCCAGGCATCCAGTTCAGTTTCTCAGCCTGCAAATGTTCAGTCACAGGTATGTAATTAGTGTAATTGTAGTAACTGACCCTTAGCTAAGCCCCTCCCTAGAATGACCACTGTCTATATACTGTAAGTAGTAACCGTAACTAGGCACGGGAGGCCTGTAAAGCTTTCAGACAAGGGCATATTGTGCATATGGAACTTGCAAGTCTGACAGCATTTTAAAGGCTAAAGGAAAGCAGCAGGGGTAAAGAGTTAGGCTCCGGGCTGTTTTTCTCTTTTCCCTGTGATCGGCACATCAAGTGATGCTGTCGAATGTGCGTTAGCATGTTGGATGTGTGAATCAGTCGAGCAACGCTGGCACGCCATTCTCATCTTACAAAGTTACCTGCCTGCTTTGCCTTACGTTAACGTTACAATTGCATTCACAACCAAACTATATTCCCTATAAAGATTCAAGGGAATTATTTTCTCCAAGAATTTTAAACGGGTCTTCCAGCTCCACCGTTTCATTTGGTTTAATTTGCCCTCGCCATAGTGTGACTGACTCACTGACTCACTGGCATACTCCCAGAGTTTCTGACGGAGATGAAATTAAAGAAAGGACTTTCTCTGCTGTACAACAACATTGTTGTTCCTGTCCCTCACATGAATTGTCAAGACGTGGGGCGCCTGACACTTACAATGGGACATAGCCAAGGGTGAATTAGTGATAGATCTTAGTGAACTTAAACGCTCTCTTGCCTGAAACTAAACTTGATTTCTCACAGCGTTGCGGTATTTAATCATTATCAGCTGAAGGAGGCCTGCTCTCATGTGAGATGATTTACTGAGTTTCTGTGCTGTGATTCAGAACATGAGACAACTCATGACATCTAGCACCAAAATGTGAGTGTGGCAGTGCAGTGAGCATCTCTCCAACATGGATATTTGTGCACTGCGGAGAATCTTTAGTGATAATGTGGCATCCTCGTGCTGCAGTTCACTGGCAACTTTAGTAGGTTCAGGCAGATTCTTTGTCAGCAACGACAGTGACGATGGTATTGTTTTCATCTTGTGAGTCTGTGTGTGTGTGTGTGTGTGTGTGTGTGTGTGTGTGTGTGTGTGTGTGTGTGTGTGTGTGTGTGTGTGTGTGTGTAGCTACCTATTGTAGCAAACTACAACAGCGTTGGTTTTGAGATTTTCTCACTGCGATAGTAAAAACCGTGCAAGATGAGGTGTTTGAGATCAAAATCAAGGCTGAGTTAAAAAATGGATGTAATCCGATGTGAGCTTAAGTGAAGCAACATGAAGGAAGAAACCAAATTCTAAGTTTATTAAGTAAATAACATTGAACAAAGGAGTGCTGGGAGACGCAGCTCCTGGAGAGTCTGGTGGTTGAGAGAATGGAGGAGGAGGAGCCTTTTGTAGATGAATCAGGTGCCACCGATTGGACAAAACAAGTTACTTGATTAAGAGTTTCCTGAAACAAAGAATGACAGTCAGGTACACAGAATACTAATCAGGAAATATTGAAGTAGGCTATATATGATCTTTGCTTCCCTGGATGCTCTTTGTGAGGTTAAACTTGTGCTTCTTAAAATATTATGGTAGAAAGTAAAGAAAAATCATAGAAGTCTATACTGTCATAGCAGTTTTCAGCATGGCTGACCGCGGTCTAAGGTGTCAGACTCAAAGTGAATTAGGATACTTCTCATCTACAGGGTTTAAATCCCACTCCAGATACACAAGATATTTTTGCACCATCGCATCAGCTCAAATGTAATAACTAATTATCTCAAGGTCAACTGTTGGCTTAATTTAGGGACCATCCACACGCAGCCGGCGTTATCAGACCCTGAAAACAGTACCTTTTGTTTCCTGGTCCCAGAGTGGGAATATTTGAAAATGCCCCCCATGGCATTGTTGTCTGGACGGTGAAACCCCATACTTTGTTAAACGATGCCGTCATCTCCCCAGCTCTAACCCAAGCGGCTTCACATAAAAACAACAGTGCTGCTGCATGAGGAGAGAAACGGACCAATAGACTGTATACTGAACTGTACTATATGAGTGACATACATGTGCATGAATTAGGCCGACTATGTATTTCTCCCTTTTCCCTGATGGTCTGAATAAGTCGCTAAATTGGTCGCTAGTAGCTTTTTATAAAAAAAAAGGTTGCTAAGAAGGTCTGAAAAGTCGTTAAATCTAGTGAGATGGTGACCAACTGTGAGTGCTCTAGTACTGCAGGGCTCCCAGCAGCACCCTCTGCTCAGCGAGGACACTAACTACAGAGTGATTCGTGCATCAGAGTCCAAAACAAAACAAAAGTCTCCGCTAACACCACTAACAGTCGACCGATTTCTCTCTAGGAAGGAGGAGCATTTGGGAATTCGCCATATTTGGCGAATTCTCTGAAACTCTGTGTTTGTGTTATACACAGCATCTCACCGTCTCCTCATCTCTTCTTCTCTGTTGTTGCTGTCTGTGGCAGTTACAGCGCTTCAGCCGGTTTCACTTGTTTCGTGTGGACGCAGATATTTCTTGAGTCGAGGCTGTGTGGACAAAGAAAAAAAATGTTGTTTTCTATCGTGTGGACCTACCCTTAATTTGAAAAGGCATACAATTTAAAAATAGGGAGCATATTCTTAATTTAAAGCATCTAACGTACACATCAACTGTTAGCATGTCTGGCTAACTACCTATAGCAGTAACCTAGCATTATGTCTGAGGTAACTGCATCATTTAGTGAGATTGTTGGTTACTTTCTAAAAATAGAGAACTTGGGGCTTGATGCTACAACTCCTTTTATTTCAAATACACCGTATTCATGTATATTTGAAGGTTCTTACAGTTTCTAACACCCACAATTAAATACAAGATACAATTTTACATCAATAACCAAAACATCAAAAATAGTCAGACCTATTCTTAATTGAAGATGCCAAAAGTGGAAAATATCCCAAATCCAGTCGGCCACATAGATGCTACCAAGGCCAAAACACCTCTCTCTTGCGTTAGCAATCGGCAAGTCCTCCTATTCTGTAGCTGTTTTCTTTGTACTTTTGTGTGCGACTGATTACTTCCCATAAGGCGCCAAATCTTTGCTAAGTTTAACCAAAGAGCCATAGTCTCTGGTTTAGGTAGCTGACCTCAATCCTTTGACCTGACGTAATGATGTCCCATCAATTAATAATTCATAATTAATTTTGCACATTTTTATTTTCTGACAGTCCTATCAAATAAAACAAATGTTTAGATAGCCCATTATAGTAAAATATCCAACTATTTACACATGTCGTTTAACAAACTGATTAAAATAAATACCTCATTGGGACAGAGGGAAGCAACGTGAAGCAGCAGAGCAACTTTTGGGGTGTTTTACATTTCAAACCAATGTGTAACCTGTAGTTAAAACTATGAAGTGAATTAATTCAGTGATCAGCCTACACTTCCAAACCCTGCAGAACCAACTGCATAATCACTTGGTAAAACTCAATATGTCCACAGTGAAACCAGCAGCAACCACACGCTACAAAGACAGAGTGTTTGTGTGTGTGTGTGTGTGTGTGTGTGTGTGTGTGTGTGTGTGTGTGTGTGTGTGTGTGTGTGTGTGTGTGTGTGTGTGTGTGTGTGTGTGTGTGTGTGTGTGTGTGTGTGTGTGTGTCTGTGTGTCTGTGTGTCTGTGTGTCTGTGTTTGTAGCAGGTAAAAAAACCTGCTCCAGCCGCCTCTGTGATCCAGCCTGTCCATGCCCCATGTATTCTGGCTGTACTGAAGGGATTAACGTTAGCATAAAGCCAAGGTGGAACTAATTGAAGCATTATTCCTAATGCAAAAGTTCTATTCTTGTAATTCTATGGAATTATAATTATTATTATTATTATTATTATTATTATTATTATTATTATTATTATCAGTTTAACAGTATAAGAGATGCTTTTCAGTTTTATAGCCTGTTGTGACCTCTTGCCTTTTGGAAAAGCATTTCTTCAGTGTTCTTACAATGTAATACATTAGTGTTTGAAGCATTCCTTATTTTTATAATGAACATAACATACCGGTGAGCAAAATGTTTCTTCAGTCCTCAGCAAGAGGAATATGGCTGTCTTTGACACTACTGTTTGTTCAAAGTCAGTGAATAGAAACGTATCCTTGAGCAATCCACATGAAGGCAGAGCAGTTATTTTTAGACATTGTTGACTGCTGACATCCTTGTGAGGATGATTAATGTCTGTATCTGTCTCTTTATCAGGGATTCATCACCATCAAAAAAGTAGCTAACATCTGTTTTAAAATACAAGTGTTCCTTTTTTGTTCGAAATGATTGAACGTCTCTTGTTCAAACTTTAGTTTAATGAGATGCATGTTCAGTATCACGTTACCAATTGTCACTTTGATTAGTGAAATGAAGCATGCTGACTGTAGGTGTTTACAGCTTGGAACATTACTAATAGTCATCAGTTAATCCACAAACTGATCTGAACACACACTTTATCCTCTGATCTCTCACAGTTTGCCGAGCTGTAACCAAAACACTTCATTTTTGTGTGGCACTTTGGTCGTAAAACACAGAACCAGCTGTGTGTAAAATGAGCGCTTACAGGTGGCGCAGTGTGAGAGCGAGAGCAATACACAGCTGTGTCCCTCTCTCCTGCATGTGTGTGAGCAGTGACTTTGACCATTTCCTAACAGTGATTCACTTATTTTTTGAAATTGTATTATTGTTTGACTCAGCAGGAAACAATTCCCTCTGAGTCTCAAGCTGCTGCTCAAAACACACCTGGTTGACGTCGCTGGTTATGCAACTCATGTCGTCTACTTGGTTCAATTGTGACTGACAGACATCTAATCGCAGGCAACACCATCAGATCTCAGTCATATGAAGTTGTTATAGCTGAAAATGTGGTGGTGAGGTGTTCTACAGGCTCGTTTATCTGCATCTGGAGTCAATGTTTTCAACGCGCCTGCTCATGGGACATGGCATCGTTATATTGATTGGATTATGAAGGACAGTCAGACATCAGGCTACAACATCTTCTAATCTAATCTAATTGTTTTTTAAGCTATTTGTTGTAATTCAGCGTGAGGTGAAAATCATGTGTCACTCAAGCCCCTCAGCAACAGACAGGAGCCTGTTGACAGTTTGAGAATTATGTTACTGTAAACCATTTATTTACCAGTTTTTAATTCAAAATATGATTAGATAACCTCTTTGTTATGTTTTACATACATATTAAACTGTCTCAATTTGCACACTTTCGTACTTACACTCACTGTTTTGAGTGCATTGTGCAATCACACTGAGAACTATGGCAAAATACAATACAACACTCATAAGGGTCAAAGAGTTGACCATCTTTGCGACGTAGCAGAAGTTACAGGACCACCAACGTCTTTTCAAACTGGTAAAAATAGTGTTCAAGGAAGCAGCTGTTGAGATTGAAACGGTGAACACCTTACTATAAAAATGTAAGTTATACATGTTTAATTCACTAAGTCAAAAATAGGTGATGGTAATGCTCCACCCAATTGCAATTCAGCAAAATAAGAGGAAGACGTGGCTCAGGTAAGTGCATAGTGGCCATGTGCAAGTTGAGACAACACTACTCTTTTGTAATTTACAGTGTGGACATTGTGTACTACAGGTACTGTAAGTGTACTAACAAAAAAAATCTGAAGACAATAACCTTGTCCTGAACACCTCCAAGACCAACGAGCTGGTCATAGACTTCAGGAGGAAAGCCAAAACTGACACTCAACCCCTATTCATTGGGGGGAAACAGGTGGAAAGGGTAACGGATTTCCGTTTTCTCTGTGTGCACATACAGGAGGACTTAACTTGGAACATTAACACCACAACCACCATCAAGAAAGCACAACAGAGACTGTACTTCCTGAGAGTTCTCAGGAATAACAATCATACTCAGAAACGTTTGGTGTCATTCTATCGTTGCTCCATAGAAAGCATCCTGACTTACTGCATGTGTGTCAGGCTAGCTACACAGTGGGTTGTTAACACAGCCCAAAAGATCACTCGATGTTCACTCTCCACCCTGGAAGAACTGTACAGCTCTCGCTGTCTTAGTAGATCTAAAAACATTCTAAGGGATTCGTCCCAACCAGGCCACCAACACTTTGAATTATTGCCCTCGTGCAGACGTTTCAGGTCTCTGAATGCTCGGACTAACAGACTTAAGAACAGTTTTTATCCAAAGCTATAACAGTGCTCAACACCACAAATGTGTGTGTGTGTGTGTGTGTGTCTGTGTGTGTGTGTGTGTTTGTGTGTGTGTGTGCGTGTTGGTGTGTAAGCTTGTTGTTTTAAATGTGTCTTTTAAAGGTCTAGCCTATTCTTTTTGATGCTTTTAATGTTAAATTATTTTCTGCACTTTAAGGGATTGTACTGTACATTTCGTTGTACTGGTACAATGACAATAAGGAAAATTCAATTCAATTAATTTATATTTGCGCTCTCACTCACATACGGCTCCTTGGGGTAAATAAGATAAGAACAGGTTTGCAATGTATGTGTCAAAGGGGCTTATGGATTCAGCCCACTGCCTCGCCCCAATCCTTTTGTGAGTAACAGGAATGTTTTTTATGGGACAACACATACACAAAATAGTTAATGGTAAAGGGACCTGTACTTATATAACACCTTTCTAGTCTTCTGACTACTCAAGGTGCTTTCACACTACTTGTCACATTCACCCCTTCACACAGACATTGACACAGATGGCAGTGGACATCTACATACCATCTAATCTGATCTAACCATTCACACCCCATTCACACTCCCATGCTCAGCACAGGGTTCAATGTCTTGCCCAAGGACACTTTGACATGTGGATCGGAGGAGCCGGTCTCTCAAATGGAAGATGACCTACCTCTACCTCTGAGTCCCAGCCGTCCGAATAGTCTCACAGTATAGATTTAGTGAACTGTCAGAAGGTGGGAATGAGATAGTAAATGTATTAGCCTATATATAGACTGGTGACCTGCCCAGGGTGTACCTCTTACCCGGTGCGTTCTGGGAAAGGCTTCACAGGATAAATGGGTATAAATAATGGATGAAGAGATGTAAATTAGGCTGAGCAAGCTACATTGAGAGCCCAAAGAGCTGTGTTTTCATCCAAGAATATGCATGTAGAAAGGGGAGAGAGCTGTCGATCACTTAATTGTTCATCCTACAGGAAGTGATGCTGACACAGTAAAGCGGCATTGAGAGCGGTGAAAAATGTAGACGGATGTTGTCGAGCCGTCACCAGCTTCCTCTTTCCACCCTGTAAATACAGAAGGAGGAAGTAGAAGAGAACATTAGATACAAAGTTAAAGTCCACGAAAGGAAGAAGAAAGGCGTGCCATCTTAATGTTCCAAGGATTTTCATATTGTTTTGCCCAACAGTGTTTTCACATCTGAAATATTTGAGTCAGTTATTTGGAAATAGCCTGATAAATGAACTATGTGGGATGGGACAAAAGTTTGACACGGGTTGAATCTGTAAGTGGAGGTCACTACAGTATCCCACGACAAATGTCGGAAAATGGCCATTAAATCAAAAATGTCCGACTTCCCGTTGAGTTTAGAATATCACTCCAGGGGCTTTTTTTGTACGTCTGGAGGTGTAATATATGCCTACCGGTTTTCATACATTTACGTAAATCTTGGCGTATGATCAATGAAATCAATGAAATACGTACATTCCCAGCACTCCTGAATTATTTTTCCAAGTTTGTTAAATGTTTGAGTATGATAAAAAAAAACCTACATGCAAATAATTTGACCGACAAAATACAAATTCCTTATAGTTCTTTCATTGGATAAATCCTGCAGCACAGATAAAGTGAAGTGTTTTCTATTGGCTGTTTGTCTGGGGGACCCAAGGAAGAAGAACTGGGTTTTATAAAGCGTGGTGCAGAAAGAAAATGCAGATATCGTTCATATTTTGAGTGACAGTGCTGATAACTGGCTGCTTTTGATTCAGGAACAAATTTGATCTGAACGAAAACACCAGACGTGTTAATTGTTTGGTCTGTAATGTGTCAGAATACTAAAATTTAAAAATGTTTGTGACTTGTTATTTTCTAACAAAGTTGGTTACAGTAATATAAAACAGAGAAAAGAAGAAACTGGGTAATGTTTGAAGCTTTTGCCTATAAAACAACTGAAATAATGAATAGACTTTCCAGTTTAGTTGCCTATTTATTTTCTCTCAATGGACTAATCATTGCAACTAATAATATGTGAGCAACATGTTGACGTCTAAATTTCATTTATACACTGTTGGGTAGTTTAATGCCATCTCCATCCACTCATGATAGAATTCCCGTGTACATCTTTATCTGAAATGTAGCTGCCAGATAAATGTAAAAAAAAAAGTACAATAGTTCCCTCTGAAGGGGTATGTGTAGAAGCAGTACACTACAGTACATTGACTCATTACTGTGTGAAAGTACTTGAATGTTCATTTTATTACTTTATACTTAAACTCTGGTGTATTTTGGATGTATATTGTACTTTTTACTCTACTACATTTATCTGATAACCTTTGGTTACTATGCAGGTTGAGATTAATAATAAAAAATGTAATCAACACATAAATGATCATGTATTATTTATTTATATATATTATTATAGGTTAGGCTCAAATGAGACATTAATCTGAAGGTATATAAAGTTATTAAAATGGGCTCCACCTTTACCAGCTGCAACATTAAAGTGATGAAAAGCATCAATAATTTTAATCCATGGTTATAACATACATTATTCTTGATAATAATACTTACTTACTTGTACTTCTAATTTAGTACAATTTCAAAGCATGACTTTTACTTGTAAGAGTGTTTTTCTGCACTGTGGAATTATACTTTACTACTTCTTCTTCCACCACTTAGTAGAAGTATAAAGTAGCATGAAATGGAAATAACTAGGCTAAAATCTCCTCAAAATGTACTTAGTTACAAAACTTGATTACCCGTACTTGATCATTACATGTAGTTGCGTTTATAGCCTAAAGCAAGTCAACTCTTTCTGTCTGTGTGTCTGTAATTACCATACCTCCAGAACCGTTCATCCGATCTACTTCACACATGGCAGGTGTATTGCCTCTGGACCCAAGGACATGCTTTTTGTCAAATTTTGTGCAGCAAGTCTCAAAACAAAATGACTTTTTTTCCTGGATTCTGTGAATCCACATCAATCTTTCCATGTAAGCCACGCAACCATCGTTTTCTTCTATTTTGAGTTGTGTCCAAATCTGTTTTTCTCTGTACTCCTCCTACACATTTTGAACCATTATCCCTAGATTTGATGCATAACATCTCTGGGCCAAACCCAGAAAAGTTGCTCTTTCTGATTTTTTGGGAGTCCTATACAGTTTTGCATATTGTACATATTACATGTAAGACGTATTAAATGTCATATCTCCTGACCGTTTTGTGCTACTGCAACCACATTTGGTGGACACGTGAAGACATGATGTCTGAGTGGCCATGACAAATTTGGTGTCATTTGGCCAATAGGTGTTGCTGTAGCAGCATCTTACTTTAAAGGAAGTAACGGTTTCTGTGTATGTATGACTGTCCTTCATATATTACAAGAAGCGTTCATCTAATCGACTCCACACTTGGACGGTGTATTGCTGAGGACCTAAAGAAGTGCAGTGTGAATTTGATACTCCAATGCTGCAAAAAGCGCTTCCAGGAGCCAAGCAATCGTCCAACTCCGAAAGGAAACACATTCTGAACAGTATGCTCCAAACTGACACGCCCTGACAACCCTGCAAGTAGCAGTCCAATCCACTATCTTTGCCTATATTTAACCAAGTAGTTTTGTTGCCTAAACGTTGTGATTTCCTGCATAAAAACTGAAAGCCAACTGCATGTGCGGACAAATTCCACATCTGTTTTACGCCTTCAGGTTGCCACTTCCCCTTTAACACATCAGGCAGGGCATGAAAAGCAGTGAGTCTGCGGAGAGACAACGTGGCCGGCGGAATGTAAACAAAGGATCAGGTCAGTAAACGGCGCAATCATTAAATAAACCCCTCCATCTGAAACGTTGCACAAACACAATTTAGCCTGTGCACACATGCAAACTGATTATTCTATCTGAAGATTAAGGATTTAAGAGGAATACACGGGGACAATTGGAGCCAATGAATCCACTCAAATGGTCATTAAGACATGTTTTCCCCAGCTCAGTGACTACCTGGGGAGGGGGATAACAAGGAGGAGCCCCCCAGCAGTGCATGGCGGTGTAACACGACGCTTCAGGAGTTGCCATCATCACATGGCAGATGGAAATTTCCACTGAGGCGAGGCTCCTTGCTTGTTAAATGGGAAGGGTCTCGAACTTGCTCCACCAGTCAGTCCGCCTCCTCCTCCTCCGCCTGCTACAGCTGTCCGCCACACTAAAACATTAGGTAAGACCCCAACAATTACAGATCTATGCATTACTTAGATGTTTTCCCTCCACCCTGCATGGGATTTGCTGGTTAATTCGGACCATCATGTTTGATTGCAGTTTAATTGTGATGGTTAATTTGATTGGAATAGAGGTATAAGTGTATAAGAAAACAACTGGAGACGTGTTTGCGCGTGAGTTTCATGCTGCTTTTTCTTTTTAAAGAATGTTTTTTCCTTGACGATTTCCCCGGATCCATTCACAAACTGAGACACGTGTAAGAGGATAGAGCAGCAGCAGTAGTAGTGTGCGTGGGGTGTTGCCTGAAGTCAATACAAAGCAGCGTAAAGCGCCAAACACGCGTCTTTATTTATAGCACATAATTAGTCTGATGCGCGCGGATCATTTATCTCCACAGTGTGATCACGCTCAAAAATACACGTTTCCACACAAGTCAGCAGTCGATCACACGGAGTCAAACTGCACTTTGCATTGTTGTGTTGTGCATGCTGCGCTGCTTTCCGCCTTCCCTGACAGAAAACACAAAGGCGACTCTTACTGTTTCCAGTTTGCATCCTTTAAGATGCTCTGTGTCTGCTCCCAGCGTGTTTGCACCGCACTCACGACAGGCTTTAAGTTCTTTGGACGGGTTAAACAGAGGATAAATATGGACAGCGACTTAATAGGTCATTGGTTTATGTAACAGCAGACAGTAGCATGCTGAGTGTGGCCCGCCGCAGCTCTCACTGAGGGCTGATGAATATGTTATGACTGTAATCACAGGCTCATAATGCTGCAGGATATATTGGCCGGAAATATTGTGCAAACTTGTTGAATTCGATTTCATCAACAAACTCGTTGGTAAAGTTTTCACAGAGTAGTTTTTCTTTTATGTCACCATCCTGTTCTCACTTACTGTGGTGTGATTTAGTCTTCCTCTGTTTCTGTGAGTAGCTTGTAATGTGAAAAATACACGTTTTATTCATTTAGCTTTCATGATTTGTCCCATTGAGATCATATTTCTCTAGAAAAGCAGGAAGACGGTGTCAACATAAAAGCATATAGATTTGAGAAACACTGAAATGATTACATAAAACATTTGCACAGCCTGGACTCAATAGATTTCACCATATAAACATTATTTTCTTACTATGTTTTGAAGCTTGTGATCAATCAGTAAATTGTCCAGGTGTGGAAAACCAAAAAACTTTATTTCCCTGTTCAGAGTTTAGGAACAGTAAAACAAACAAAAGTCTTGCAATGGGATCTTGCAAGAAATGGATTTGACAGTAAGACAGTGCTGTATCATTTAACTCTTATGGAGGATTTTCCAGGAAGTGCCTCTGCTTGAATGCTCATCATACATGTACTCAGTTGTTGTCACTCTCTCTGCTGTTATACTTCATTTTCATCCTCTTAAGCTACATTAAGTTAAGTATTTGACGCAACTCATAATCCAGCCACAGACAGCAGAGTGACTGATTATGACTGAAAACAAAGAATAGATTCAGCCAGGAGAATATCTTGGCTAAGGCATATTTAAGTGGTGGGTTCAGTTTCTATCATTGCCCTTGCGGCTGCTAAAAATACCCAGTTGCCACACAGTGACTGTGTAAGTCCGCTTTCAAACCTGCTCTGTTCTCTATGCACCTTAGTTACATAACACAAGTGATCCGGTTATGTCTTCCCTTAACGAAGCTCCACCTCCGTCTTTGTAAGATAACTTTTTAAGTATCTACAGAAATAACACCAAAGTAGGTGTGTTTTCCTTGAAGAAATGTGCTTAAATTTAGATGAAAAACCTGGAAAGAAGAAAGATAGCAAGTGTCAGACATCGAAGAAACCATATAGTCACATGGAGTATGGAGTAAATAAGGTGTTATTAAGTCTGTTTAAGTGGAAATGGTAAAGTTGCATTCATAATCATCTAGTTTAGATGGTCACTCCCACCATTTAGTATTGCACTTCCACAAAAAAAGGGGGACATGTAATATTGTCAATATTGAAGAAAAGCTATACTGACTTTCAGTCTAAGGTATGGATCCTACAATTCCCATAATGCACCACGATAGTGTCTTTCATTAGACCCTCCTCGACTGGTAAATGAGGATTTACAATCTTTAAAACTCCACAGCCCAAGTTTGTAACGCAGGCTTTCTGTTAAAGTGTCAAGCCCAAGCGGAGGTGACCCTGATGAAATCACTATGACATCATCAGGTTTTCCCCCCCAAAATTTAACATGTAGAGCCCCAGAAGATATTCTATAGCTGTGGTCCTCCCAATGGCAAGTAAACTGGACTTCATGTGTAAATTGGTGCAGTGCCCGTTTAATTTTACACTCTAAACATTTTTTTGTAAAAAAAAAAAAAAAAAAAACTGGACACAAGACGCCTCTTTGACTGTTAGGAGACCTGAATGACATATGTAGGTCAGGTCCGGCTGGGCAGCTGGGGGTTGAGCGCTGCTGGCGCTGGCTGATGTAACTTGGAGTGAAAATGAGCCAGATGCCGAGTCAGTCTCATAGGAGAGGATATCACTCACACAAAGACACAGTGAGGCGTTGCCACCAAGTGAAGACGCATTTGGCGTGTTTCCAAAACACTGTCAAACACATTCAATTGAAATCTGAGAAGGTGGTACACCGAAGAATGAAAGATGCCTATTTTCACCCGCAGGATTGCATAAGTGAATAACATGGAATATGCATTGAGCTCACGTCAATATTCACAAAGCACCCACTTGCATCAAAGCTTTTCTAAAATTTGAGACGTCGTTCCTTGCAGGGAAAGTCTCTTGTTTTTTTTACCCTCCTCGTGGTGGTCAGAGGTCAGAGGTCAGCTACGGGGGTTCAGTGTCTTGCTGAAGATCCTATAAACATAGAGGGAAGTTTGCCAACACAGCTGCTTGAGCACTTAGTTAACTACACAAAACTTATTACAACTTGTGATTGCTATTAACAACAGAGTTTGGTGGTTTTTAATTTGGACATTAACAATTGAAACATCCCTTGAGTGTTATTTGAGTTTGTCTGATGAGTTTGGTTACTGACGGAAGTGTCTCATTGTCTCTCCACTTGGAAATCATTGTTGCCGTCTTTGTGTAAATCACCCTTTTTTTACACAGTCGCAGGTTTGTTTTGCTCCGCCGTTAGCCGATGCATGATAAAACTGTTGCCCCATTCAACGCAGTCGAAGAATAAGCGACTGTGTTCACACACAGGCTCACTCGGAGATTACCCGGTCTTTGTACTAGAGAGCTGGCAGGGTAAACTGACTGAATTAGACATTTGAAGCTGGATACAGATCATTTCTACCTTTAAAAGAAAACAAAAAACTGAAATAACGCAGCTCTAAATGACCGGCAGCCCAAACAATAAGCCTCCTTTTTGCTTTCAGCATGCCAATAATCTGAACCAAGAATATATGAATCAGTACTGTTGAGTAGAATTGCAATCGCTAAATTGTAAACGTTACACAATCCTCAGGAAGGGGGAGGTGATGTCGCTACAGTCTCTGTTTGTCTCTTCCAACATCGTGGCCTCTGAATAATCAGAGCCCGCCAGGTTCAGTGAAGAGCCCCACGCTGTTTTGTAAGTGGACACGCAGAGGAGAAGGATTGCATTCATAACCAGTCATTTTTGTGATCCATGTTGCATAATCCAATTGAATTAAATGATGTATTACATAATAATAAACAATGCTATTTAGCTTCTGCCTAACTTCATTTGACTTGTTTGAGACTGTAGAAAGGATCTTGTGTGGCGGTTTAATTGGTAAGGCCAGTTTAGAATTTTCTGACAAAATGTCAACAACTGTCTTTTTCAAAGGCATGCACTTAATGCGTTGTTTACAGAATATATAAATGTTAATCTGGGCAGATGACAGTCGTTTGATATTCTTCATTAAGCGGTCAGAGTAGTTCTGTGTTTTACCCCAAACTTGGAAATGTACAATGTTCTGTACAGAGTGTTGTTGTGTTCTGTTTAAGTTGGCTGTCATCCTGGGGCAAAGAAGAAAACTGTTCTGTAAATGTGAAAGTGAATAAGTTGTCTGTCCCACATGTTTGGTGGCCAATGACGTCTTGGTACAGGTGACTCAGATATTTTGACTAAAGCAGAGGCTGTGTGCTCTCAGATTACACTGAAGGTGGTGTTTTCAGACACATGCTGAAAAAGAGCATAGACCTAAATTTCCTGTAGTCAAACAGAAACCGAAGTCATGTAAATCTGTGCTTTTTAAATAGCACACAAATCCTCTTAAGTGTCCTCCTACTACTTAAGTCAAGGTCGAAACCTTGAGCTTGGAAAAAATGACATATTATTACAAAGCAAGATGCTGCCGTCATCATGAGCAGGCAGATCAATACTAGCTGATAAGATGAAGAGAGAGAGGGTCCGCAAGAACGGGTTCACAAACAAGGTTAGGACACACCACACTCGTGTACAAGGCCGATATGGTGTTTACTAAAGGCCTGCTGTTTACTGAAGTCAGAACTTTTGTCAATATGTTTTTTTTGGCTCTGACTGCATTGTGATTTCTTTCACTAGATCCTTCAGAGAAATTTCCATCTGCCTTTTCAATTATCTGGGAATTTCAACGTTTCAGTGTCCTCCACCAATTAGAAATCCTGGTTCAGAGCCCATACTGTTGTACTTTGTGAGTTTCTGACTTTTCATTATACAGAACATTTTATACCCTTTTGCCACTAAAACGGCAGTTAAAAAGGTTTTCTAACCTTAAGTTTAGTTGCAGTTTTTTCCTCATCTTATTTACAGTAGCTTTTGTACTGTACTTCTGTCACTATTATGCTCACTTTATTGAATTTCTATGAAACAGCGTGCACTGCTGCTTCTGTGGATTTATGGTCGTTTGTTATTGATATGCCAGTATGACAGCCATTTTCCATATTTGTTCCTGGCCAGATAAGAACCCCAAAGTCCTGCAGTAAAAATGACCACTACACTTCTGGAAATACTTCATTTGTGCAAGCTTACTGTGACACTGTAACACCACAGATATGTGTTGAGAGAAATGTGAAACTTGAGTTAGTCCCGCTTGATTTCTTTAGGGAGTGCTGCAGTCCTACCTCTGCTCATGTATCATACGTCCATAGATTGTAGCCGTCTAAGTTCAGCCAAAAGGCATGAGCTCTTTTTATGAGCAACTTATAAACACTTCCCCATAGCTAAGCTTTTGGAGTATGAACTCACGTGATCTAATTTGTGGGTTTTCATGGCCAAACTACACAGGCTGCGTACGCTATACAGCTCTCACGGGATGCCCGCAGCAGAGCGCGCCCATTATATCCAAACGTAGAAGCTACATGGACCAAGGAGGCTGCGCAGCTCTACAGGGCTCATCTATTCTTCTCCCTCTGCACGCAGCTACGTGACCCTCATACATACATACCTCATTGTACCAGAGGGCAATGTGAGGCAGCACAACTTCCAAACCTGCAGCGCCAACTGTATTAAAACTGAGGGGTTTAACTGTTAGCCATGCTAGCAGTAACATATCTCAGCAAATATTAGATGGACTGAAACATGCATTTGGTACAGTAATGGTCCCCAGAGGATGGCATCTACTTATTTTGTTGTATTGTTGCATAAGTCAACATGCTAACATGCCAAACCTAGATAATGAATATGTTAAAAATATTTGTAGCATTGTCATTGTGAGCATGCTGATGTTAGCATTTCGCTGAAAGTATCACAGCTGTGCCACAGCTTCATATGTTCCCACAACAAGTGATAAAGCTACAACATGGCCAGTTACATTGTCGCCAAATCGCTGTTGTGTGTTGCTTAAGTGCTCATTGCTAGTAGGCTATCCAATACACAGAAAGCTAGCATAATAACACAGTACCACAGCTAGCCATTGTGCTTTAAAATCATATTTTACATACCTGGTACTCCCATAACACCTTCCATGTTTTGTAAGTGTAGGGTTAAAAAGCACTAGGAACTGGCCGTTTGCAAGAATACATTTTTCTTCCATATTTTAAATGGAGAGAAGGAGGCCGGAAACGGTGAAACTAGAATTTCAAAGTCAATACCAATAACCAGAAAAACACTGAATACCATGGGGAGAAAACTAAAAAAAAAATGAAGGCAGAATTTTTAGATAAAAGATTAGAACAAAAAAAAAGAAAACATAACTGTAAGGTGTATATGATAAGTATTTTATTAGGCGCTATCCTTAGCCTTTCCCTGGTTGTATGCTAAATACTTCGAAACGGCACTTTTGCGTTGTTTATTTTCTACTTATACTGGTAGAGAAGGCCCTTCAGCAGCAGCGCTAGCTGTGTTCAGTCAGCTCAGTGTTGTTTACATGATGAACCAGCGTTCACATGCTCAGAGAGACAACCTGTAGCTTCTGTCTTGTTTTGTCTAGAATGTGTGTTGTACATTCATTCAGTCAAGAGAACAGCACCTTTGGATACAATAGAACAACAAAGTGTACAAGGTGTGTCACATGTTGGTCTGTCTGTAAGGAGATGAATGATGACGGCCCTGGCTGAAACACTTCATACACACATGTGCAGGCTTTGGAGTTAAGTGTTCAGCTGGAGAATCAGATATATGCAGCTGCATATTAGACAATCCTAGACATCAGAGTTGTCAGGCACTGGTGCTTCATGACCATTGGCGTCAAATATCAAAATAAAAATATCAGAGGGCCTCTGTACTAGATTTGTTAAAGTCCTGGATGAAAGGATTTCTAGGTTAAAGATAGTGTCAAACAAAATATAGTTATTTAAAATGGAAATGTTTAAGATATATCTTTGTTTTTAACTTCAACTTAAGTACAAATTGCCTGATGGTCCACACTTCCACTTACGCACATTATGTCTGTGAGAGGGCAAACCAAATCAACATTAGACTTCTCTTTATTGATCCCTTTGGGGTTAACTATTTGTAAAGGTATATTAATTTCAACATAATGTCTTTTAAAAGATCTACATACCCACACATAAACAAAAAAAAATAATGTCCCATATTGTAAAACCTAAGTTAAAGACTATAGACCAAATAAATCAAAAACAGCTACTTCCAACATATGGGATGTTTGAAAGTGTGCAGAGAGGAGGAGGGAGTTGTCTCAACGTGCCACACATGATAAATTCCTCCCAAGTGGAAGCACTGACACTGGAGGAGGGTGTGCAAGTAGTTCAACACAGATGTGTGTGGCTCTCACTTCTGTGTGATGTGGTTCTGTTCCTTCAGCTCCACCATTTGTAGCTTCATGTTATAAGGAAGCACAGCAGCCTCCTAAGTTTCTACACTTTGCATAACCAGCAGCCGTAAATCTGTCTTATTGTGCATGAGGTGCTTCAGCAGTAGCAATGATTGGTTAACCACTTACATGACAGCCACTGCCTGAACAGGCTCACACACTAAATGACAATTCAACCATTTGGTTGAGCATGACTTTATTTCGTAAGAAATGGTAAATTGGAATTACATTGGCATCGCTGCCCTACCTTTACCTTTCAAAAAATATTTGACCCTAATGTGCTATTTGTTGTTGATCAGTAAGACCTCTAAAACTGTAAGATCTCTAAATAATATGTCTACCTTTGAAAATCACCACCACACAGAGCCTGCATGTCTGCGGCGACTTTTTTGTTTCTAACTTCCTGTAGGAGGCGAACTGAAAAGTCATACTATTTAAAGAAACAGAAACATCCAATGGATTTCTTTAGCATAGGACACCTAAACGAAATGGTAGACAGGGCCAAATCAGGTTGAGAGAAGTTCAACACATTCTTCGATAAGATATAGTGACTCAAAATGCACTCTACCAAACAGCTGAGCAGAACATTGATGCAAATGTCTCGAGGCTTCTGGAGGAGGAAAAACAAGCACTGGACACATTTCTGAAAATTGCCATGTGATGTATGTTACATCATATAGCATGCAAACAAGTGCATAGTGCCCCCCTTTTTTTTACACGCAGGGGACAGAAATATCCTTTGCCTTGGACCTGTGAAATTCTCAGAGGCCACCCCACTTTCAAAGTCTTTTTAGAATTCATAATATTCTTTTAAATAAACACATTAGCACCTTTCACTGTGTTCTATACTTTCTAGGTAGCTCAAGGTTAACTTGTGTTTTATTTTATATTTGATCATATATTAGCTGTCATCTGGCCAAGGATTCACCAGCAGACCTTGTGTGGTATTTGCAGCCTGCGGTCACATGGGGTTGAGAGGTATTGGCTTAATTTAGAGGCCTTTAAATCCCAGCTCATAATGATCTCTAACAGGGTTGTTGGGGTTGTCGGCTACACAACAAAGATACAGTTGACATGGTGTGTGTGTGTGTGTGTGTGTGTGTGTGTGTGTGTGTGTGTGTGTGTGTGTGTGTGTGTGTGTGTGTGTGTGTGTGTGTGTGTGTGTGTGTGTGTGTGTGTGTGTGTGTGTGTGTGTGTTACAAGTTATAGTCTGTGGTGTCACATTGGAGATGTTTTGTTCAAACGGAGGTTAATAACCCCTTGAGCCATGACGTAAACATCCCCCATGGCGTCACGTTGACCAGCTGATGTCAACAATGTGTTATCTGCCAACTACAGAAATTAGCACACTCACAAATTGAAGTTGATGAGCTAGTTCTTTGCAGTGTTCCATTCTGTAGAAAATTTCAATGTTTCAATGGCAGGATTTGTATGAGGTCTTATGTCTCAAGTTTAAAGAAATGCACACAGAGGTCAAACTGGTACTTAAAAGACTAGCAGTGTGCCCACTGAGCTGGAGTGAAATAATCAAACCGTTTTACCTCATCTCTGATGGTTATTTGAGGAATTACTTCACCAAATCCTGTGTGAAACAAAATCTAAAAAGGTAGTTCCTCATCACATCAAAACTGTACTTTGGAAAATGAAGCTCAGCAACTTCAGTAAATAGTCCAAATATTTCTGGCAAGCTCCTGCAGTAGGTGGACACTACCAGTAAGATGAGCAATTTTTACCAAAAATCCGTATTCTAAGAAGGTGGGGTGTACATTGATCAACATTTACTGGAAGAGTCAGAAGAAAACTGAAAGAGTAGGAGACCGTACACACATGTCCAAGTTGGCCTGTTAAGCCTTTTTCAGATCGGTGAGTAAAAAAGTGACGTATTCAGTCTGTGTAGTGTTAAAGAGGGAGCTTTTTCATACAACATGCATATTGACCTGGATGTTACGATGTTAAGGTTGACACTTGACAGTTTAATCCTGTTTATTTCAAAGAGCCAAAAACCAACTATACATACTCCAAGTCACATTTCTAAGAAATTGTCAGACTTCTCTTTATTGTCATTATACTCAGTACAGTGACATTTTGTATGGCTTCTCGTACACATATCAAAACAATAAATAAAATCATAATAGATACAGAAACACAAAGACAAAGTTAGTAGGCAGCAGCTGGCAGATAGCCTGGAAAGTAAATGCTTTTAAAAGTGTTTAAAATGAACAGTATATTTACAAAGGGGTACAGTTTATTATAAGTTATTAGTGCAAATCCTTTTCAGTGGGGGGAGGCCCCAGCTCTGGGGTAAAAACCGCTCCTAATCCTGCTGGTGTTGGATCTATGTGTCTTCATGGCAGTGGCTCAAACAGAGTGTTTCCAGGGTGTGTGTGTGTTGCTAGCTTTCTTACTCAGTCTGCCGGCCTATATGGTGTCGAGGTTAGGGAGCTCCAGCCCGATGATATGTTGGGCTGCCTTCACCACCCTATGCAGGTCCTTGCGCTGAGTAATGGACAATATTATCACATGACCTTGAAAGAATTTTAAATATTCAACTAATGATTATTTGAATAATTATTTCTCCATTCCCAGAGCTCAAACAAGACGCCTTCAAATGTTTTTTCTGACCAACCATCCCAAAGATATTCAGTGTTCTGCCACTGGAGATGAGAGAAAAGAAGCAAATATTCAAGTTAGTTTTAATAAAAAAGTGACTTTATTCGGCCTTATGTCGGCCTACTTATCAATTAATCAACTAATTACCTAGGCTCTTCAACAAAAATCACATGCTAACTGAACCAGTGTTCGCATTGACGATGAGTGTTTTCAGTTTTCTGTTGTGAGACAA
Organism: Echiichthys vipera; assembly: GCF_963691815.1. Classification (NCBI taxonomy): domain Eukaryota; kingdom Metazoa; phylum Chordata; class Actinopteri; order Perciformes; family Trachinidae; genus Echiichthys; species Echiichthys vipera. Next base: position 18,527,537 of record NC_139845.1, on the reverse strand, counting down.
TTAATTTAGAATTTGCTGTTCTTTTATACATCATATAATACTTCATTATTTCCCCACCAGACTCTGTATGAGTATTATGTATGGGAATACACGTAAACCAAATATAAGCACAAAATAAAGTAAGTCATTTGCACCCAAAGAGTAAAGACTCAAGCCCCAAACACAAAATAAGCCAAATGACATCATCAGGGTTATTTTCTCAGACTTTGCTTAGCCTCCTGCACAGCAAGAGAAAACTTCAAGTAATATTATCTATGCCTCAAGAGGATCTGACAATATGTCTTAGAGATACCAGTTACATGTTTGTTTTCATGTGTGTGATAACTATAAGTTAGGTCACTTTTATAGCTGGCTGCTGGTCCTGTCTGAAGTTTGTGACCCCAAGCCAACCAAGCTAACCCCGTCCCTGTTTGGTATGTTGGGGGATTGGCTCAGGGAAAGCTTTGTAGTCGCAGGTGATTGGCTGAGTATGCGTGAGAAGACCCACACACACACACTTGAGGGACTGGGATGCCATTTAAGGAATGTCCCTGCAGCTGCGGTTTAGGATGGTGACAAGTCCTCTGTTTGTGGGAATTTGACTTTCACTGTTACTCGTTGTGTTGTTCTTGTGGTGATTAATGTATAAAAAAGTGTCAGATTTCTTGTGGCTTCGCTTTTTTCCTAAACATTACCAAACTCTCAGTCAGTTGAAAGCCAGCAACTTAAACAGACTCCTTGTGTATTTTGTAACTTAAATAGCTCATGAAATGAAATGTTAAATTCACAAGCAAGAAAAGACACCATTTCTCAGCTTGTACACTCGGGAGTTTTGCCGGTAGAGCGTTACTTGATCTGTTAGGACCGGTAGCTTATGGTGCCGTTAGCTGATGTTAGCAAACTGTTAAAGTAGGTTTTCCCATACTTTTTCACTTGTAGGCACTTTGGCTGCTGTTCAGTACATGTTTTATAGTCTTGCTTAAAGACCCCATGCAGAAATATAATATTCTGAATCCATAGTTAAATGCCTGTTTGGTCTATTATTTCAACATTACTGATCCATGGAAAAAGCATTCATGTGAACAGTACTATGAATAATGACCTGCTGTCGAGATATGCAGTCAAAAATATTAAATTATGTCAACATCGACTATTTGTTGCGATTGCAGGTGAGAACCCTGAAGACTAAAGAGTGTTATGTTTTCTCTTCTGACAGAAATCTCATGTGCAGCTGGTTACAGGCACTTTTAATTCAACCACATGGATTATGTTTTCATGTTTAAACCCAGTCGAAGCATTTTGTTTGTGTCCATGATCTTTGTAACTTTTGTGAATAGAAAGTTTCCACTCATTAGATTTAGGAGTTTCTCACTTGTTGTGTTGCAGTTTGTCCCCCACAAGCCGCACGTGTGCACATGTTCCTCCTTTTGGACAGCGTTACAAAGTGGAAAGAGATAAAACCTCATCTCTGACATGAGCACGACCTTGAGCATGGCGACATCCCCAAAGCTGTCCTCTGATTGGTGAGCCGGCGGCACAGCCTACCCTGGAACCACTGACAGTTGCCCGCAGAACTCACGGGCATCTGTTTGTTTGCAACTGCAAACGTGTGTGTCTTTATGGGTACAGTGACGTTGTTTCAAACGTGGGAGGTGTGTGTGTATGTGTGTGTGTGTGTGTGTGTGTGTGTGTGTGTGTGTGTGGGAGGGGGGTGATCGGTTCGCCAGTATGACCATGATCAGACAGCAGCTCTCTGTGACCTCTTGTCAGTCTGCATGAAGTTGGCCTGTATGATGTTGCACCAGTATAAAACTGGAGTCACAGTCATGTGACATGTCATGTGATGACCTCTTGAAGTAGCATGGGTATTTAAAGGTGTTGCAGCACTCTGGTGTCTTCAGTCTGATGGTGGCGAGCATTCTGGCGATGTTACACTTTAAATGGTTTTTTCTTGAGTCATTTGCATTGTTGCCTCATTTTGAATCAGGTTTCTTGGATTTTTTTAATGTAAAGGGTTTTTCTTACTTTTATGCCTCTGCGTTTTGCCCTCTTGCTAATTTCTATTGAGGCAGTTGTGTGTGTGTTCCTGTGTATTGGAGGAGTTATGAAGTTTCTCAGAGAAGGAGGGGTCTGAGTGAACTTTGTCTTCATTGGTCAACACAGGCCCTCCCTCCTCCCTTTTAAAAGCCTGCTTTCTCACCTGAGATACAAAAGAGCTGCAGCTTCTTGCCCACTCACTTGTCTATCATCTTTCATAAGAATAGATTTATTCAAATAGAAAAAAAAGAAACAACCCAGGAACTTCTTTAAGGAACTTTAAGTGAGTATGCTTGCTTTGCTTGAAAACTGTGGTTAATTTTGTGCATAAGAATTTGGTTAGCAACGTTCAGTAGCTCATTCATTTAAAAAAAAAAACAGCATTATGCTTGTTGCCAAGGAAAGAATGGAAGTTCTTCTAGGAGCAAAAGCCTTTTCGTGACTTCTAGCTGCAGCAGGACGTTTGAGGAGCACACACTGGCTCTCGCTGTTGCAAGAGCAGAGTTTCGCAGTGTGCGTTGCTGGAAAGAATTTTACTCTTGGTGGTGGCTGATGCAAGAGTTTGTTTGGGTGGAGGGTGTGTGAGATAAAAGGAGTGTTTTCAGCGGAAAGACATGAGGTTTTAAACTGATTTGTTGGAAGAAATTATCTCATATTTCTTCTTTTTTTATAACAATGCAGAAGTTTGGAAATTGAGAGAACAGTAGCTTTCTTTCTTTGGTCTTTAGCTTTTCAATGTTTAATCCTGACACACAGACACTGCAGGGTATTCTACACATACATGCAATGCTCTTGATCTTCAATTCAAACTGAATATGTGTGATCACTTGGTCTTGAACTTGTTTACTGCTAACATATTGACAAAGCTTACTAGTTTGTGCTTACTGTCAATACTTTTTTGAAGTTGCCAACAACAGGATGTGTAGCATCTGATAGGTTTGGTAAATTTGCCTGATTCAGTGCATTTACTTACTTTACTTTGTTTGCTTCTGCTTTAAAATTAGTAGCAGCATGTTTGGCGAACTGACGATTTTTTTAAAACCAGGCATCACATCTAAGACAGTTCTTCTTTGAGACAAGGGAAGGAATATATTGTGTAATCATGAAAAAAGCTGTAGAAGCTTTGTTATTTGTGAAGTGTTGGCCAGTGTCTGGCCTGGCCCACAATTAGCATTAAAATGAACAGCTGTAAACACAAGAATGCAGGCATCCCAGGACACCCTGAGGACACTCGGGCCCTGTTCAGACCTAGGTGATCAGATGAAAAGTGGACAGGTGTGAATGCGCCTCAAACATATTCAGGAGGCACTGAGGTCTGATCACTCATCCCATTCAGAGGGCTGGTCCATATGTGGCCACGTTCTTTTAACAGCCCAGGCCTACTCAACGACTCTGACGTTCCCTGGTCTTTGTAAACAGAAATGGTGTATGTGTTTATTTGCATATATACGAGTGTTGTGGAATAACTCACATAGAGCTGTCCACCCAAGATGGATGTAAATCCAGGTTTGAAGACAGCCATTCACTAAGTTTACATGCACAGCAGTAACCTGAAAGTGGTCTTTTCCCAGTTAAGGGAATCATCGGATTATTGAAGTTACTAGCATTTGTAGTTTTTGTATCCAGTATGCAGATGGCCTTAGCAGTGTGTCCAAATGTGTGTCTTCTGTTTGAGAGGAATACATGATATACAAGTAGGAAAACAAGTTCAAGCAACAAGTTTACTTTGACCAGACGTTCTGGTTTGTCCAGAATTGTTCCGGTTTCAAGCTGGGTGTCCTAATAAATCTCTGTAAAACACAAAAATAACCCAGTTTTTAATATTCACGACCAAACTGTCTCAGCTTTCACCTCAATCAAAATAAATACTCGTTTTCAAAGCGTACATACACATTTATCATGCCCTGCCCCACTCATTATTATCGTACACAATTTAAAGCATTAACAATGCCCCTTAGTTTGAATCAATGTGTTTTTCTCTGTTGCTATATTATGCTTGCGGCTCTTTCTGAAAGAATAAACAATAAGCTGTCATGATGCCATAGAGAAAAGAGCTCCTGTAGTCTTACTTCTACCTTCGTATAGTACCCTGCAATGAAAATACTAGAGTGTATTTTTAAATTGCAAACAAAATCATATAAAGCCAAACATTAGTGGGGAAGTAGCATCGTTGCGATGGAATTCAGCGGGGAAAATCCCTTTAGCCATGGAACAGGCAGCTCAGGAGGGGCCCGCTGCTGAGCATCAGGTGAAACAACCAAATCTTTCGATCCATGGATTGTACAGCTGGTCTCATGAGAAAAGTCTATGAAAAGCGCTTGTGCTCACACCAAACCAAGGCAATTGTGAGCAATGTAAAATGAGTTGAAGGCGAGAGTGACGACCTCATCTCTATCGATGCTCCACGTCAAGAACGTGAAAGATCCCGACTTCATGCCAATCCCAGCTGAGACATTAACAATTCTTGTCCGACGTAGCCTCCGTGTGTTAAACCAGAAAACCAAATTTTTTTCTCCTGTGTGCCATTGAGAGCTTTGTTGTAGAGGTTCTCTCAGATCTACGTTGTCTGCACAAAAGAACTGAAAGAATTCTGTACCTTTGTCGATCATGAGGGTCCCAGTGTAGGGTTTTAAAATAAAGATGATGCATTTAAGGCACATTATGTTAAATCTAGGTGTGAACTGCAGTCAGTTTCACCTATTTAAATTTGATGCTGCGCCCGAGCCAGGTCTCTGTGGCACGCTGCCAAACGTGTGCTCCTATACTGTTATGGTTGTTCAGGAACGCATGATGTTAACCAAGTCAGACAGGTTAATCCTCTTGGCAATGAAAAGTGAAAAACGTTCTCCGTTTCTCTTTCGCCACACTGCAGAGAGCGACAGTGAGAGATTAGGTGTACTGGACTGTGTGATGTGGTTGTTAACGGTAATATAGCCACTTAATCTCTGTTGGCTCAAAGATATCGGAGGTTTAAAGCAGACTACTTCCGAAGAGCAAGATCACAGGGAAAAAGAGCCCATCAATGACTAAAGCTTCCTTTAAAAGAGTTTTGTTTTGTGGCTGAAACTGCATCAGGCAGGTGGGGTCAATGTGGGGAGTTTTAACACCTCTGACATTGTCTGCAGTGTCTACAATCTGATAGGAGTGAGACTGGGTATGTGACTCTTGTCCACACTAAAGCACCCGAATATGTATGAATGAATATGTGGATACATTGCTACAGATATTCCTGTAAGTTTGATGTAACATCAGCCGTTGATATGGACAAGTTGAAGCGGCTGTGAAATGAGTGAACACATGTATTTCCTATAAATTCTTAACAATAACAGAGCCCTGTTGTTTTGTTATTCAAACGCTTTAATTGTGAAAGAGCAAAATCAGGAAATAGGGTTTCATCTGCAGTCATTGAGCTGAACACGGAGTCTTTTTAAAGTGGATTTCTTTCTACTCTTCTGCACAAAACACAGCAGGTTAGAATTGTTATTTATATGTTCATAAACCCGAAAATTCAGAACATATAAACACACAAAACGCCGGCGTTCATGAGAGAGAAAAGTCGGCAGTAGGAAATCGCTCTTTATGAGTCATCTCACGTTTCTGTAATAATGGTTTATGTGAGATAAGAGTAACAACTGAAATTGGCAGACAACACAACATTAACAAAAATGATTTTTCATTTAAATATGGTGGTTATGTATACCATAAACCGAAACGATGTACGTGTTGATGCACATACAGGGCGGGCAAGTGGAATCAGACAACGAGTAGTCACTGAAGACACATGTGGTGAAACATGCTGTTGCCAGGTGAGAACACACAGATTTAAAGCTGTCCCACTAAATGGAAACTGGGCCCATGGTGGCATGTTGACTGTAGACACATTGTGATGCAAAAATCCTGCAACTGAAACACTTCCTTCAGTAGAAACTGTTGCTCAACAAGCAATCATTGGTAGTTTTTACCAGCTGATTTTAAAGTATTGATCTGTACAGGGAAACGTGTTCTCGACAAAATTCATGCAAACCCCTTTAAAAGGGGGGGCTTTGGTACATGACTTGCCGAGTTGGTGACATTTTACACTAAAAACGTGGCAGATGAAAGGACAGGTTGATGGGAATAAACACTCAGATTTAATTTGTAACATGGTTATAACCGTTTCTATTCAGTAGAGTGACCTGGAATAGTTAGAAAACTAATTGATAACAAGTCAGAGCAATGTTTTAGTGATTTTAGGGAATTTACTGGTGCAACAACAAGTCTGGGACAAAATCAAACTGGAAACACTGGAAACATCTTAATGTTGTCAAAACACGCTGAGCAACACCCCTTTTTGTTGCACCCATGCTCTTTCCACATTACGACTTAAAGTTCATGAAGAAGAACTACTTCCCAACTTTGGAAACGGGACCATCCGAGGATCATGTATATGCAGAATAACATATATTTTAGTATTTTATAGTTATTTTATTTAAGTAAAATGGATACAATTCTAATACTTTTGTTTTTCAGCTCTGTGTTTTATTTCTCAGCCCTGATTCGGTTCACCTAGCAGCTGTATAAAAGAGAAAACCTTCTCAGCACTAAATAGCAGAAAGACAATGTTAGCTGTTGAATGTAGAGCAGCTAAAGAGCCAGATATTTGCACTTAAACTCTAAAACTGTGATCTGGCATTTCACTGGGATTGACACCACCTAACTGCTGCTGTAAATTCTTGTAAACAAAAGAGCATTTCGGAGCCACACTTTTCTTGTGTGACACCTCCATTGTTGAGGTTGTGTAGCTACTTGTTGCTGGTTTGTGTTTTCCCTGTTGTTGTTTGTCATTGAGTTACGCTTAGGATCTTTCCCTCCACCCAATCAAAGGACTCTTTGTGCAAGTGTCAAACAGCCCTGGAAATAATTTGACTGTGAGTAGCATTTATAATCATGTAGGCTTTGTTCACGGGCTTGGCTTTCCTTACATAACATAATGATGAACGCTCCATATGGAAAACGTGGGTCCCCCTGTGCTGAACTGTTGGCTTTTTTCTTTAATGGTAGTGGGTGAGGCTGAGTAAACCTGCTCATATATGAACAAGCAGCCTGTTGATGGTGGCGGTGAGGCGGCCTCGTGAACTCATTGCATCCATGACCTGGTTTCTGGGTTTGTTGACTTAACTCCAGCCCGCAATCTGTACATGTTTTGCATTGTAGTATCTTTCTGATGGCAGAAAAGACATCCATTTCTGTTTTATTTTATATTTTACTAACAGTCAGTATAAACAAAAGATAGCTGTAAACACCACAAATCAAGCTGGTGTGAAATGGAAATAGCAATAAAGCTCAAAGGACTTGACGAAGCTGTATGAAGCGGAACGGTTTCATCACATCCCAGCTTTCCTCTTTAAGGGTAACATAACAAACAGCCCCTCAGTTCCAGGAAATGAGATGTACTGATTTTCAGGGTAGAGGGCCCCATTTAACGCTGAAGTGCTCTTCGTCCAAGGCCAAAAGGCCCCGTTGAGGCCGATAAAGCAGGACAATACACGCATCTACAGGCCTGTAATCAGCTATAAATGGACATTCCTGTGGCGGACTTGAGTTCTGGTGATTTTATAAGTTAGTCACTTTCCTCTAAAGTTTCCTTGTTTTTTTCTAGGTCTTAACATCGAGCAGAGGTTCTGGAAGAAGCACACCACCGCCTTGTGAATTCTAAACCCTGAAATCCAGAAAACCGAAGTGCCCCGCCTCTCGCCTGCTGTGTAACACCATGCCTGGAGTCGTGGATCGCATGGAGCTAAGGAAAGTCTGCACAGAGGCTGACGATGACAGCACAGACAGCCTGGATGACCGCTTTACAGAGCCTATCGACTCCGAGAAGGCCACCATTGACAGGTCAGCAACTATCATGTCAATGATGATGCATACCTTCTCAACATTTTGGGCGCTAGAACAATTCTGGCACATGGTGTCAAGGTTTTAATTTTTACACTGTAAGTGAATGAATCATCCCGGCCATATATTAAATAATCAGAGCTCACTTGAAACAACACAAAGATTACAGCATTTTGTGAAATCAAATGTACCATAAAAGTTGATGTAATTTGAAGTGAACTGTCTACCGTGTATGCATGTGTTAATTTATGTTGGTTACTTTTGTCCCTGCAGTCAGTTTTTGGATGACAATGAAGACGCAGAAAGCCAGAAGTTCCTGTCAAATGGTTTGATGAAGAAGAAGAAATACGAGGAATACCATGAAGAATATGTAAGTAGTTAACTTCCTATTTAGTGAAAGACAGCCCTGCCCTCATGGTCTTACCACACGATAGAGCTGGTGAACTACAACAGTGTGTTAGCAAAGCAAAAATATATCTTAACACTGTTGGCTCGTTTCCACACAATGTGCTTAGTGTCCATAATTAGTATATGGAGTAAACACATGCAAGGAAATGCATCTCTTTAGAGAAGTGTGTTATAACCGTCCAGTATTATGAAATATGCACATGGAGCATTATCGAGACAAAAATGGGACAGAATTAACTTCTGTTTAACTTTGATTTAGGTGATGTAGCATATGCTAACCATTATAAAATAAAATTCACAAATTCTAAATGTGTTAAAGTGGCTGAAATAGATTCCCTTTTGTACAAATACACAATTTGTCATAGTAGTCAACATAGTCAAGCAACTGAATTGAATGAAATAGCCTGTTTCTAATTTGCTAACTCCACAGGAAGTTAGCATAAAATGCTTTACAGTGCATATAGTGTGTCCGAACTCAGTTTTGTCAACATAGTCAAGGCTCACTCCGGAACGAGAGAAAAAAAAACGTAAGGAGGAGTTTCGCAAAGACATTGGACATGTAGGTCCCCTTAAGAATGAATGGATTCACGGTTGGGTTGCATACGTACAAAGAGCTTTGTGGAAACAAGGAAATGTAGGAAATGTTCCACTTTTCCTGTACAAATGCATTTTTGGGGTATTTTTTTTTGAGTATACTGGACTAAAAAAGCATTCTGGAAAACTGGGCACTCACGAGTTGAAGTAGAAGTTGAGGGTGAATAGGTCCAGTCAATAAAACCTATTAACTACTGGAAACACACAAAACAACTGATCTGTAAGAGAATGTGAGTGAGGGTGTGTTTTTTTTAATCACAGCTTGTGCATGACAGACTATTTACTATTAAAGTCGTGTGTGGTTTGCTGCAAATTGCCAAATGTTTGCTGTCTTTTAAATCACTGGGATTACATTTGAGTTTTAATTGGGACAGATTTAATTTCAAAGGCAGACTTTTCATCTTTGTTCCTTTCTTTCTTCTTTTCTCACTGAGCAGCATCCCGGCCACACCTCCTTTGGGATGTCTGTCTTCAACTTGAGCAACGCCATCATGGGCAGCGGCATCCTGGGTCTGTCCTATGCCATGGCAAACACGGGCATTGTGCTCTTTACGTAAGTAAAAAACGACAAAAAAACCAACACACGTTATATTCATTCTCACTGTCCATCCGTACCGTGCCCCGTGCTTTAGGGAACTTGCCCCCCCCCCCCCCCCCCCCCCCCATCCCTCTCCCCCCGTGGCCCTGGCCCGTTTGTACTCACACTACCTGGGGCTCGGCGGAATGCTTCTTGCCTGCCTACACGTCATCACGGCGTAACACGCATTGATTGACGTCATCGCGATGCGTCACTTTGTTAACAAGTTTGAGTTTTTGTGCGTCTTGTCAAACTGTTTTTGACAATTTTCATCCGACCAAATCTGCAGTAAACACTCGACCTCCGCATCACACCAACGTGAATGTTTCGCCACCATTGTTTTAAATGTCCGCGCATGGTCTGTCCTTCTTTTTTCTATGTCCGAACAGGCGAACATAAGGCCTCGTGCCCCACAGGTGCGCACGCTCGTGCCTTCATGTGCAAACGTGGGCTACAAAAGCCCACCTCTCCCAAACGATCCATGTGCTTGGGCACGGTACGGATGGAGAGTGCAAGTAGTTGTCCAATACTGGTATAACTAACACAGCCATCTTTAAAATAGTACATATTTTCAACCTTAATTTTAGAACAGTTGTTAGTTTGTACCTAACAGGAATGTCTTTATGGACAAATACAAGCGTGTTTACAAACCTGTCTTTCAGACGGATAATGTGGTTGGTTACATTTAACCTTACTGGGTTGAACCCACAGGAACGAATGGTTCATATCAGGCCAAGTGTACAGCGTGATGAGAGAAAACCTTTTCACTTTCCATCAGCAAAAACAAGACGGTGTGTTTCTTGTGCTCTAATGCTTTATCAGCACTATGAGACATGTAGAGGGTCTCACAGACTCAACCTCTTTCCCATTCTTGAGCACCCCTTCCACCTCGGCCACGCCACGGGAATCACACCTTACAGTTACAGGAACATCTCTCTTCCTCGTGGCATGGCTTTGACTAAAGTTAATAGATGATATATCATTAAAACAATTTATTTGTCTATTCAATTCACACAGGACTATTCAAAAATAGGCTATTTATTTATTGAATTACCAAAAAACATGCTATATCTATATAGTAGTCAAGATATGAAATGACCAATATGGGAGTAGAAGATTTAAACAGAATGGATAAAGAGTTAAAGAGAGTTAAAGAGAGAGTTAAAGAGAGAGAAAAAAATAGCTAAAAATAATAGTTTAAATTATGAGCTAAAAATAATGGATAAATGGTTGAAATAGTTCAAAGTAATGCATTAATGGTTGAAGTGGTTGATTTGAAGTAGACTAAACAGTTCAAGTACTTTACTACTTTACTAGCTAAAGTAGGGGTTGATATATAGTTAGCTAAAATCAATGGATAAACAGTTAAAATTTAGATTAATGACAGTTAGCTTAGGCCAGGTCCAAACGAAAAAACTGATCGTATGAAACCGGAAAATCTGTTTCCCACCCCCCGTTCTTAAAAACTGTCCACATGGCCTCCACTCAAGAAATATCTGCATCCACACGAAACCATTGAAAGCCAACTCACTCGCCACCCTTGTGGTCGACCAAAATGATACAACAGTTGTGTTGTTACAGAAAAATGCCTCTCCGTGTGGATGGGCTCTACAATTAATGGATGAACAGTTGAAATAGTTAGCTAGGATTAATGATAGTTCGCTCAAATTATTGGATAAACAGTTGAAATAGTTAGCTAAAATTAATGATAGTTGGCTAAAATTAATGGACAAACAGTTGAAATAGTTAGCTAAAAGAAGGCCCACTGACTAAACACTTTGGTTAATTAGCTAAAACTGGCTACACAGTTAGTTAGCTCAACAACAGCATTCACAAAACAGCTTCACTTCAAGTGGTAGTAAGGGGTACGTGTGTTCATCTGACAAGGCTGTGGGGTTACCTCAGACCAAGAAGGTCAGGAACCACTGTGCTCGAGGACAAGCATATGGGATACATGGTTATGTGGGACAGAATGAACTGCTGTAAAAATACAAATTATAATCACATTACCACCTGGAATATAAAGCAGCGCTGACAGAAACTTTTGAACTCCTGCACCCTGTGCCCTAAGTTCCCTTTCCATCTTTCACCCAGCTCTGTCTGCCCTCTGCATATGCATAATCAGCATATGCATAATCAGCATTCAAGGGTGCTTTTCAACATCCGACACCCCACAGTCACCCTACACCCCTCAACCCCCCTCTGTCCATTATCCATGCCCCTGGTTCGTGGCAACCTCCTGAGCTGGTTGGGAGAGAGCAACTCCTCTGAAGCTCAGTGTCAGTGAAGTCGAGAAATATTGCAACAGACACTGAAAGGTGACAGCAGCGGGGGGAATAATGAACTTCTGCCAGTAAATGTAACTAAAACACTACCAGCACAAAAACTCTCTCCATCCTGTTAACTCTTCTTCTTTTTTTTTCTTCCTTGCATCTTTTTGCTTCCCAGTTTCTAGATTATAGGCTTCAAAATGCCAAAGCTGACTTCACACTCAGGGTCTGTGTCATGTCTCTGATTGTTGACCTTTGCTTTCCCTCTCTGTGCAGAATCCTCCTCATCGGTGTGGCCATCCTCTCCTTATATTCCGTTCATCTGCTCCTTATGACAGCTAAAGAAGGAGGTTGGTATTTAGATTCACTTCAGATTTATATTCTTTTATGGGGCAACAGAGATATTGTTTCGCATTAAGGAGCTCTGAAACAATCATGGCAAAACTCTATTTCTGTACTGATGTACCCCCCTTGTGGTAGAAAAGCAGTTGTGCATTAGATGGAATAGACTTTGGTGTATTTAGAGGAACAAAGTAAGAGTGTATCATACACCTAATCATTTTATCCCACACGTTGTCACATCGCCTCTGTTCTCGTGATGCCTGAGCTGTTTTCTGTGGCTAATTCGACATTGTTGTGGCAGGATCTCTCATCTATGAGAAGCTGGGAGAGAGAGCGTTTGGTTGGCCTGGGAAAATAGCAGCGTTTGGATCCATAATTATGCAGAATATTGGAGGTAAGCAGGGAATTTGTTTGTATGTGTGCATCTCAGCTTGATTTTTACCGTAATATAAAACAATTCTAAAACTACATGCATATGTAATGTAGCTAAGTTTCTCTGTCGTGTCCTGCAGCCATGTCCAGCTACCTCTTTATCGTCAAGTATGAGCTGCCTGAAGTGATCCGTGCCTTTTTGGGTTTAGAGGAAATCTCTGGGTGAGTGTGTGTGCTGCAGGCGATAAATGTTGTGTGTCTACAGTGTACTACAGTGTATATACAGAATAGGCTCTGACCTCATTCTAACCTCTGTGCTGTGTTTGCAGTGAATGGTACATGAACGGGAACTACCTGGTGGTGTTTGTGTCCCTCGGAATCATTTTGCCTTTGTCTCTCCTTAAAAACCTGGGTAAGGGTTCCCTTTACAGAACTGTATGTTCTTCAACCATTTCACCATGTGCTCTATAATCCAGATGCAATTCTAATACTGCTACAGAGTCAATGTCACTTCACTACATGTTCTTGCAGCTGTCTGTGATCACCTACGCCAAAGCACTAGTGGAGCCCTTAGTCAGCTGTGGCAATTAGGAGTTACTGTAACGTAACACTGCAGTCAGCTCTGCCACTTATGGAGGACTGAAGCCTCCAAAATCAAACATTTAAATAAATAAATGACTTGATGAATAATTTATGGCATTAAATGTAGCAACAATATTGATATTTCGGTTTTAATTTGCTTCTTTGTTATTCATTTATTCACGTTTGTATAAATTCCATTATGTATTAGCTTTCCCATTTAATTTCCCCTTTTATTTATTTATTTTTTAAAATGTTTAAATGTATTTGGTGTTCAGTTTAACGTCCACATTTGCATAATGAAGAAGAAATATAGATATATAAATAATAAATGTATAAAGAAAATACAGAAATAAATACAGAAATGAATTAATTACATTAATTAAATACATGCAAAAAATTACAAAGATAATTAAATAAATGCAAAAATGAAATAGGAAATAAAATGAATAGGTTTATAATTTATAAAAATGTATACAAAGGTAAATAAATAAAGACGCCAATTAAAACAAAATATATAATTTCTGTCACATTTTATCAATTGATACCTACATTTATTTTTAAAATTATTTGTAGTAAATTTAATAGAAAATTAATTCATTAATCAAATCCTTTATTTATTACCAACTTTGGCAGGTTCAGTCCTCCATAGCCCATCAGATGTCATTTATGAATGAAGTCAGATCTGCCTCAGCTCCAAGGGGCTGCACACCGAGGCAAACAGGAACAAAGCCTGATGGACTTAGTTGAATACATTACAACAGAAACAATGGTTTGGGTGTTTGATTTGTCATTTGTGTTCATGGTTAGGTGAGGGGATAGGTTTGGTCAGTGTTCCATCCGGACCAGAGAAGCTTCATTCACAGCGTAGCTCAGATCTGAACTGCTGTAATATCAGACTGATGTTATTTTAGGATGTGACCCACATCTGAGAATAGACTCCAAAATGAATTGATGTTAAAAAGGACAGAACCGATTAGCGGACGTGCAGACTAAGAATAGCAATAAGGGTGCAACTACAGATCATTTTTAAGTGAAAATGATGAAACATCAGTATTTCCAAGAACCAAAGATGACGTCCTCAAATGTCTTGTGGTAGCCACAACTCAAAGATATTCAGTTATTAAGGGAATAACCAGAAAATAATCAATAATAATAATAGTAACCATCAAAATGATTGGTGATTTAACATTGACAATTCATTTGTTAATCTTTGCAGCTTTAAATAGCATAGCATCACATGTCCTGAGATAACTTTTGTTATGATGTGGCACTATAAATAAAATTGAATTGAATTGAATCAGCCTCTGGCACTGTTGTCTCTGCAGTGTTTTTTTTTCAATCTCTGATGTTTTCTCCTCTGCAGGCTACCTTGGCTACACTAGTGGCTTCTCCCTTTCCTGCATGGTCTTCTTCCTGGGAGTGGTAAGTTCAGCTTCTAAAAAACATGAGCAAAGTGTGTGATTAAGGCATCTTAATACCTACTCATTTGTCTACAACTGCTATTATATTGCTATAATCAATAATTTTATTTAAACAATGGATCAAATAACTACCTGTATCACTGTCAATACCCCTGTTTTGATTCATTTGCATGTTCATTTTAGGCAAACTTTGGAAATGTTGCACAAATAAAGACACATAATCATCAACTGGGTTAGAGCAAATAATCTACACCATAGTTTGGTCAGAAGTTGGCACCGTTTACTACGCATGGCTCTAATCTGCCAGTAAATGGACACAAAACAAGTCGCCCCGGTCATCAAAGCGCTTTTAAGTTTAAATTGTCTAGTATTGGCTGTGTTTCATGCTGTCCGGAGATGAAGACAAATTAATAGCGTGATGGGGAAGAAGGAGACAGGAAACAGCTAACGTCAGAACATTTTTGTCAAAGGCATTGCCGTATCCTAATTGACCACCAACTCTTTTTCCACAAAGGCAAAAACCATCTTAAGTGAGCGTAAAGACTTATTTGCACAATTGAGAGCATTTTATTAAACATTGCTATTTCCATGCAGCTCTTATGCACAACTTTCAAATATGGGGGAGACATGGTGATGTGGTGGGTTCCTGGTTCGAATCCCGGCTGGGGGCCCTTCTGTGTGGAGTTTGCATGTTCTCCCCGTGTCTGCGTGGGTTTTTCTCCGGGTTCTCCGGTTTCCTCCCACAGTGCAAAGACATGCATGTGTTAGGTTAATTGATGGCCCTAGGTGTGAATGGTTGTCCGTCTCTGTTCGTCTCTATGTGCCCTGTGATAGACTGGCGTCGCCGCCCCCCCCCGCAACCCTGACAAGAGGTTGAAGATTAATTAATTTTCAAATGGGCATAAAACATGTAAAAACACAGCTAATATTGTGTTTACAGCTTGGTTCTGCGCCTAAGTTAATACAGTTTGAACACCCCAGCAGAACCAGATTGTAACTCGCTTCTTGCTGTCGTTTGACCCCGTTTTCCGTCCTATGAGCCGAGGACTTTGATTCCAATATGGCCACCGTAGGGTGTATTACTGAGTGTCCCCTTTAGAAACCTGTGACTGTTGTTTCATATACTTTTATGTTCACCATTAAGAAGAACATACCACAACTTCGTAGTGTTACTTTTCCAGGTGATCTACAAGAAGACCCAGGTGCCCTGCCCGCTTCCTTTCATTAACCACCACCATGCCAACCTGAGCATGAACGCCTCAGACGTGCCGGGGCTGTACCCGCTCAACAGCTCGGCGCACATGGATTTCTCCCGGGCCGACGTTACCCCCGTGGTGCCCGGCAGCCACGACGCTCATCACTCAACCGGTGTCCACGTCGAGCCTCACCCTGACGATGAGGAGATGTGCACACCCAAATACTTTATCTTCAACTCACAGGTACGCGGGGGTTGGTGGGAGCCTTCAGGTCAGCTTGTAATTCTGGAAACCTTTGTTTGGCTCTAAGTAGAATGCAAACTCAAATGGACTCCAGAAATCCAACGTCCTTGTGGAAACATAAAGAAGTCTTATTGGCGAGGGTTTAAAGGGTGTGGCTTTGTGGGTTTTGAGAAGGTGTGTCACAACCTGGTTCAGTTTACCTTTTGAGTCAGCGACGGCAAGAAGAAAGGCAGGATAAAGTACATATGTGAATACTGTTTAAAGCAGTGTGGCTGACACACAGGAATGCATCGTACAGTCTGCAAATCCAACAGAAGCAGAATGCCGAGCATTCGCCAAGGCATGTTTAGTAAAGGTGGAGCCTTTAGGGTGTGGTTTTTCATGCAGGCATCTGTGTATGGGCCCATATGATCATAAATCAGGATAAGAATATGACACATAGCATTATGTTCTCACAGGGTTAGCTGAACTAACTTGATTCACCAAGGTTGTTATTTTCACATTGTTTAGAAGGGAAAGCATTCATTTCAGCTGCCAACTGCTTCTTTTGTGCTATTTCTGGCTTTTCGTCACATGTCAGTTGCAGTTTGAGGAATTACTGCACGGGGTGAAGGGTTTAATTATTAGGAAGGGTTACACTTTTGTAATAAGCAGCATTGCAAACTACTGTGGCCCTAAGCCTCCACGCAACTGTGACGGTCTTTTTTATGGGCCTGGAATGAAAACATTGACAATATGCCTCTTAAAAAGTTGTAGCATTGTCAGGATGTGGTACTTGTGGAAGAAAAAGAGAAATGGGTTAGGAGAAAGAGAAATCAAATAAATTATGTTTGAGCATGCTGTGGCTGTCTTGTGTTGCCTGAAGCTGAATTATTATGTCTTACATTTGACTCTAGACGGCGTACACTGTGCCCATCCTGGCCTTCGCCTTTGTCTGCCATCCTGAGGTCCTGCCTATCTACAGTGAGCTTAAAGAGTAAGTGCACTTGTTTCCTTTACATCGAGCAGTGAAGCACCGTCATCCATACAGTCTTTTATTTGAAGTTAAGAGGGATTAGTACCGCAAATCTCCACCCTAAACCTTTTTAAAATGTGTTTTGTTTTTACAGTCGCAGCCGGAAAAAGATGCAGAACGTCTCCAACCTGTCCATCTTGACTATGCTCATCATGTACATGCTGTCAGCACTGTTTGGCTACCTCACCTTCTACAGTAAGAGCAACAGCACACACACATACAAACAGCAATACTTAACTCACAAATAGCCAATTATTATTATTATTTTATATTGTTATATGCAAAAAGATTTTTTTCTCTGCATGAAGACACTAACAGACAAATAATTAACTGATATCTGTGCCTCAATTCTACTCACTTTAGTTGGAACTGTGTTTAATCCACTAGTCTGGTAATCTAAACCACCGAAAACTGAGGCTCTCGCATGTCTATCACATTAACACTAGTCTTTAGCCTATTCAGAGGGGATAAGTTTAATGTGTGGACGTGGGATGAGGTCATTTTTACCAGAGGTTTTAGTCTGAATGCGTCGTTTCAGTAAAAATTACAGCGATTTTCACCTTCTGTAAAACAGGCCAGAAAAAATACCTCAGGTGAAACTAATCCTGTCGGCATACACCTTCTGTAAAACATATGTTGATCCGTGATATCCCGTCAATACATAGCTTCCACATATATTTCAGCATGGAGGTGCCTGAAGAAGCACTTTTATCTCTGTTTTTAGATCATCGATTTTGTCCTTTAGTTTCGTGTTTACTTAAATTTGTGACATCAGTAAACTATGTAGTACGCACATGGGGACAGGGAGGTGACAGTGCGTAAATCCAGTAACCCCTCCCACCCTTTTCTTAATTTTTTAATTTCTTAATCCTGTGCAAATTGACCATTTATATCACAGACTTTCTGAGGTAAAATGATTTTACCCCACATCCCCATGTAAAACTAATCCCATCTGAATAAGGACTTAGATGTGTCAAACTCAGCTTTCATACAGCTTCTGTCATGTTTTCTTCTCAGATTCTTACCCTTTTCCTTTGTTTCTCCTCCAACACAGACAACGTTGAGGCCGAGCTGCTCCACACCTTCACAAAGGTGTATAAGTTTGACACCATGTTGCTGCTGGTGCGCTTGGCTGTCCTCACTGCCGTCACCCTGACTGTCCCCATCGTGCTGTTTCCTGTGAGTACATCAAAGACAAACACAGTTGTCTCTTAAAAAAGCCTAACGTGTGTTTCTTTAGCTAGTCTTCCCCGAGGACAAGCAGGAGTACACATATTTAGTTCCCTTACTGTGAAATACCATGGGCTCATTTCTAGGGCTTCTACACTTATTTTCATTACAGTAATGCCACTTTTTCCACTTAATCACTCTCAGCATCTTTAAATTGAGCCGGTATAAGCTCTGATATAATTTGATTCACGTCAGAGCGCGCACAGACATACGCCACCCTTGTAATTTAAAATATCTGGCAGCCGACACCAAACAGCTACTTGTATAAGCGTTTATTGAGTAGAACATTACTGCCACTTTGAGTCATTCTGCTTACAGACTGTGTTTTGTGTTTACTGCAGAGTCAGTCTTTTTATGTCGTTTTCTGGACGCAGCTGTTTTTTCCTGGCAATTTGGTTAAAAAAAAAAAAAGAAAGGAAAGAAAGAAGAGAACACACTGTTCAGTTAGTAACTCTGCTTGTGTCGTCATCTCAAATCCCAGAGCACACGGGCTGAGGTTGTAACCAGCCACACCTCTTAATTACACCAACACACACACTTGTAGATCTCAACAGTTATGCCTCTCACTTTTTGTGTTTCCCCATTTTCTCTCGAGCTGGGGCCAAAGCTTAGCAGCCACCAAAGCTTATCGTCTCAGTCACATTCATTTAAACATACGCATGCACACTCCTCTTCCTTCCCACTCCATATATGTCCGCAGGCTAATTTTAACTTGGCCCTTATCTGACATGAGGGGAACAAAAATGGCTGCTGGCCAGTGGAAGTGTCATTCAAGCTGCTGCTAATTTGTGAATCATTTCTGAAGAAGCTGCAGGTGCAGGCGCAGCCACCAGGGTGCAGCAGATTTGTTGATATGCAGCCACAGGAAAGTGCTGACAGAATGATGCAGCAATGACTGCAACACACACACACACACACACACGATAAAACATTCATAATTACAGGTGCTTGTATATATACACACTGTCCCATGTACACACAAATTCGTGCCTCGCCACAATTTGGTTACATTTTTATCCATTTAACTTTTGCCTGCAGTCTCACACTGGATGTTCCCATCCGATACACACACAGACACACACACACCCGCAGCAGACACTGCTGTTTTCTCTGTCGAGGGGAATGTGAGAGAGGATCCCCCTCTCACTGCAGTGGAAGTTTACCAGCTCAGAGTGGACAGTGGAAAAACCCTAAACCCTGACCGCTACCTTCAGGGAGAGAGGCGGAGCCAGTGAGACAGGGGGGAGCCTGCAGGGGAGGGCGACAGAAAAACAATGCATTGCCATGGCCGCACAAGTCTCCAATGTCCTTCAATGTGGACCACGCCACCTTCCCGTTCACACTGCTAAATGGATGCATGAATGCGGACACATGTGACCCAACCCACCACAAAAAATGTGGTTTGAGTTGATCCGATCTCAGTGTGTCCCGGGATTTAGGAAACAGGTCTGAATGAGGCCTAAATGTGTTGTGTTATGGTAGAATGGTTAGAAATCTGCACATCTGACTGTCTGATTGAGGCCATGGAAGAATATGTGAATCCCATCTGGGAATATCAGCAGTTTGTAAAAAAAAAAAAATGTATTGCGTAAAATGTGAAAAGGGAGTCAGATTCCAGATGTTTCTCTTTAAATTTGCTTTCATAGGTCAGTTGTATGCAGAGCATTTCTAGGATTTAAGGACAATTGTGGCTTAGCTCAGA
Source organism: Echiichthys vipera (assembly GCF_963691815.1). NCBI lineage: Eukaryota > Metazoa > Chordata > Actinopteri > Perciformes > Trachinidae > Echiichthys > Echiichthys vipera. The sequence goes on along the minus strand of NC_139845.1, from coordinate 18,507,695 downwards.
CCTCTGTTGAGAGGAATCCTCTCCTGGCACTCTTTTTAATAAACAAGCTCTATTATGATCATTTTTATGCATTCTGGCATCTTTTTTATTTTGAATGACGAAACGGTCAGTAGGCCACCCCAAGTTGAATATCTCTGTTCTGTTATCATGCAATCATATGCATGTTTCCCTTTTTTGGCACAAATGTAGTATTCCTGCGTGAAACATGAAACAGTTTAACTTGACTTCCAGTGGTACTCACAGTAGAATAGATTTTAAATGGAGCTGAAATAGATACGAGTAATGCTGAGGGAGTGAGAAAGAGGAGGACTGAGATAAACAGAGGAGATTAAAATTTGATAAGGACAGAGAAACACAAGACTGAAATGGGATGCTGCAAACCGCTTAGTGAAAAGAGAAAGGCAGAAACGCATCCAGGGTTAGAGGTTCACTTCCAAAACAAACCTACCTATGTGCACGTGGGCCTCCAATCAGCTATGAAGCTTCTGCAAATGTTGAGCAAATTATTTGTGGAGAACTGGTTTTGGCTTGTGGCTACCTGTATGGATTCCTATGAAAAGGTGTGAGTCATAACCTGCTTTCCACAAGTATTTGACTTTTACAGACAGTAATCTAACATGGCTGTCAATCCGTTTCTGATTAGAGGTGGGCTTTTGTGCTGAATTAACTTGGCCATCACTACTCCTGCAGTAAATTACACGCTGTTGCAAGAACATGGCCGAAAGATTGACAAACTTGGATCCATGTGAGGCATCAGATCAAAAGAAATCCCTCAGTCGCATCGTCGCTCTGCCAAGTTTCCATTTGCCATTTGAGAATCTCGCCTTGAATCCTTCTGACCTTCATTTTGCATTTGTCTGCCACTGTTCTTGGCCCGCTCTGTCTGAGAGAGGAGAGAATGTGTGTGTGTGGGAGCGCGCGTTCGGTGATATGTGTTCAGGCGTAAAAGTGTGCATGTGTGTGCAGTCACGTGAAGGACAGATGCTACCAGAGATCACACAGGGCTTTGCCAGGATCCAGTACATAATGAAAGGGCTTTATGTGGAGTCAAACATGCCCCAGTTCTCAGGCTCCTCCTGGAGATTGAAACCATGGGAGATGGCTGCAAACGAGCTGATTAACAACACCACCGTCGCCCTTATGTCCTGCCATCATGTAGTAATGTTAATCCAGACCTTTCTTTGAGCTGCGCCAGCTTCAGTACTTGTCTAAAGCCTCATATATTCTTACTTAGAATGTGGTTCATTTAGTCTTGAATATTTGCAGTTTTATTTGTCTACTTTGACTTTATTTCTCTTAAAAATAAAACTATGCTATCGTACTATTGTCTTGTTTTAACAATAACGCTGTAATTTCATTACCATGTCAAATACTGTAATAAAAGTGTAGCTGGTAACAATTAGATTGAGTGCTCGTCGCACCATCATGTAACCAAGCATATACTGTGTTTGTCATATCTCTTCGTTAGCTTGAAACGTCTGTAGTCAGCTTAAACCTGTGACTGACATTCAGTTAATGAAAAGTTTTATATAATGTGCAAAACACATGCACTTCTTTCTCATTTATTTTGGCACAGATGCAGCGCTTTCTTACAAGGTCTGACAGGCCATTCGAGAGGTCCTCTGATGAATTACAGAGTTTTTTAAAAAATGACAAGCAGGAGGTGGATTAAGACCAGTCCGAGATATTTCCCAACCTGGCAACCCAAAAGTTGTTCCTATTCATGTACAGAAAGAAGTTTTAAAAGTCAGAAAAGTTGCACAGTCCATGTGGGTGTCTCTATTTCAGACACAAAGCGCTTTTTAGCCAGGAGTGAAGTTGAAATCCTGCAGAGCATCAGTGTCACCACTAGAGAGCTCATGTCTACATTTGTGGCCTCATGTTTGGGCTCTGTCTTGCTCTTGAGTGCTGCAGTAAAGTACAGTTTGTAAAACGTATCTTTCTTTTTCTCCGCCTAGTTTGGCTGATACAGTGTCAGGTACTTCTTCAGTGTCTTTGATGTTCATGTGGCTTTCCTGTTGATACTTTTACTTGAAAAGGGAACTTCTCCTGCTGCATGTAGTTTCAGTTCACACCCGGCATGTGTTATGTTGTACAGCTGTCACACAGTGTCTTCTTATAGGTCGCTCACTTTGAATATATTTGCACTTTGGTACAAATCTTGACTGGAAAAACAACTGTCAGTAAATGGGCTGAAGTGCACCGTTTTATCTGTTTTTGCTGGTGTGTTGCTAACTGGATGAACCGGGATGTGACTGGGTCAATCCGGCTGCCTACAACTAGTCCATCCACATACTCTGTGTGTGCACGTGTGTGTGTGTGCAGGCCTTGACAGGTAAAGAGGCAGGAGCAAAAAGTGTGTAAATATCACACGGTGCACTCCAAAGGCTTTGCGCCAGGTAACAGTCGGGTGCTGAATAGTTTGGAGCCTTGGAGAGAAATGCCACGTCCAGGCTTTAGTTTTCCAAGCCGAGTCTAATTATATAACCGCTGTTAGGAAGAGGAGGCAGGCAGAAGGGATGCGGTTAAATTATTTTAATATCTCCCACAAGAAATTAGTTTTAGCTTAAAGTCCGCCTGACAGTCATGATGAAGGTCACCTGGTTCAATCTGCAGAAAATTCAGTTAATGTGTTGCTTTTTTCCCCACTGTGCCATGGTAACTGGATATAAATCTAGTGTTTAAGTCAGACTTGAAAGGATACAGAGAAGGCATGTGGTGTTCTGCCCGCAGTGACTCTTAAAAAAAGGGAAAGATTGTACATGCATCGTCCTTTTCAGGTAAACTAAAAAAAAGCTACTTTCCCTGAAACTCTATTTGGATCTCATATTTCATTCTCCAAAGACAAGTGTCTGCAAGAGCTGTAATTAACTGTGTTGTCATGGCAACTGGCAGCCCTCATCTGCTTTAATTTGGGACTAGTAAGTAAAAGAGGAAGGAAGACAGGCTGGCACAAAATAAGTCAACTGCCAGTGACAATAGCCGCTTTGCGTAAGGACACACCTCCCCCCCTGCAGGCGAGTCGGCCCCGCTCTCACTCTTGGCTGATGCAATCCCACGCTTCTATTTCTCTGCGGGAGATAATCCCCTGCCTTCTTGAATGGACACCCTAAGCGCCGCCCCTTGTAACCTTTCCCTCTGGGGCCTGCGAGCTGCCGGTGCCTCAGGTTTCACCTGATACAAGCGACCTTTCACCCACTAGAGGCTTGAACAGGCTGCATGTGGCTGAGCAGCACCAGGCGTCTTAGCTGGGATCTCCTGGTTCTCTCTCTCAAACACACAGTCACACAAGTACACACACTCGCCTCATAGCACTTGACACACTTCAGTCAGTCGCCAAGTTTGGGAATCGGCTTCGGGCACAGGCCAGCAGAAAGGCAGACTCTTAATGATTTGTTTCTTTGCTGGAGGCAGACTGTATGTGCACAGAAAAGTAACAGTGGTGCATTTAGTGTTAAAAATCAGTTGATGTTGAACTTTAAAGAACTTTGTTATCATATTAATTAAGAGATTTGTCTGTCTGCGTATGATCAAGCCTACTTAAATGTCAATGTTTTTTCCCAGATCCGCTCCTCCATCAACACATTGCTGTTCAGTGGTCGAGAGTTCAGCTGGCTTCGCCACATGCTGATTGCCACCGCCATCCTGGCCTTCAACAACATGCTGGTCATCTTCGTGCCCACCATCAGGGACATCTTCGGCTTCATCGGTGAGTGCTGCCGCCTAACACTGTGATGCACAGAAAAAGGCTTTGTGAAAGAGTTCTGTTTTTCAAATGAAACTCAAAATGTTAACATGATGAAGAAGACTTGGCTTACAAACACTAAAAACATGAACATGAAGAGCTCACATGTTGGACAAATATGAATGAATAAAACCAGCAGTCAGGCGGTGGAGGCCTGATTAGCACCTTCAGTTCAGGGGTCGTTTTATGTGATCATTATGACGTCTGAAGTACAGGAGCTTAAAGTGTGGGGTGGAGTCAGCTGTGCAGTCGCGTGAGATAAACACTCACGTTCTCTCTGCCCACACACACAAACACTGAAAGTGGGTGTAGACACGCCTTCCTGACATTATGCTGAAGCATATTTGCATAAACATCTCAAAGCTGAAAATACCAACATACCAATTTATCAGAGGTTCCAACTGGCCAAAACCTCTCAGAGTAACACATTTTTGGTCCTACTTTATGCCAAGGAGTAAAATCATTTTGTCATCTCTCCTCATTCATGAGATGAGTCTTATTTAGGAGTGACTTTTTTTTTCATTTTTTGGGTTTGGGCAAGCCTGAAATCGTGGCTCGATGACTCACTGGAGCAACAGAGACAGAGCGCCTTTCTCCGTTGACTTTGTTTTGTGTGAGGGTGCCTGCTTGTCCATACTGTCTGCAAAAAAACTCTTTGCTTAGAGAGTGACGAACCCAGAACTATATTTTTAATAAGCTGAAAAGCCTTTATGAAGCCAAAAGTGTATATAGGCATCAGCTCAGTGCTAACACATTCATAATAGGAATAACTATTAAAGCGCTAACGGAGAGCATCCCATCCTAACACACAATCCACTTCACATGCTTCCAAAATGACATTTGCGCTCATACTGTCAAAAAGAGTGTCCCTTGCAGAACTCTAGTTAGCCTAAAACTAACATTTGTTTGCTGCACAAGTGTCAGTTTCTCTCCCTGCAGCTACATGAAGCATCCATTTTTCACATCATAACTGACAGTTGGGTGTGGTTTCAGCACCTCCTGCACACACGCCCCCAGTGTTTCATAGAAGAGAGTACTAACACAGAGCACTGCTTAGTTTTTCTGATTTTGAGACCTTATTTTTTCATACCTGGCATTTCTTCATTCAAATTTGGCGTGGTGGTTAATAACATTTTTCTGTGGTGTGACAAACTCAGGTCCCACTTTGGTCATTGCTTTACATGAACTTTTACTTTTACTTTGTCTGACAACATATCCTAACATTAACATTTCAGGGTCAATACCTAACCCCAAAGGTGCTTTAACATTCTGTAAGAGGAGAGCAGTTTATTGGTGAAAATAAAGATAAAAGACACGGGTGTGGCAAAAACATTTTTTGACCTAGGCAACATTCACACTACTGCATATTGGGTTAAAAACGCATATCTTTTGCCACGTTTACACCTCGTGTCCACGCGACTCCAGCGTTTTCGAGCCCCGGAAAGGAAACGATGACGCAGACACCCACGGTGGTCAGTCTTATCAGTTACGTAGGCTGACATACCTTTTGAGATTTCATCCTTTTGTGGCCTCCTCTGGAGATGGATAATGCTCCTGGTACCGCGTTAATATGTCAATGCATTTGCTTTGCTCGTTGCATTTAATGTGACTTTGCAGTTACAGTTCCACCTCGTCATTGGTCCAAGGATATAAATCTAATAGTCTTCCGTTTCTCCATTACGTTTCTTCCTCTGAAGTATTGTCCGTACTTTCAACTGACAACTGAGCAGACAACGTGCTTCCTGTTTACACCAGCATGCGCGTATCCAGTGTAAGTGAATAGTCACGTGAAATGCGTTTTCAGGGGTTGTTAATATGGACAGATTATTTCTGATACGGAGGCAAAAACGCTGGTGTAGATGAAGATCATATTTCTCTCAAAATGCCTTAGCCCTAGTTTAAGATCAACCTCTCTGTGATTCAGTGATCCACTTTATAAATACGTGTTTAAGTGTGTGAAGGCTGGTGTCTGATTAACTTAATCAATCTTGCCCCTGGTTTCTATTGCAGGTTCCTCTGCAGCCACTATGCTCATCTTTATCCTACCTGCTGCCTTTTACATCCGCCTGGTAAAATCAGTGCCATTCCGCTCTCCACAGAAGATCGGGGTAAGTGTACAGAAACACACACTTTATAAGCGCCTTCTGTCACTCATTATTCTAACTCTACCCCCTGAGGGGAGGATAATATTTTCAAAACGGGACTCATCGGAAATTTAAACAGACCCCCCGCTGTGCATCATTGCACATTTAAACCTTCCTCTGTTTCTGTGTGTGTCTCTCTTCAGGCGACCGTCTTCCTAGTTGTGGGAATCGTCTTCATGATTGGCAGCTTGTCACTCATCGTCCTCGACTGGATCCACAATCCCCCAGGCTCCAGCGGTGGTCACTAAGCTCCCCTCCTCCCTCCTCAGATTTACATTTAACAGTGCAGCAAACCCCCACCAACCTCACCTGCTCCAACATCTGGGGACGGGGTTCGTCAGTGGTTCCCTTCGTCAAATCACAAACACCAATCAGGAAACAATATAGACATCATGATCAGTTCCCCCAGAGAAAATCACTGGTGGGAGACTTTTTTGCTCACTTTCTATGTTATTTTATTGTTTGTTGTTGTTGCTGTAAGGTTCTGGGTGTGATGCAACACAAAGGAGAGAATCAAAACCCAGAGGGGGATCTGGTTTGCCACAAAGACAGCCTGAAATCATTGTTATCTTCCTTATTATTTCCAGCTATGAAGGGACGGAACAAATACAGCCCTCAGCTGAAGCAGATCTGTGAACTGCACTCAGCCCCTCAGTCCTCTGTACACTTGAAGGAGACATTTGGAGGTGGCATGTGTCACCTTCCATGAAACAAGGAGCACTTCTAGCATAACATTTAACTTTAAGAGCTTACACACACACACACACACACACACCAACACACACACACACACACCCCAGCAACAATCCATGAAAAAAAAATCTCAAACAACGGTTAATCAGTAACTGAATTCAATCACGTAGAACTTCTTTTCAGGAAAGTTTGTTTTATTTTGCTGTTCGCTACATGTTAACAATCAGAAGCTCTGCCAAAGTCTACATGCACATACAGTCAAAGTAGATCGGGTTCATGCTAGAGCATCCCAGCCTTTAACTCTAGGATTTCCCTCTCCAGCTATGTACACAAAGCATGGAGACCCTTTCAGTATTAGTGTCACAGAGGGATCTGAACATGCAAGGTATCAATGTAGATAATTAAGTGGGTCTACTGAAAAGTGTCCATTCAGGTTGTATGAAGTTATCATTTCCAACACACAGTATATTCACCTGCTGGTATAATTTATTAGGCACTTGATATAAGGCTGGTATATACTGTAAAACCATCGGATTTTATTTTATCTCAACAACAATTTAAAATACACAAAATACTATTCGACTATTCATAGTGAATGGTAGAAACAGCCCCGCAATGAACAAAACCTAAAGGAGTTTAACATCAGTAGGCTATAACCTGTAGGTGATTTCAACATATTGACCCCAGGGAAACAAATTGAGAATGTTAAACCCTTTGAAAGGTCTCGTTAATGTGTCTTTGTATTTAAAAGGACATTTAGCTGGGAAACGTAGGACCTTGAAACCTAGATTCGCTCCCCTATCCTCATCACTGTCGAACGAAACCCCTTGCTCTCCACAGAATGTAATTTTGGAAAAGCCTATTCAGCTGAAAAGAATAGTTTGACATTTTGGAAAATGTGATTATTCACTTTCTTGCCATGAAAAGATTGGCAACTCATGTCTGTACGCTAAATATGAAGCTAGCGTTACTGCCAGCAGGCGATTAGCTTGGCACACAAACTGGAAACATAAGAAAACAGCTCACTGAATTCGAACTACAACTTGATATTTTCACATTTTGTTTTTTTCGTACAAATTCAGCTGATGAGTTATAATGTAATTTGTTAGTTTTCACTTTAGGCTAGCTGTTCTCCTACGCTTTAAGTATTTAAGCTAGGCTTAGCTACTCGTTTTCAGGTGCTAGCTTCATTGTTAACATACAGACGTATCAATCTCTGCTACAATTCGAATAGTTTTTCTTTTTAAATGTTAAGGTATTCCTCTAAAGAGATGAACAATATCACACAAGTCATGGCGCTTGTTGTAACGGAGAATTAAGTATTAATACCTTCATTAACTTGCAGAGCATGTGACCCATTTTCAAAGTGCAAGACTCTAAACAAAGTCTAAAATATCTGTGCTTATTATTTTATTTTTCGCTTCTGTCTTTAAAGTTTTATCTTTATGTGAGAATAAAATATTTCACGAGATAACTTTGTTTAGTTTTGTAGCTCTCATGGGTCACTAGGTCTGTTTTCTTAAGGTTAAATTGTTAATCTTAGTTGCTACACAATATAGTGTTCACTCTGTTATTTTAAATCAATAATCAGATACAAAAAGTAGCAGGATTATTATTTGAAATTGTGCCTTTGGGTTGTTCTTATAATTGGCTTCTAATACTGGTGCCTTGCCTACCTGGTCTCACCTTTTCTCTGCTGCCGTTATGTGTCACCCACACACTCAGCCAAAGTGGACAACATTTATAGATCCTTTACGATCTATGTTAATGAAACAAATTGATATTTCAAATGAAATAGTGTATTATGTGCAGGTTTTTGGATTACAAACATGGTCTTTTTGGACAATTGTATATGCTCTGTAAATAATCTTTATTTTATGGTACACTTACACTCATCGTCTGTGTTGTTGGCCTTACAAGTCTTCTGCAACCCAGTGTTTGTTTTAGTATATATATAAATATATATAATGTGTATTAGATTTTTTTTTTCTTTTGCTGTATGACAGTAGATTTTTTTTTCTTTATTTCAAGCTTGTATATTTGTAGAAAATATGGTCTCTATATATCCATTTTCATGTTTTAATGTAAACCCGTCATGTCAGGAGGAATTAATCAATGGCCTACTTCATAACACGGTTTGCCAGAAGTCTCAGAACCAGGGCAATACGTTAATGTAGCTTATTGGCTCCTGCTGACCAACACTGGGTTGAAATTTAAGGCAAAAGTAAGCTGTATGGATGTTGAAAGTGATTTTGGAAAAGCAGTGCTGTAACACTTGACAGAAGCCAAGAAGACAAGATTAAAGTATTCACTACAGGAAGGTTCTTACGGGACAGAACTCCTTAATAATCTGTTAAGAGCTTATGGCTCTTCTGCTATTTATCGCATTGGCATAGCACGTATGCTAACGTGTAACTGTATTAATACCTCTTCCACAAGATAACAAAAGAACCTTATAGTTTTCCAGTTCTGAAGCTCTACCTGGACAATCATTCACAGTCATTCATACTTCATTGTGGTGAATAATGTATATCACTGCTGACATAGAACTTTTCAAACCTACTTTTAGTGAGGTTTTATTTCCACGATGTTACTTGAACTGAAGCTTTCCGCGGCCTGAAAAAGTCAGCAAGCTTCATGACCGAAGGGTCCTCACAGCCCCTTCAGTACCCTCGATGAATGTTCAATAATGGATTGTTCTAACTTTGAAAATGTCCTTATTTCGTCACGAATGTTTAGCTGTAACTTCACTAGCCTCCTTCACTAGCCTCAGTGGCTTATTCTGCTCATTGGTAGTCTACAGTTTCCTCAGGTTGGGTCTCGTTCTTTTTAAATTGCTCATGTTACAAAAGGACGAGAGCGCTCCCAACATCACACCTCTACCGCCTTTAGTATCTCAGGTATTTGGTCTGGATGAATATTTCTTCAAACGTTTTGAAAACTTCAGATATCTTCAACTCTTTTGCATGATTGAGCCGTAGCTGTACAATGTTGTTGTATACTGTGCTGGCCTAGATGAGAAGTTGTCTTGTGGATCTGTTAAAGTAGACAAGTCCCCAACTAATTTTGACAGTCAGAAAGGGGTTGTACAGAACCACCTGCCTTATTTTTCTATGGACCTCTAGCCGTGGAGAAGCACTGGCGCAATGTTTCTGCGGTTCACAGTGTCTCTGCTTCCTGTGGATCAGGCCGAACAGTCAGATTTGTAATTTTACCCACACAAAGGGGATGTTTTTTGTATCCGTGATGCTGTTTCATTATGATGAACAATAAAAATGTGAAATGAAAAAATGTTTTCGGGAATATTTTTTACGTTATTTTGAAGAGATTGCACTTAACAAGAAAGCCACGGTTAATTCCAAGATAATAAATAATATAAATGCATTGATTGATGACGTACTATTATGCAGGTCCCATTTTAACTATTCATGTTAAAAAAAAACTTGTTGCACATTATTTTTGGCATAATGCTTAAATGATATTAGGCCTGTAGAAATAAAACAGAACCTCCAGTTCCTGTCTAGGTAGCATCTACTGCTGACATGTAACACCAGCGTGTGATGTTCCCATGATGATCAAAACAAGAGGTGGGAAAATGGGTTTTCTTCTTTTTCTTTCCAGATATTACCTAGCTCCAAAAACCAAGCTCTACCACCCCGACCTTTACCCCTACGCGGAGGTCAGCGGTGTCACACTACGGCACCTCATTTCAATATATGAAGTACACACACATTTTCATTACTTTTCGTACGATATATCAAATGAGAACTGCCAGCTGTTAGAAAGAAAACATGAGTAATTCACTTTTGGGGGTGAGAGCCGTTTGGAGGCAATCCCAGCCCACTTTTTTTCAGTATTTTAAGTAGAGCACCTTTAAGAACAATTTAAACCACAAAAATCAGTACTTTGAGTATTTTTTCCTATAGATTCAATACTTTGCTACTTTATAAATAGTACATGACTGTTAATGGTTTTGTTGTTCTTGTAGACTGAGATTTAAAGTTGAAAATGTGACCAAAAATGAAATATGCATTTTGAGCACATCAAACAAACTAACTTTTATTTTTTCTGTTTCTAAATGAAAGATGAAGATCTCTAAGGTCATGGACATCAAGGTCATTAACCTTTCTGAGGACGTGCTGCTCATCTGGGTTTCCTGTTCTGGACATCGGCAACTTGAGTTTTCATTGAGACAGATGAGAATATGTTGTGTAACAAAGGTTACATAGGCATGTTTGTGTGGATGAGCGCGTTTGTGTGTTTGTGTGTGTTTGCAAGGCAGAAAGACAGAGAGTGAGAGATCGCAGCATCACTGATCAGCAGGCAGGTCACATTCCACCACACAGCTTTGTTGTGTATCTGGTTACACAACAGCCGTGGGCTTTGACCTCTGGATGCTAACCTGCTGTCACCTCCCTTCACCTCTCTGTGCTGCCAGTGCTCTCCTCCATGCCATTCAACCCTCTGCTCTTTTGTTGCTGTTTCTCCTTCTCTCCTGTCCTGATGCATAGATGTTCAAATCCCTCTGTCAAATTGATGATACAATTTTACCATACACGGGATATGAAAAATATTGAGTTAATTATTTGAGTTAGGGAGAAGCAGAGGATGATATAAGTGTACTTCTTTCTTCTCCTTTTCATACCTATATTTATTCATGAGGTTTATGAGAACTTGTATATTGAGAGTTTGCTATATGTTTTCTAATCATTTTATTCATCCTTTTTACTAGTTTTTTCATTCAAAATAAAAAGAATAAATCTGAAAAAAAAACAGAGCAGTTATACATGAAATTGCCATGAAAATGATCCAAACCAACACACCTTTACTCCTGCACTCATCTTCCTGTGTTTCAATTTTTCATGATTCCCCGGTTCCCTGCTATTTTCTACTCTGCTCTCTCTTCTCTTTCTCCCTTCACTTCTCTTCCCTCTACAACACACTCCCCCCTTTCTCTCTCTGCATTTCATTCCTTCGGTCTTCCTTTTATGAGGATTAGCAGTACTACTCTGTACAGTGAGGTCAATTCCAGGAACACAGTCACTGTTAATAACCTACTATCTGTGTGGGAAAAAGCAGAGATTTTGATTCAAACCAGCCAAGCACGTGTCAGGAAAGGGGGGGCACAGGTGCAGACCCAAGGGTGTCTCAAAGTTATTCCCAAGGGATAACCACAAAATTACAATAGCAATAGATAGGAAAGGGTGAAAAAATACAAAACTGTATGGAGCCACTACAGGCTTCCTTAAGGAAATAAAGCACTAAGATGATAAACTAAACCACCGCTGCCAAGCAGCTGACACAAAGTCAAAATTGTCCAGGAGACTCAGAAAACACAAAACTAAAGCCAAAGGCTGCCCAGGAGACCTTTGATAAACAAGAAAGGCTGGAGACACAACAAAGTCTCCAGCACCACTACTTTACCCTAGAAAACAGGCAATGGACAACAAATACACACAAAGTACTGAGATAGTGCTTGTATATACATTTGACAACAGGGAGAAGCTCTCACTACCTCTGAGGGTGAGATAATGAGTGAGTGTGCTAAGCTAAGCAGCTGCTGGATGCAGAGTCATATTTACCGACATGAGGGTGCTAACAGGAAGCATCACACCTCTGTATTCTGTCAGCTAAAATAAGGAAAATGTATCTGTCTGTCCATCTCTTTTTTTTAGGAATGAAAATTGCTGCACCCAATATAATGACAAAAGCAGAAACGTCATTGTCAAGTGAATAGTATGGTCAAGGACATGCTTGGTGAATGCAACTACATACACCCACCACCAAAGGTTAATATGCTGTTATGTATGTAACACAGATTCAATTTCCATAACAGCTGAGTGGAGTCATAGTGGAGGCATGCTGCTCATCAGGGCCTAGTGTTCTGGACTTAGTTTTCATTAAGATAGATGAGAATGTATAGTGTAATGTGTGTGTGTGTGTGTGTGTGTGTGTGTGTGTGTGTGTGTGTGTGTGTGTGTGTGTGTGTGTGTGTGTGTGTGTGTGTGTGTGTGTGTGTGTGTGTGTGTGTGCCTGCGTTTGCGTGTTAGTTGGTGTGTGTGTGTGTGTGTGTGTGTGTGTGTGTGTGTGTGTGTGTGTGTGTGTGTGTGTTTGTGTGTGTGGTGCAGCACTACATATGCTCAGTCTGCTGGTTAGAGCTAATGGCTCCTCTGAGAGCAGCATCCTGCATTTGACAAATGGTCACATGGCAGATGGTGCACGCACACACACACACACACACACACACACACTGAGGCCAAACATAACACAACCATGCCCACAGAGAACACATAAAACTGTCGTTACAGTAAACGCAGGTTTCAACGTGCCAATAAGCACAGGGTGTGTGTGATGATCATGTGACTTCCAAATACACACACACACACCCCTCAACTGACCCAAATACAAGGTCAAACAGCAGTCCACGTCAGGCCAGGCCCAAAGGAAGGAACCATGTCAACAATGTAGATGAAAACACAAAGGCGACATTGACAACCAGTCACTGGCTCTGTTGACTCATAAAGCCCCTGAACACCCACACAGGTGTTTTCAGTTCTTCTGGCTGATTGGACCTCTGCCTGGGTTAAAGGTGGGCGGGGTCGTTGATGAGAATTTGATGGGGATTTATTAGGTCACAAATGTCTGTCTACCAACAATAATGATACAGATGTACTTTGTCCCGCCTTAACAGGTGACACAAAGCTAACAGGAGAGAAGAGGTCTGAAATGAAAACACCTGTGTGGGGGTTCAGGGGCTTTAATTTAATGACTAAATTAAAACTGTAGTTCCATTTATCTACAACGTTTGTCAGTAAGTTTACATAGTATAAATATTTACTCACAGCAATGGTTTTTTTTATGTTTTGTGAAATTTTTGGAGAATACTGTTTGTAGATGCTTTCATTAGAATTTTTCTGTTTTTCATATTTTGCATTTTAAAAATATGCATTGCATATAAAAATGGATGATATATAAATATGAAATATTGGTTGTTTTTTTTACAGTGTTCAGTGTACAGTTACAATGCCTGTGACTATTTTTACCAACCTGAATAACAAATCCGTTTTGTTATGCAATACATTCAGTATGTGGTGGGATTCAGGTCACCTCCTCTCAGGTACACGGCAGCTCCTCAGGCTGTCAGAGTGTCAGAGATCAGAGCCGGCTTTTAGATTTGATTTGTCTTACTGGAAGGTGTTGTGTGTGTCGCACCCTCAGTGGCAAAGATGGCGACACCATGAGAGAAACCACGTTCTGGTGTGAGAGGGCAGCTATGCCAGCTGAGGACACACATTCCGATACACACACACACACACACACACACACACACAAACACACACACACACACACACACACACACACACACACAAACACACACACACACACACACACACACACACACACACAGGGTCTCTCAGGATTGTTTGGGATAACTCAGTAGATCATGTTGAAGAGTGTAACAGTGCAGTGCAGCAGGTCATGGATGTGCCAAAAATACAAATCTCCAGCATCCCTCAGAGGCAGCGCATCTAGTTATCTCAGTAAAAGCGCTGACCAGACAGAAAAGTCATCTTATCCTGACTAAGATGAACAAAAAGAAGGGAAGGACAGGAGTAGGGTAGGAGAATGGGACCAAAAACTACTATCATTGTTTATCTATTTATCAGCAAACCTTTGTGGCAATTAAAAAATGAAAAGGTCAATAATGTGTACTTTATGTAATATAAGTCTGCAATTTATTATTATTATCATTATTATTATTATTATTATTATTATCATTCTTTTTTATTATTTTATTTTATATTATTTTATTTTATTTTATTTTATTTTATTTTATTTTATTTTATTTTATTTTATTTTATATTGTATTATTTTATATTATTTTATTTTATATTATATTATTTTATTTTATTTTATTTTATTTTATTATGCATGATGGTGTTACATTTCAGTCCCTTAGCCTGTAGAAATACTGTTGCAGACAAGTTGGCATTGGATCAAATCCAGCCATGGACTTTCCCTGCTTTCATCAGCTCTTTGCTCTTCTCCTACTGTGTTGGAAAATAAATCTATTTTATTAGCGCAGAGGGGGAAAGACAGAGCGATACCTGGGAAGGAGCTTTTGTGAACGTCATGTACTTTTTTGGTGTGTGTTATCTTGGTAAGTTGAGTAAACTCAGTGGTCAAAGACTCATCCATTTATTTCTCACCAGTTTCTCTCATCAAAGTTGTGACACTGTACTTTTCAAACTCTTGCCCCTCACCTCAATACTCCAGTTTTGTTTTGTTTCCCCCTCTGAGCATATCACACCCACGACGCCCTTTCCAAGAAAATGCAGAACGTTTGCTATGTTTGCAAAGCCCCTGCTGCTCATATGTCCATGTGAAACATGCTGAACTTATATTCCGTACCGTCCTGATCCTGTGTTCACATGAACGAGTGGCATCCACTTCAACATTTACCCTTGAATGTCTTGAAGATAAAATTATTAAATTGGCATTCTAATGCATGTAAAATGTTTTACCTTTAATAAATAAGGTAATATCATTTAGGTTCTCCTCTGCCAGGCAACTATCTGCGGAACTTGACAGCTTAATTTATTCATGAACAAAACTAACTTGTGGTGTACCTCAAGGGTCAATGCTGGGCCCTCATCTTTTCTCAATTTATAATTAGTAGACATATTTGTAAGCAGATAATGCACAACTATACCTGTTCGAAGAGAATGAAAGCTTACTTTTAGGATATGAAATGTAAGATGTCTTGTAGCTTTCTCCAGTTTAAGGAGAACAAGACTGAAACCCCTGGTCAGTCGGGTAAACTAAAACATCTCTACAATTATGGATTGCTGTGAAATTTTGAACCGAACTTCATGGCTCTGAAACGATGAATCCTAATGACTTTGCTGATCATCTGACTTTTACTCTAGCTTCACTTTGAGGTTCTCATTTGTATTATTTAGTGAAATGTCTCAACAGCTATTGGATATACCACCATCAAATGTGGCACAGGCATTCATGTTAGTGCCCCCATTCGGTCAACATTTTAATTTGTCCAGTACTAAAATGAATGACATTCCCATCAGCCTTAGCTTCCCTTTGAGTCTATTACCGTAGGAATTAATATGCTAACATGCTTAACTAAGATGCATAGCATAGCTGTACTGACCTACCAAGCCCATACATACAAAAGATGCACACTTATGTCTGCATAAAAGGTTCTCCTGCAGTTAAAACATCAACTATGACAGTCCATTTATTGTATTATTTAATGTTATTTTATGAATAATTTTATCTCATCTCCTTTGAGACCATATGATTAAAAAGAGCTTTACTAATACAGCTATTGTTATATTATTAGATGTTTGGTTGGTGCTTGTACAGAACATAGGCCATTACTGCAAAATAACCCTCTGATGATTCAAGGCTACAATGTCACAACACCACAGCACTATCTTATCCATATCCGTTTATTGCCATCAAACCTTTTACTGACTGTTATCTAAATGTTAACTGTAGAGTGATGGCATCCCTCTGATTACTTCCGTCCAATAAGATAAGATCCCAGAGTGTCAAAACATTTCTGACTCATCATGCTTTTACATTCCAGTGATATGCCAAACAATGATAAGACATGCTTGAAATGTTCTCTTTTGAACAGATCAATCATTTCAAACGGTCACCGCTGAAAGATTTTTCCAGTTTGACCATATAAAGAAATACCGGGATTTCCGACATGAATGTGCAAAAATGACTTAGATAAAAACAATATAATAGATATTTAGCTGTAAGTCACCTAGTTCTTATTCATCTCTTATTCAGATGTTCTATATTGTATTTTTATTGGATTAATTTAATCGTTTCTGTATGTATACCCTTTAAAATAACATGCATAGTAGATAAAAGTCTTCTATTGAATTGCGGCCAGAGTTGCAGATCAGGTGATGAGTTTACAGTGAATAGACTGCATTATTTAATGAAGAGGTGATTAAAGCAGGTTGAGCTAAATGATACAAATTATTTCCGCACTGCGTTGTGGTAATTTCTACTTTAGGGTTAAGATCTTAGTGTCAAATGGCAAACTTCAAATATTGGCAGTCCGTTTATATTTCTATAGCTGGGTGGAGTTGAGCAAACAAGATCTTGGTTCAGGTAGTTCACATACATTCTTAACCTATTTCATAGTCCTTGTAGTCGCTTATTATTATTATCAATAATAATAATAATAATAATAATAATAATTCCTTGTATTTACAGTATGTTGCACTTTTCTGGAACTCAAAGCTACAACACATACATGTGAAACCAGTATCTGAACCTGGACCTGTCTTCAATAGACTGTTACTGCTGTGCATGCATTTTTTGTTATGAACTACTGGACAGCACTTGTGCTCATAAACAAGGAAAATTTAAAAAAAAACATTTCGATTTCCAGTTAAATCATTAGGTTTTTGTCAAATAAAACATTATCAATATCCTTAATCTCATACATCTCAGTGAAGGAATCAGAAATACTTATAAGTCTGATTCTTATTTTTACTGATCTTTAGTGGTTTAACTACTCATCTGGGTGCAGTGATGTGGAAGTGTACTCCAGAGTGTCAGTGCACTGGCACAGCACTGTTGGGTGCGGTTACAGGTGCAATAGAGTCAACTTCTGACCACTTCTGACCACATCACTTATGAGTTGAGGCTAAAAAGTTTTTTTGCAGACTTTTTTTCTCACACGATCCTCCTCAGACCATTTTAAAATGGGCATTTTAAGTTCCAAAGATGAAAGATATTGTTTTTGGAAGATTGTTTTTGATTGGCTTTCTTAATGCGCTCTGTTTGTTAATTCTGCTTATGAAGGTGTGTAGATGTCCTGTTTTCCAGAAATACACAAGTTTACATGTTCTTATGAAGCTCCTCCAGACATTTGTGGATAACTTAAACATGTGTGGCGGCAAGAGAACAGAGACAATATTAAATACCTTTGAGGCAAAAACAATATCTTTTAAAAATCCAAAAGGTAGGAGGATATTGTAGAATGTACAGTTGTCATTTAAAATGGCTTAGTCATGCTATTTTCATGAAAGAGACAGGCACAGCCAGAAGGAAATATGAAAGTTATTGTACAAGCTGGGTCAAGAGACTCAGACAGGGTCAGTATGGAATTCATAATGTAAATCCACTCTGATGGAGCTTTATTAAAAACAAAGAGGACCCCTGGCACTACTAAAAGGTACGACTCAAAAACAGAGTGCTCTGAAGTTGTGTTTGTTTGGCCGGAGCTGCAGGGTGATCTGCTGCTGCCCTCCATGTGGTTTTGGATGTTCCTCTTCTGGTGCTCTGTTTCCTTTAAGGTGATACCACTCTCCAATAACCTCAATCAAGCAAAGCAATCAATCAATCAAACTTTATTCATCCACGAGGGGAAATTATTTTACAAAAGCGGGTATGAAGGGGGTACATCACATAAGGTTGAGGGGGTGGGGGGCTGGGTAGTAAAAAAAAAGCACTCCCCACACTGCGCTACTGTGGGAAGCACAGTGCAGGATTTGCAAAAGAAAGAAAGAACAGAAACTCGAAATATAACCTGCCAGGTTTTATGAAATTGTGCAGAGTCATGCCAATGACAAGTAGTGTGTCAGAAAAAGACAACTGAGGGTGGAGACCGGAGAACAATGGACTCTGCTGCAGTACGTTCGTGTTTTATATCTGTAGATCAAAGAAAGCATTTGATTTTATTTGGTGGCACATTACTTGAATAAGACAAGGTGACAGACACACTAAATAAACAGAGCAAAGGCTTTTTGGCATCTTCAAAAGCACCCTTCTGTGTGCCGTCATCCACCGTGTGCATGGACACTGTAATGGGGTGTTCTGGATTCTTGTGAACTTGGGAGGACAGGAAATGTCGCATGATCATGTTGTATTTCCCAGGTAACAGCATTCAGGTGGATGTCGGGCACAGGTAAATATTTAACTTGCAACACACCAGTGAAAGTGCTATTGCAGCATGGTTCGTGGCTAGTACTTTAAATTTAAAAGCTACAGAGATTAGCTAAAAAACTTGTCCCATTAGGTTTTAGAACAGCAATAAAATTATTAAATTATATTTAAAGAGAGAGCAATTGGTAAAAAGTGAGGCTACAGCGAGGAATAAAAGTGTTTATCAGCTTTATATTAACTGCAGTGCATTTAAAAGCATATCTATTGACTTGAGAATTGAGACTTGAGCTCAGGTTTTAACAAACAGATTCTACCCAGCACAGGTGTCAAGAGGCATTTTGGATTAAACATAGTTTCTTCCTGGTAGATTGTAATCATTCTTATTTTTAAGATGTTAAGCCTGGAAACTATCTTGAGTCTGGAGGAACAGAATTCCTGAGTCGCTGGCTTAAAAGATAAAGCTTTTAGTTTTCTTTCCTTTCCCACATAAGGAAATAATCCAGACATCTTTTGTGTGACAGTGTATATTTACGGGTTGAGATTGTCATGTGAGACGTGTGTCTGAAAGAGGAAGAGGATATGTTCACTGATGATCATCACTGATGGTAAATAAATACAAACTTTGACAAACTTTGAGCGTTCTGTGCGTCCAGTTTCAGTAATGAATAATGTGCAAAAAATAGAAAAGCTCTTTCCGTTCTACAGAGGGGGACTTTTGCTTGAATGTGAAATAAAGTTTGTAAATGGTACAAGGAGCATTCTCCATTTCACACCAGCTAAAGGCATGTTTTCAAGGCACACTTTAAAGCGGAATTATTCCATTAAAAATTTAATTGGACCAGATTTTTAACCTACAAAATGTTCAAACAGACAGATGCTATCCCCGGCCAGTTCACAATCCACAGCAATATTTTGGCGTCTGGTCTATTTTCTCTGTGCGCTGAGAGCAAAAACACACTGATAATCAATTATAAGGGATGAAGGGTAGCCTATGTTGTATGAGATCTAAATCATGTGATAAAAACTACATCGACAGAAATCATCTTCAGGAAAAATGTATTTGACATGTACTACCATCCACTAGCATCAACGGGGCGGGGTTTATGACCTATACTGCAGCCAGCCACGTCTATGGTATTTCATAAATAAAATAAACACACTATAGCCCATACCCGTCTACGAGGAAGAGAGCTGATTCATAAACAGTGCTTCTCTGTACACTGACACCTACAGAGTTGGCATGCTTTTGATGGCATACAGTATATACACAGGTTAGTGTGAACAAATTTTTGGTGTGCATGATGTTATTTTTGAAAACAGAGACGGCGAAAATGTCACTTTATGAGAATAGCCAACCACGTGTAAACGTAGTCATAGTCTCTTCCAGTCTTCAAGCTGTATATTGTTTTTGTGTGATGGGAAATTGGACCCGGGGAAAGGCATTAAGAACTATAAAGACATATAGCCAATCTTCTCGCTGATGGCCTCTTGTCCTCACGTATGTAGGCTATATAGAGTATTAAACTGAGACGTTTCATAACCAGTAAAAAAACTTCTTGTAGATGCTTTAATATTGACATTGAGTGGTCAAAAGGGTTAAAACACAGTGCCAAAAGGTAATCTTTCATTAAAATACCATTCTCTTGAATCAGACTTATTCTGTAAATGCTGTTATGTATACAAAGGAATGCTGAAAAGCCAATGAGCCTCTGAGTATTTGCTGCATTTTTACCTGGAGGCTTGATGGGTGCAAACAGGCGCGTATACTGTACACTTTGCTGGTCGTGCAAAGAGTTATTCTCAAAACACAAGATTAAAGTGATAAATATAATTAAGTGCTGCGATAAACACAGACATGTGACACAAACAAGTGCAGATGAGATTAAAAAAAAAAAGGTTTCATCACGGTGTCAAGCTCCAAGGTTGGTGTTATGCAACAGCAAGGTAGTTTGGGTAATGCAACACAGTTTAAGATGATAATACCTTATGATAATGACACCTTCTGAGGTACCAGCAATATCTGATGACAAGAAAATAATATTTTGGGTCCATCAATAAATCGAGCTGTCAATCAATGGGGGGCAAGTTTGTGTCATATTACATTTCACTGTATGACTGAAGATTACATAAAAAGATATGGCCAAGACAGCTTAACTGTTGCAGCCATGTGACCATTGGTGCTTAAAGATCTTTGTGTGCACACTGAGGGGGAGTCAGCACAACCATAAATCAACTTCTCAGAAGACAAGCTGCTGTAGAATGTTGCGTATTTGGAATGAACACTCCTTCATGTTGATCCACAAACGGTGCTTACTCACAAAATGTAGCAATTAAAACATAAAACTGCTGTTTCGATCCCTGCAGACCTTCATCAGAGTTCTGTGATAGAATGGTAACAATCATTTCAGCTCCTCCCTCGCACAGCTGTATTCACTGATAAAGTCCCCATGTGCAGCTGAAGGCACTGATAGCATTCACAAACATTAGACACTATTGAAGCTTTGAATGGAGTAAAACAACAGGATGAAATAAACATGTATTTAAGAAAGAAACAATATCCATTGGAAAAGCAATGTATATGAAAAGAATCTGCAAAAAAAAAACGACATTTGACACTTCGACTGATATTTCATATATACTCACATTACATTTATGCTGGAAATCATCCATGTCTGACCAAAAATGAACATATAGGCTCCGTTCACACTGCAGTTACAATTGATCAGATTTCTTCGCTCATATGTGACCCATATCTGATTTGCTTTTGACAGTGTGAACAGCACAAGTCACATTGAATCTGACATTTTTGAATCAGATTTAGGTCACTTTTAAATGTGCTGCTGAATCGGGCATGTATTGGATTTTTTTTTTAATCTGACCGCAATCTGAACAGCCAGGTCACAATTACTGCCACTTTGACATCATTCTGACCCGCGCTGCTCTGTTTTGTAAATGAATGACAAATAAAAGTTGATTGAAAACTTTAACTTTGAAAAGATTATTCTGGAAATGTCCACTAATTGTAAAATTCTGGTCAGAGATGCACAAAATATTAGAAAACATGTTTCACATAAAAATACCATATAATTTCAAAACTTTTATTCTGGGAGACATTTATTTACTCACAGGGCTTCTCAACAAATACCTAACCATCACACGACACTGGCTGCATCCTGACTCCCCCACAATAGAGGAATCGACCGATATTGTTAATGAAATATACAAAATGGAAAATATTACTTTCTAACTTCGGCTACAAATGGACACATTCACAAGGTCATGGTCAAAATGGGTCTCCTATGTACAAATGTCACAGTCACATCCTGGAAACTAAATTACTTTCTTTGTCCTTTCCCTGTTGGTTTGAAGGACTGCCGGGTCTTATACGATTTATTCAAACATATCAA
Organism: Echiichthys vipera; assembly: GCF_963691815.1. Lineage (NCBI taxonomy): Eukaryota > Metazoa > Chordata > Actinopteri > Perciformes > Trachinidae > Echiichthys > Echiichthys vipera. Next base: position 18,485,772 of record NC_139845.1, on the reverse strand, counting down.
AACTCTTATCATGTTTTTGTTTGTCTCCCTACGAATGATTGCAGCCGCTGTTACAGGCCCATACATCCCGTTTTGATTCACCATTGTTTTGTTTTTTTCTTTTGTCTGTCTTTAGTTAGTCTTGTTTGTTTGTTTTTTTTCTCTTAAAAATATAAATATATGCAGGTTAGGTTTCTTTTAACATTCCACAACTACAATATGGCAACAGCTATGTTTTGATATGCTGATGTTTTCCTTTCTTCTTGACAATAATTGTAAATCAAGAAATCAATACCAACTGTGTAATTATGTGAGGAAAACAAAAATAAAGAAAGTTGGGGGGGGGGATTGATTGCCACAGGTGGGAGCCAGGAACAGAATCTAAACAAAAATGGAGGACAGCAGTGAAGGCCAGTAAAGGGATAGTTACGTTTTTATTAAATTTGCCGACTGTCGCCACACACTGTTTTTAGCATTAAGCCAAAAAGTCCCGCAATACCGGTTGCCGTTTCCATGCCCCCTTCAATAACCACCGTTGGAATGTTTTTAATGTCCAACTGTGCATGCAAGTCACTTCAGGAGCGTAAACTGTTCACTCAGCAATCCGTAGGCAAACAAAAAAATTGGATTTGAGCAATGAATGGGAATTGTGCATTAAAACCTGCAGTGTGAACGTAATGTTAGCGACAACACATTTTAGATTAAATGTATTAACATTCATAAAAAAAAAAACATTTGGAGGTGTTAAAGTTTTTAAAGCCAAAGAAAAAATGCAGTAACACAGGATACCATTTTTGGTATATTGGCATTTTCCATTTCTCTAATACTTACAAATAATGAGTTCACAGGACACTGCATAGAGTTGTTTTTCTCCTACAAGTTGACAGGTGGCTGGAGAGAGGGATGGATGAACGTGTAGGTCCAGGTTTTGATGACTTTGTGTGAGATTCCCTAAACTGGCCCTCCTGTTACATAACTGCGCCACAAACAGCAGAGCTCCTCAGCACCTGCTAACCCACCTCTACTTTCTCACTCCCCCTAGAGACATAAATAAACACTTTGGCCCACTGCACAAAATCCAGTAAAAGTCAATATGACATAGAAGTACAGCACAGCAAAACCAAGATACAGGATGAGGAAGTCTAGGACAGACTGTCATTTTGTCCAACACGGACACAGAAGTTGTTGTCTGTAATGTAACAGATATGTGGGCTAACCTGGCATGCCGGTCCTGTGAGATCTGCAGCAGGTGTTGGTGTTTTTACACTTTTCCACTCTTTTTTTCCATTGCAACATAACTGTAGGTGGACATGCTGTGATGCACAGTCACGGCTGAACAGTGTTCTGTTTTGTGTCACACTGAACACAACACTATCCAGAATCTGGCTGAGACAGCATTTATAGAAATTATTTACAGAGTATAACTCATGAATGATTGGACATGAAATTGAAACTACACCCTTAGTTACAAGTATAACTCCCATCCACCTGGCGTGTGAGTCAGCAGAATTAAATAAACTGTTCTTAGTCACTGCTGGTTATAAAATCATAAAATGTGGAACAAAGCATGGACATTTTGTATATTTTAAACAACTCTCAAAACATTATTCAGCATACCATAAATGTCTCTGCAACTTTCATCAATATTCTTGACAATAAACAATGACCTGCGACTGTAGTGGAGCATCATATACAGGTAGTTTGAAGCACAGGGCAACAGGATGAAGTGAAAAGTGACTATAAGAGATATTCCAAACAGCAATTTTCAGGAGTAATAGTTGTAAAAACAAAAAAATAGGTAGGCTGAAAGTACTACAATATGCATTTGAGAGCTACATTATCAATATAATATTAACATGTCGGTGGTGTATTGTGAATGAAGAGGCCGTTAAAATCCAGGTCCCAGGTCCTAAGTGTCAGAAGCCCGACGTCTTGACAATTCATGTGAACAACAGGAACAAAAATGTTCTTGTACAGCAGGATAAGTCGATATATTGTTTTATTTTAAGCTAACTTTTAACTATGACTCAGTCAGAAAGTTCTAGTGGTTCACTTGGGGTCATCCCTATGTTCCCCAGTCACATAAGCCTATGCCTCCGCTGATTCAATTCAGCATTTTGTCAGGGTTAGAGGTTACGGTCAGGGTCAAGGTTAGAGGGTAGCGTTAGGGTCTACATAGGCCTATTTGTTGTGAAATCCGGCACTATTTGTGGAAAAAAATAATAGACCAGGGAACATAGAACCCTTTCTGTGAAAAGCAGGGAACACTGGACTCTGTTTTGTTAAAAAAAAAGGTATAATGTTCCTATAGCGAGCACAAATTAAGCTGCGGCGTTGGAACACCCACTTCTGAATGGAAACCCATCCAGCATGCTGACGTACATTCGACAGCATCACGTGATGTGCCGATCACCCGGATGAGGGAAAAACAACCTGGAGCCTAACTCCTTATTCTCGCTGCTTTCAAGCTGACTTTAAAGTTCTGTCGGACATGCAGGTTCCATATGCACCCCATTCATTTGCTTTGAAAGCTTAAAAGTCCCGTGCTAACTTTACGGTTGCTAATGTAGAATTGGACAGCGGCGTTTCTAGGGAGGCCTGGGAGGGGTCAAAAAGGATTAGAATTTGGAACTGGGACCATATTTTATATTTCTGCTGTTTTACTGATTTCAAGTGGAAAGTCAGTCAAATGGTGATATGGTGAATGTCAGATATGAGTCACTAGAGGGTCAGCGGTACTGAATGTGGCCTCTCAGTGTATTCTCACCTTGCTGAAATCAGGTTAGATCAGATGAGAAATAATGGATGCACACTGAAGACCTGCTTTCTCAGAGATCGTGTATTGAAACATCCTCCTTGAATTTTCTTTACTGTGTTGTTCACCCATATTAGCTATCGCTGCTCATGGTAACAGCTCTTCCTCTCTTCAGGCTGTTTGTTTGTGGCAGTGCAATGTGGGAAGTCGTATAGAGGAAATGCGTTATTCTGTGTTTTACAGCAAGATGGAATAAAACATGGACAAACATCAAAGTCTTTGTTTAGCTGCATATGAGCGACAGAGCTTGTAATTTTAGGTTAGAGCATCGAGCAAGACTTTCTCTGTATGTTACAGATTTAAGAAGAATCCATGTTGAGAATCAGATTGAGAAGTGTTTAAAAAAAGCATGTGATCTGATAAGTAATATTTTATGCCTGGGCGGTATAAAACATGTTCAGTTGGGTGGCACGGAGGAGTGGTGGTTCGCACTTTCACCTTGTTCGAATCGCGGCTGGGGCCTTCTGTGTGGAGTTTGCATGTTCTCCCCGTGTCTGCTCGGGTTTTCTCCGGATACTCCGGCTTCCTCCCACAGTCCAAAGACGTGCATGTGTTAACGGCCCTCGAATTCAAAGCAGATCCATTTTCTATTTGCATGGAAGACATTACATAACATAAACGAAGTCAGTCAACACAACAGTGCTGTAGATGGAGGAGCGAAGGCTAGCGTACACACTAGAAATCAGTCATATGTAGACCTACGGTGTCACACTGCTCTGCCAAATACCTGCACTCACAGTAACACACATGCACAACAAACCACCACAGTTAGAACGTCATTTCCAAGAATAGTTCTTCTGTACTAAAATAATACCACTTATTCAGAGATCAAGACATCAATGATCTGTTGAACTGAGTTTACTTTTTTCTCTGGTGTAGACCATTTTGTTTTCATGTGCTGAAACTTTTGTGTATAATGTGCTAATTTCATTTTTAAAAGGAGATACGTGAATACGTGAACACTAGAGCTAGGAGATGGTTAGCTCAATGTTAGGTCAAGACTGGAAGCAGGGGGAGCAGCAATACTGGTTCTGTCCAGAGATTGAAAATAAATACAAACAAATATATAGTAAATACATTTTTAAAAAAAGCATTCCACCAGTGCCTCTAAAAGCTGTTTAACACCAAACGACTCAAAAATGTGCATGAACACATTTTGTGGGTTCTTATGAATGCTTGCACACCAAGCCCCCACCACTGCGACTTCCTGGTTGATCCAGTAAGGAAGCTCCAAAAACTGCAGTTCTCTGAGTGTCCACTAGGAGCAGTTTGCACAATAGAGCAGTTTCTCATTGACCCCCATGTTAAACAGGCTGTTTTCGCAGCATAATTAAACCTATTTAAGGCCTGGTACAAAAAAAAATTCTAGTCTGTGTGTTTAGGTCATATCTCCATGACAACACTTAGGAGGGTGAATTTTTTTGTACCATGCTAGTTTTTATTTTATTGGAGGTTAAAGTGTATGAATAAGTGGCCTCTTGAGTGACAGCTAGCCTCTGGCCCTCGCTTCTACTCGAAAGTATGTCAGTCGGATGGATGTATCTCCCTCCCCCCAGCGTCACATACTTGTCCTTTTTTGGTAAAAGGAAATGAGGCGGAGTCAAAGTCTGACAAGATGGCCACTCCCATAGGCGAGTGTGATTGGATCAAGTTGAGAGAACGGACCTTGACGGGTATGCTACATCCATTTTTTTATACAGTATGCACGTACCTCACAAATTGTTGATTTTACACTATTATTGTACATAATAAATAAACAAGATGTAACATGTTAATTACTGAGCTTTAGAGGTGCTGGTACGTGGAATTTGTTTTTGTTTGTTTTTTTTCCATTTGTTTGTTTAGACAGAGCAAGGCTAGGCCCGTTTCCAGTATTTATGCTAAGCCAATTTATTTACAGCACAAGCTTTCTGTAAATCATCAAACCTTCGGCAAGAAAGTGAATCAACGTACTGGCATACTATTATTTAACAAGTTTTATTATTGGTGCTATGCACATCATGAAGATCTTTTGCCTCTTATCTATGTCTGGATTTAGTCTTTTTTTAAATCGTGACTAAGCTTTCCTCACCCTCCTCCAAACTCAGACATTTTGATGTGAAACCATTCAATATTGATGCTTTACATGTGACCCTTCAACAACCGTCTGCTTGCCTTTTCACCTCAGTAATTTCCTTTGTGAGGCTGTTTTTATTTTTAAATTATGAGTGGGCTGAAGGACCTGATATCAAGTCCTATTCATCATCTTAAGTCACCCTGTGTTGAAATACCTTCCTGTTTTCCTGAGAATACAGTGACAACAGCCGGCTCATGCTGTCTACGTGAAACAGTACTGTTCTTCCTGGGAACCCCAGAATAACGTGTTTTACCAGTTGTCCTAACATAACCCAGTAAAAAGAGCAACGCATCCTGGAAGTCCAACAGTTTAAATAGCTTGCTTTATATTTGGTGGTTGCCATTTAGATTTTCGAGAAACCAAATCTGTCACTTTATTTCAATGGTGCTTCTAGACTGTCTCACTTCACTATAGACCCCACTTCAGGCGGCACTGCCTCTTCCCGGTATCAGGGCGCTGTTTGCAGTCTCTTCACTGCCAGCTGCAGACAGGAAACTGTCACAGTGAAGGCATTTCATTACACATCCTGTGTAGAAGGAACATACCATACTGAGTAAAGCAGAGACACACAGACCAGACAGGAACTCAGAGGTTATCATGTAAGGGCAAGGTCTTGTTTCTCACTCAGCAGCTATTTCAAAATATATAAACTACATGATATTTGTTTTCAGGGAAGAATATGACACTTTGGACACATTACACACCCTCCTTATCGTTTTTTTTGTTTGTTTTTTAACACTGAGGTGGGAGAGTAAGCATTTTTCTAGGTTGCATGTCAAAATCTAAGTCATAATAAATATAATGAAAATATCATATGCTCATCACATGACCACAGCTTAACATTTATTTTAGGGGCCGTATGAAAATTATGAGGGTATTTGGCTGAACCTTCTGTTTCGACCCTCCTTAGTGTAATTATTATTTTTTTAATCCTCTCCACAGAATAATTGCAACACCCTCTTAAAATAATTAATTTAGTTCATATACTGTAGTTTATATAATTATATTTAAATGTATAAGTTATACTATATGAATTTTAGTCATGCTAGTGGCTTGTCTAATGGAGTAGTTTGGTCTAGGACTTAGAGCCAAGGCGCTAGTCCTAACCTGGAGGCAGCTGTAGGTGGTTGGAACAAGGAAAGAAACAACAGGTGGGCTGACTTCAAAGACCACTGAGAGCAGCTGAGGTGGGTTAGCTTACCCTTGTAGCGGGCCAGTTGGTGGATTAGCTGTTGGCACATCTTTCCCTGCGAATACCCTGTGAATGGTCTCTGCTTTCATGAGCAGCTTGCTCCATCTTGTTACTTCACGTCAGTTTAGGTTGGTGTTGGATCCATGAAACCAACAGGGAAAAATCATGAAATAGTGTTTAGCAGTGGGGTCTAAATGGCGTCTTCAAAAAGCATGCATTCAGGGACGTTCCCCACACCTGATGAGCTCTGGCAGGTACTTCCTCATCACAAATAGCGTTAACGCACCCCCAACCATCCCCCGTTTGAAGAGTGATCTACACCTCCCTGCAACCCTTGGTGTGCATTACTTTTCTACACTGAATACTTTGACTTAATCAAAACCCAAAGGTACTGCAGACAAACCGAAAACTATCAAGGTGGAGTTTGCAGGGCCAATAATGGTGAGCCGTTTGGCCTAAATGAAGGACTGTATTTGTCATGTTTACTCTAATTTGTTGTAATTTGTACTTTTTGTCCTTATACCTTTGTAATTTTAACATCACCATCGTCAAAAAGATTTGAAGGCCTCTTCAACCAAATATCACCTGCACCCCTAGAATTTTGTCTCATTTAGTGTGAAAAAAGACACGATAGTCTCCCAATCTGCATTATTAAAGGCTGCAAATCCATCAGTGTGCTCAAGTGCGTTTTTTTCCCCTGGGAAAGGAAAGTGGCTTTTCAAGAACGACCCTAACTCTGGATGCTGGTGCTTGTGTGTGTGTGTGTGTGTGTGTGTGTGTGTGTGTGTGTGTGTGTGTGTGTGTGTGTGTGTGTGTGTGTGTGTGTGTGTGTGTGTGTGTGTGTGTGTGTGTGTGTGTGTGTGTGTGTGTGTGTGTGTGTGTGTGGATATCCTCCTAATCCTCTAGTTGCTGCAGCTCCACTCGTTCTTGTGCCAAAGCGGTGCCCTAACTTTACCCTGCGGTGTGAACCGAATTACCTCTGGCTGCCCTTTTTTCACTTGTTTCTCCCCGCTGGTAGTGTGAGACACTCAGACTCAATTCATGTTTTAAGAGCTACACTATCACGCACAAATATACAAACACACATTTGCTGCCCCACAAAGCCAAACAGCTGGAACCGTGTGGAGTGAAACTAAGATAACTAACTTCACAGAATAGCCAGGGCTCACTTGTAATCTAAATACAAAAACATGTAAAAGAAAATTGGAGCAGTGTCACATTTTTATTTTTTTTTACCTTTAATTAATTTTTTTTCCAAATGCTAGCTACCATTAACCAAAAGGTCAAGTGTGGTTATAAAATGTTTAGCTAGACACCCCAAATCACAATGGATTGTATGCATTTATGGATACAGCCCCAAGTTCAAAATGAGTCGTGAAAGATATGTTGACGTTTTACAGGAGGAAAAAAATGGACAGCATTGTTTGTCTTCATAAAGGAAATTTGAACCCAGTTGTAACCCACGACCTTTGAATAAATTGTCACTGTTTTGTGGGGCTTTAAGAGTAAACTAACTAATGAACTAATCAGATAATGCTTGTGAGATTTATGATGCAAAGTTGTGTAAATGCCACAAGCTGCATTTCTTTTAATTACAAGTAAAGGACTATGTTTGCTGGTTAGCATCGCGTGACCTCTGACACATTTCTCTTCACTCTATCTGTCTGCGTTTCTCACTGTAAAAAAAAAAACAGACATCCCAAGGCAGCCCAGCAGAGACCAACAGAGAGTCAGCGGGTTCACCGGACTGACTGAGACCATCCTGGATGGAAAGTTTTTAGAGAGCGAGACGAGTGGCCTCCCCTCCCCTCTAGGGCCCCTAAAGCTAACGTGATCCCCCATTTGTGCTCCTGTCATAAAGAATGCACCCGCTAAACCACTTTCCCACCACTAAGAGGATTACTAAGGTAATGCTCCTGAATCAAGAGATGCTCCGGCACATCTAGACATTGGAGAGCTAAAGTGTGAGATGTGAGTGTGAGATTTTCTCCTGTGAGTCAAACTTGTGCCTTACCTGCACATTGGGCATAGAGATGCTAGCTAGCCACTCGTCTCGGCAGGTTTCAAATCAAATGAAAGGGGGGCGTCTACATTACCCTTCTAATGCTTAGAATGTTTGGAATTTCTTGTGCTCTTTGTCACTGCATACTCTATTGTTGTCCTGATGAGCGACAACCCAACATCCCTTTCTTTTCACGTGCCAGATATGCCCTCCCAAGCAATCAGCCAAAGTTAGAGGGGCAGTAACAACCAAACACAGCCAAGTGTGTTTGCTGGAATGCATGACCAAACTGTCGGTAGTGCTGCCGAGAACTGGGGACTGCATATTGTCCCGACGGCTCATAACTCCAAAGCCCCAGTAGTCCAAAAATTGTCCCATTGGATTGAAAACCCATTTGTCCGACAAACGTTAAACAAACTTGTATTGCTCCCTGAAAATACGTTACACACTTTCCCAGACAGCAGCACATTGGTAGTTATTACGCAGAATGAACTTATAAAGGCGAGACCTGCCCTACTCTGCCTCTGACTGGCTCGTATGCATGGCCTTCATTGGTTGGGTATGTTAGACTTAGCTATGAGAGAGGTTTGGTTCAGGGTAAGAGTAACCAGGGTAAGCCAATCTGATCATTCTGCATAATTATTAGCCATGTGCTTCTGTTTTACAGAGTGCCATTAGAGAAACGGCCCTTCGCAGCAATTGGCATTTGTTTTCAGGATAACAGGCTGTCCATTTTAACGAACTATTTGTGTTTCAGAATTACGAGCTATCGTAACAATGGCATGGCACCCAAGAATCCTCCCTAGGTCTCTGTGGTGTATGGCAGGTGTTTTGCAGTTGCCTTTTTCCTAAGTTTTGGTCAGAAAATAGTGTAGCACACTGGCTCCGTTTGCATTCCTCTTTTGTTCAGATGATATTGTGGCTTTCTTAAAATATTTGCAAATTAAATTTTGATCTTGAAGAAGACCTGAGGGCCAAAACGTCATCTGCCTAAGAGAAAAATGCACATAGATCCAGTGTGCTACATATGCTACAAGTCTGCTTCCAGTGATCAACACCTTCCTACAACCCTTGGTGTGTGTTACTTTTCTACACTGGATATTTGATTGAACCGTAACCCAATGGTACTGCTTTCAGACGATCCAGAAACTATGGAGATGCTTGATTTTGCAGGACAAACATTGTAGTTGCAGAATTCCCTCAAGACTATGGGCGAGCTCTTCACAGGTGAACATTTAAAAGCAGTGCATCAAAGGGACTTTGATATGTTTCTGGTGCAAAAGTTTGGTAGAATATAAAAAAAACGAATCGCTGGCACCAGTTTCATTGCGCAAAGTTTCTGTGAATAATGAAGGGGCTGAAGGCATAGGACTCGGTCTGGGAAATGAAACTGTAATTGTAACATTTAAGGCAAATCCACTGGAGCTCAGTCCGAACTGCAGAGAAACCAGCGATGGTTGTTAGACCATGTTAGTTTTCCCACTGTGTTAGGAGGTCGTGTTTAGCTAAGGAGTGTTTACGTAGTGACCCTGATCCTGTCGCAGGCCTCACGTCCGATCAGGATCAACTATGCCTCTGCCGTGTGTGCGAGTGTGAGAGAGAGAGAGAGAGAGAGAGGGGGAAAGAGAGAGAGACGACAAGGTTTCCAAAAGATAACTCACTTCCTCTTTAGCGACTTGTTTGTTTTTCAGTCTGATGGCCACCAGCCTCCATTGTGTCGCCAGCGTCAAATGGCGGTTGCATTCACGCACCCGATGCTCATCATGAAAAGGACACACACACACACACACACACACACACAGAGAGAGGCAGACCCATACACCTGCAAAACAAGGAATGTAAGATAAAAAAGTTTTCCAATGCAAATGTCTTTCTTCTGATGTCAGTAAAATCATTAGCGACGGAAAGGTCCCTATTTGTTGGCTCCAAAGGAACAAAGGAAGGTATTTTTTCTCTAAGAACACCAGTGCCTCCATCCCAGATTATTCATTACTCTTCTCCCGTAGAGGAAATAACCCGGTTGCCCCTGACACATTTGACCCCTACATATCCTCGCATTTCTGTTCACACCTAGAGCCAGCAGAGAGAAACCCAACGACCTTTATTTTCCTAATAAAGCAAGGCAGATCATGAGATCTCTTCCTCAGGGGGAAAAAAAAGTTGTTCGTCTATATAGTAATAAAGATCCTCCTTAGAGGTGAACAGTTCCAGGAACACTCACAGTGGGGATGGGGTAAGTAAGGTTGAGGAGCATGAAAATCCCCGCTGTAAAGTCAGGTAAAATGAAAAGTTAATATGTATAGGCTGGGGGGGAGGTGTTAGCGATCTGGTCCAAATGCAGGAGGGGGGGCTTGGTGGGAGACTGGCACATTAAAATATGATGTAGTGAGAGGTATTCATTTGGGCAGTGGGCAATGGATTTACATGAGAAAATCGTCGGCTACTGAGGAGGCGATTAGCTTCTGGGGTCAGGGTTGGATACTATCATTGCAGATTTATGTCTCTTCCAATGAGACATGTGATTGATATAAACTTTTACTGCATCTACGAGATGTAAGATAGTTACACATTTTGTCAGAGATCTTCTTAGGTTTAAGCAACAAAACTACTTGGTAAATTTGAGGAAAATATGGTGGTTAGGGTAAAACAAAACCTTGCTGGCAAAAAAATCCTGAAGACTAATTACTCCAATGTGCTTCTGGCTTTTAACCCCCAGGAAGTGGTGGAAGTGCGCTGGGCTTTGAAGCCAATTTGGCGTAGTGGCCAAACAGTGGAATTAAAACTTCTGTCACATATAATATTGGGCCCAAAAACACATTTACCATTGACTTATACGGTGGGCATCTGTAATTCAGCAGATACATTTATTGGAGCGTCACAACCCCCTCAAAATGACTAATTTCACCTTCAGAGTTTGATCCATTTGGTCCAAAAACATTTAGAAATTCTAAAAGAGCTGCATGATTAGATCATTTAATCCCCATTAAAGCTCTAAAGCACTAAACTGGAAGGTCTATTGGCACCATAATGAGCAAGCAGTTGACGTTTTTGGACTTAATTGAACGGGGCCCTCAAACACTGGATCCAGTTCTCTTTATTCATCCATGCTTTTAAAGTTATGGCCAATGTGTTAGCAAACAGTTTCCTATTTACACATCCAGAGCAACCTCTTTATGTATTTGGAGTCATGTTTCTGTCCACATGACGAATGTAAGTCCAATATTTACTCTCTTTGTAGCTCTGGTCATTTGTTAAATACTCCATTACGTGCATTGGGTGGCTGCTGACCGTGTCTGTTTGTGTTTAGGTGCTGAGCAGGTAGTTCACTGTGGGTTTATTAGAGCTGTTATCCTCCAAACCGCTGGTTGTTGCAACATTGAGTGACCCAAATATTAAAGTTTCTAGCTGTAAAACCACAATGAGCTGAACGGCCTTCCTCTGTTGACACTGCTGTCAGAGCAACGGAAGCCTTGAAGGCACTGCACAGCTTTAGCATTTACCACCGAACGTATTTTCTTTCCTGTGGCAAAATGTGCGTAGCGCACAACAACAGAGCACTAAAATGCGAGGCCCTCAGGTAAAAGGTCTTATTCACTTCTTCCCAACTTGAACATCAAAGTGTAGTTAATACACATTTAGCTTAGTTTGTATATATATTGTGTAATGACACAGGTGTTTTCACCTTGAGATGATTAGACCTCTGCTCAGGGTGGAGCTATGCTGGGAATTCAAGCTGTATGTATTAATTAAAAATAATGAAGGGGGAAAGAAGTCACCAGGAACCACAACAAACCTCAAACAAGTTCTACCAGCCTGAGGTCACACATGCAAATGTTGCGGATCCTGTTCTAGGAGGCCTCAACTTTCTCTGCCGTCTTCTGGAGGTAAATATTCACACTCAAGCAAACATCTAAATCTATAGTCTGATGTCACCCAACATATCAACCCCTCCCTGTTGTCTACAGGCTCCCACGGTAACACCGCAACCACCACACTTTGCTTTATTTAATTCGAAGCATTGACAGGTTTTAAGTGAATAATTAAAGCAAAACTTCAACATTTTGGGATGCAATGCTTTTAATAAGAGTTAGATAAAATAAAAAAAACACCATCCTCATGTCCATATGCTATGAAGCTACAACCAACAGACATAAGAGACTTACAAGGAAGCAAATTAGTTTATTTCCCAACACTTCCTTTAAAAACAAAAGTCACGTGCACATATAAAAACATCATTGTAAGATCAGATTTAGGTGACCTGTAGTATTTCCAAGTTAAACAAGTCTTGTTTATGTCATTGATAGTTTATGTGTTTCCTTTAGCACTCAGCTATCCAAGCACGAGGAACAATTGACAATTACATCTCACACGTCTCTTCATTATGACTAATCTGTTTTGTTTGGTGCTGTGTTTGGTGTTGTTTTCTGGTGCAGTGACCTTTCACTTCTTCTGGAAAGGGCCACTTGTACTTTCAGGATGCAAGATATTTTGGTGAGGACAACAGAGATTGAACAAACTGCACAATTGTAATAAGGACATTTTTAAAAACAAAAGACGTAACCTTCTCTTGTCATTTCCGTTTCATATGAAACCTCTGTGGTTTCTCAATCTCGATATAACAGGATGCAAAACAAAAAGCCTGTAAAAAAAAAAATAAAAAAAGGCAAGTCATCTCTGCAAAGGTGTGTGTGGACACATTCCCCCTGCATTTGTTTTCAGCCAAGCCTCAACACACACCCATACAAGTTTAGTGCGTGGCATTGTTATGGACCAAGACAGCGCCAGACAGAGGCGGCTCATTTCTGCGACGGTAGAGTCTCGGTGCCGATGCCGTTACAGTGAGAGCCTTGTTTCTTAAACTTCTCAGAATCTGCTCTTAATGTTCTTGCGAGGCATCGCATGACAAAGTCAGCACTATGTGAGGCAGCAGCAGAAGTTTTGTTAAGTATTATAGTGGGCCTGGTCCAATAGAAACAGCAGAGTTGTAGTAATGGATGTGCTAAAAGGACTGGAGGTATAGTGGCACTAGCGGGAGGAGTAGTTTTGGTGTTAGCCGTCTTGTTTCACTTTCCATTCATTATTTTTCACCTTTGTTGACTTTTCTGACCCCTCCCTCCCTCACCTGTCTGACAAAGCACCGCTCCCTGGACCACATCATAGCAAATGTATTGTCCTGCTTAATATGCATGTGGATGGGAGTAACAGGGTGTTCAGACCATGTCCCCTCCTGCACCCCTTGCCCCCGCTCCAGTTTCCTGATCCGTCTTAGATCTGCTGGGTCGAGCTAAAGCCCCAAACAAAGGCTCGTACACAGAGAGAGCCCCACACAGACGTACTCGTGTGACTGAGGGCAGAGGAATGTACAATGTGTATGTTTGTGTGTGTGCGACAGAGAGATTATGAGGAACAGTGAGTGAGAGAACCAACAGAAGTGTCCTTTCACTCACGAATGTGTCGCCTTTTGAATTATTAATTTCTTAACACTGGGTGTGTGGAAATGTGTGCGTGTCCAAGAGTGTTATCAGCTCTTCTTCCCTCAGTTTACAAGTGCCCTGAGTCAATAATACCTGCATTCACCTGCACACTATTTTGGAAAGTTTGAGAATGCAATGAGATGCATGTGAGTTTACATACATAGCATTTCTTTTTTTGTAATGTTGAAAACCATGAAAGTGCATCTTATTCCTACATCTGGGCACTGCACCAACTGCATGCCATGATTTTTAATGAAAAATGCTTTTTGAGGGAAAATCCAAAGGATGTGAGGTTTTGTGCACTCCCAAGTCCCTTGCCTCTATTCAGCTAACCTTCAGTCAACAGTGTGCAAATTTAGCTAACATTAGCTTAGAAATGGAGTCGTCAGCAAACCACACGTATGCACTACAAAAGGCCACACATGCTGGGTTTCCATTATAGTATATTAGTAATAGATAGTATACTCTGCAGATTGACCTAGGGTTGGGGGCTGTCCTCTCTAACAGCAGCAACTAGTTTGTTGATTAGGTGGGGAGTCAAAATACTAACCTGACCCTCGCCAGATGAATTTCGTTCCGCATGCTTCTGCCTAGCTCCACTCATCCATCTGGGATTGCTCCAGAGCAGAGGGATTTCGGGAAAATTGAAAATCGGTTTAGCCAGTCAAGACCGCTGGGCAGGATTTTTAGAGATGTGACGTAGCAGAGAAGCAACTGTTTGATTCCTGGTGTTGATTCCGACAACATCGAGGAAGCAGGCGTCAACATCGATGCTGCTATTTCATCCTTGTTGTCCAATTTAGCGAATATTTCTTCTTTAAAAGAACACCAGAGAACGGCTCTGAAGGCTTTTGTTGGTGGAAATTATGTTTTCGCTCTTCTCCTGACCAGGTTTGGCAAAAGCTTGATCTACCAAATGGCTCCGCTAGTAGTGGTTTCGATGTGAGTGGTTGACGTAGCACGTCAATAAAGATGACGGACAAGTTTATCCAGTCATATACAAGGATTTTTGATGAGGCATTCTCAAACACCTCTCTTATGCAGCAATCCTAGATGGATGAGTGGAAGGAAATGAATAAAGGCGAGAGTCAGGTTAGCAAATGACTGCCTTGAGTGGGGAATGTCAGCTAATACATCCAGACTCCCAGGGCTGCTCTGGTTTGCTTTGTCGTTTGTACATTACTTTATTAACAGATGTTATGAAGCAACCAATGGCAAATCCAACCTTAGCTTGCTTGCCACTGCTCTCGGTTGCTCGACTGATGGAGTGATTTGCAAGCAGCGAGCGTCGTATTCTACATATGATTGGAATCCATTTGATAGCATTCTGCCAGTCAATCACGTTCAGTCTCATTTTTTTGGCCGATACTCACTTACGCCTACTAAGTGCGAGCAACAGGCTGCTGAATGCAGTTCACCTAACAGCCGCGGGTGTCGCTATCAACAAGGAACCTGAACCTTACACAGAGAACCAATGAGAGAATGCAATGAATTATTGTGCGCCTTTAAACAGATGGCTTGGACGGTCTCTTCATCTCCTATGATTCCTTTCTAGTATGTTGTAAAATTGTTCACTTTGTGACTTATGTCTCTGAAAAGCGTTATACAAATAAATGTAACTTAGACCAGAGAGCTCCTTGCACAACACCTGAGAAACAGTTGCGACATGATAAAAAACACGGTTTATTCTCCACCAATTTCTGGAACTAGCTTTTCCGGTTTTGTTTTGAATCTTCCTCATTGAAAAATAATAAAGGGGAAATTCTTTGCCTTTACAAAAACAGGGCAGGATGTTATTAGATATGTATTTTCTGTAAGACAATACAATATGTCAACAGTGCAACTTTGTGGGACTGTTTATCTTCCCAAATGCGACTTGTCATCATGAAAAGCCATTAATTCTCTGCAGTGTGTAATTTCAACTTGTGTCACAAGATCACCAAGACAAAAAGGTGTGTGGAGCAGTTCAGAGTGTACACATAATGATGTTGCACGATGCGTCAGAAGAACGATGCCTTTATTGACAGCGGCCTCACACACTCAACTGTCATTTAGCCTATTATGTGTAACTCTTCCTTATTACTCATTCTTCACTCCTTGAGCTGAACTGTGGAGCTGCGTTTTGTACCATTGTGTACATAAACAATGCTCCCTGATCCCTCTTCACTTCCCTTAACAAAATCCCTCTTTTCTGAACACCGTGCAACGCCACCAACGCAGACATCACTCCATATGTTACCCCGGCAATGTAAACACAGATACGTTTCTGCTACTGTGGACATTTTACACTACGGAAATAAAATATTAAAAATAAATTGAAACAAAAAGTTATACAATCACAAAACCTATTCTGTATGTCTTTTGTAAATAAACGATTTCATTTGTTTACAAAATGAACAATGTCATCCCAGCGAGGTGAAATGAGTCTCTGCATGAACAGGTAGGGGCAAAAGAGTTAAGGCAATAGTAGGAGTAGTAGTGCTACAGGTAATAAAGATAGTAATAGTACAAGTACTAGAAGTAGTTTTAGTATAGGGAGTAGACATAGTAGTACAATTACTATCAGTAGTACTAGTAGAGGTAGTAGCAGTAGTAGTAGTAATATAACATACACAAGATTTAATAGTAGTTCAAGTACTAGAGGTAGTACTTTTCTATAAATACTACATGTAGTAGTGCAAATACTATTAGTATTACAAATACTAGAATGCATATGAGTAAATGTAGTAGTAGTAGTAGTATAATTACTAGAGGCAGTGGTGATAGTAACAGTAGTAGTAGTAGTAGTAGTAGTAGTAGTAGTAGTAGTAGTAGTACAGACAGGTGCAATATTTAATAGTACTTCAAGTACTAGAGGTAGTACTTTCTAGAAGAACTACATTTAGTAGTGCAAGTAGTAGTAGTATTATAACTCCTAAAGTAGTATGACTAAATGTAATAGTAGTAGCAGTAGTAGTACAGATATATGAGGTAGTAATGGTACAAATTTACCAGTAGTATGAGTAAAGGTAGTAGTAGTAGTAAAAGTACTAGAAGTAGTACATTACTTGAAGTGCTACTTGTAGTAGTGCAAGTAGCAGTACTAATAGTAGTAGAAGCTAGCATAAGTTCAAACAGCAGTATTTGTGTTTCAGCAGTATTATTTAACAGTCTAGCAGAATCGTAGCAGAGGGTGTTTGTGGTGATACGACAGAGTTTCACTATCAGAATAAGGACCAGCAGCAGTAATACGCTGTAGTATGAGTTGTAGTATTAATGGAAGTGTCACATTTATGACATCTGTGGAATCAAAGGTGAGACTGATGGTTAACAGACTCTTCTGTTCTGTTCTGTTCCTAGTCATCCCAGCGTTAATAATAAACTGACCGCACACACACACACACACACACACACACACACACACACACACACACACACCTGAGTGACAAGGAGAGTCGGCAGTGTAAATGAGGATCAGGATGGCCGCTGTCACATGACAGTGTGTTTGTGTATGTGTGTGTGTGCCTGTGTGTCTGTGTGTGTGTATGTATGTGTGTGTGTGTGTGTGTGTGTGTGTGTGTGTGTGTGTGTGTGTGTGTGTGTGTGTGTGTGTGTGTGTCTGCGTAATCTCCTTCAGACAGGGAGGTCTGCTTTGAAGCTCCACTCATTCCTGATCTGCAGTGACACATCCACGACCCTGTGGGTCACCTCACATACACACTGTTTCTACACTGAAAAAAAATCCCTTTCAAATAATGAATAGTGTTAAAGAAGAGCCAGTTTAAAATGAAATGAACAAAGGAAAAACATTGCAGGTTTGGATGAAGGAGTACGGGATTAACAGTCAATAACTCCAGACTTTATCCTTTAATTATCATACGGTGACTTTTGGTTTTCCTATACTCATCACACAACTATTAACATTTTAATACTACTATAAAAATCGAAGTGATGTAGTATTTATATCCATTACTTGGTCTTCCATCTTGTAAACTATACTCGAGGGTTCCTGTGGTTCTCCAGGGGAGAGTCTCTGGGTCATTGCTCTGTTTGTACACAAAAGCACGTCACTGCTGTGCGTAAAAAGTCTCCTCCTCCTACCCAGGCCACTCCTCCTCCTCCCCCTCCCCCTCCCTCTCTCTCTTTCTCCCCCCTCCTCCCTCCTCCCTCCTCCCCTGTAGGTCCGGGCTGATGCAATGCTCATCTTTATAAAAGGGTGAGTCCCCACCCCTCCTCCAGCAGAACAAGGTTTTCTCTTCGAGCGCACCGCATCTCTGGGAATTTGGTTTAATTAGACTTAAAACTAAATTCCTATCATTTGACGCGTCCATTTATTCTCAGTGTATTTTAATACTGCCTCCACTTGAACTGTTTCAGCTAGTGTTTTGAATCAGATCTTGTCTGTAATAGGTCTATCCCTTCATTTTTTTAATTTATTCATATTCAATATAAATACACTCAAGGATCAGGCGGCTTTTGTGAAGAAATCGTCCGGACATTTGCTGTTTCTTTTTTTACCTAAAGGATTTTACAGGCATCCTGCCACATCTCCACAAGGTAAGAATGCCGGCATCCCCTCATCATTATTTACCGACTGTGTGTCTGTCTGTCTGTCTGTCAGAAAATCACCGGATGTAGACGGCTCAGTGTTTGAAAGATGATTTTAAGCTTTTAGGTGACAAAACTTTGCGGTTTATTATTGAAATAATCACCTCAATATCCCTATTTTGTCTGTATTTTGAATCTCGTTTAATGAAAGGTGGAGGCGTTTCCAGCTGTTTTGGGGCTAATTAGTCAACATTAGACTATTTGTTGTCATATAAGCAGTGTGATCTGTTTCTAACGAGACAGAAATGTTATTTCTAAGAGGCCCGGGGCGTCATTTCTTACCAGGTCAGCCCTGACCCAAGTAAATAAATAAATAATGAAGCAGTGTGACAGTGATGCTGCAGTGCTGGGCTCGTGTCTAGAGGTGGCACAGGACTGTTACTGCCACACTGCCAATTAAACAGAAGCTGAGTGTAAAGGAAACAATGTGCAGCTGCCTCTGAGAGTCATCTCAAAAGGCTCATAAACCGACTATGGATCAGAGCGCGAGCCTCTGCGCAAAATGGAGAGCCATGCCCATAAAGAGACAACACGTGCCATTGTTTCCATCACAGCCGGTCATGGAAATAATGTTATTAAATGGATCTGGGGGTTACGCCTTTTGCGCTCTGTGTAGCTCTACATGTGCGCACTGTTCATTCAACAGACAAATATGATGTATATTATTATATTAATGTCACCTTTCTTATATCCACATGCTTTACCTTTACCTTATTGTCACCTCACTCTGGTTTATAAATGTCAGAAGACTGATGTGTGTGAGGGTACAGAGGCGGACACACCCTGTTTTCTTTCCTCTTTCCAAATTATTTCGGAGGGAAATGTGCGCAAAGTCAGCGGCGAGGACTGCGGGTTTTTGTCATTCATTGTATTCAGTGTACATCGAGGCTGAGCTGTCGGCTGAAGTCGGATGCCGGTCTGGTATTTTTCCACTGCCGGTGCGTCACCCCCCACTGCCCCCCCCCCCCCTCTCCCTCCGCCCTCCAAAGAAAAGTCACATGATCGGAGATTCATGAGGTGGGCTGCGGGGCGCGCCTGCTCGCTATACTGATTATTCTAACGGGAGCGTGAACGCGCACAGCTAGAAATAAAACAAATAAATAAATAAATAAAAAAAAGGTGGCGCACCGAGCACATTTGCGTAAAAAATGAAACATAACAATAAAAAAATGTGCTCTTTTTTTCTGCTCTGAAATGGACAGCATGAAACAACCCACTGCCAAAACTGAAATGAGCCGTTTCAACATCTCCCCCGAAGACGACAGCTGCAGCTCCAACAGCAACGAGTACACTTACCAGGATTGTCCCAAGAAGGTCCCACTTGGCGGGTGAGACTGGCTGTAAAATATCTGTCAACATACACAATACTGGAAAAATTACGCCTTATTTGAAACTTTACATCCTGTACACTTAGGAATTGTTTTCTCTAAAGTCTCCTGTTTATTCTCTTTTAAAGCCAATACTCTGACATAGAGGCAGAGAGTCAAAACTTCCTCCCTGAACACAACCTGGGCAAGAAGAAGTATGAGACGGAATATGTAAGAGCTCCTCCAATCCACCAACACGTTCATCATCATCATTTTGTCCCAATTTCCTAACTGTGAACCTTTTATTCTCCCACAGCACCAGGGCAATGCTTCCTTTGGCATGTCCGTCTTCAACCTGGGCAACGCCATCATGGGCAGTGGCATCCTGGGTCTGTCCTACGCTATGGCCAACACTGGCATCGCACTATTTGTGTAAGTTTTTTTCTGTTATTTAGATTCTTTTCCACGCTTTCTTAACGGCGAAAGGGAGGGTGTTTTCTAATCTGGATCCAGCTGTAGCGAACAGGAACAGTTATGTTATGTCTGTTGCGTCAAAGTTGCAGTTCATGATGTACACTGAGCCTCTGCATGGCTTTTTTCCCACCAGGTGTGTGTGTGTGTGTGTGTGTGTGTGTGTGTGTGTGTGTGTGTGTGTGTGTGTGTGTGTGTGTGTGTGTGTGTGTGTGTGTTTGCTCTGCAGCTGCTCGACCCTGAGCCGTAGATTACACAGGTCGAATGTTTACAAATGCTCATCGCCAAGTACTCGCTATCATGTTTGTATTAGATACAACTGTGGAGAGAGTGTTCATTTTTAATGAGGAAAAAGGAAAGTTCCCTTCGAGGCAAATTAGGGTTTTTTTTTTAGAGAGGGCTCCCCCTATTGGTTATTCAAGAAGATTTGAGATCACAATGTCCACACACTGGCCATCACTTATGCAGCATATCTGAAGAATTTTGAGCTGTTTCCAATTTAGGTGTCATCTGGATTCCTTCATGTTTCGTTAGTGCATCAGTTCTTAAAAGTGTCTGCATTCCTGGGCCCAGTTTCCTGAGGAAAAAACACCAATAATAACAACACTTTTCCTTGAACTCACTTAAGAAAAACCATCTAGAGAAGCAGGTTTTACAGCCACACAGTCAGCACTGACTCCCAATCAGCTTACTGTATCTGAGACACAAGCTGAAGCAATTAGGAGGCAGCTAAAAAAAGAGCAGTAAAGTGTATTTTTTTCTGTAACTCTGTCAGAATATGAATATATGTACTCAACGTAGGTGAACAGATGACTTTGGATAACACCAAATGGTAATTTACAAACGCAGGGAGCGGCAGCAGAAGCAGCTTATCTGAGCTAATCCCACCGCATTTGGGCCTGAGTTATGTAAACGGGCCAACGAGCCAACGAGCCAACGAGCCAACGAGCCAACGTTCGCTCGCAGCAGATCTTGAATAGAACATGGTTCACCGTCAGTCAGCAGCTGACCAATCGCATCTGCAGGAAGCTGGGGATTACAAAAAACCTTGTTATCACTGGGAGATAGCTTAACTGTTTGCATTTCGAAATGCTGTCTGGGGCTCTTCTCGTCAGCAGAATTGTTACAAAAGGTTAAGTAATCTCGAACAGAACAAATTTATTCCCCATAAAAGGTCATCCAAAGTATATATTTGTTAAATAGCTGGCATTAAGCGATAAGATATGAACCATGCTCAAAGCAGCTGAACGGGCACGACTTTATAGCACCGGTCCTGAAATGGCCTGGAGATTAATTTTCACCGGGACTATTAATACCCGGGCACATATTGCTTGCTCTGCAGCGGCCCAAGGGTGCTGAGAGGATCCCGTACAGGGGAACCTTTCGTCCTTTGCAACCCTGCTGATGCTGCTGGTGACTTCAGAGGGCCTGCAGACCAATGCTGCCAAGGTCAAGGTCACAATGTGTGAGAAAAAGCAGGTTTTCGTCACATCAGGGACTGAATGATCGGAGTGATGACACTAACAATCATCCACTGGCCACTCTTTGATGTATTTTCTTGAAATGAAGAGCATTGTCTCGAGTTCTTGAAACAAGCTGAATGTTGTGAAAGTGTCTTGTTCTGCAGGCAGGCTTGAGTCATTACAAGATAAGAACATCTGTGTAAGACAACTTCTGCCCTTCCTATTAGCTCAATGTCAATGTGTTTGTTTACCGCATCCACCAAAATACATTTGTCATTGAAATGACTTTTAACGTCAGGGGTTCAATACAAGTGCTCATTCTAGAGCAGAGCCAATTACTTCAGCATTGATCAGGACCAGTTTGTCATTGATTTTGCCGTTTTTCCTTGTAATTTCCGTCTTGGCTGGGAGTCAACATTCAGCTAAAGATCCCTCTTGTCTGTTCACAGGATTCTCCTTGTGGCCGTCGCCATCTTCTCCTTGTATTCTGTCCACTTGCTGCTGAAGACAGCCAACGAAGGGGGTGAGTACATCAGACGAGTCAGGTCTCCAATTATTCTGTCTTCTCTAGGTGTTTTTGCTAAATCTTCCTGTCTTTGTGTATTTCCCTCTTCAATAGGCGCACTGGTGTACGAGCAGCTGGGTTACAAAGCCTTCGGGATGCCGGGGAAACTGGCCGCTTCCTGCTCCATCACCATGCAGAACATCGGAGGTGAGAGACGGTGGCTTTTTTAAAAGCAAAAGAATCTTATTTTTACAAGTGTCTGTAACTATGATTGAACTAATTTACTTTATTTAGCCACCCTGTGTTTATTCCACGAGCTACAACACTGCCCCTCTGTGTCTAAACTAGCTGCATGGAAGGGGGAAAAAAATGAAAACAGATATCTTGACCTAGTAGAAACCAGCGTATGTTTGTGGAACGCAGAGCAGTTTCCAGTAAAAACTTGAGTCATTTTGCAAGAATGTGTTGAACTTTTTTTTCTCATCGGAACAGCTCAGCCCCTCTCTAAATATTGGACTTCACTATTTTTGTAGAGGAGTTCCTCTCATGGGCATGACCTGGCTTATTTTACATGGAAGTGTACTGACTGCAGTTTTTGTCTTCACAGCCATGTCAAGCTACCTCTACATCGTCAAATACGAGCTGCCCATCGTCATTCAGTCCTTTACTGGAACCAGCAATGGGTGAGTGACCATTCCAAAGCTCCCAAACTCAGACTACATTCGGATAATTCACAACAAATGTGTCTTTAAGGTGATCTTTAAAGGCGCCCTGTTGAGGTTTCTTTAGAACAAGCAAAAGTTATGTTTAGGCTACAAAACATAGCTCCATAGCGCTAGTAGTGGTCACACAGGGCGGCTTTCATTTTCAGATTCCTAATAGGTTTTATCATTTAAGGCTTTACAGTTATCAATATGTATGTCTTTGGTTTGGTTTTCATATGAAAACAGCAGAAAATACATGGATACATTAAAAAAAAGTCATCCATTTTGTTTGACAGAATAGATTTTTTCATAGCGATTCATATTTTGCTGCCGTAACCATTTACCAAAATGTCAATACAGACAGCCCAAAGGGGTTGTTAGCAGCTTCAGGATTAGGTGGAGGGTGGTGAAAGACATGAAGTGTTAGAAAGCGGTGTGTTCCGGGACAAAAACATCATAAAAAACCAGGCGGAACAAGAGAGAGAAGAGAGGCACTCAAGGTGAAGTGGCACATCAAGCAAAATGGCTGCCGGTTGTTTTTGAAGTCTTGAGTGTCTGAGGAGTGGAAGCAGCGTCTTTGTCCTTCTGTTGGAGGAGAGGAGAAGGGAGGGGCGGTACGTTTTAAAAAGGGACGCACGGTCCTCAGTCCTTCAATGAGCCCATTTAGAAGATGCAGCCGGTGCCGCATCGAGACAGAGCGCGGCATGAGCTCACTGCGACCTCGCTTCAAGTTTTAAAAAATTGATGTGGTTCGCCTCCTCGGCGTTGCTCTGTTAAATCTATTTCTGTGAGCGCTGCAGTCATCCCGCGCAGGGCCAGCTCGTGTCAGCTGACAAGCAGATAGTGGAGTAGTTTGATCAGCCTGATGTAAAAGAGAGTTGTGACAGAAAAGTGGATTTAATGTGATGTCTGCTGCACAGTGGAGTCCATTTTAGTGCTAATTAGCTTGGAAAAAGATGGGTGTGTATGGTAAAAGCTACTGCTATACAGTATGTGTATTTTATACATAGAAACAAAGACTAAATCCACACGTTAGAAACACTGAGAAAAAGATCACTATAAAGACATATTATATAGATATAATATTCCAACCTTTTTGGTTCCATGCAGGGTGAAATGATTTGAAGCTTTGAAGTTGTTCCAACGTTAGATGGGGAAATAAATGTTGAAGTGTTTATCATTTACATTACACAGTAGCGTGCCTGTTCTGAATTTTGTGAATTGTATCAAATCTAAATAAAACAGGAAGAAAAAATGCCCCAAAAAAATAATGCTGGAGTGCCCCTTTAATATGAAAGTCATCTAATGATAAGTAAATCAGTGACTTGAACGGTTTCACTCACTTGTGCTGACTTGTTGTGTTTCAGAGAATGGTACACTAACGGTGACTACCTGGTGCTGCTGGTGACAGTCGTTATTATCCTGCCCCTGTCACTTCTCAGGAACTTGGGTAAGCAGTGTGTGTGTGTGTGTGTGTGCTCTTACGCACTTACACGTGTGCAAGTCTCACAATGTTCACCAGTCAAGTTAAAGTCATTCTGCAACTTTAAAATAGAAACCTCTTTAGGAAACAGTAGCTCATGTGTCTTTGTTACTTCCCCCCCAGGTTACCTTGGTTACACCAGTGGTTTGTCCCTGCTCTGCATGGTGTTCTTTCTGATCGTGGTGAGTGAAGCCCGCCCGTTACCTCATTCTTTACACACGCAAGATTTGGTTTGAGATTTTTCATGTGTTTCTCACAGTGGTGGATTTAAAGATGGACTCTACATCAGCCCAAAGTAGTAGCTAATTTAGCTTAAATATGTTGTGTTGTCCAGGTGATTATCAAGAAGTTCCAGCTCCCATGCCCTCTCCCCGTGGACGTCACCGATCTGAACGAAACCTTAAGCAAAAAGCTGAACGCCACCTTGTCCCACCTGAACACCACCGCCGTGGACTACAGCGAGGACGCTTGCACGCCGAAATACTTTGTCTTCAACTCTCAGGTACAGATCTTTGACACGCAGAACTCTTGAGGATTGAAATTTGTGCCAAAACAATAAGCATATAGAATATTTCGGTGTAAGTGTTGAATTTGTTGGGTTTTTTTTCTCAGACCGTGTACGCCGTTCCCATCCTGACCTTCGCTTTCGTGTGCCACCCGGCCATCCTGCCCATGTACGAGGAGCTCAAAGAGTGAGTACACGCTGCTGCTTTCTTAGTATTTTTTAACCCTTAAGAGTTTATCACACATTTACAGAAAACTGGTGTCTAAATGAAACATCCCCTCTCCTCCCACTCAAACAGCCGCTCCCGCCAAAAGATGCAGGGCGTTGCCAACGTGTCCTTCCTCGCCATGTTCATCATGTACCTGCTGGCCGCCCTCTTCGGATATCTGACCTTCAACGGTGAGTCTCTTTGTTCTTACGTGTATGTTTAATTATACATGCTGACTGCGTGTGGAACAATTTTGACATGTAGCTGATTCTGCGACGTACCTGAAATTTAACCAAAAAAAGATCTATGGCAATGGTGTCAAAAACATGCCATCAGTAAGAGATAACTGGAAAGCAACAAAGAGTTAATCGTAACCAGTGTTGATTTACAAGTGGTCGTTGTCCCCGGATACTAAATGTCAGAGTGGATCAATCATCCAAAGTTAAGAGATGAAGCTTCCAGGTCCAAATTAAATAGAGTATGCGTCCTGGAACAAAATCATCAGGACTCAAGGCCTGTTATGTAAGAGTGTGAAGAAACCCAGCTGGCCAATGTGCCACCACGTTTGGGGTCCTGTTTGTTATGGCAGGAACATCTGAGTGCATGTACAGCAGTGTTCCTGGAAACATCAAGTTGGAACAGGTTATACAAGAGCTCGATAGCGACAAAAGACTTCCTCAACCGTCATGACGGGGCAAATTCTGATGCGGGGTGGTGCACAGTTTGAGATTGAGAAATCCCTGTGACGTTTGTTCCAACCGGTTTGATTGTTTGGTGTTTTAACTGAACCTTTGCGCTCTAATGAAGCCTTTTGAAGTATTTTACTGTTTCTTTACATGTTCTCCCAAATGTAACCAACTTGTCTTTTAAGGCTGTATTTTGGCACAGCTGTGTTTGAGGCTGAATGCTAGTGTTTAGCAGGTGGTTATCGTGTGTTAGCATGCCAACATTTTCCAATTAGCGCCTGACATAAAGTACAGCAGAGACAAAGGAAAAGCTAGAAAGAAAAAAAAAAGTGTTTTGATCCAAAATTCAGATGCAGTTCACAGTTAAAAGGTATCATGGATCACTTTTCTGCATCTCCTACTACAGAACCCTTTGTCCACATGTCTTTATAAATGCGTCGCATGAATCCTGCCTCAAGTCTAAAGGGTCTCTGCTGTCTTTATACACAGTGCATGTGGAGCCTGAGCTGCTGCACACCTACTCCAAGGTCTACAAATCTGATGTGCTCCTGCTGATCGTCCGTCTGGCTGTGCTGACCGCTGTCACCCTCACTGTCCCCGTGGTGCTTTTCCCTGTAAGTGCCAAAGAGATCAAGATAATCGTATTATTACCGCAGTAAATTTTAGTGGGTCGTGTTGGATAACCTGTTTTTTTCTTTCTCTGCATAGATCCGCACCTCTGTCAACCAGCTCCTGTGCGCCTCCAAGGACTTCAGCTGGGTTCGCCACACCATCATCACTATGGTCCTGCTGGCCAGCACCAACGCCCTCGTCATTTTTGTCCCCACCATCAGGGACATTTTTGGCTTCATCGGTGGGTGTCCGTTTGTGTCAATGTGTATGATAATGCAACATAAAGGTCTCTAATATGAAACGTGACTAAAATGCCAAATCTCTCCCCTAATGCAGGCGCCTCTGCTGCTGCAATGCTCATCTTCATCCTGCCCTCGGCTTTCTACATCAAACTGGTCAAGAAGGAGTCCATGAAGTCTGTGCAAAAGCTCGGGGTAAGGAGTTAGTTCTTACATAAATATCACCAAAAGCCATCCGTAGAAGCTTTCTAGGGTGCTGACTGTTTCTTCGGCATTCCTTATGCTAAGTTAACATAAACCCAAGATAAAGATATCGATCTTCTCATCTAAGTCTTGGCAAGAGAGTGAATAAGCAGATTTCCCAAATTGCCAAGCTTTTCCTGGGTGAACATGTTAGCTAAATGGGAAATTGTCCTCCTCTCCAGGCCAGCGCCTTCCTGCTGTTAGGCTTCTTGGTCATGATCGGCAGCATGAGCCTCATCATCCTGGACTGGATCCACAACGCCTCAGCCAGTCCGGACACACACGGCGACGGACACTAAAGCTCCACCTCTCCTGCTGCAGCCCGCCGAGGAGAGTGGAGGCCCTTGGCGCCGAGCCGCTACGACCGCGCAACCAACAAAGATCGAAAAAAAACCTATTGTAAAAGAAGAAAAACACAAGAACTCACTTGATGCTCGGCTTTGACTTTCTGAGCGATAAACCATGCCATTCCAAGAGAATGTATCAAACTTTGTACAGTATGCCGTTATAGGCCACAAAGATGGTGTTTTACTCGTTTGTTTGTTTTTTCTCTTTTTATCGTAACTTTTTTCATTGTCTTTTTTTCGCTCGTTTTTATTTTTAATGTTCCTTTGTAGTTATGGTACAGCTGAAAACAAATATTTGAAGGTGCCTCGAATCAGAGATGACATAGTCGTAGAGTTCAAAATGCAGCTTACGCTCAGGTACGGTGTCATGTGTGTGCAAGTGTGGCTGTGACCTCAGAGCTCGGCAACAACAAATCCTGCTGAGAAAAGTATGTGAAAATTGACAAGAGGCAACAGACTTGAAAGTTCATCCTCCTCAAGGACGATTAAGTTCCTTCCGACATTTGTTGTTGTTGTTTTTTTCCTTTGCCAAAAATGTATTTGTAAAGCATCTTTGTAAATTGAAAAGCACTTACTGTTCAGCACACTTGTGGAGAAAAAAAACCAGACATGTCAGTTTCCACGGGCGAGGCCTGTTACACCTTGTCAGTATGCGTACCAAGGCTTTGTGACCTTGCTTATAGTGTCAGCATTCCTTGTAAAACCCCATATAAGTCAACAGAACTTGCCTTTTCAATCCAGACACTGGGAGCTGCAGAGTATCTCACATGAGGACTCTCTGGAAACTGTATTTACTCGTTATAACCTGCTGAAGATGTTGTTGGGATAGTGCGTGCACGCGATGACACTACTGCTTTGAGACCTGGAGGCCTCTCAGCCTCCAGTTTTGGAAACTTAAAATGTTTTTCTTTCTGGGAGAATACTTTGAATTTGACCACATGCAGTGGTTGTAATATTCCTGTTAAACTTGCAAAAAAAACCTAAAAACTAGAAGTCACCAAACGACAACAAAGAAAGCTAAGGAGAGCGTCTGTCACAATATTTTGAGGGTTTTTGCGTATGGTTGTGCAGTTTTCTGCTTTCAAAATGTTTCACAATGAAGAACCTGATAGCTTGACGCGGACTTGTTCCCCATCATGTCGTGAACCTGTCATTTGACGATGCACTGTGCTTCCAACACTAACTGAACACATCACCATACTGTTATTGTCCAACATCTATTTATGGAAGACGGTGAAATCAATGTAATTTAATCTATTTTACTATATTTATATAATATTGTATGTATATATATATGTATATATATCTATTGACTTCAACTGTATATACGCTTTGTTTTGTTTGAACTTTCTTTTTTTTTTTACAATAATGCATTGGAGCTGTAAAACAAAAGCGAAAAACCCCGAGCTGTTGAATTTGTGATATTGAATTGGCTCTAATACACTGGAGCTTCAACTGTTCATCTCTGTTAAGACTGACTGAATTGTCCTACTGTGTTGATTCTGTGAAAACTGTGTTACATGTGGAAGCCACTGATACGGCGACAGCAGCCTGGTTTCCTTTTTGGCCCCAGAAGACGAACCTGGATCAGCAAAATGTTCTTTACGCACATCTTGGTTGGAGAGTATGTTATCCATCTCTTGACCTCAGGAACAAAGAGGGCTTAGCCCACCAGTGTTACACTCTTGTTTCAATGAAACACTATGTATATCCTGTAAATAATGTCCAATAAAAATCAAAGATAATCTATAACATGTTCGGGTCTTTTTGTGTCCTGTGTCAGCTTGTTTTGGTCCGAGGAGAGTCTCTGAATGTGATTTATGAGGACAAAGTATGGTGGCCCTGATGTGCAAATCAAAACAGCAAATCATAAAACACAAAAATTGGAAAACACAACAACAAATAGGAACAAACATTGGCATATAGAAAACACAACAAATCACAAAACACAGCAACAAATAGGAACAAACAATGGTATATAAGAAAACACAACAAATCACAAAAGACAACGACATTAAGCCTGTGAATGTTCTCATTCTCTCGTAGAACAACGACATTAAC
Source organism: Echiichthys vipera (assembly GCF_963691815.1). Classification (NCBI taxonomy): domain Eukaryota; kingdom Metazoa; phylum Chordata; class Actinopteri; order Perciformes; family Trachinidae; genus Echiichthys; species Echiichthys vipera. Next base: position 18,456,773 of record NC_139845.1, on the reverse strand, counting down.
TGCTTCAGGAAAAGGTAGGGCCTATCTATCAGAGGATCCTCCTGATTGGACGAACTGGCTGTCTTTTAACAGGAAGGATAAGTGAAAAACACATGGAAAAGCATCTGCTTTGAAACAAACAATTATTTCCCAAGATACGTTCCCTATTATTATGAATTATTCTGATGCTGGGCATAAATATGACGGGCAGTTGGCTCTCTGACAATTTTTTCCCATAACGAGGGCAAAACATCAATTTCATCTGCGCCAAATGAAGGAAATCAATTCAGCAAGCTAATGAGTGAGCTCTTATTTCCCATTAAAAGACAGACAGTCCGTCCAATCAGGAGGATCCGCTGATAGATAGGCCCTACCACTTCTCATAGAAGTTAGCTTCCATGTGTTTTCCTATTTGTTAGTGTGTTTTACTTTTTGTTGTTGTGTTTTCTTATTTGTTGTTGTGTGTTCCTGTTTTTTTGTGTTTTCTTATTTGTTGTTGTTTTATGATTTGCTGTCGTATTTCATGATTTGCTGTCGTGCTTTATGATTTGCTGTTGTGTTTTATGATTTGCAGTTGTGTTTTTCTATTTGTTGTTGTGATTTGCACTCCAGGGCCACCGTAAAAAGGAGTTACCACTGACAGATCTTCAAACGTCTGCTCACATTGTTGTCAGAATGCTAGTCATTCCCAAAAGAGGCCACCCACGGGCCTTATAAATGTCAAACTATACAAATTATGTCATAAAATACATAGTAGCTTCTGAGGGAAGACTGGCTGCGCTGACCCATAAACCTATACATTAGTGTTAAATCATTACAGTTAAATATACCACGGACAAAGTGATCATAAAGCATAAGTTCTGTACAGAAGTACTGTCAAGAAAACCGGTATCTGTGCGTTATGCAAACTTTCCTTTTTGGCCCCTGAACACAAACCTGTGATTAACTTCCAACTGAGACATGACAGCTGTGTTCTTGTCGTCTTCTGTGTTCTTCTTTGTGCCAGAGTTTGTGAATGTGGTTTATAAGGACATGGAATTACAACTGACTGATCCTCAAATGTCTGGTCAGAATGCTGTCAGAATGCTGTCAGAATGCTTGTCAGCCCCAAAAGAGGCCACTTGGGGGCCTTATCAATGTCAAACAATACAAATGATGTTTTAAAAGCTATGAATAGTAGTTTTTGAGACATGGCCTTGGTGTTCTTGTTGTCCTGTGTCAGCTTCTTTGTGTCTGAGCAGAGTTTGTGAATGCGGCTAATGAGGCCGTAAGTTAAAAACTGATCTGGAAGTCGATCAGAGGATTTATACAGTACAATCATGCAATTAACAGGGACTTTGAAATGTCAAGTTCTCCCTACTCTAACACACCTGATTCTAATGTTTATTAAACCCCTGACAAGCTTCAGTTCATTGATAACGAGCAGATTATTAGAATCCGGTGTGTGTAAAACATGCAGGGCAGCTACTCTCCAGGAGCAGGATTGGACTACAGTTTTCTAACACATTTACTCTGTAACTGCCACAAATAAAGAAAGACACTGTCATAATTGTCGGGGCGTCAGGATTCTTCAAGTGCAGCCTAACAGAATAGTATCAAGCATGACTTCAATGTTGAATCAAAATGGATTGGATGGATTTTTACTCTTGGGATGAACATCACTTTTCTGCCCCCTTGTGGTCAACAGGACACTACACAGCTGGAGACCAGTTCATTTAACCTTTTTATCCCACAATATTTATAAAACGATGATAAGATAGTGTAGAAAAAGAGTCTACTTCAATATGATAAGATATGCCAGTAATATATACAACTTTTCAGCTCATGAACAACTTCTTACATTTAAATCTGGAATTGAGCTCAAAAGATTGTGACCACGTTTCTCAACACAAGGTCCATTTAGAAGGATTTTTTTAGAGCAACAAACCTGTAATCACTGTTGATTTGGCTAATTCTTTCTCATTTTTCCACTCTGCTGGTGCTCAAAGTGGCCCTGCACAACCACGTAAACCTTCACAGGTGCTTTCACTTGACTGGCTGATTACAACTCTCAGGACTGTGTGGGCAAACACAGACAATAGCTGCTTGACGTCTCCCCAACTGTCGTGTTAGCTTTGTTGGGCAGGACAAAGTACACAGTTATTGTAGGCCTTTTTCACATAGCAGGAAGTAATAACATTAATGATGGCTCTGCTCTGTTGACAGCGAGCCAGCATGAACAATAACAGGACCCTGGAGCTGAAACAGTTACATAGAATTGAGCCATCAGCCATTTAATTATTTACACCTGTGCTTTTCCTACTGACATGTCACAATGTCTTCACTGAAAAGAGCCTATTCTGTCTGGAATTTTACCTACAGATCTCATGGAGCCTTTACGTCCTGTGGAAAATTGGTAAATTCCAAAATCCGACATGGAAATTGCACATGAATACCCTCTCGTGGTAATTTCCACTGGGATACTCATAATATTTAGATACACAAGTTGCCAGGATGAGAGATAACCTTTGACCTTTTCAACACGGCGGAGCGCAACTCAAGAGTCTACTTTTTTACAACACTGTTTTTGAGCTGGCAGGGAAGATTTTGTGCTTCAGATAAGGGTAGCCCAAGCTTATGTAGTGAAAACAGAAATATTAGCTTTCTCTTTTGTTCTTTAAAAAAATCTACCATTCATAATCTATAAAAAATACAGTATATTATTTACCGTTTGTGTTCAATAAATCCTCTTTTTGCTGTAGCTGATGAATTAGGCAGTTTAAAATGGTTTTCCCCAAGTAACAGATCAGGATCTGTGGGTCCGTCATGTCTCATTTAACTACGACAACAAACGCACTTGAACACAACGCACTGGTAATTTCCAGTTTACAAGTGAAAAGGACCATATTTTCCATAGCACGTGAAGGCAGCATCAAAAATGCTGTTGTAACACCATTGTTTTAAAAATAGAATATTCTTGAACCATTTGATTTTGGGAACTACAGACCAACACCAAACCTTCAATTCCTCTGGAAACTTCTTGAAAAGGTTGTATATCAACGATTGCATGTGTATCTGTCATACAACGACTTGTTTGATGTTTACCAGTTTGGTTTCAGGGTTAACCACAGTACAGAAACTGCTCTGCACAGTCGGCAATAATCTCAAAATTAGCTCAGACAGCCATAAAGCTTCTATTTTGGTACTTCTCGATCTAAGTGCAGCCTTTGATACAGTTGACCATATAATTCTTCTTCAGTGCCTTGAACACAGATTAGTACTGATATCATGAACCATTATGGAACCTTCACGTCCTATGGAAAACATGGTAAATACCAAAAGCCGACCTGAAAATTGCACATGAATACCCCCTCATGTGGGCATTTCCACTGGGGAGCTCTTAGAATGTTGCACGCTATTAAATGTTTTCTGCTGCTGTTAGCGGATAGTTTTTGTAGCCCATACAACGTTGTGGCATAGACAATTTCAATATCATGTGTTAACACTTGATATACCGTTATTGTTTGGTTTACCTACCCAGAGCAGATGCTAGCTAGCCGTCAAGAGGCAGTTTGATGCAGATGACAACAAAAGAACTTGAACACAATGCACAGGTAATTCACAACCATTTCACAAATGGAAAGGACCATCTTTTCCATAGCACATGAAGGCAGCATTAGTTCCATTTGTTGACCCCGTTAGATGGCGCTGTTTTAAAGAATCACCTTTTGTAGAACAGAGAGCTACATCTAGTGTATGAAAAAAGAAAAAGGTTCATGAAGCCTCATTTGGCCATCACTTCTGTTTAGGCCTTAGAGGCACAGTTCTTAACGGACTGACTTCATATCTGACTGGAAAATTGTTCCGTTTCTGTTTGTGACTTTAAAGCTGATGGTCAACATCCCATACGGAGTCCCTCAAGGGTCGCTTCTTGGACCACTGCTGTTCAATTTGCTCCCACTCGGGTCCATCATTCAGCAGTACAGCATTTGATACCACTCATATGCTGATGACACACAGTTATATATCTGCTGATATGACATATTGGATGTCTTAAAATGTCTTACTACTGAATGAAACAAAACAGCGACTCTTCTAGCAGGCCTCAAGGCTTCGAGGCACCAGATTCACTCTCCGTTAACCCCCCTAATTATAAAACCTTGTGAGCAAGTCAAAAACCTCAGGGTGATTTTAGATGCTGAATAGCTTCACATATCTCCAAAACGGCATTTTATTATCTTAGCAACATATCCAAAGTTAGATGCTTCCAAACAAATTATGAAAAATTCCCAGTAGACTCGATTACTGTAATGCAATTTATGCTGGACTGACAAAGCAGGTGTCAAACTCCAGCTTATTCAGAATGCTGCAACCACAGTATTAACTAGTAACAAAAGGTATGAGCATATCACTCTTATTTTGACTTCTCTTCACTGGCTCCCAGTGAAACAAACAATTGAATTTAAAATAATTATTGTTTTTAAATCTGAGTGGTTTAGCTCCTTCATATATTGTTAACATGCTCAATGAATACATACCCTGAGATCATCAAATAAAGGTCTCACTAAACCTAGAATAAAATTTAAATCTGCTGACGGTGCCTTCGGTCATCATGGTTCTACTCTCTGGAACTCTCTACCACAGGAATTAAAGTCGGCTACAACAGCGTTGTCTTTCAAAGGCACACTAAAAACATATTTTTTTCACAAGCTTTTATGTAGGTTTAAAAATGAAGGTTAATGGGTAGGAATCAGTATTGTTTTTATTATATTCTTTTGTATATACTTTATTGTATTGCCTTGTTGTGATACCTGTTTTTATGCTATGCTGTTTATATGCAAATATCTTTTAATTTCTTGTTTTTGTTAAGCATGACCTTTTGTGCTGCATATTGAGTCTACACCTGTCGTATGAAATGTTATATAAATAAACCTGACTTGATAATTCTCATTCATTCACGACATAAGTCGCAGCAAAGCTTCACCCACTGTCAACCCGATGTCTAATGTGCCAAATGAATTAAAAACATTCATTAAATAATGAAAAACAACTGTGTGGCAGATCCGGCTGCATGTGGTTGATGCTGTATACTATCTTTTATATCAAAAGGTATGTGTATGCTGTATAATAGCTGTATCTGTTGAAAAGAGATTGTGAGCACAACCTCATGGTGGAAAGCATATTAAATAAGGATACTTTTTTTTTTTTTAAATGTATGGACTAAAAGCAGTAGTCTGCTGCGCTTTATAACAAGTTTCAACTCATTGTGTAGCTGTCTGAGTTCAGCACGCAACATTTATCAGCTAAAGAGACCAAAGACCGCTAATGAATACTGACACTCAGCAGCTGGTCAGAAACCCCACTCCAACTGAATGCTGTTTCTCTGTAATTGCTGAATTTGTAAATAAGCATGTTTGCCGGCAGGTCTGACATAGCCACTGGTGCACTGACTTTTGGGAGTTGCAGAAACATCTCAGAAACAATGATGGAGACTAAATTCAAATGTAAACACACAGCAGATCAGGAAGCAGCTAATTTATTTTACTACTTTCTGGATACTTTGCAGTGAATGTTCACCCATTGACATTTAATACACATCCAGGCTGGGGGTGGGGTTAATTTAGTTTGATCTAAACCCCCTGGCACCTGTGCCTTACATTACAAACTCACTGCTCATTGGCCAACTCACTTAAACGTCAACCAATAAGGGCCCTGATTACAATCGCACTCTTGAGATTCTAGCCCTTAACGGGGCCACAGAGATTAATAAAGGCAATGCACTGTCTTTTTAAACTAGGCTTTCGTCTGAAATATTATATCATTTAAAAAAAAAAAGGAACATTGAAAATATTCAATTAATAAGCTTTGCGATCAGGATGCCATTCAAGAGAAATTCATTGTACGAGTCAGAGCCCTGGAAGAAGCTCTCCACTATATGAGCCGATGTTCACCGAGCGTTGCGTCTTGAGTATCGACCCCCCCACCCCCACCCCGTGCCCCACCCCGCTCCTTACAGTAGTTCCCAAGTCACGTGATCTATGCAAAATAAAGGGCTCTTGCATTACAATTTCTGATTGGGTAATTCTTTTTCTAACAAAATATGAAAATCTATAGAAAAAAATCTTCATCATTCAATAAAAGGTAGAGATATTAAAAAAAGAAAGCGTCGGCTCTCCGTTGTCTTTCAGTTTGGAGGCTAAATTCCAGCAAGGGGGAAATTGCACTTGAGCAGCTGAATGGGTCTGTGAGGGCATCGCCACGCCAGCAGCAGGGTGGAGGTTCATTTCTTGCGGGCGTGCTTGTATTTGTCCACGTAGGCCTTCACCAGGTTGGCCACCTTACTGGAGTTCACCTCACCACTCTTGCTGTGACACACCTGAGGGGGAAGAAAAAATAAATAAACAAATAATCAAATAGTCACACGCTGCCTCTAAATGGACTCATGTTTACTGTGTTCAAGAGAAGAGTCCCTATGGACCATCCCCTCTTGTGGTATTCACATGAATGTTACCATATTCTAATTCTAGTCGTATAGAGTTTTTCTTCGTAATTTTATGTCTGAGAAAAATGTTGATACTCCAGAAGCCTCATCTACAGTATTTCCTCTGTAATTACGCCTTTGGACTTCCTGCATTACAGTACCCGCTCCCTGGCAGGCTAAACAGTTCAGGACCGTTCCATGACACCAACATTGATGCTAATGTGCTTTTAAGCTCTATGTAATGACTGTGCATAGAAATGAATCACTTTTGTCATCTCTTCATGGTGTTGAAATATACAAAGTTAGTCAACATTTCTTGGAAAGAAGCAAACAATGATGAGAACGAGGAGTCTTCTGGGCATCCATGTTGCCATTGCCTAGTAGCTTTGTTCTCACAACTTAACCACTCGAAAGCCAAGGCTAAAGGTTCATTTATGCTTCCATTTCATGCGTAAATAGACATGTGCGTCGTCACTACAGACCAACATCGTCTTCACTGCCCTCATTCTTTCATGTGTCCTTCACGTTGGTTGAAACATCCTCTAGAGGGGGTCGCTCAGCTTCAGAAGTTACTCCAATAAAGTTTGAGAAAAAAAATGTTTTTGACTAACAAACATGGGGACGATGGAGGAGATAACATTCCTGCGTCTGTTGAGGAGGAGGCCAAATGGCAGGCAGCGTTGTAGACAGCTGTGGTCCGTGAGAACATTAAATACACCCCGGAGTGTGGACGGAGAATTCCAGACATTAGTTTTACAGATGAGAGAATTTGATGACGAACGTAGCTTTTAATGACTTGATTGCTCTTGCTATTCACGGCACTCTTTTTGTTCGGTGCCCGACACGATTTCTGGTGGTACTGCAACGTTTGGTCTGTATAAAGTTTGCATCCGTAAGCAGAAGGCTCTGTCTGTATCCGTATGTGTCTCTAACGTAGAGCATAAATGAGCTGGAAATGTTAGCATACCTTGCTAACTAGCTTACTACCAAGAGGCTGGTAATGGAGTGATACTTAAAGGGTTACAAGGCACATCATTAGCCACATTATTTGTTGGTTAGAGGCTAGATTTAAAGAAAAGGGCTGTTCACTGTGCTGCATCACTTTAACATAGACTGCTCTTTATTAGATTTAGGGCGCACTCACACTGTCCTTCCGCACCGCGACCAGGGCTTTAGGGGTTTTTGAATATTTTCATCCGACCAAATCTGCAGTAAACACTCCACCTCCGCATCACATCAACGCGAACCTTTCACCGCCATTGTTGTTGTTGTTAAATGTCCGCGCATGGTCCGTCCTTCTATTTACATGTCCGAACAGGCGCACATACTGCTACCGCCGTAGGGCTCGTGCTCGTGCTCGTACACGTCCGCACGCTCGTGCTCGTACATGTGCAAACGGCTCTGCTAAAGCCTACCTCTTTCAAGCGGGACGTGGACGGCCCACTGGCCGCAGTTATGCGCGGAACGGGTGCACTCACACTGCTTAAACGCACTAGGCTTTAGCTGAAAAAACGGTTTTGGCCCGGGACAGAAGGACAGTGTGAGTGCGCCCTTATGGATGTCTACACTCCCGCAACACCAGCCAAACTTGTTCCCTGAGGTAGTGTTACATTTGCAAAACACATGGGTTAGCCTTCACAAAAGTGAAATATAAGTACCGACAAGTATGTGAGTTTAGGAGCCAAACGGAATGTTAGAATGCAATTTCTGGCTAAACTGACATTTCTCTCATCACGCTTTTAAAACATAAAAAAAATAATCTCCAAACCACAATTCAATTTAAACATTTTTTCAGCGCCCAAGGGCCACTGGCAGAGCGGCACTTTACACTTTTGACAGCACTTGAATGCACCATGAGTTTACAGGGAACAACCGAATGCATGATGAAGTCCTGTGGAGCTCACATGCTTCACTGTTCATTGTTTGTTTACAGAACTCACAGGAAAGGACAATGTTGCCACAACAGCTACCTCAGGGAAGCGGAGTGATTTTTCAGTTCTGTTGTGTCTTGAAAGGGGCAGCAGCTGGCTCGTGTGGGTAAGCTACGCTGTTGTCTATGTGTTTGTTTTCCTTCACAAGTAGGCACGGGTGGAGAGAAAAATAAATACAAGGGAATCGCAATGCTCATTTTGATTGACTTTCAATTTAGAATCAAAATCACAACTAATAACATGAGTAACTAAGGGGGAGTGGCTTAGCAAATGGCCCATTGATGACAGGAACTCTCAAAGTGAGTGTTTACCTTCTCTACCGCTTTGCGGACAATCTCCTTGTACTCCTCCTTTGTGATTTCCTTCTTTTGGTAATAGGGTTTGATGGCTGTCTTCACTTCATTTACAGCTCTCTCTTGGATCTGTTGTTTCTAAAGCAAAGAGAAGAAATCGGATTGCTGGTTAGAAACTGACAGAAGTGGAGAGAGAAACAAACCACTTCTTTGAAAAGGTGGTTTGTGATGGAGCGACAGGTAGACCGGAGACAGCAGGTTACCTTTTCCTTTTTCGAGCTGTCAGCATGAGCCTTGTGATGCTGGCTGGGCTGAGTTGTAGAGGATGGAAGCACCTGGCTGGGTGCAGAATGGCCATAGGTCATCGCAGCAAAACCAGCTTTGGTTGGGGTGGGAAGAAGACCGGGTTTCCCATAGCCTGCCATAGTATTTGCCATCTAGGACAAACAAGAGAGAGAATAAAGACAATGGGAACGCTGCTTATGAACAGTACTTGTGTATTTAATTTCATATTTTTTAATGCTAATTGATAAAAGTCTACAACATAATCTCTTCACATCCTCAGCACTAGCCGTACTATGTGCTGATAAACCCTACCTGTGTCGTGTAGCCATCGGGCTGAGCTGCTGCTGTCTGGTTGCCTTGATGCATGGGTGGAGGTGGAGGGGGAGGCGGTGGGAGGCCCTGAGCACCAACGGCCGGGACCTGAAGCAGTGGTACGGCAGGGTGGAGGTGCACGGGGACCTGAGGAGGCATGGCGTACGGCGCTGTGGGCTGCAAGCTGACCGGCAGTGCTCCTCGTGGGCCCTGCATGGGGTAGTGATGGTGAAGAGCATTCACCTGAGGAGGAATCACGTTCATCACAGGCACCGGGGCATTACCTGGGACTGCCAGGGCAGGAGGCTCGCTTTTAGGGGGATCTAGAGAACAAGAACATATGAAATTAAGAAGCTTTCAGGAAGAATATGTCATCCTGTGTGAAAGCTAAAACAACCTAATGTTGTAGTTTATTTAAAGTACTGTATAATGAAAATGTGCCAACTATACACAAAAATGGCATCAAATGTTTAAGAATAGAAATTGTTCACAAAATAAACAAGTGTGTTAAATGATTGTAAGACCTAATAAATAAATTCACATTTTCAAAGGAAATTGCTTTTTCCTCTCAATTATAAAGAAGTGCAGGTGCCTGAATACAATTTCTAGTTTTTGTGCCTGTTCACAGTTGAGTCATTGGTGCCAGTTACAGCACTATGATTACCTTCCTCTGCTAGAGAACATTAATGAAACACTGACTTCTGCTTGTATTTCACAGGGAAATCTGGCTGATGAGTTAATTGCTATTTCATCTCCATTTTCTCAAGCTGTAGCAGTGGGTTTTTTCTGAGTGGTGAAAAATAACTGTACAGAGAAGCCTGAACCAAAACTGAGGGTTTTGACCTGCTGCTGCTGCCGCCGCTGCCGGCTGCTCCTCCTCTTGTCGGTTCCAGCCTCCTCCTGGTCCTCCTCTCTCCCTCTTTGAGTAATAATCCTGAACGTCTGCAGGCAGTGTCCTCCTGACAGCCCAGCTGGATGCTGATGACCAGCCTGACCGGTCGAGCATAGACTCTCCTGAGTCTGACTCTTTCCTCCGGCCACCTCCCCGGTTTTCGTTGAAGCGGCTGTATGCGTCATTCCCTGAAATGTTGCCTGTACCTGAGAAGTTATTTCTGGGCTGCCAGCGGTTGTCCTGTTGTTCCTCCTGCTGGTTGAAGAAGCTACGGTTGCTGCCACCCCGCCCGGCACCCCGGCCGCGGCCCCTTGACTCTCCTCTGTTCCCGCCACTGTTGCGGTCTTCCCAGCGCGAAGCACTACTGACACCAAAGTCCCTGTTCCTGCTCTCAGCCTCACGACTCTTTTCCGTAACCCAGTCGGGATTTTCTGACCAGCCCTGGCGTTCAGGGGAACTTTCTGGAGGCACACCATTTTCAAAGCGCCCAGCGCCTCCGTGATGCCTCTGTGCCTCAGCGCCAGACCCACTGCCCTGCCCAGACCTCCAGCCGCCCCTACGCTCCTTTCTCTGGGGAGAATGCTCTCGGGAGGCTGGACGTTCAGGACTTGGTCCTCGCCTGTAGGATCTTGTTCTGGATCGTGATCTAGACCGAGACCGGGACCTTGAGCGACTCCTGGATCGCCTTCTCCTCCTCTCACGACTACGTTCCCTCCTAGAATAGTCTCTCTCACTGTCCCGGTCCTTGTCTCTGTCTCTGCTGCGAGCTCGGGATGAGCGGCTCGAGGGTGGACTGCCATCACGTTCTTTAGACCGGGAGCGCGAGCGCCTAGACGGTTCTCGCTTGGATTCCCTCTTAGGTGACCAGGTAGATGTTGGGGAGTGAAAGCGAGAGCGCCGCTGCTTGCCATTCTTCCTCTCTTGGCTCCTTTCTCTCTCTGGTTGGTCCTTGCAGTCCTTGGTGACTTGGCTTGCGGACGCAGGAGGTTCTGCAGCAGCTGAGGCAGCACTCTCCTTCGGTAGTTCCAAAATGGGACTGTTGCCATGCTCACTCATGGGTGAACTGCAGTCCATGGGGACAACTTTAGTATCATCCTGGGATGGACTGTCGGCCTTGGTTGGACTGTCCTCCTTGGTTGGACTGTCCTCCTTGGTTCCTTTGCCAGAGCTGTCCACTACTGAAGGCTCTTCTGATCCAAATGCTTTCACATCAGCATCATCAGAGGCTTTTGATTCGGGGATAGCTGAATTATCATCTGACTCACCAACAGAGGGGGAAGCTGGTTGTGGAGAATTCTCACATGATTCAGCCATCACTTCCTTTGAAGATTCTTCATTGTTTTCTTCTTCTGACTCCGCACAAATCTTCATGCCCTCATCCTGCTCGTCACAGTGTGGAGACATCAGGTTGTCCAGCAGAGCATTCTCAGAGTCAGAGGGTAATGGTGAAGTCCCTTTCTCAGAGTCCTTTTCTACAGAGGATACGGGGCTTGGTGGCTCTTCCTCCTCCTCCTCTTCCTCCCTCTTGCTCTGGTCTCCCTCAGAGCATGAACCAGGGCTGTTGGGAGCGGAGTCTGAAGGACAATACAGGTCATCGTCCCCCTTATCTGGTTTCAGTTCTTGTTCATTAGATTGTTCCTGCGTCCCGTCACTGTCCTGTACCGCATCGTTGAGCATGGGTTCAGTAGAGTTGAATCGGTCCTGGTCTTCATTGAGGCTCCCCTCAGCATCAGACTGCTGCTGCTGCTGCTCTGAGTTGTTCAAATCCTGTTCCTGATTAGTTTTGTCTTCTTCCTCCTCCTTCTCCATGTCCTCACATCCATCGCCCTCTTCCTCCTCCTCCTCCTCCTCACTTGCTGCCGGGCTAACAATTTTGGGGGCCTTTTTTTTTCTTGTTGGGGCTTTCCGTTTCCTACCGGCTTTTCGGTTTGTTACCTGTTTGCCCTTCCTCTTGGCTGGAGATTGAGAAGCCCTGCCTGGTTTGGCAGACTGGCCAGTAGACGAGTCAGAGTCTGATGAACCGGACTGTGCCGGTGATGGTGGGTCAGATGCAGGAGCCTCTTCTTGGGTTTTACTGTTGCGTCCAGATCGCCTGGCTGGTAGAGACTTGGTCTCTTTGGTGGGGGCTTTGGAGGTTGAAGCTCGGCCGCCTCTCTTCTCTCCTCCTTTGGGACACGTGATGGCGCAGACGACACCCTGAAACACTGGAGAGAAATCACATGAGCAAAACCCAATAGTGTTTAAAGATACAATCGGCTGCCAATCCTTTTAAATGATACAGAATTTAGAAATCTATAAAGTCATTTAGATTGTTTAACTTTCTGTGTTTAATTGTGTGCTACTTGTAAATGGAACAAATGTCACAAATATTCACTCATTTTGAATTTGATGGCTGCAACAAGTTACAAAAAAGTTGATAGACTCAACAAAAGACTGGGAAATTGAGGAATGCTCCAAAATTATTTGATATTATTATTAGATAACGTGGGCTTGAGCTTCTCTATACACTGACCCCTACAGATGTGGCATATTCTTGCCGCCATATATACACAAGAAAGTGTGGATGATTTTTTTTTTGAAAACGAAGATGGCGAAATGTCTGTTTATGAAAATAGCCGACAATGTGTAAACGTAGCCTAAATCGTTGACAAACAACGATTGGGCGAGGTTCACCACTTTGTGAACAACTGCGTGAGCAAATAGTCCAACAGTTTGGTCATGGACGTCATGTCCTCCGGGCCAAAGAGGAAAAGGACCATCCAGATGGCACCAATAATGCTGAAAGGTACATGCAGGTTTTGGAGCAACATATGCTGCCATCCAAGCAATGTCTTTTTCAGGGACGTCCCTCCTTATTTCAGCCAGACAATGGCAAGCCACTTACTGCACGTGTTACAGCAGCATGGCTTCGTAGTAACAGGGTTTGGGTACTAGACTGGCCGGCCTGCAGTGCAGACCTGTCTCCCATTGAAAAATGTGACGCATTATGAAGCACAAAATACGACCTTACACCGTACTGGTGAGCAACTGAAGTTGTACATCAAGCAAGAATAGGAAATAATTCTACATACAAAGCTTCAACAATTAGTGCCCTCAGTTCCCAAACTCTTATTGAGTGTTGTTAAAGGTGATGTAACACAGTGGTAAACATGTCCCTGTCCCAGCTTTTTTGGAACATATTGCAAGCTAAAAGGAGTCAAAATGAGTCAAAAATTTTAAAAGAAAAAAACAAGTTTATCAGTTTGAAATGTTCTATACCTACTCTGTAAGAGATAACTTTTGAACCGAATCAAATTGAACATTAAATGTCTTTGTAGTGTATACAATTGAATATAGTTTGAAAAGGATTTGCAAATCATTGTATTCTGTTTTTATTTACACCCCATACTGTATATCAAGACATTACCCGACTTGCATTTAAAACAGTGAGTCTAACTAATATTCATATCCAAATAATATATTGGTTTACATCCCCTTATTATAAGTAACAATCTCAAAAAAAGGTTCACAACAAAAACCTGCTAGCCAAGACTCACCAAAATGACCAGGGCCAAACGGTGAACTGGAGGTAAAGGGAGATGGGAATGGGCCGTGGTTCCAACCAGTTGGATGGAAATTCTGCCTGGAAAAGCAACAATATACAAAAGAAGAAATTAGCTTAGCTTAAAAGACACCTTGCCATCCATTACAATTCTGTCAATGACAAAGAAAAGCACACAGTGGGGGCATTGTCAGCAACTGAATTGGTGAAACCACATCAGAGCTTCAGGCTGAGAGCCTTGGATTTCATTTTTTTGATGACAGTGCTACTAAATTTTATGACTAGGAGCTCAAGTGTGACTTGAAACAATGCCCCGAAAGAAAGTCCTTCCTCAAAGAACATTTGCCATGCCGTTTTTGGACATTTTCAATGTTGAGGATTTACATTCATGTTTACTAGCTTATTCTAGATCAGTGGAATAGTGTGACACCAAAGCACTACAAGAGGTCACTCCACAGGTTACTGTTAAGTGCAGTTCATATTTCTTATGCAATGCTTTTGGAGCTCCTAACAAAGTTATATCACACACAATTACTGATAAGTGTTTGTTAAGTTTGATAAAAGCGAGGAGCAGTGTTATGTAGTTTTACTATTCAATAGGGCTGTGCACACATTGATTTTAAATTAAAAAAACATGTCCCGGGGCTGGGTATCACTACGGATACATTACAAATCATTTTGTTTTTTGGATTCTATTTGATTCAATATTGATTTGATTAGCAATGTTTCAGTCACAAAACCACTTGTGCTTGGAAGAGATTCTCAGAGAACTAATGCGGTAAACTGTATGAGGAACTCTCTGGCCTCGGGCATAAGAATGGAACCCAAAGCAGTTACTTTAATGTGCTTTTCATTTAACATGAACACACTACAGCAGTCAACACAATAAGATGCAACTCTAAAGTCAGTGAGTATTTATTGACATTTTCATTCAGGTATCCTGAGGTCAGAGGTCAAGGGACCCCTTGGAAAATGACCATTCCAGTTTTTCCCTCGCCAAAATGTAGCCTAACTTTGGAGCGTTGTTTAAACCCCTTTCTGACAATACCAATGATACCAATGGATTCCTTAGAGTGTTATTGTTTTAGTAAAGAAAGATTGCTCTTTCTGTGAATCGATATCTGATCATTCAAACGAAGATTTTTTTTCTTGAATGAACAAACAAACAAGAGAAAGATTTCACTACCTTGAGTTGCCGTTGGCAGGGATGGGAGCGACAGGAGAAAGCCACGGACAGTCTTGTGCCTGGGGTTTGCACTGTTTGAACCCGGTGTCATATGGTATGTCCTCTGACACCCACACAGGCTCTGTACTGCAGGAGGATGAAAACAAGGTAAGAATCATTTAGAAAGTATTTCCAAATGTAATGGCTGAACCACGGACACTCTAGCTGTCAAATGACACACATCTTACATCCCACCTTAACAAGATACTGCAGATTTACCCTGGTTACTTTAATTAACTGGAATTAAACTATGTCTTTGCCTGCATCCACATTAATAATAACTTTTGCTACATTTACAGCCTGGTGACCACACCACTATGGCATTTTAGAACCACTAAATCAGAGACTTTTGAAAACACTGCTGACCCCAATTAAGCTTGGGTTGGGTTTTAGTCTGGACATACAGAAACTATGACGCACACACCGACGTTATCAATCATGACGTGTCCTTTCCTGATTTGTCACATCCCTATGATGTGGCCCTTTTTTCCAGAAGAAAACAAACACAAAAACAAAACTGCTGCCGATTCTGACCTTGTTGTGGATGCTAGCAGCTGTGTAGCACACACATAACGCGCGTACGTGAATGGTCATGTGATATGGGTTTGCAGGCATGTTAATGTAGACAGAGATTATTTCAGAAACGCTTGTGAGTAGGGATGGGAAATGGAGAACCAGTTCCCGTTTGAAATCCGGTTACAAATCGGAATTGTATGCCCCTGAGCTTATCAATTCCTTTATGGATGCCTGCATGCTTTTCAGACAGTTGCGCACTGCAAAACAATGACATCAAACTCATCAGATTCTGCCGGAGCAAGGAGGAGTCACGGCGGAGTGGATGAAACGGTCCAAAGCGTGGCTTCAGACATGCTGAAACATCACTCTACACAACACGGGCTTAAATTCCACGAATGCCATGTATCAATCAAACAATGACCTTTATTTCAGTTCAAGAGACGCTGAGGTTTACCTCATTTACAGCTGCGACGAGCACAAAGGAAACACAATTACAAGGATGACATAATAAAACAAATTAAAAATCCTATAATAAAATAAAAAGAAATACTAAATGAGTATTTGACACACCGAGCAGCATCGTTTCCATTACCCATGGTAAATATCCTATTATAATAGCCATTCATTAGCCTCACGCAGGCAGGCTTTGCACATTTTTTTCTTTGACTAAGAAAACCTGCAGAATTCCCTTCATTTTAAATTTCATTTTAAAATACTGTTTAAGAAAGAAAACACATTAGTGTGGATGTAGACTTTGCCACTGATGGGAAATACAAATATAATTGCTAGGGGGCTGTAAGGAAAGAATAAAATCGGACCATTTGAAGGAATTTGCCTTGTAGTCCAGCAGGGGGCATTCTTAATATGCACTGCGCCCCTTTCTGTAAACTAGGCTACCGTCATTTTCTTTGGTACTGTATTTTCGCGACTATAAGGCGCATATAAACGTCTTTTTTTTCCCTCAAAATGTGCGGCTCGCCCTATAGTGCGGTGCGCCCTATGTGTGTTGTTACTGCGGACGTTGTTGAGACCACCGTGAGAACGTTAAAGGGGGATAGTGGGCGTGGATTGTGTATAAAAGAACAGGTATGTGCTTTATGCAGAACATTGTTGTCTTAACAACCCTGAAAATGGCAAAGAGACACGCCTATGAAGCAGAGTTTAAACTGAAGGCTATCAGCTACGCAGAGGAACATGGAAATCGAGCAGCCGCGAGAGAATTCAAGATTAATGAATCGATGGTTCGCAAGTGGAAGAAGATGGAAAACGAACTCCGACAGGTGAAGAAGACGCTGCTGAGTTTCCGCGGACATAAGGCGAGGTGGCCCGAGTTGGAGGAAAGACTCGAGCGGTGGATCATCGAGCAAAGAACGAGTGGGGCGAGCGTTTCGACGGTCACTGTTCGACTAAAAGCAGTAACGCTAGCGGAAGAAATTAAAATTGAACATTTTCAAGGAGGTCCGTCGTGGTGCTTTCGTTTTATGAAACGGTGCCATTTTTCCATCCGGACCAGGACTACAGTAGCGCAGCAACGTCCGGCGGATTATAATGAAAAGCTGGCGAGCTTCCACTCCTACTGCAGCAAACACATCGCCGACAAAAGCACCCAGCCAAGCCACATCACCAACATGGACGAGGTGCCGCTCACTTTCGACATCCCGTTGAATCACACGGTGGAGAAGAAGGGGACAAGAACGGTATCGATATGCACAACGGGGTATGAAAAAGCTTCGTTTACTGTTGTGCTTGGCTGCCGGCCGTTCAAAGTAAGGCTGCGAGCGGCGTGGGAGCGATGGATGACCGACGGAGACCACAGTTTCACGAAAAGTGGAAGGCAGCGCCGGGCAAGTTACGCCACAATTTGCGGATGGATTGTAGATGCTTGGGCTAACGTGTCTGCTGGCACTGTTGTTAGAGCTTTCGCAAAAGCCGGCATCATTTCCGAAGAGCCGCACGGCACGGAAAGTGACTCTGACAGCGAAGAAGGGGAAACTGGCATGTCTGATTTAGCGCAGCTGTTTAATTCAGAAACAGAGGATGATGACTTTGATGGCTTTGATTAATACTTTGTAATAAATACATGTAATAAATACATGAAATACATACTCAGTTTTGCACCCGCTCTATTTTTAAATACGCAGTAGAGGTATTTAAACATAGTAGAGGATATGTACCGGTATATAAAACCCGCGCCCTATAATCCGGTGCGCCTTATGTGTGTGTTGAATACAGTAATGGCACACATAACTGAGACTGCGCCTTTTAGTACGGTGCGCCTTATGGTCGTGAAAATACGGTAAGTCAAAATGCTGGAAACTAGCAAGCCCTAATGACAAGTAAGACATATAATTGGCACATCAAACCATCTCATTTTAGATTGTTTCGCTGTGTAAACCACACGATAATTCATCGTGATATAAGAATTCATCATAGATGGAAGCGTGACTTACATGTCCTGGGACGATGTCGTTACGCAGGGAGACGGTGACCAAGTACAGCACTCTGTTCCTCTAACCTGGAGAAAATACAATAACACTGATGAGATTACACACTGAATTAATAACATTAACATGACACTGATCATTGAAATGTGAGCATGGGGCAATGAAAGGAAGTAAAGAAAACACCTTTTTTCTGCTCAGTGAGGAGGGGTCTTGATCGTTACCTGGAAAAAAGACATTTACAAACTGTTAGACTTTGCTCACAAAATGCGAACATGTCACGCATATTTCTGGAGGAACAGAGGCGTTAACGTACATTTCCTCACGAGTCCTTTTGTCTTGGCATCTGCCGTCCTCTCCACCTTTTGCCTTCTCAGTCTTCTTGCAGGTTTACTTCTGAAAAGAAAACACCCAGATTGTTCTCATAGCCTCAAAATTAAGGATGGGTCACTTTTCCCTGATTAATAATTGATTATGTCGATGTCATTAAGTATTTCCTCTGATCTCTGTAAAGACCTTAGCTTGAGTGCTGACCTTATGATCCTACATAAAACTGGCTGACACTCACTTGAGACAGACTTTTTGTTCGGGGTTTCTACAACAGCAACTCTCAGCTTCAGGTTGAGTCGCTTTTTTCCTCACAGGAACCTTAAAACAATGACAGAAGTATATTTCATTAAGATGCCAACATTTGCAATATTGTGACTGACACACAGAGAGTCAAGGATTTACAGCTGACCCAGTTCATTTAACCAAACATTGAGTGGTAGCTTTCAACCCATGGATAGACTAAAAACTGATTTTTGCAGGTATGTTTTTAACTGTTCACGGGGCCAATTAGTCCAAATACTGTTTAAACTGTTATGTTTTGATTGGCTTCATGCAAAGACGTTATGTACGGAGAGAGATGACAAATACCAGATTAGGGTGCCTAATAATTTTACCCTGAACAGAATAGGTAATTTCAGATCAACAAAAAAAAGCATCTTTGAATTTACAGTGTTGGTAGAAAGTGCAGGTAGAAAGCAGACTGACCTGCACACAGCTCAGATTCCCGTCCCATCTGTAAATATTAGTGAAAGGTCTTCTGTCCACCGGGCAGGAAGGAGCCATCTGCAACTGTAAAGTCAATTAAACCGTTTAAAAGACAAAACAATTCACGTTGGTCCAAATGCTTTACAGACTTTGACACAAATCATATATTCTGCGGGGGGAAAGTTTTGCCATAAAAAAAAATATATAATGAAATTAGGTTTTTGGCCAATATCAGTAAATGGTATAAACTAAATTGGTCAAATCCATAAACAAATACTTAATAATTTAGGAGAATGAACATAACAGTTCAATTTGTAGTATCAGTCTGTATACACAAGTTCATTTTTCAAAATGGCCCAACACCGGTTCACTTCTGCTGATATCACCATTTCACTACTATATTATCACAAATTTCATGAACTTCTAAAATTTAATGTAGCAGCGTTGAGCATCACCTCTGCCCATGTGAGGAGACATCTGAGGCAGAAGACGTGGCAGCAGCTGTCGGGCATGGCCAGTTCGCCTCCAGCCAGGACACCCAGGCAGATGGGACACCTCTCCACCTCCTCAGCATCTGTCCCATCAGGCGGGCCCTGGCCGCCTAAACATATAAACACGTTTTAAGATTGTTTATGATTCAGATCTGAAATGTTCTACTCAGTGTGAACTGAAAACAGCTGCACTAATATAAAGTTTTTTCAATGTGGGGATGTGTTGATATACTACAACTGATGAGTCATACTGTTGATGCAACGTATAACTGAACATTTGACCTATAAAATCATAATATAGTCTTACCGCTTCCAGCTCCTGTCATGTCCGCCCCGGGCTGTCCTGATCACCTCTACACAACACAGAGAAGGAGAAAAAATGAAGATGGGGTCATCGCTGCAGAAAACAGGAGTACAGCTGATTACCCACACAATGCTATGCACTGCATGAAGTTGGGACGTCGTGTAAAACAGAATACAATGATTTGCGAATCCATTTCAAACCATATTCAATGTAATACACTACATAGACAAGATGAACTGAACTGATAAACGTCGTCGTTTTTTTGCAAATACCCACTCGTTTTAAATTTGATGCCTGAAACACATTCCAAAAAAGCTGGAACAGTGGCATGTATACCGCCTTTCCTTTTAACAACACTCAATAAGAATTTGGGAACTGAGGACACTAGGCGCGTTACCATTGAGCTAATATGTGGCCGCTGTGAGAGTTTCAGGGCACGCCCTCCCTAAAGTCCTTACGAGATGTACGAGACTCTGGAGGTGACGTATCACTCTGAATGAGTTTCGACCGTCGCAGAACCGCGCTGCAGCACTTCTTTATCGAAGTGAGTAATACAGAATAGTTGCAGTTGTAATGATCTGGTTGACAGTTTTTACGGGCACTTCATGATCCAACCATTATTAAAATGCCGCAAGAAAGACATGGAAAAGAAAGAGAGATTTGTTCATAATTTTTGACATTGGTTCGCTTGATTTACAATGTCAACTCATGTACATGTAGCATGAAGGAAAACACTCCACCTTAAAGTAGTTCTCCAACAGTAGTTGTCAAAACGTGTGTTAGTGAGAGACAGGCTGTCACCGGTGCAGAGGACATTATTTGGCGTATATCTATTCAGGAATAGCTCAGTACGGTGAGTGAAAATGGCAGACAGACAGACAGACAGGGATGCAGGTCGGAATCCAACCTGGGCCACTGCGTCACTTTTTTTAACCAGCGCATGCAAAGATGCACATGCACAGGTCCTTTTCTTGTTCCTGTGATAAAAAAATAGCACTACTCCAAAAGTTACTGTTAAAAAACAACAAAAGCACAGTCAAACGGCCGCTAGGGGTGGCTCCCATTCAAATCACACTGCGCCACACATTTTCAATGGAAGACAGGTCTGGACCGCAGGCAGGCCAGTCTAGTACCCGCACTCTGTTACTACGAAGCCGCGCTGCTGTAACACGTGCAGAATGAGGCTCGGCATTGTCTTGCTGAAATAAGCAGGGACGTCCCCTGTGTCAACTGACAATGGCGGCTGAGGGATCGAAGGTCATAGGCATTCAATGTGCAGAGATTTCTCCAGATTCTCTGAATCTTTTGATGATATGGAAAGGTGTTTTTGAGCATTCCTCAACATTCCCAGTCCTTTGTTGACTGTCACAGCTTTTTTGGAATGTGTTGCATGCATCAAATACAAAATGAGTGGATATTTCACCTGTCCAGGGTGAACCCCGCCTCACGTCAGCCGGGATCGGCTCCAGTCCCCCCTCCTAATCGGTTTATTTTCATGTTCTAAAACTGCTTTGAGTGGAAAAATGCCAAGGGGCTGATACATAAAACTAAAGAGTTGAAACCAGGATTGACAGCTATTATCGACTCACGATTTGACAGGTGTATGGATGGTACTTCGATGACACTGCCCCACTGCTCAATCACTACAGCGCAGACTCTAGACGCCTAGAAATTTCTTTGGCTATATGCCAGGCAAGCAAATCACACTGAACTGAATAGGCGCCATTTTGGGATCCTGTATCCACTCCATGATAATCTATACTGTTTATCTAACCCTACGGGAGGAACCTTTGAGAAGACCTGGCCTACTATGAACAAAATGCTGCCCCATTGGTGTCCTGATGTCCTTGCTCTTTTTGATGCTCTCCTCACCATCCCTGCAACTACAGCTGACTCTGAAAGAGGGTTCAGTGTTATGAAGCAGGTAAAGAGTGACTGGCGTTCACGCCTAAATGGTGAGACCCTCTCTGACTTCCTTAAAACCCAGTTGTGCTCACCTGACATCAAAGACTTTGATCCAACCAAAGCCAGTGACATCTGGCATGCTGACAGTTTGCACTCACGCAGGCCTGACTTTGTGCACTTACGCAGGCCTGACTTTGTGCACTCACGCAGGCCTGACTTTGTGCACTCACGCAGGCCTGACTTTGTGCGCAAACATGGAACAAAAGGGTGGCTCAGATTCTGATGGCACCTCTGAGGGAGAAGAAGAGCTCTGCAGACGTGATTCAAATGAATGATAGATAGATAGATAGATAGATAGATAGATAGATAGATAGATAGATAGATAGATAGATAGATAGATAGATAGATAGATAGATCCCAAGCTTGAAATTAAATGTTTGTGCTTTCTTTGTATATTTTGTTGTGTGTATTGTACTTGATGTTTTTTTTCCTGCCAACACTGTTAATAAAATGATCAAATGCATTCAGTGACACTCATAATTTCTCCTATTTTCACCAGAAAAAAATTGCCTACTGGAAATTCTGATTCTCATTGGCTGGTGATCGAAAAAGTTAATTTAGAAACCTGGTTACGAGATATGTGATCAAGTCTTAGTACTACTTTCAAATGCGTTTTTCAGACTCTAATGTCCAGAATCTAGCCTTAATGATGTGTACTTCCCTGCAAAGACATGGCGAACGAACCTTAGAAGACCATTACACTTCTCTTAGCTGGATGACAGTGAAGAGGAAGCCTGAGATTTAAATCTGAGGACGTTACCTGATCCGGAACCAGTCCTGGCTATTATCTTAATCTTAATCTTGTCTAAAGTGAAACCTATTCAACAGGCTGAGACCAGCAGAGCCCTGTGATGCGGGGAAAACCCCGAGGTTTCACTTCCAAACACTTAATTTACAGTTAATTAAAAAAAACAAGTCAACGCAGGCCATTTGTCAAGACTGACATTTGACCGGACAGCTAACTTGTAAGCCTGAAAGCCTCAACCAAGAGTGAGCCTAACGTCAGACTTAATCCTGATATTAACTTACATCAAACTAGATGACTGATGTGACCAAACATCAGTTGAGTTGGCCGGTATATGCGTGTGAAAGCTTCCTGTGCCAGCACGGCCTGGCTCTTAGAGACACAACATTAGCAGCAACTTGATGAACCAGAGCCAACACGACGATGACAACATGACTGTTGTCGATTAGCTACACGGCTACAGCTTAGCTAAAAACACAGCTACCTAAAGGCTAACGGGCTGATGTTAGCAGGGCAGCAAACGTGGCCAAATAGTGTCTAATATTAACCACGAATATTGCACTGAAGGTCACAAGTTAGCTAGCTAGCTGCGAATGTAGCCGAAAGCTATCAAGCTGCTGAACAACAGCAGCTGCCTACGTCGCTTTTAGCATGCTAGCAGTTAGCTTCTGTTAGCTCCAGTTAGCTAGCGACAAGTGTCTTTACTTACCTTTAAGTGCTGTTGCAGCTGGTTTGCACCTAGTAAACTGTTTTTAGCGTCCAAACTCCTGCTATGAAATGCCGACGAATCGCACTATCCAGGAATTGTTTGGGACAAAAAATGGAGCGTAGCTTTCTGAAAGTCTCAGCCACATGTCTCGCGGTCCGGCTGTGAGTTTGGTGCAGCCAGCGCCCCCTAGCGGAAGCGCCGAGCATTACAGAGCGGAGGGGATTTATCCTCTGGGGGTATTTACAGTACGAAGTATGGGCCTTACCAAAGATGTAAACATAAACATTCTAAGTGTGTCCTAGTTTATTTCCTGTTGCGGTGTATGTGAATGACATCGACTGACAGGAAGTTAACAAGGAACAAGGCTGTTGCCTAGCAATGGAATTCTGCTGAAAAGGTCTATTACAGCAACAGGTGGGATAGAAGGCACACTCTCTATTTAACTTGCACTTCTTTTAAAATTATGCGGACATTATCCCCTATTTATTTGGTTAAATCATCGTGTATATGTATAAACCATTTATTATGTATTTTGCATCTGTTATTGATGCTTTCGATCCTCTTTTGCTGCTGTAACACTGAAAATGTCCCCACTGCGGGGCTGATAAAGGATTATCTGATCGTATCTTATTTCAGAGAGAGATTTATTCTAACCCTCATCCTCACATCATATTTAATAAACAAGGACTACTAATGAAGTAAATACTACAACTATCCCAGCGAAAATGATGGCTGTGATATTTTGATCTTCTGGTGTCATCTGAAGAAAAACACATTATTATTAGTATCACTTTAGAAAGTTACAGTTCGTATACATATTGTGAAAATGAAAATAGACAGAGCACATGAGGTTATCTGTCTACCTCGAAATACCTGACCCCTACACCCCTGATGTGTGTGACCCATTTCAAACATTAGAAATTCATAGCAATGCAATTCATGCAATTGGTTGCTTTTTGACAGTACAATTGTATTTGCAAAAACAACACTAATTAAAATAGAAAACAATAAGTCATGAAAAACTGTAATGATAGAATAAAGCCCCTGTTAGACCTGACAAAGAGTATACCTCAGGGGTCTGCAGGTACCTCAGTCGGTAGGATGAGGGTTTCAAAGTGAATATATATAATGTCTACATTTATATGTCTTCTTATGTCTTTATACTCTCATGTAATCCCAGATAGAATTTAGCACACCCGACGTATCAAGTTCATATCAACATATAAAGTAAACATTGGGCATCGGTGAGTATAGTAGGGATAAAAAAAAATCCCAGCTCTCATCGAAGACACTGCCTAGTCTAGTCAGTCACATGGAGATCCCCCACAAGACACCAGAAGATCTTACCTGAGGAAGAACATCTTTATTGAAAAACCAAACCTGCATTAAAAGGCCTTTTTTTGGTGGAAGACATCCTGTGACATGTCACAGTAGGAAAAGAGCAAGTGTAAAATAATGAAATAATAATGGAGGAATTCCATTAAGCTGCTTCAGTTTCAGAGTCCTAGTATCGTGCATGCTGGCTCACTGTCATTGTCACACTTGGATAGAACAGAGCCATGGTTATTATTATTACACCTGTGCTTTTCCTACTATGACAAGTCAAAATTTCTGCTTTTCAAAAGGCCTATTAGGAGCTGTTTTAATGACATATTTCTACTTTGAACAGGAAATCATATCAGGGGACGTTCACTGCTTTCCAGTGGTCACATTGAGAAACTACAACAAGACAATACCGTATGACAGTAAGCGAGATACTGCATCAAAGCAGGACGTATCAAGTCAGACCTGATACCCGTATAACTACACTGGTAAATACTTCAATACAAGGCTTTGTGTGGGATGGGAAAACTGGTTGGGAGAAGTTGTGCAAAGTAATAGGTTACTTTCTTTTACTTACCTTAAAAAAAGGTCATCACACCACAAAATTGATGCAACTACTACTACTACTTGAAACGACTCTACTCCTCTAGACCTGCTCTGTGTTGGTTTTCATTAGTAATACCTGGAACTGTTTTTGGCTCCACCTCGGTTGAGGTTCCAACAAGCCGAGCCAATATGAGGAGATTAAGTTAAAATACTGCCGATCGGAGCGGTGGAGGAGAGGTTAGAGTAATCGCCCAAAGAGGCTGAAGGTCCTCGGGGCGGCGGCCGCAGGTTGGACTCTGACTTGCGGCCCTTTGCTGCATGTCCCCCCCTCCCCCTCACCCCATTTCCTGTCTGTCCTATCTAATAAAGGTTCGGAAAACTGCCAAAAAATCTAAAAAAAAATACTGCAGACCACTGATTGGTCAAAGAGAATAAACACTACCCAGACATGGGACATCCTGCTCAAACCTGGCATTTTTAAATAGCTAAGCTACCGTCAATAGAGACCGCAATTCTTTATTCACTGGTCCAGATTCTAGATAAACCGTTCACCACATACACACCGTAAAACTGACAACAAGCAGACATGGTTGAAGATGAAAGCATCCAGAGAGTGCCGCGTCAAAGATAATGAGTTTCAAGTTTTTGCTAAGGCGATGAGCTGAGAATCACGCCTACGCTGAAGGGGTTCTATCTAGAGTGGAACACGAGAAAAAAGCATCTGGTACCAAAAGTGGGTTACGGTCGAGCCAAACCATGCAGTGCAAATGATGCACTGAACCTAGCCAGCCTAGCCTACTGCATGGACTACATATGAAAATACAACAAGTCTGACTTTTAAAGCAAGGATTTTAAGCAGCCACAACCCGTGTCTTATATTTAAGGTTGTTTAAATGAGCAGAGCTAGCTACCATGAATGAAAAGAGACCACCACGTATTTGACCCAAACTTCAGCAGCAATTAGACCCACCCAAGATTCACAGAAAGTTCTCAGAAATGTTGGATTAAACACAAAGTATGTATCTGGGAGCTGTGGGAAGTGGAGCGCTCAGCAAAGCCATTAACTATTCAATTATGTTGAAAGAGAAAAAGCCAAAGTGAAAGTGTCCAGTGGTGAAGCAGAACAAAAGGATGAGCTTGCCAGCAAATGGAGCTTGTTAGGTTGTTTTAGACAAGAGGGTCGTTTGAAGTCCCAATTACCAGCCATGACAACTGAGTGCTGAATATTAAAAACACTGGCATCGGTTCAGACGTCTCTTATTTAGCACACAACACAGGAAGCTGTGATGAATCCAGGAAACCAGAAATACTCTGTCAGGCACTCAAGTAGGCTTGGCTACAGATATGTTCAAGTGCTCATTGGATTTGTTTTTAAATGTCTCTGTAAAAGTGGGTATTTGTAGAACAACGTTTTTATAAAATTCAGCTATTGGGTTCAGGTCGGTTTGGTCAGGTTAACCCTAGAACTACGAGTGTTTCACTTGGAGCGGAGAGAAGTTGGATGTTTCAACCATTTATTTAATACTTTTAGCTAACTTTTCCAACCATTTATCTATTTCTTTGAACTATTTCAATTGTTTAAGCTAACTATTACAACTGTTAGCCTGCAAATGTTCTCATTTGTCCAGGTCATTGTTATCCCCAAAGCAATTTCAGTCAAAAGCAACTGGACTTGGTTATTTGCCTAGGAAGACGTTTCACCTCTCATCCAAGAGGCTTCATCAGTTCATGTACACATCTGGACCAGGCTGGGACTGGTCCAACTAACTGGTGTGGAGATCCAGGTATTTAACCTCTCACAAGGCCGATGATGTCACTGGAACCCTTTGTGCTCCAAGTGCCGTCATCAGAGTGACAGTCGTTGGTGGGCAGTTGATTTCGACTTTGTTAGTGCTCTATTGAGTCTTAACGGCAGTTGTTGGAGTCACATGAGGCCATTTGTGAACAGTTGTCCTTTGAAGTTAGATTGTTGAATCTCCTGGGAAGGGATGAAAGGGCAGCATTGTAAATTGGAGATGTCTCAGACCTCCTCCTCTGTTTAGTGATGGTTACTCTACTTAAACATAGATGGCTTCTCCTCTTTCAAACCATCTATCCTCTCTGTCCAAGATTTGGACATTGTTGTCATCAAAGGAGTGGGCTTCCTCCTTGAGATGTAAGTGGACAGCGGCGTCCAGGCCTGAGGACTTAGCTCTCCTGTGTTTGGCCATACGTTTATGTAGTGGTTGTTTACTTTCTCCAATGTAGAGATCTTTGCAGTCCTCGTTGCATTGGACAGCATGAACCAGGTTGCTTGAGTGTGTAGTATTCTGTACTTGGGATGTATTAGTCTCTGTCGGAGTGTGATACCGGGTTTGAAATACACAGGGATGCAGTGTTTGTTGAAGATCCTCCTGAGTTTCTCTGATACCCCAGCCACATACGCAATGACTATTTTGTTTCTCTTGTTTTTGGTTTTCTTTCTGGAAGCAGCTGTCGTTTTCACAAAGGTCCAGCTGGGGTAGCCACAAGTTGTGAGGGCGCCTCTCAGGTGCTTGTGTTCTTCCCCTTGGACCTGTGAGCTGGTGGGTACGTTATCAGCTCTGTGTTGCAGTGTTCTGATAACTCCAAGCTTGTGTTCCAGGGAGTGGTGGGAGTCAAACAGTAGATATTGATCTGTGTGAGTGGGTTTTCTGTACACCCTATGTGGAGGCTCCTGTCATTCTCCATATGGACGTCACAGTCTAAGAAAGGCAAACTATTGTCCTTGACTTCTTCTCTGGTGAACTTGATGTTTCTGTCCACAGAGTTTATATGTTCGGTAAAAGTTTGCCCCTCTTTGGATTTGATTTCAACCCATGTGTCGTCCACATATCTGAACCAATGGCTCTGTGTTATTCCCTTGAAGGAGTTCAAAGCCAACTTCCCAACGACTGTTACTAGAGGTTAAATACCAGGATCTCCACACCAGTTAGTTGGACCAGTCCCAGCCTGGTCAGATGCGTACATGAACTGATGAAGCCTCTTGGATGAGAGGTGAAACCTCTTCCTAGACAAATAACCAAGTCCAGTTGCTTTTGACGGAAATTGCTGTGGGGATATTACAGCTGTTGATCCATTTCTTTTTTTACTATTTCAAATGTTTAAGCTATTCCACTTTTTCAACTAATTATCCATAGGCCTACTTTAAGCTAACTATTCCAACCATTTATTCAGAACTTAACCATTTTATTCTACCCATAAGACCTCT
The DNA here is from genome assembly GCF_963691815.1 of Echiichthys vipera. Taxonomy (NCBI): domain Eukaryota; kingdom Metazoa; phylum Chordata; class Actinopteri; order Perciformes; family Trachinidae; genus Echiichthys; species Echiichthys vipera. The sequence goes on along the minus strand of NC_139845.1, from coordinate 18,428,551 downwards.
TTAAGTTAACCATTTCAACTGTTTATCCATTACTTTAAGCAAACCTTTTCAACCATTCACCCATGACCCTGCTTTAAGCCAACTGTTCCAACTATATCTATTACTTTTAACTATTCCAAACCATTTATCGATCACTCTAACCATTTCAACTTACCCATAAACCTACTTCAAGTTAACTATTCCAACGTTTTATCCATTACAAATGTTTATCTATTAACCTACTTTAAGCCAACTATTTCAACCACATCTATTACTTTTTATTTCAAATGTATATCCAGTCGTTTCAGCTATTTCAATCGTTTATCCAGTACTTTTTGCAAATCATTTAAGGGTTTAATTTATTTTAACAATCTATTTCAATTGTTTATTCAGTACTTTTAGCCACCTGTTGAGACTGCTTACTTTTTAAGTTTTTTATCCACTCAATCTTGACAGGTGCTAAGCTGTAACAGCTCACTCAATGTGGGTTTCTTTATCCAAGTTAGTTGAGCTACTCTACAATATTTCAAATGTACCCGCTGGAAACTGCATAAGCACCTGATGAAACACACTGACAGTTGAAAATTTGATGAGGGGGAAAAAAATAAGGAAACAAGCATAAAACCAAAGCAAAATGTTCAGTGTTTTATTTAAAAACTATAAACAGTCACCAAAGTAAATAAAGCCAATCTCTAACAGACTGTTAGGTCTATGTATAGTCACACATCCTACTGACACCGCAGAAATGAGGATGGTTGGGTCGCCCCGGTCAGATGCTAATACGACAGGCAGTCATAAATGTTACACAACACACGGTAGAGAGGACAGTCTGAGGACGTGAGCCGGAATGTGGCATGGTATTAAGAATGAAAAAATAGTACAATAAAACTCCACACTATATTAAGATAGAAAAACGTAGTGAAGAAAATATCATACCTGCACGTAAAGCAAAGAACACAGGAGAAAACCTGTATAAAAACTCCATGTATTTAAACCAATTTACAAATACAAAAAAATTTTGGTACGCGCACTGTGCCGTACAATGACAAAACGCTTACAGTGGATATATGTTACTTGTGTGTGTGCGTTGAGAGGAGGGCGTGTGAGGGAAGAGGAAGGGAAGAGAATACCTTCAATATTTTTTTTCTTCTACAAAATGACATGAGATATATTATTCCATACTCTTTCAGCCAGCAAAATGAGTTCTACAAGGTATTATAATACAAAAAATGTCACAGTTCCACAAAAAACTGTTTTTACCCCCTCCCTAAGCTTTACAGCATCAGTACCTTTGCAGAATTATTTACAGGTTTTTAAGTACATTCATCCACTGCTGAGTATAGAATCACATTAGATACAAGTGACCAGGGATCATAAAAAAGCAAAAACAAAAACAAAAAAAAAAACATACTACTTTATTCAATTCTACCAAAGTAATGCTTCTATTACTCCACAGAGCAAGTTCTCCAGTGGCTGCATCGGCATGAAAGAGGATCTTCTTTATATATATTCACAACATATTTACAAGATTCTTTTTCATTAATTGTAATGGTATTCATTTCAATAATAAATAAGTGAAAATATATTGACTCAAGTAAGAAAACCAAGCTACCAAGTTTCTAAAGAAAAACAAATTTATCTGCGCCAGTTGCCAGCGGAGTCCTCGTCCACCCGACCCTGTGGGACACCTACAATTGCCCTGCCCCCCCCCAATCCTCCTCGCCAATCCGCACTCTTCAGTCGACCGCCACTCCTACTCACACATCGGTTCACGGGACGAAGAGAAGAAGAAAAATAACAAAAAAACTTAAACAAAATGTGCTCGTGTTTGGGGTTTTGTCGGTGGAGTCCCTCAGGGAAGCAGTCTTAAAGAGCTCCCTCTGGTGGGCAGCTGGTGGAAGACCCCGTGGCAGTTTTTTTTTTGTGTGGGGGTGTGTGGGGATGGAAAGGAGGGGGGTTGAACACAGGTTTTTCGAGGAAGGAGGTGAGGAATGAGAGGGGATTGGAGGGTATCAGGTGCGGCAGAAGGAGGGTCTTCGTTCCGGTTCCCGGCGGCCTCTATTCCCCCCCTGCAGACCTGCTACGGCTCAACGGTGGATCCTCCTCTCGTCTCAGGAGAAGGGTGGGGGAGAGGGGGTTGTAGAGCTTGCACTTTTCGGCGTTAAGCCTGGAGCGAGCGCGTCAGTTCATAAAGGCATTTGGCGAGCGTGGTGGAAACCTCCATGTTACTTAACGCGAGCACAGAGAGGTGCGTCTCATGCCTCTTTACCAACCTGAGAGACACGGGGAGGAAGAAAGACAAAACTAGAGTCAGTGTTCTGATACATTCCACAAACAAACGGATTAAACAGAAACACTGATACACTTAACTGTATAAAGCGATCCAGCAAAACAATAACCTGATGAATTATCTTTGATACAAACTCTGGAGCTTCTAAACTCCACAAAGGTGGTATTCATTGCAGGTATTGGATTTCATTATATTGTCAGGTGTTAAGTTTTGTCCATACTTGTCTAATTTTCATGACATCTTTCTGGTCACGGGACAAAGGAACAACATCAGCAAAAGCCAGAGTTTCACTCAACACTCCTCAACGCCAGAAGGACACTTACATGCGACCACAATCAGAGTGCTTGGCGATGTTCTTTAACGTTAAGGCAGCAGTTAGTCGTATGTGTTTGGTCACTGGTCCCTCTTTCTCATCCTAGGAGAAAAAACAGATAAATATATTCATGGGTTCCACTGTTGGAGAAGATTGAGGTTCAGAAGGAGTGGCAGTCCAAAACAGGCGCTCAGACATGTGGACAGGAAGACAAAGGCTGAATTTCCATTTTTCTAGTTGGAATAGTGATATCAGAACAAAATGTTATGACAGACTTTTGTCGAAAACAAGTATTCTTAAAGTTGCAAACGCCATAATTTGCAGAACGATGGGTGCTCTAAACCTGCAAAAAGTGTGAAATTGTATGTACAGGCTCATGGGAGTTTTCTAACATTTCATTTTTGTGCAAATTGCAGCCTAACAAAGAGCTTGAAATGACCAAATTCTTCCCCCGCAGCATTTCCAGTCTAACCTGAGCCTTTGTTGAACCATGACGTGACGCAAACAGTGGCCTTTCAAAAACTTAGAACAGCTTACGTCAACCATGGCCAACCAAGAGCTCTTATACAAAAGTGTGTGCGAGTCTCAAGGAAAATCTGGAAGAAATAAAGGGGATGGTCAGCCTTGTTCTACTCACGGTGAAGTCCCTGAAGACCAGGTTTCGAGAGCCTCTGCGAAGGGCCATGAGAGCTGCGCTCGGGTGATTCACGATTGCTTTTGGTGTCCGTGGTGTCTGAGTACTGCCTGCTGCTGGCGGGGTCCTTTATAAACACATCAAGCATACACACAACAGTGTCATCTGTCAAATCTGTGCATCAGTACACAGTTTAACACAAAAAATGTCATGTAGAATTTCTGATTTCCAAACTAATTTAGCAATTTCTTACAAACTCCCTCCTATCTAAAATCTGAACTACATTTAGTTTTAATGTCCGAACACTGGACCCAATGAAATCAATCAAGCATTAAAAAAAGAATAAAGTGTAGTTTCAGATGTCAATCACATATCAAGATTAATAAAGAAAGGTGTATGTACTGGGAAGAAGTGTGATTGGGACTTTGCGCCTGCTGCTCCTCTAGTTTGAGTCCAGCCAACAAAGCATCTCGAGAACAGTGCTTATCCTGGAAAAGAAAGAGTGGAAACTATTTAGATAAATCTTACACTTTTTCGTTGTTAAAAAGGTTATGTTGTTGTGGAAATGGTACTATGAAAAATGCAATAACAAACACAGAGATTCCCCATTTGACCAGTGGTCCACTAGCAGCCACAGAGAGAGAGGAAGGAGTCTCACCTGTAGATGTGTGATGAAGGACAGTCTCTGTCGGGGAAAGGAGTCACATCCCTCCCATTGACAGTGGCCTCCATATACACCTTTTCCACCATGTTTCGTTGCTGCGTGGTAAAACACCTGAGATGGCGTTTCAAACCACCTAGAAAAGAAACCACAACTAATCAGAAGAGGCTCCACAGTGGCTCGGCTGAGGGTGGTTATGAACGGCCTTTTCCGACACGTACCGTTTACAGGACTGCCACAGACACTTGAAGTTCTGCCCCGTTTTCCTGCTCTGCTCCGGTGGTGCTGCAGGGGTTTGCTGTGCTAAGAGGTGAGGGCTGTGGTTACCCCCTGGAGCAGGATGGGATACAGGGGGCGGGGTAACTGTAGGCTGTGGAACATAGGGAAAAACGCGTATTAATATAAAATAAATAGGGAAAAATGCGTATTAATATAAAATAAATGGAGACACAGTCAGGCGACGCGTCATTTTGTATAAAAGATATTCACCATTACGGACAGATCGAGGTCTGAACAGTTAATATGAAAGTCGAGACTTGGATAGAAAAATAAAAGGACTCTTTTAAAGAGAGAGTATAATATCCACCAGTTGCAACTGTAAAAAACTGTTGGCTGAGATGTAACCCAGGCCTGTCTATTGGCAGAAGTTGCTCTCTCAGCTGCTTTGCTATAGGAGGTGGGTATCGGTGAGAGCCACATGGTCTTAACTGGCCTCACCTTCTTAACCTCCAAACATTAAATCACAAGTGATACGCAAATATGTGCATATTTGCTGCAGTTAGGCTTTGGAAAGTGGTTTTCACTCATCAGTTTTTGCTCTTAGAACCACACTGTTTCGCAGATGAATTTGAATTACATAAATAAAAAGGTAAACATCTTCTGTTTAACACCATCAAGCTGAAAAAATCAGTTTTTTTACACTAGTTACCCTTCTGAGGATTTACACACAGCCTGCATCATTAACATTTATGCAGTAATAGACTAGTGCTGCAATCCAGATTATACTGTCAATTTAAATTAAAGCTGTGGCAGATTGTTGTTATGAAAAACATACTCACCCTGCATACTGTGGTGAACACGTGAGACAGTGTCTTAGTCAGCCCTAAGCCATATACTTTTCCTTCTAACTCCTTCTCATGCCAATTGGAAAGCAATCCCATCCATAACTGCACAACATTTGAAATCCCAAGTTATTGTCTGATTTAAGTCTGACACTAAAATATGACATCTAGAACATAATGGCCCTCATTTATCAAACGAACGTACGGCAGAAAAACGTGCGTACGACCATTTCCAAGCAATCTTCGGCATTTATCAATTTGGACGTGAGCGTGAGCTACGATCAAATCTCACGTCTGGTCTGATATCTTGTACGCACATTTGAGCCTGTGGATTTGCGATGCAGTAAAATCTGGCTGAAAATAATGAACAAACCTCAGCTGTCATTAAGCATAAGCAGTCACATATTAAGAACAGATCAAAACGGATTCTTAAAACAAATTAAAAATAAAAATTGTGGTTGGAGCGATTGATTGTACTCATGTGCGTCTGAAAGCACCATCCATGAATGATTACGCATTCATCAATCGCAAAAACTACCACTAGATAAATGTACAGGTGATGCGTGACGCCAAGCTATCGCTTTTAAACGTGGTGGCCAGGTGGCCCGGGGGAACACACATGATTCTTTTATATTTCAAAGGAGCTCGGCTCCAGCCCCCCGTGACCCCGACAGGGTCAAGTGGTTGAAGATGGATGGATGAATGAATGAATGTGTTGGCGCGCGGCTGCAGGAATGCGCACTGCAGAGCCAAAGTCATCTCCTCGGTAAGTGGCTACCATCGATATTGAATTATATCAAACAAGGTATGATTAACATCCTGGTATGGTCCTTCTAGGTGACAAAGGTTATCCTCTAACGAAATACCTAATAACCCGCTGGCAAACCCCGCTACAGAGCAGGAGCGCAGGTTCAACAGTGACATTTAATGACGATCGAATTCAGCCGCTGCATTTATCAAGGCTCGCTCATTCTTACGCTGAGATTGGTCAGATACGAATGTTTCATAAATCACACGTGGGTCCTTTCCTACGACCAATTCTGCGCTCAGATCTGCGCCCGTTTTCACGCAAGATTGACAAATGAGGGCCATTGTGCCCATTTAATTGAGTTCCATAACTTTTTTTTCAGAATAAATGACAGGCAGCTTTACTAGGATTCCAGTGTTCTACAGCATCTCACAGACATGAAATAAAAACTCTGAAGGATTGCCGTACTAACAAACAAAATTATTGCTTTTCTGTAATGGCCCTTCCTGACTTTTGTAGCTGTATTCTTCACAGCTTCTCTGCAGGTTTAACCTCATGTTGTTCCAGCCGAAGACATCAGCAAGTCATTAGACAGAGGGAGGCACTGGATGGAGAAACCAAAGAGCTGTTTCCTCTCTTTCTCAGTGAAAGGATCATAGCATCTTCAATCAAGTTACAATGTTCCCTACATAAAAGTTGGGTGCCAAATAATAACTGCATCTCAACTAATAAACTACAGCTTCCAGCTGCTTCAGCTAAACTGTTTTAGAACAGTGTGTAAAATGTCTAACATCGTTCAAGTTGTGTTGTTTAGACATGTATGAACAGAGAGAAAGTTTTCTCCTCCAGTCAAAAATGAATTGATTATAGCTGCCGACATTAACCGTCCTAAAAATTGCAAAGAGTATGTAACATTTTGAGTGAAAACATTTCTGGCTGGTTAACTGGCAACATTCCCCTCAGAAGATGCATTTTGGATTATGACAGGAAATAAAAGTTTTACATCATTAATAGGGGTGGGGGAATCCCAGAGTAACTCACGATGCGATCATGATATAGATGGTATCAAGATTCAGCGACACTGGATAGATTGCAAGACAATCATCTTCCATACATCACAATATCTGTGTTACTGAGGAGGGAAAATGGCCCCTAAAAAGGCAAAAAGCAACTCACTCATGTCCCATCATTCCACTGTCAAATAGCTATAAACTGGCGAAAGGCTGAAGGTCAGTTCTAAACAGTTCTGGGGCTAATTTTTTTTTAAACAAGGATACAACTGTGCCTGACTGAAAACTTTTCAACATCTGTAAATGAAGTTGACAGAAAACTAAAGAAAATAAATTAATGCCAAACATATTTGGTCTTGAGGAGCTGTAGTGTTTATTTGTGGGAACATTATATATTTACTGACAATGGACGATTTCACTGCTAACGTTCTCTCTGCTGTTTGCTGATACCCGTCAGCGAGCGCGTCCACAACGGGGAGAAGGCCTGGCATACGTTCTACAGTAGGAGATGCCTGTCTACTAGAATGTGAAGGGAACATATGTGTTCCAGTGGATGTAAATAAATCAGTTTGTTTGCATTGAAAACACCACAAGAAACACCAAAGGATACGTTGAACCCAAAAACGCAGTGGTAAAACAGACAAACATCGTAGCCACAGACAACATACATGACTTAGGTAATACAAACATTCGTCCCAGTGTATCTGTAACAGATATGCAAGACACATTGAGTGACAGTTGTGACATTAGGCCACACTACTAGAAGCCATTATAAATGTGGCTTACTGTGAGATTAACCCTAGAGTGACTCACCGTTGAGCCAGCTGCCAGTGTGGGCGAGCAGTTCCTCTGCTGAGCGGCGTTCTCTATTGCTACTTTGGCTACTGTGCTTGGGTCTGTTCCTGCTGGCACCGCCACCATGGTGGCACTGCTGCCGGCATTGTTGGGGTCGCTGATGGTGATGATCCGCACTCCTACTTTATTGGGGATCCCCGAGGACGCTGCCGCTGCAATGCGGTCCTCGTTCTCAGCTGGTCTCTTGAGACCTCGAGGCTCAGAAGCCACTCCGTTAGCGGGAGAGGCAGCGAGACTCTGGGAGGTAACAGTAAGAGTGGAGGGGAGGGGGGAATTGGGGAGCAGTTGCTGTCTAAGCACAGGCACAGCGTGGGCCGGCCCCAAAGGTCCATTGGTTAATTCCGAGGGAGGCCTGTTGCCTACTGCCTGGGGTCCGTTCGCCAGGCGCTCAGCCTGCTGGGCTTTGGCAGTGTCCTGCTGGGGTGGAGAAGGACTAGGAACAGAGGGTTCTGGCCCGTGACTCTTCTCAGAGGGGCCCACTTCCCCGTTCCCCAAGTACTGTTTGGAAGCAATGTGATTTGGAATGTTTTTGTTTAGGTTGCCACCACTGTCACCCCGTTCAAAGTCACACACCCCGTTGACTAGAGTCTTTTTGGGGTCGGGGGTACCCTCCAAAGGGGTGTTCATGCTGGGGGAGAGGGCCTGCTTCCCGTTTGCAGGATGACCCTCTGTAACCGGGCCATTGAGGGCCCCCTGGCTGTTCCCTGAGTGGTACGGAGGTAGATTAGAATCCATGCACTTCCGACCATTTAGCAGCTTGGCGCCTGCTGCAACATCGCCGTTACTGGTTTTGCCGTTTGAGTCTCCTTCTGCCAAAGAGGAGTTCTCCATCACCTCTATCTTTCTCTCATGGATGTGCAGCCCCGTGGCATCCTTGGCCTCCTCCTCCTTTTGACAAATTATCTTATCTCCTCTGAGGGGAGCTGGCAGTGGTGGTGGTGGTGGAGCTGCTGGGGCGTGGTGGGGCACTGCTGCAGCAGAGAATGGAGGAGGGGGAACTCCCGGAGCCACAGCACCCTGGCTGACAGCGGCAACAGCAGCAGTAGAGGTGGTGAAGCCAGTGTTGGGGACCACGGTGAATGTGACTTGTCCAGCTGCCGTGGGGCCCTGGATGATGGTAGCTGCCCCTGGGCTACTTGTGGAAATGAGCTGTCCTGGCAAGAGCTGGACCGTCTGGAGGGCTGGGGCAGGAAGCTGACCAGGAACCAGCTGGACATTGAGCGGCTGAGAAGAGGGATTCTGGGTACTGTAGCTTGTCTGGTAGATGACCTGTTGACTAGGAGCTATCGTGCTATTGGGAGGGGGCACCTGCGGAGCGGGTAGGATGAGCTTTCCACCCGGAGTAGAAGGCCCTCGCTTTGGAAGCAGTAGCTGTTTGATCAAGCTGGACTCAGTGGAGGTAGGCTGAGAAGGAGGAGCTTGGGAAATAATTTGGAGCTGTGGCTGCTGCTGTTGATGCTGCTGATGCTGCTGTTGTTGCTGCTGCTGATGCCGTTTCATGGATAGTGCGTGGCTGACAGTTTGATTGGACTGGACCTGGGTATTGGAGTGAGAAGCAGGAGGCGGGCAGGGGTTGGAAGCAGCTCCGGGCTGCCCTGCTATCTGGATAGTCTGGGCACCGGGAATGGCGGAGGGGTTGGCAAGAACGATCTGGTGTATGGCCGGGGTGTAGGCTGGGCTCTGCTGGGGGTTAGGACCGACTATTACGACGCTCTGCGTCTGCTGTTGAGGCTGCTGGTTGGGAGTGGCTATCGTGGCTGCTGGTCCACCTGACTGGTTTGGCGCTGGCTTGGGGGCGATGTTCTGAAATGTGACACGGGACCCCTGGGAATTAGGTACACCTGCGATACTCAACACCTGACCACCCCCAACCTGCATGGAGGAAGAGGGTGTGGATGTCACAGCAGCACACTGAGGCTCCACCTGGGGAGCTCCACCCTGAGGCCCAGGGTGCTGGGTGATGGGAGGGCACACACCTTGTACCCTGGCGGTGAGGATGTGGCCCTGCGGTACCTGCTGAAATAGCGTGATAGGTGTCCCTGTGGGGAGCATGGGGGAGTGCTGCTGAGCGACAGTGTTCTGGGGGCTGTGGTTCTGGGTGGCTGGGGCTGACGTCGGAATCTGGACCACCGGACCAGGCCGGATCTGTTGCTGCTGCAGTGCTGCCAGAGGATTTGTTGGTAACTGCGGAGACACCTGCGGAGACACCTGCAGGGGCACAGGGTGACGGGGAACAGTCGGGTGGTTTGCATGAGGAGGTTCCTGTGCAGTCAAGGCCATGGATGGGGCGGCACCAATGAGGCTGGGGCCCGGGACCCGGACAAACTGGGGTCCAAGACTGGGAGGCCCGAGAGGTAAGCCTGGTCACACATTAACACAAAAACACAGAAATGTTCAGATCCAAGATGGTACTTAAGATAATTCAACAAATTTTTCTTCATTTACACATTTTTGTAATCATTTTAATGTTCTTTAATGCATTTTAGATGCAGCAAATATTTCTCGCTAGCACAGCATCTTACAATGTCAACCTTCCAAGTATCACTCCTAAAAAATAGTGAATAAAAGAAGGTTAATTCTCCTAGTTCTACCTGGAAGCGGGGCCTGAGGGTCTCCATGAGCGTCGGGTCGGGCTGCTGGAGGTGTTGGAGGCTGCTGGTAGTACAGCTGAATGGGCAGGGGGATTGACCTGCGCCTCAGCCCTACCAGGAGAATTTGAACCTGACCGTTGGTCTTGGCCTCCTCTTGCCGCCGCATTGTGTGGTTGGGAAACACAGTCCTGTGACAGGAGAAAACACAGGTTCATCACAAAAGGAAACCTTTTCTGGTATCTTTCTGAAGGATCATCACTATCTCTTTTATGGGCCAAACAGCGATGCTTTTAGAGCTGCTCTACAAGGGCAAAGGGCAGTAACTGCTGTGTAGCAAACGGAGAAAACTATCTCAGTCAGGGCTCTGTGCAGGAGGAACATAAATGCATCAGACGGGGAACAAAACAAGGACTTACCGCAGACATTTGAGGAAGCCGGTGGAGTTCAAGATGTTGCTTCGTCCCATTTTACTGCACGTGGACAAGTACTCAGAGTACATTTCTGATCGAGACACTGAGCCCTCAGAGTTTGTCTCAAAGTGTGCGTTTAGCCTGTTGGGGAGACAAACCACAGACACAGTGGTGACTATGCAAGCAAATAAGAAACACACAAAATCCTACATTTATTTTCTCACAAAAGACAAAATTCACATCTATTAGATAAATTAATCTTACCACTGCAGTGTAAATTTTTCCCCGTCTAGTTCAACAATCCCAGGTGGTGGTTGAGTGGGCTGGACTTGGACCCTCGTTACTGAAAAGACAGGTTTAAAAAGGTTAATGCTGCTGTATAATTGATCGAAGAGAGTATGATGAATTTCTCCATTAATCCAATCAACTTCAGAGTTGTAGTAGTCCCCAGGTTGTCCACTAGATGTCAGCAAATTAATAAGTTTGCAGCCCCGTGGAGCACAAGAATGACACTGCCAAGGTTAGGTGGGTTTAGTTCGCACCAAGAGTCACCTGTTCATTCACTGGTGGTGCAGTGAGAGGCTGCTTTTACATCTGTGCTTGACTCCTTTGGCCCCGCCCACCATGATATAAACAGGTAAACAACTGAATGTACAAAGATCTTAAACTAAACAGGTGTTCATTTTGTTTATAATTGCTCAGTGCTTAAAATATTGAACTTTAATCTCTGTTTTTTTCCTCATAATAAATCCTATCATTAATATATATATTAATGGTAAGCAAGTATTTTACTCAGGACTGGGTACAAATCAAACCAGGCATGAAAATAACTTGCAGTGAAGGATGCAGCGCTGTGTGCCAATGGCAGCAGTTGACTAAACAGTTGTAAGTGAATCAGTTGTCAGCTGTCAGTGATTCTGCAGTTGACACTTAAACAAGATTTTACTGTTATAGCAGAAGCTTTGAGCAGATGTAAAACTAAATCACTCTTTGTCCCTCTCAGCCCAAAATATTCAGTTAAACAGTCCCTTGTTTGGCCATTCACGGTGTTTTGTTGCAGTGATTTAAATTAAATGACCAGTAAGAAGTCAAATTAAAGTTTAATCCTGGTGAAACTGCTCTGTAGTATTTTTGTTAAAGATTAAAATTTCATCTGGCTCACACATACACTTTATGATAGTTTATTTGCATCGCCATGCCCTTACCATGCTGGTGTCTGGGCAAAGTCTTTTTAACAGTTGCAGAGGCCTTTATGGTTTTATAAGACCTCAAATCTAGTTTCCCATGGCTTTAAAATAATACCTTCATGAAGATGCAGTATATTACAGATTTGTTTTTAAAAACAATCAAAAGCTTTGTTTATCCCCCTATGCCCAAGGTTTAAAGTTGACACCCTAATACAGGGTTTGTACGGCTTTGTAAAAGTAGAACTTCTGTATTCTTATTGAGTTGAGAAAAAGTATACCCAAAGGAAAGGACTGTCTGACAGAAAGGTAAAGGGTTGAAACGATTCTGAATAGAGCAGGCACTTACACTGATATAGTTTATCTTAGTTTGCCTTTTTACGTGGCTAAAATATGATTTTGCTGCAGCCCCCGTCAACAGCAGTACATAGCTTAGCTTCTGTGCCAGGACTCCTGCCTGCTTCTCCAAACTGGGAGCGAGCCGACCGTCATCTACTGTAGGTAATACACTGACCATGGATAAGTACCTCATACAGCCACACTTCAAAATACTCAAAAATGATGTTAATCCTGCTAAAATTTACCTTTGGTGGTTAAAATCAGCTAGCAACAATCACAATTTTCTAATCAAGGGGCACAGGTTTCACCCAACTCCCTTCAGCGGAGTGAGAGATTACGTGTGACGACCAGACACTCACCAGGCACCGCTGCTCCCTGCACGGCTGCAGGCACCTGCTCTACCAGCTGTGGTCGAACCTCAGCTGCCTGGTCAGCGCTGGCCTGATGCTCGATTAATCGCACCGCTGTTAGAGCGTCTGGTCCAAACGTATGAAGGTCGACCGATACTAGCCGCACTAAAAGGTCTGGGAGAAAGAAGAAAACACACAAGGATTAGCACTGAGGAGCATGGTCGAAACAAGCAGCCGCATTTAGCAAATCAAAGAAATGCTTCATTCCTGCAGTTAGAACGTGTACCCAGATCCTTTTTAAAGGTGGAACGATAGAAACATTGTCTTTTCAGTCAGTTAATCATGAATGGAAGGACTAGCGTAACAAAATTGGGCAGGCAGGCACTTTATCAAAACACCATTTATGCTGTGTGATGCCAGATTTCATGCCCTGGATTCACTGATCAAGTAGAATGAACCAAAGTTAAAAAAAGATCACTGCCATGGTATGTTTAAAACCAAAACAAACGCATTACAGTTGAGGATTCATACCTATGCTACGGTCGACGGAGGCGATCTTGCTGCAGGGAATCTCTCCGAGCTGGGCCAGCAGGTACAGCACCTCCAAAGAGGCCATGAGGAGCATGAGGTCAGGCAGGGTGAGGAGCATTATTACCTCCCTGTACGAGTCCTGGTCTACGTACTCACAGATAAGCACACCGTTATCCTCTGCCTTGCTGAGGTTGCCAAGGATCTCCATGGCTACAAAAGGGACACACACACACACATACACATTTAAATGAAGGTGCTTCAAACAGCACACTCACAGTAAGAAGTCATCATAATAGAGTGCTGCAGCAATTAGTCCTTAAATACGGAAATAAGCATTTTTTTTTCACTTTCGGTTCCCTCGTCTTTTTTGAACAGGTTTATGGTTAGATGCCTTAACATAGACATTACAAAATACATCAGTAAATACCACACTTGTGAATTCTGAAGCGTGTACGTGTGTTTAAAACAGCGTTTGCTAAAAAGCGGCTAAATGAGACTACAAACGTCATTATGCCGTACAAGCGAAATCAGTTGGAAGCTAGTGGTTAGCGTAGTTAAGTTCATAGCTCAACGTTAGCCTGACATTGCAAAAATCATAAATCTGGCATTCATTTTTAAGAAGATTATCTTGCGGAACAAAACATGGAAGTATCATAAGCTTTTGTTTGCCAAAGAGTTTATTGTCTGCAATAATCCGAATCGGGCCATTGGCTTTTTGTCGAGGGAACCAGGGTGATGCTAACTTCAGGTGGGCCTACAAAAATACATCATCCCTCAAACATTTTGTTGGCACGCGAGCACGCTCACCTCTCATTTTGAGGAACCTGTCCCTGGACATCAAACATTTGGTGATGGTGTGAAAGATCAGATGAGTCGTCCGAAAGTCAACAGGATCCAGCTGGAGCTACATACAACACAATCAGACAGTATTTATTCAACCGTCCAGCAGGTCAGCTTGCTAAATTGACACACGTTAGAATTTCCTTCTCAGATTTAACTTCTATGACAATGAGACTTGATCAAACAAAAGCATTACTTTTGACTATTTTCAAAAGCAGCAGGTTGGCTAAAGGCCAAAGCACAGTAATTCCATCATAATGTGAATGATTTGTGTTTTTGGTCAAAACATATAAGCAACCAGAAAGGTTGATCTAGTAGTATTTATAATATTTACATTAACAGATAATAAAGGCTTTGCAGTATCATATCTAAAGAATGTGTTAACTGCCCGAAACCCAAACCATCCAATTAATGGCATCAAAGGCTTAACTGATTGTATCAGGGACCTAATGCATACAGTTTCTAAAAATAGAAATGGGCTCATCTACATGCATCTTGTACCAATACATTTGATATTAAAATTCAAGCACTAGTAATGTATTCACTGTGACCTAATAGTCAGCCACTAGTACACTAACAGTCTCAATGTTGACCATTTCTACATTTCAGACTTTGATTCCACAAAAGACTAGAGTTGAATGTTTGTCTGCAACCGCTATAAAATGTGAAAATTCACCGTGGTCGAATAAATATGTAAAGGTTATTCTGAAAAAACAGACTGCTTGGAAGTGACCCCACACCATCTGGCAGACATAGACCTCATTTCTTAGGAAACTGTAACTACAGCTACAGCTGAGTGTGTATAAACAACACACTGCTCTGTCCCTAATGAACCGGACAGGAACTGGAACTGATCATTTATTCATTCATATGATTTTGGAAGAGGATATTGCAAGCTTGTAAGATAACTAACCACTGTGTATGTTTAGGAAATCAGAACATCTGATCTGCACATGCAGAAGCTCAGAGCAGATAAATACAGTTTATTCATGACACTTTTGCTCGTGTTTTTGGAAAGCCTGAAAAATCCTCCAAGCTCTTCAAATAGTGAGCTGCTTTTGCTACAGCCTAAAGCACATCACTCCAACACGTGGAGAAATACAAAGCCTGGCAGACCTGCTGTGTCTAGTTACTGTTGCTATGCTATGATTGGACAATCTCTGGACGGGGGAGGGGTTTAGTGAACGGTCAATTAAATCTGTTCAGACCACTGAAACATGTAATACACAGTTTACAAGGTTTTCCTTCAAATGAAACTGGTATCATACATGAACTGAATTGGCCTTTGTTAAGTTCTAATTCAGTCTGGGAGCAGAGAGGACAGCTAAAGACATTTACTGTGACAGCCACTACAACGATTGCTCTCATTGTTGATTCATCCATTAACTGATTAGTTGTTTGGTCTATAAATTGTCAGAAAATGGTTAAGAATATTTCTAAAATGTTCAGTTTACTGCCATCAAGGAGGAAAAAAAAAAACATTTACATTTACATTTAAGAAGCTGGAATCAAAGGATTTTAAATCGATTAATCCATGATCAAAATATTGTACATTTGAAAACAAATTTCCCTCAGACACTTTTGTAACCACATTACTGAACTATCCCAAATCCACATCATTGTTTTTTTTAACGTGGTGGCTCTCTTTGAAGCTTGTTATAGTTTGGCAAAATGTTTGGCTCTGAGTTTTAACTGAGCTCCCAATAGTAACTCCCGACTAACCTCGGCAGCCACGTTGCCCAACGTGTCAAGTCCAAGCTGTCGGAGTGAGATGAGGTTACAGTGGGCACAGAGCAAAAGGAAGCGCAGGCACGTTCGGTTGGCCGCCAGTAGCTTGACATTGGCCTCCTCGAAAGAGAGGTTCCGTAGGATAACGGCAATCTGCAGCACCCGCTGGGCCTCCATGTCACTGATACCAGAGTTCCGTGGCGGGTGGAAGAGGCTCTGCCAGCGCTCCTCACACGACGTACCATCTGAAAAGAGAACAGAGAAGAAACTCTTATCCATTTATTTTAGAGCAGGTGTAACATTTCTCCAGCTGGTGTCTGTTTCAATGCATGTGATCGTTCCTTTTACTTATGACGTTATTATTAGGGCTGGGACTTTAACGCATTAATTACAGAAAAAAAAGTAACGCAACAAAAGAAAGACCGCAATTAATCGCAATTTATTTTTGCACTCAGTGCGGAACGTTGCTCATTGCACGAGTTCACGCTCGGCCCGTAATACTGACACACATGACGCAACACAAGAAAAATGAAACCAATGAGGTGCGAGATGAGCTGTTGCTGGGTTCAGTGGGCCGTCATTTGAGTTCTAAAGTTCAGACCAAAGATTCGCGACGCAACGAGTTAAAACTTGCAACTAATCGCAACATTCAGGTCTGCAACGTTCTGAAACCTGCCCCTTCAGACTAATTGTTGATGGATCTTTTGTGTTTGTGTTTTTGAAAATATGGGAGAAAAAGCTTTCTATGTTAAACTGTTTATTTTATGCCAAGGATATGTTGCAATGTTAAGTTTCCACTTTTCTTGAATACACCATACTAAGCACGGTTTTATTTTTTATAATATATAAAGTCATATATCAAAATCCATTTAAATTGAAAAATGTTGCTACTTGTGTTGAATATTGATATGAGATTAATCGCAAAGCCTCTAATTAATTAGATTCATTTTTTTACTAGCTATTATTACTGTTTATAAAGAGAATGTGAAATACTATGGTTGGGGTGTCTAGTTTCAAGGAGAAAGCGAACATATCCCACTTTACACTCAGGTATTACACAAGAAAAAACGAAAGGAATTAATAGTAAAAGCAAAAAACCCATGAGCATATCGCAGCATTTTAAATGTCTATAAATATACAGGTGAGCATTCAGGAGTGTAGCCTTTTATTACTTGCTGTGGCTTTAAGCACTAAGCGTGTTTACCTTGTGCTGCGCTGTTCTTGTCCCAGATCAGCTCCCTGACTTCAAGGTCCTCCACCACCTCTTTCCAGAACTGCAGAAGAACCGCAGCTGTTAGCAGTGCAATTCAACGGATAATAATTCAATCATGTCCAAATCCAGTAATCGTAAGTTAATTGCGAGTGTCATGTAAACCATCAGACAGACTATAAGAGACCATAACTAACTTCTAAATCTCCAGTTATCAAAACTGACGGAGCAGGACCAGAGATATTGTCTTCTTTATTACACATATTCTTCTTCCTCAAAACCTGCATTACCCACAATGCAACTCAACCTGAGACCAAAAGTCTGGTCAGTGATCCAGGTGTGTTATGCAATTAGTGGCTAATGTAGCCTGGAGCACTTAGCTTCAAACACAGTGATTTACATCTCCTTCTGGAGACACAAAAGGCTTCATACATTTGTTTTGCCCCACATATGCAGTAGTACTCCCTCACACCTGACATTGATTCTCCCCTTTATTCTGGAATTAGAGCCACTATATTGTTAACACATCTTGGATCTTTGTTGTGGCTTCTTGGTGAAACAGTATTTTATATTATATATATTTATAAAATGGTCTAGAGACACATTTAGCAGAGAACTTGCAGAAGACATAAAGATCACACAAATAACATTGTTTTCTACTTTACCCTGACAAAGTCCCGCGAGGTGCTTTCCTTCCAGTCCGTCCCAAATACCGCGGAGAAGCTGCCTAGTGCTACAAAGGTAAGGAGGGAGGGTAAAGTACAGCGTCAGACTTCAGTTCAGTATCATTTGTCTCCATTATCCTGTACATCCACTCCCTCTTAACGAACTATATTTGGGGAGGCGCTAAGAACAGAGGAAATCTCATCCTAAAACAAAGAGGTGAGAAAGGAAGCAGCTAATTGGGAAAGTATTTGAGTCTTACTAATAATAATCTTCTGTAGGGCTGCACAAATACAGAGTAACAAGAGTAACTTCCATTTACTTTGGATTTCTTAAATCAAACTACCATTTAAAGTGTTCAAAAACTGAACTACATAGCGTAGTCTGAGTGATGTTTGGAACGTACAGTCGTCGAAGACACCAGCGTGGGCCAGCAGCAACGTGACAAGTTTGGGGTCCTTGTCCAGCTGCATGGCATGCTTGCTCTCGTTGGAAAGCAGAGTGCAAACATTGACGGCAAAGTCCACTTCGTTGGGTAGGCCCGAAAGGAGAGACAGCACCAGTTTGTTGTAGTCGCACGGCGGAACCAAATCCAAAGACAGTCCATAGCTTTGGCGGAGATAGTCTGGAAGAGAAAAGCAAACGTATCTCAAGGTTGCTATACATATTCCATATTCTGATTCACTGGATGTCGGGCCCCTCTGCAATCGCCGCTAGTTTTTTTGAAACAACACTGTCTGCTCCGCTCAAGACGATTGGAATTGGTTTAATGAAATACGAACAGCCAGAGCGTTTTTCCCCTAGCCCAGAGTGATGAGCAGTAACCAGACCATACTCCAGACCTGACACAGCACAATGGAGATACATACATATAAATCCCATAATACAATCTGCCATTTAAATGTCTGTGAGGTGAGAAACGTCTCTAACTTGTCTCTGTATAATGGCGCACAGCTACTTAGACATTTGCTGGACACGTTCCAGCAGCAAAGAAACTAAATAGATGGTGTCAAAACTACGCTAAATTCAGCATGTAACCAAGCTCAACATAATTAATAATGTTACAGACCCTTAATCAAAAATATAGTACTGCTGTATTTAAAGAATAGAAAATGAAGCGTTACAATACTGTCCAAAGCAAAGGTAAAAAAAACCCAACGCTTTAATTAGGGATGCACTGATTTATCATCCTAACATTGGTAGGACTGACATTCGTCCTCATACCTACCTACCTAATATTTTCCAACTGCAGTAGCTGATGTTTATCTGCTGTTGCAATAATTTTGCAGTGGCTAAATGTTGTGTCAAATGTTAAAAATGCTTTTAAAGCAGTCATATTTCAAAGTAACATTTTCCTGTGAAAGGTTATATTAAAGGTTGTTTGTATGATTGAATTTGTAAATGGTACATTTTTGTGCTTTTCTAGTCTTCCAACTACTCAAGGCAGTTTTACACCATTAGCCACTATCACCCATTCACACACACACTGATGGCAGAGGCTGCCATGGAAGGTGCTTATATTAAGACATGAATACACACATTTACACACCGATGGCACAGCCTCCGGGTTTCAGTGTCTTGCCGGAGGACGTTTCAATATGCAGACTTGAGGAGCCAGGGATTCGGACTGCAGATCATCTGATTCCTGGACAACCTGCTCTACCTCATAAGCCCTCCTAAGGGCTGAATTACTTCAAAACACTTCAGTTATTTTTAAATTATGAATATTTCTTTGTTTCCCTGTCACAAAGTGACATCAGAAATTGACCAAATTGCTATTTTAAACATCGGTATCGGTCCAGAATTTCACAACCGGTACATATGGCTTTAATGCATAGACTGTGATGTTAATGATTTGAAATATAAACCAGCATCATGGTATCTGACCTTAAAACGTTTGTCTCTGGAGGAGAGACAGAGGAGAAATGGAGCAGGACGAGACAAACACTCTTTAAAAGCAATCATTGCATCATGAGAATACAGCAATGGAGCTGCAGAATTAAAGCCTTTGGTTACCCTACTCTGTTCCCTAACTGTAGTGCTGCTGCCTCTGCACACCTTCAGCCAGTTTAACTCTGATTTATTTTTCCCTTAAATGAGTTTAAGCAAACCAAATGAGGCATTAAGCTGTTCAGTGAAAGCTGTCTTCAGTTCAAATTAGTTTCATGAGCCCTGTCTTGTGTGACTGAGGAACATGAATGTTCTCCAACTTTTAATTGTGTTTGTGTTTGACTCAGTCCACCTCCGTGATGAGCTTTTTATAATTAAAAGACTTCTAAGCCTTAATAGCAGAGTGTGTGAGGAAAGAGTTTTGACTTGAATGATATTCTAGTCGGTGGAAGTGCAATCATTTTGTCAACAAAGACCCGAGTCTCCTCCCTTCCTATGGGTTGATTTTCTGCTATCAATCATTTGTGTGCAAAGGTGCCATTTTTCTATACAGTGGCTATTTCAATTTGGTGCAGGCTCTTTGTAGACTGCTGCCTCTGGGAAACCAATCATGAAGCAGAGAGGGGTCCTGCTGAGTGAATTTGATTTCCATGCTGAAAAGGTTTGTACAGGCAATGTGATTCAGCTGAGCTGCTATTACAGCAGCAACAGCTCCATTCAAAAGCTGCCTGTGTCTGCCCATGCTCTTACACCTGCAGAGAGGCAACACAGTGCAGAGATGCCAGGCACTGATGTACAACATCACATTTGACAGACAGCTTTATGAGCAGAGTAGACTGAATGCTGACGCAGGTCTGCGATCCAAACATGGTAGGAACCCAGGAAACACCAAAGCTATTTGAGAGAAATACAGAACATCTGGCAAATAATTAACCATCATTGACCCTGCCAAGCTAATATAGCACAATTTCATTCATTACATAACAGTTATTTATATTCAGAGCCCTACGAAAGGTTCGAATAGAGCTTATATCAGCAAGGCAGATACATTAGCCAATATAAGCTTATAGGGCTGTAACGGTACGTGTATTTGTCCCAAACAAATTCATAACAGTAACGGTTCAGTGTGCTTGACGTCAAAATATTCTGTTTATGTCTACTACTCACAAAACAGAAATTCTGGAGCGCAAATTTAACCCAAAAGTTTTGGTGGTGCAGTAGTTGTTCTCCATCAGCTCTAGCATGCTAGTCAGCTTAGCCAGGTTAGTCAAGCTCAAAAAGGACAATTTGTGTGAAAAAAATTCAAATATTTAATTTATGACCATTTTAACAGAATGTGTCGTTTGAAAACAGACTGTTCTTCTCCTTATAGTTTCACGAAGCCTCCGCTGCAGATTCAGACCATGACCAAATAATAACTAATGCTACAGTGTTTGTTTACCGATGCACATAAGCAACTGTACTGCGTCCTAGAAAACATAAAGTAAAAGCGTATGGTCTCGATGTGCTTAAACCACGTTAGACTGTGCATTTTAGGGCGCACTCACACTGTCCTTCTGGCCGGGGCCAAAACCGTTTTTTCAGCTAAAGCCTAGTACCTTTAAGCAGTGTGAGTGCACCCGTTCCGCGCATAACTGCGGCAGTAGCGTTATGTCCGCCTGTTCGGACATGTAAATAGAAGGACGGACCATGCGCGGACATTTAACAACAACAACAATGGCGGTGAAAGGTTCACGTTGGTGTGATGCGGAGGTGGAGTGTTTACTTCAGATTTGGTCGGATGAAAATATTAAAAAAACAGTCGACAAGACGCACAAAAACTCTGAGGTCTGTGGAAAGATTTGTAAACAAAGCCACACACGCGAGCAATGCGTGTGACGTGTTACGGCGTGATGGCGTATGGACAGCAAGAAGCATTGGCCGGCCCTGGCAGTGTGAGTACAAACGGGGCTGGGGCGCGGGGGGAGAGGGAGGGGGGACAAGTACCCTAAAGCCCGGGTCGCGGTACGGAAGGACAGTATGAGTACGCCCTTAGACAGCCCGCTGTGCCTGCTCTGTATAGACGAACTGAGTTGCAGCCCAGTTCAGGAATTATCAACAAGTCATAGGTATAAGTGAAAAAGATTAGCTGTCATTTACTGTGCATGGAAGCAGACATCTGACTGTAGAGGTTTTTAATAGGGATGTCCGATAATATCGGCCCACCGATATTATCGGCCGATATTGAGTTAAAAATGTAATATCGGGAATTATCGGTATCGGGTTTTTACAACCGATGTTAGTTCTGTAGGCTTCAGCATTTCCGAGTGTACCTGAATGCAACACGGGCCGTAAGCTTCAGCATTTCCGAGTGTACCTGAATGCAACACGGGCCGTTTACAGGCGCGTGCTTGATGACGTATAACAACAACAACACGCTCACTCGTAGGTTGCTAACCGTGGCTAACAAGCTTCAGCTCTCCCGGTGCATGAGATGTCCGAGGTTTGGAAGTATTTCCAAGTGTCACCTCCTAACAGTAAATGTGCGCTTTGCAATGACTGCAAGGCGTTAGTTATGAGAGGAGGAAACAATGCGTCTTCCTTTAATACATCAAATTTGATCACCCAGCTCAAGAAGAATCATGCGGAGTTAAACGCTACATCTGTGCAGCAAAGTGATGAAAAGAAGCAACAGCCGACACCGAGAAACAAACTTTTTCTATCGTTCAAGATGCCGGATTCACCAAACGTGTGGAGTTCCTGGAGCCCCGTTATGTCTGTATAACGCCCAGTCACAAGTATTTCTCAGACCAGTGCTGACCCGAACTGTACAGCGTTGTTTACCGTCACGTCGAGAAGGTAATTTCTGGTGCTGTATCCATTAGATCCAATACAGGTTAGCATGTTGAGCTTGACTGCTGATTTATTGATTGTATTATTTGTCAAGTTACTCAGTCTGGGAAAAGAAAACTAAGTTTGTTTACTACTCTGGACTGAAGCTATGCATCTTCCTTGTTGTGATGTTGTCTGTAGTGTGTTTGGGGCAAAATATTCTCTCTAAAAACACAAACAATTAAATGAATGGCACTTTTTTCAATAACTTATTTTGTACAGACTGTGTTTACATTTGAAAAGCCGTGTTGCATTTATGTATGCATCCAGTGGGGCATCACAATAAAATTAGGCATAATGTGTTAATTCCATAATAGGTGATATGTGATGAATTTTGGTGTAAAAAGGCTGCAGATATCGGTATCGGGTGATATCGGTATCGGAAATTAAGGGTTGGACAATATCGGAATATCGGATATCGGCAGAAAAGCCAATATCGAGCATCCCTAGTTTTTAATTTTTTATAATTCTAAAAAATGCTTGGAAAAAAAGTGTGGCACACTGTCTCCTTATGCATTTCACCTTTTTATTGAGATGTTTCAAAACTTTGATTTTCACCCCTGAGTCTTAAATCCAGGTTAAATAAAGGCTTGATTAAAAAACAATCTTAGGATTACTGACGTGTGTGTTATTAAACTACTGAAATTTATGGCCAATGAGCCATCGCCGGATGTTTATACTTTTCAAAACAATACAAATAAAGATATTTTCTGCATTTTTTCTTCTCTGTTGTAATGCAAACATACCGAACTGTGAATTTTGTGTGCCGTTACACCCATATGAGATTACCAATACATCGATACGAGTGTGCATGTCAGCTAATGACAACCTCCAGTTCCAGCAATGCTTTTCTTAGTCATTTAAAATAGTAACCTGAATCTCTCTGGCTTGTAGACGGTTTATTAAATTAGTGTCACATACAGATACCACATCCTTGAGTATCTGCTGATAGCGATACCAATCTGATACCATCTTTCCCCTCTATTAAACAACTGAGCTAGCAATAATACTATGGATTCGCTTTGCTAAACCTCGCTGCCTAAAGCATGACACTCAAACTGTAAAACAAAAATTCTACTACCTAAAAAGGAAGAAATACATATTTATAATCAATAAAATGATGGTTGTATTGGGCACCAGCCAGGGTTAACATGACAAAAGAAGTCATCATATCACAGTCACCCACACAAACGATACAATACTTGTGTCACACATGCAACTTCAGAAAATGAAATCTGAGGGAAAAAACGTAACAAAACACAACACAGGAATAGGTTTCAGTTTTAGACCAAAGTAAAGGCAGCAAAAATTCTTACAAATAATTCTTCCAAATAATCAAACCACAGTCGACTTGTCACACTCCGTTTGAGGCAGTGCAAGAGTCCCGTACATTCATCCTGACTCTATCACTGTCACAAGAGAATTTTCAAAAACTGTGAGGCTAAAAAAACAAACAAAAAGAACAACCAGCTGTTACACAAACTCTGTTACACAAGCTCCAGCACAGTCGCTCCCTCCTTTTTCTCCGGGAAATAAAGTTGCGTCCAAAGTGCGGTCAGAAATGTCAAAATAACTACCGTCTGACGGAAAAAAAATGACTGTGTGTACATTTGCTACATCAGGGGGTTACAGAACCTTCAGGGCGTATAACGGGCGCTCCCATCGCCAGACACTGCGCCAATTTACTGGATCTGGACCAATTTGAACCTACAGTTTTGCATTTTACAATGAGTTTGTCAACATAAAATGGACTTTTTCTGGAGGAAAATTAATCGTTTGGATAAATCCATCAAATAGTCAATAGACTAAGTGATAGAAAAATAGTTGATGCCAGCTTGCGGCCGTTGTACCGATTTGATCCAACTGCACACAACTGTTATGCAGGCTATGAGGAGAACTAAGATATGGATCATTTCGGATTATACTTTTCCCCCTCCAATATCCGAGCCAGTGATTTTGGCCAGTATCGGAATGATACAGAGTATAGTAGAGAATCACTATATTTAATAAAGCAGCTATTTAACGAGGGCATGTTTTAGTGCTTTATAACACTTTATAGACAAAATTATTTTAAAAAGTAGAGAGTAAGAATATTGATTATAGCTTTTAAATTTTTATTACTCAAATACCTGAAGTAATGGTTTCCGCCCTACTATGAAAATACATGTGTTCACCTGGGCTTTACTGCAAAAATGAAAACCACAAAAAAAGGGCCATTCCAGCACTTACTGCAAGCAAAACATGAGTGAAGCCTCATCACTCACAACCAGCCTAAAACCTACAACCACGAGCTTTCAAAAAGAGGTGTGAAGTCAACTGCAGAGGGAAATCAATTGTGTCTAGCTCATCGGTGTAATGAATGCGAAAAATGTATGAGCCACAAGTGCACCTCTGTTTGTCGAGTCGTTTCCCATCACGGTCATGTTTTGGAGTCACTTAGCTCAGCATGCAAAGAGAAAAGAGCCTGCGACTAAAGCCTGGATGCTCTATTCTGAACTGAGGTGGAGGAAGAGCCAACAAGTGCTCCCTCCTTCCCTTCATCAATAAGTGCTGTCAGAAAAGTCGATTATGTCCGAGAGCAGCTCAGAGGCCACGGCTACAACGCTAAAGCTAATGGACAGCATCCATTCAGCATGTGCGAGCGGGGTTGTACAATACAGACAAAAGGTTGGCCTTGGTCAGTTTAGTTTGAACAGGTTTTTCAAAGGCTGTTCTTTCATCATGGAAGCAGCAGCATGCTCAGGTTTAAAGAATTATTAGCAAGTAAATACTTAGGTGTGTGTGTGTGTAGGCAACTTGAGGTTTCGCTCACTTAGCGTGGTTAACATTATGTCATGTTTGTTTATAACCAGACTAACGGAGCTGCTAGTGTCTGACAGTCCATACACAATTTACTGCAGAGCGGCACCGTGAAGGGGATCACATTTCAGCAGCGGTGGGAGGGAGAACGGCTTTTGTTTGTTTACCAGAAAGTTAATGTGTTTTTAGGGTGACGAGACGATGTGCGGCCGAGTTAAGCTTAAAGAAAACCAAAATGTCATCTTGAATTTGAAGCAGACGGAAGAGGTGAGATGAAAAAGACGAGGCGTGCTGTAAACACTGCAGGTAAAAAGGCATGGGTAGAGGTGAACTGGGGTCGCACTCATTCATGGACTCTCTCAGTCTCATTATGTTTCAAGTGCAACACACAGCTGTAAAATTCCATATACCGGTACAGTATTTGGCTTAACCGGTTTGAAATTGTCAACACCGGCCCAAGCCCATCGCTGTGTAATAAAAGTGATAGATGTGAACAACAGTAAGCAGGCTCGTGAGCTGGATAAATGGCAGAAAGCTCAGCTATGGCAAAGGTCCTCAGACAGGTGCGTAATGTAGAAAATCTTCTGTCACTATTGCATTATTGCCGCAGGATTAATCAAATAGCCTAATGAGGTGATTGGGATGTTGGAGTAGTTGGTGTTAAAGAGTAATACCAGTACCTGAGTGCATCATGAGATTATTAATAAAGATCACCATGGAGATTATGTGCCAAGAACCCCAGATCAATCAAATAGCAAAAGACTTGATTTGCTTTGTTGTCAATCTTATGTCTGTAGAGTAAATATTAGGGGTGTCACAATTCTCCAAACCTTTTGATAAAAAAATTTTTTTACCAGCTGTCGGACGCTGTAAAAAACTCTTCTTTAAAACGATGGACTACATGGTATGAAGCGTGATATGACTGTGATATTTGTTTGGAATACACACTAAGTTTAATCATTTAAATAATGTATTTGAGTCGCAGACCCTGCTTTTATTTGCGATGATTAAAGATTGAAAGCTTATTTCAAATGATTTTCAAAGAAGAATGGATACCCCTGATAGCTGTGTCCAAAGGGAACAAAGCCCTCCTACAAGCACCTCTAAAGCTCACTGATTAATGCGTTAGCTTCTTCTACGGATTAAACTCTGTAAACCTAAGTGTTAAAATGACAATTCAACATTTCATGGGGGGTTACATCACTTCAGATAAACAAAATGCAGCCTATTTGGAGAACAGCACATGAAAAGTGTTTCATAACTGGAACAAACTCTGCATCATACAACACTATTAGAGGCATTAAAGCTATCTTAACCTACATCTACACTCAACACATTTCCTTCCTTGTCATATTCTTGCAAAATAAATTCAACCCACCAGAAAATCCTTGAAACAAACAGCTGTTGTTAGGCACATTTTTATGCATAGGCTTGACCTGTGGTGCTGACCAAGTTTCCCTTGAATCTCACACGTAGCACTGATGAAGTGATCCTCTGCTGTAATCACATGTGTGCGAGCATTAAGTGTTTGTGTTGGCCGAGCGAATGAGACGGAGAGACGGGATGAGCTTCACGGAGAGAAGTGAGACAGAAATGCAAATAGAAACTGAATCCATGTACCCGATACAGACGTGACCCAGACAGAAACAAAGAGTGAACTTGTGAACACAAAGAGGTTGTGAATAGGGAGTATGGTGCACAGGTGAAGCAGAGTGTCAGCCTACCTGATACAACGTGTTGCTGGTAGTTATAAGAGCTGGGAATTGCACCGATTGGAAGAGAGGCTTTGGGATTCCCCGGCTGCGCTTCTTCATCATCCTCGCCGAAGTGGTGGACTTTCTCATACTTCTCCAAGTATCTGCGGAAGACAGAAAAAATACAGACGATGAGCCAAGACTTGCTTGGTGTAAATCTGGCTGGGAATGTGTGCTTTCCTCGTGACTTAGGATTTGTTTTCTTAATTACGCAGGCACATTTTCCCGTGAACGTGGATGCCTTGAAGATTATGATGTAGCATTCTTTCTCTGTGATACAACCTCCTAAGAAGACACTTACAGCCTCAGTGGATTTTCAGTTTTAAGTGGTTTCAGTTTCTATCAAATGAACACTAAGAATGCCGTCTAAAAATCGTTTACTTAGAGCTGACTCCTCTAATTATTTCTCTAGTTCATCAAAAAAGGACGATAAATGTGTCACTCACACCTAAAATGATTGCAGTGTGTCCTAAATCTCAAAAACCCAGAGAGAATGAATACATATTTGAATGACATTTGCTTTTCTTTCTAACTCTAAGCTCTAAGCCAGGGTGCTGCTGTCATTTCCTCTAGTATAATCTTCAAATAAAAGCTTCAAGAAATTCACTTGAATGCATACATACATGAATCAATTAAATCATTTATTAGGAACAAGACTTCTTCACAGTATGAAAATAGCAGCTGCAATGTTATAGAGAGAGAGAACATATCATGTAGGAGCAGGCCTTACGACAAGGATATGGAGTGGTCTGTAAATAGCTATTGATATGTAAAACCACATCTATCCCTGACTGATCAGAACTGTCATTTAACGTCTAGTGTGTAAGATTTAGGGTGGGGTCTATAAATATCCACTGAACCTTTAAGAATCATTAGACCTTGTTTGTTTGTTTATTTCTTGACCCCTTCACTGAGAGGTTCATTTATTCATTCACTCACTGTGGCGTTTATGGGAAATGCAGCACTTTCAATGAGCATTTTAATGCCCACTCCACACTTGTCTAGTTGCTCCCACCGGTGTTTTCCAAAGTAGCCCACCTCACAAAGATGTCCCTGTCTTTGCAATCAATGCAATTATAAAATGTGAAATGTCATCAATTATTTTGCTAATAATATTTGTCAAACACCGAAGATGGCTGTCCGCTCTCTACCCGGCAGGAAGCATACCATGAGGGCGGGACATTGTTCCAAAATGCTGGTTTCACAGATACCACGTAATTTAGAATTTAAAGTAGATTATATTCTTTTTCGGTTATGACTTATGACTGCATACTAAATAAGTTCTATGGCATTCATTCTCTGTGTATTGGTTCATGTTCTACAAAGGGTTTAACCCGAACCAGGCCATACAACAAAGACAGAATCATATCACATTAACACAGGTTTAGTAGTAGCCTTCACACAAATTGACATATATATAGCCGACAGTCTGCATATAGACTGTCAGAAGAGGTTATCACGTTAGGCACGTTCCTTCATCATCGTGCTCATATTGTTTTGAAGCGGAGCCAGTGGTCGTAAAATGCACATGCGTAGCGAATTTCAACTTGTTAATCAAAAGCATTGTGTTAAAATTATAAAGTAAATAATAAAGGAGCCAGATGGACTAAAATGAGCAGCTGTATCTCCATCAGCTAGTGTTTATGGAAAGCTCTGCGTTAGACAAAAGGGTGTAATTCTCTTTGAGATTACACTGATCATACTGTTCAACAGAAAATACAAAATAAAAAGGTGCACTTCGTGTTAATGGTAATACACTGTATGCGTTACCTTGAAGGCAATTAACAGGTTTTTCTACAACCTCAAAACTTCTTATTCTAATTTAAAACTACAGTGTGTAGTCCCAGCTGGACCTTTAGTAGTCCAGCTGGGTCATATCAATAACATGTAAAACACTGCACGTTCCAGCCAGACCCAGGCGACTGTTTGGAGGGAAAACAAGCTGCTGTTGATGCCAGACAGAATACTCAAGTGTTACAGCTTTCAGATATTTCAGGAAAAGGTGAAGTGAATCACCTATTCTTTGGAAAGTTCAATCACAAAGGCTCTAGTCTACACACTGACATATTGTCAAGGAGATTATCGACTCAAACCAAAACCCACACTCATGCATATAGAGCATGGCAATGGAGGTTCATTCATCTGACTTTATTAAAGGAGTAGCCTAATGTACCAGGACACTCGATGTGACCTCAGCACAACAAGAAAAAAATCATTACTTTACCACTTATGATTCAATAAAAACACAAATATTGATTTTGGGAACAACAAGCCACCGTTTTCTTTAACCAAACGGGCTTATCAGCTGAAGGAATTTAAATGATTCCACCGTAAGCCAGTCAAACTAGAAACTACAGAGAACAAGTGAGTAGAAAGCATGAGCAGTGTAAGCAACAACGGCAGAGAGACAGAGCGCAACCTGTAGACACCCCAACAGCATCAACAGAGAATTGGAGGGAAAACACTTCCCAGTAGCAGTTACTGGTCTGACAAGTCAAGATAAAACACAAATCTACTTAGGAATTCAGCATACAGGAGAGTGAGACCACACTTTTATTACAGACTGCACAATCAGTGTAAATTACACAGTTCAAAAGTTTCATTCTAAAATGCAGTTTGATAGCTTTCACAGTCAGCTTTCACCTCACTTTAACAGTTTAGGAGTTTTTCAAGCTTGGCAGGGCCAGTGGCAATCACTTCTCCTAAACCTATGATGCTTTTCAAAGGCTCAAAAGCGCTAAGTGAAGCATGAGCCATTTAAGTGAGGCTAAAAATGAGCACAACATGAGATAAGCAGGTCTTTGTATGACAGAGGGCGGCCGAGTGTCACTGCAGCATAAAGCAACACATCGTAAAATGTATCACCCATCACAAAAATAACTGTAGATTTTCATGCATTTCAATCCTGCCTTACCTGCTGAACATCTAAAAAGGTCCACACTGTGTTTATATCTCTGCATAGGTGAGGATTATGCTTTATAGCAACATATTTCAGAGGATGAGTTGACCATGAGTCAGTAAATATCCCATTGAACAGCACTTTTCATTTGGGTTTGACGTCAGCGCGGTGCAAGAGGTTCAAACCACTTTGAATATAAACATGCAAATGAGGGTATTTGACAAAGCCCATTTCTCATCTCAACAGTGCCACAGCCTATAGTAGAAACAGGTGAACTGGCTGCCAGCACCAACAGCTGTGAGCCAACAGAGCAAAACTATTCATCTTTCACTGGAATCGTCCGCACATTCTTGAGAAGTTTGCGCTTAACTTGGGAGAAAAAGTTCTCACTGAGCATGCAACTAACGATTCAGGCTTTCTTTGATTTGATAAACGCCCCACAATGATGCAGAGGAATCTGCTGGACAAACAAAACGACAAACACAGCGAAAATACCTCAGCAGCGACAGTGTGGTGAACCCTGCCTGTGTGGCCGTGAGTCACTGAGCGAACGAGCGAGCGCCTGTTACTGAATGAGGCCCAGCTTGTTCGTCGTGGCCAAGGTAATCCCCCGTTCGCTTGCTGCCGGGTGACACGCTGGACTATAAATACACTCAGCCTTCATTTGTAGGGAGAGAGGGAGAGAGAGAGAGAGAGAGTGAGTGTGAGAGCGCGGGAAAGATAGGCCCCTGTCCCGACTGCAGCGTCATCAACTGCTGTCTGGGCACAAGCAAGAAAAAGGCTGCGGGTAAAAACGGATGGGGGCATGGGAGGGAGGACGGGAGGGAGGGGGATTGCAGCTGCTCATATCTGCACTTCCCCTTTTTCATACATGAGGAACATCAACCCTGCAACAACCGTTTTGTGTAACAACCGGATTTGTGTATTTTCGCTGCCGAGGTGTGTATTCCCTCCAAAACAATATAAGTGCTGGATCTGATAAGGCATGAGAAGTGATGAGTAGACATACAGCAACTGCTATCATTAGTGTTGTGTTATTTAGGGTCACCTGGATCACACCAGTGCAGATCCTCTTGACTTTGATTACTCTCAGCTGTCTGGCTGCCCAAATGCCCTCAGTGTGTTGGTGTGTTGGAGTCCATTGCCCCCTGCTGGACGTGGACGCAGACATGTAAACACACCCACTGCCAATTTATGGACGGAAATGTTTGCTGGGATTTAATGGAGCCTGCTGTCCAACAGACTGAGGGTGGTTTGCTTTGTCAATAATTACTGGAGGCGGGGTATATTGAGAAAATACTGTAGAAGTTGAGCAGTAACCTACAGAGCAGACCATTTGTTGGCCAAAGGCAGCCTTAAAGTCCCACTAGAGTCTAGTATAAATCAGCCAAGTAGACAGACATTATTCATATAAGGACAGGGCAGATCAACTTGCAGTAGTGACACCGTGCTCAGAGTCTGTTCCACTTATGTGGTCAATGCACAAGAAAAAAGCTATACCAATCTGAAGAGCATTTTTTGCAAGCACTAACATTACAGTTACCAGCTGTGTCACTCAATACCACTGTTACTAGCTCAATTGTTAGCATTTGCTGGGTTTATACTAGGCTTTTCTGCAGTGATAGAAATTTCCCAAGTTCCTCCACAACACCGCCAACACGGGTGATACGTGTCAAGGAAAAAAATGTATCCCCTTTCACTAAGATGGACAGTCTGTGATTGCTTTTCACTGTGAAGGTACACCATCTCCTTGAAAATATATCTGAATGTATATTCTAGCTTTGGCTATCCATTTTACTGACAAATAAGTTGAATAATAAATGTGTGTGTGTATGTGTGTGGTATTGTGTGTCTCAACAATAGTTCATACATTCTACTTCACACTTGGCGGTTTTGTTGCTTTGTGTTGAAGTTAGTGAGGCTCGTTCAATATTAACCGGAGACCTTCATTTTGATTTCAGCTGCACAGGTCTGTGTCTTGCATGGTTGTGGTGCGATCGCGGTGACAAAATCTGTCCACAGACAGACATATAAACACCTGGCAAAAATACTCAGAACCACCTCTGTGTTACAGCCGGTGTCTGATATTTAGAGAGCAGGGTGGCCTACGCACGGTGTACAGTATAATGCTGATATCATGTTGTTAATCAGCATTTATCTGCCCAATTAATTGGTCTATAACTAACAAACAGACTCACAAGGTGAAACTGAACCAAGGGAACAGTGCTCTCTGCAGCAGTGGGGACAGACTAAGAACTGGTCACAGTCCTGAACTGTCCCGGATGTCCAAATAAGTCAACGAGCACTATCGTATATCCAACAGGTACAGTAGGTGGCGCTCCACAGCTGGTCGGAATACAGCTTTTTTTCTTCTTGTTCACCTTAGTCAAAATCAAAACAAGTTGGAAAGCGACAGAGGAACAACCGAAATGGGTCTTCTTGATATTGATGTTAATTGCCTTCGCAAAGTCCTTAGTCCGTTTAAAAGGAAACGCTTGCGTTGTTGATTTTTTTTCACATTGATTTCAGCGCCTTTGCTCTCTGATTTATTCTATTTCCAGGTCAAAAACCACTACAGCAGAGTGCGGAGCATGCACAGACACTTAACCCGATCATACTCCGGGAACGCTGTTTACATGACTGAATACCCCTGTTGTTACCGAAGCAATTATCCAGGTCTGTTAACCAGATTTTAACTAGGGTATGGTGTTTACATGGCGTTTGAGAAACCAGAGTACACCCTTTACCCGAATATAATTGCATTTTTACTGCACGTAAACAAACTGACTGGTTCCCATTACTTAGGATGGACTAAACACACAGAACAAACTCCAGTTATACGTAAAATGAAAACATTTTATGAATGTCATCTATCTATTGAAATGATAAAGACAGATTCCAGGTCCACTGTCAAGTGCTAGTTAGCAAGAAAACTGAGAGAAGAAGATTAGGCTATCAGTGGGGACCAACACTGCTGGAGGGCAGGTCAAATTATAGACAGGCCAAAAACACAAAGTCTCAAGAGCCTTCAGATGTTATCTGTGATAGTAAGTTTGCTCTACCGCTCTTATTTAGTTAGAAAGTCTCTTATTATGTTGTGTAAAAACAGGCGGAAACAGACAAACACTACTTTGTCGTTATCCATAGCCGGTCATCATCTGAGCATCTCTAAAGTCTGGGCAGCAGCTCGGATGAGGCAGAGGAATACAAACCCGGCTAATGCATGCCAGATCAAAGGCCACTTCATCCAGATGTTTCGGATGAGCGGGACTCTACCCACATACACAGGAAGCAGAGACGGACCAACAAGAGCCATGATACCCAGAATAATCTCATAACTAGGTGTGAAAAGTAACACCCAGAAAACAGAAATAGACAGTGAAATGTGTCTGTGGTGTAAGGCTGCACAAAGGCTCAGTGGTTTGTTTTCTGTTGGAATACTATGTGTTATATTTTCCTTAATTAAATGACAATCAGTTGTGAATCACCTTAAGACACTACACTCACCATTACCACCACAGTTTGGCATTATTAAATTTAAGTACTACTTGAGAACAAAAGACAAGTAGATGAATGAATAGATACAGTGGTCTCCAAATAATGCCTGGAATACATTTTTCAGGGATTGCCTGATCCCAACATTGTTTCTCTATACAATCTAACAGCATATGCTCCTGGACGGTTCCCTGTGCATTGGAATTTATGTTTCTCTGTTGCCTCAATAGTTAAGAGTTTCTCAAGATTTTGTTCAGAGCCCACGCGGCATTGTGTGATCTTTAAGATTGAAATAATTTTTTTTTTTTTGGAAAACTTTTTCATAGCTTTGAAATACTATTAATTATAATCCACTTACAGCTGGCTGGAAAATTGGTTCATGCTCAGATTCACGTGACAACTAAAACATGGTCTAATTGCTGGGGTCATGAGAATTGTGGGACCTTAAAAGTGGGGTCACAAGCTAGTAATGGTTGAGAAACATATGGGCAACTTATCTTGCATCAACAGAAGATTGCTATCAAAAAGTGAAACATTCAAACATTGACTGAAATGAGCAAGTCTGATTGCACCTGCACCTCTTTCCCACAAACAGTAACAGTAACAGATGAGTGTGTGGTATAGTAACTTTGCTGAAAAGGAAGCAGCCTGTTCAACTCTGAAAAAGATACATTACTTGGCGGGGTGGGGGGGGGCGGTCTGATCAGCAGATGAGGTAGAGTTAAGACGTCTTTCTTTTCTAAAATCATCGGGTCAAAACTGTCCTTGGCAGCAGAGCTAAATGCCCGACTTGCTCATATTACAGCATGGGGTTAAAAAGGAGAAACCTGATCTGTACTTTACTACTGCAACCAAACACTGATGAATCAAAATACCTTCAACAGATTCACTGCTACATGTTCCCATCGAATCAAGGTTCAGTTAAAAAATGCAAAGTGAATGTTATTCCTAACAATAAATGCCATGTGATATGAAATGATATCCAGAGCAATATTCTCTCAATTTAAAATTGTTAAACAGGCCAAAAAAACTAACTGTTTCCTTCTTCTACAGCTATCCAAAAATGTGTACAGACCTCATCAAGACAAAAGATTATTTGAACATTTGAGCTAACAGAATTAAGTCAGCGGTTTCTAGATGTCAGTGCCTCCTGGGCCTGATTTCCTCCCAGTGGGGGTGCAGTGGAGAGGGCAAACAAAGGTTGAGCCAGGGTATCTGTCACCTGACTTGGCTTCTGTGTTCGCCGTGCTGCAGTTTTGGAAAACTGTAGCAACATCAGGGGCCTTATTTCAAAATACCTTTAATTTGCACTCAAATTACGGGGAGCGCTGAAGAACTGGATGGTGTTACGCAGAAAGAAAAATCAGGACTATGGCCCAGATCATATGAAACTACAAATGGAAGACGAAAACCGTGGAGATGTAAAGTAGTATTGACTGATAATCATCCAGATCAGTGTAGCCACAGGAAAACTGGAAGCAGCCGCTGGTAACCCTAACCCAATCCACTGAAACAGAATGCTGAGCACACAGATATGCAACAGAAATGTATGTCAAATGATAGAAGTGTAAAAGGTTCTCTAGGGTGACGCAGTATTTCTAGTTAGGGAAAAGCATGGGCTAAGCGACTCGAATCCAGCCAACGCAAACCCAAGTGCTGACTCTAACCTGCGTAACGGCAGCAACAGAAAGTTTGCTGATCCTGTACCGCCCCAGCCGGATAAACAAACTTTCTGTTGCTGCCGTCACGCAGGTTAGAGTTGGCGCTGGCTGGATTCGAGTTGCTTCAGCCACTAACTGAAGGTCCATCTCTGGAGATGCTGCCGGCTCTCCTCTTGGAAGAGTAGTCTCCTAGCAGCAGGGAGTGAGGTGGAGGGACCGCTGGATGGGTTAGCTTGCTAACTCTTTTCTCAACTGTGGTCTGATAAACAGTTAATTCATGTAATTCAGTGGCCATATCACTATTTTCCAACTACTGTAGCTGTACATTACAGGACCCACGTGAGAGCAGTTTCTGTGGGAATGCAGCCATTTAGGCTTTTGGCACCAGTTTGACACTCTTTCCGAGGAGAAATGTATTTGTGCTACTTATTAGGTTGTCATGACTTCACCAGTGATTGACGCCCTGTCACAGATGAGGGCTACTGTGAACTGTATATGATGGAAACACTGGTGACAGGAGTAGATTTGAGGGAATCAGGACAGTCCTTCAACATTAAACAGACTAAGATAATTTGGGTATATACTGCTATACATTAATACTCTTCAATCATCTTCAAAAACCTTATCAGTTTTTCCTCAAATTTTACAGCTTTTTAATGGCCTGTGGAAGCTCTGGCCATGTTCATTGTTTTATTAGCACTTGTCCTTTATACCACCAGTTTTCTCACTCTTGCACCTGAACACTTTATTTAAATCTTTTGTTTCAATCTTGCTAATGAAGCGTGACAAAAACAGAGCTTCTTTTCAACTAATGCCCTTTGAGTGTGAGTGTGATTTGAAGCCAACACTTTGATCTACAGTGTGAATCCTTCCTCCCCCGAAGCTGAAATGAACTCAGCTCCATTGGTAGGTCTGATTTCTAAGCAGATCTTCAACAAGTTGAAAAATATTTCTGGCTTGGGTCAATTCATTACTCTGCTCTAACCGGAGAGAGCCACATCATGGTCATCTAATTCCCTCAGACGGGGAAACTTGATCCAAAAACAGCCTGTTCTGTATCAGAAAAGTCACAAGTTTGTTACCTGCAGCAATGCCGTATCCTTCAGTTCTACCTGCTAACTCGTTTTTAGTCACTTAAGTAAAAAAAGCATCAGGAATCGCCACTAGAGATGTCAACTTGGGCTTGTTAAAAGAGCAGACACCAAAAAAAATGAGCCAGAGTACAATCTCATCGAATGTGTTAAGATGTGTAATCGTCCCCTACAAAACACACATCAATAAATTATGTCAGTTGTCAGTACAAAGTCTTAAAAATACACACACAGTTTTAGACGGCCTTTTAACTGGATAATCAAGATTAACACACAAAGTTAGCAAACATACACCCATCTTACAGTGTCCTCGAGCGAGACACTAAATCTGAACCGGCTCCACTGAGCACAAATCCACCTTGTAACCAGCTATGACCTCTGACCCCCCTGGATGAAGGCGAAATTAAAAATTTCCCCCCATAGTGATCACACTATTCGCATGCTTATGCTCAGAAAAACTGGGCGGAGGGAAAAAAAGAGCCTAATTTCTCTATAAGACACCGTCAGCAAAAAAAGAAGCATGGGGGAGGCGAGGATACTCTATCTTTTTAACAGCCTTAGTTGAGACAAGTCTAGCTGCCTGCTGCCTCTGACATCCACTACACTGAACTGCCTAAGATAAACTCCACAAAGTAGCTCCAGCGGCTGCTGCAACACCAGGGTGATATTCAGCATGTTGGTCAACGCGGCTGTCAGGCCTCTTTTGCTCATCCACCTTCCACGTAATATTTGTACACGTAATGATTACAGTGACTGAGCTGTACTGACTCAAACAGGTTAAAAAAAATCTGGGAAAAATAATGATGAAATGATGATAAAAGAATGATTCTTAAAAAAAGTCATGATGTCAATGGCTGCAAATTATTTTCCCTTTCACCTTGTCATCTGCAGAACAAGGTATTTACAAACCACTTTATGACATAAGAAACAGAGTCCTTCTATAAAGTATAATAGAGGCTCAACTAATCAGATTATCAGTTGACTGTGAAAGGTACTGCAGGCACAATCAAAAATATAAAGCATGTTAGACAAAGACAACAGATTTCAGAATATAAGTGTTTTACTGAGTCATTGAAGACACGCTCAAGAGAAATCAGATGACAGGAACTCAACACCTTTGCACTGTAGCTACTTCCACTCCAAGAACAGACTTAAACAACTGTCTTGTCAGCCATCTGAGCTTCCAACCATTACACCAAATTACATGATCTCCTGCTTTAGAGAAAATGCTTTATAAAGTATTCTGTTTTTAACGCTAAACATGTAACAGGTAGATAGTGGTTTGTGGCCATTATGGCACAGAGAAAGACCGTGGCCATTTTTAACTGCATGTGCCTTAAGTATTCTGCCTCTGCATTCAACGCTGATGTTTATCTGAAATTTTGAGGAGCCACAAGTCTCATCAGACGTGTACAGTCGGTAATCAAATCAGCCGCTACACTCGCAGCATCTTGTATCATAAGCCAACTTAGTAAAAATGCACAGATAATTGGCTGCTACTTGTGATATCAACCAGCGACCTGCAGTTGCCTGTAACATAGCCATGAGAATTGTTTCTCTGCTACAGAGGTGTAATCCCCTGCAGGCAGGTGCTAAGATTGGAGGAGAAAAGGAGCGCAGAGAGAGCGCTAACACCAAAACCACAAATGCCAGCTGTTGAGGAGAGCTGCGTTTCCACCAAACTCCCATCACTGGCAGCTGACTGTGTTGGGACTCGGAGGCTTGAAGTTATACAGCGCTGGAGTTGCTCAATCATTAGTGCTGTATCAAACCCAAACACCCTGTGGCTACACCATTTTCAGAAAGGAATAACCTTCATTAGTGCGAATGGTTTATTACCAACAAAATGCTCCAGAGTGCTCCCCAAAACTATCTTCCAGACTGAACAAAATACAGGAGGCATTTGGCCAGATATAAATCTATCTATCTATCTATATATTTATCTATATATATCTTTCTATATATAGATATATATATATAATATCAGTGTTCTTTTCTTATGTCATGACCAATGTAAACATTAGAAAGCTTGCTTTGCATGTGAAAATATTGTATTGGTGCTGCTCCCTAGTAGAGAGGAGCGGAGAGGCAGATCCTGCTGACTGCATCTTAACATTTGTAAACACTTCCCACATGCTACCTGAGAGGAGGAGAGCTGCATGGCCACGCTACTTACCGAAGGTAGTACTGTTTTAAAGCAAATGCAGCGTTGGAACAACTCCTTGGCAAGTTAAACTCTTCTCCAAGTTCAATCCATTGGTTTTTGTCAGAGACCTGAAAAGGAGGGAATGAGTTGGTTAGAAGATAAAGCACTTGCAACAACAAAAAGAGCGGTTACACTGCAACCATCTGTCTGCTACAGGTTCCCCCAATGAGGCCGTATCCCAGTCATTAATCAATAACTTTAACAAACTGCTGAAAATACAGTTAAAAATACTGACAAAGAATAAATTACAACGCAGTACATGTAGTTTAAAAATGTTGAATCCGCTGCTAATGTGTTTGTTATCCGAATATATTTACATTAAACATAGCAGTAAGGTTAAACAACTGCCTGCCTCCCTTTAGGATAGTGTCGTTACTGCTGAAGCTAGTTAGCACTGTAGCTAACGAGCTAACTTGACTTTTTTTTTTTTTAATGTTGGCGTTAAAACGTCACGAGGCTAAACTCCAGTCAACCGTCTACACCAGAAACTAACGCTTCAGCTCGCGGAGAGCCGTCTGGTTTTGGAGCAGGTTTTGGTGCCGTGTACTGTATTCACTACATGGGCCTGTGAGGCCTACATTTTGTGACCAACCATGAAGCCGAAGAAAGATGGCTATGGCGAGAAAGATAAACCAAGCTTCCCCCTGGGTAAAAACTACCGGTGAACGCCGGGGCGACGCGCCGTGTCCTTAGCGGTGTTTCCCGAGGCCGGGCTCCGTGCCGATAATCGATGTTAAACGTGCCCGCTCATTTTGAGTCGCTCCGACTGCACTCTGACTCCGAGCTGCTGGACTCTACATTCAAACCACACAACAACACAAGCCACCACACTGCATAGAGATACACGGCAAACTAGCACAAGGCCAACACCGACACACTAACGCTTTTTGTGGGGGTTACACTTGTCCCGGGGTGCACACACGGAGTTGTAGAGCGGTCCACCGAGTAGTCCACACACAGCAGAGTGTGGAGAAATCCACTTTTAGTTCCCACTCACCTTAGCAAATCCACCTAAAGAGACGACTCTGATGTAGAGAGCATTCAGGTCCAGCTCTTTCCCACCCACGAAAGGAATCTTCCTGAACGGCGATCTGAGGGGATAACACAAGAAATAAGGGCATATATGTTTAAATAACAGTTCTGGTTAACTCCCGACATCATGCATTGCTATTTAAAGTTGTATTTCTTTGGAATAAAGACGCCCCAATCTCACCCTCTGCTTTGGTGAAATTGCCGCAGCTCGTCCAGGAAAGCCTGTCCTTTCCTCCGCTGATCTAGTAGATTTTTCCCCGTCGAATTTGCCATTGTTTTTGCATGCAAAAACGGTTAAACCCCACTTCAGTCGCTTCTTAAGACACCAAGGATCCCATACTCCGCCGGCGCTCAGTCATTCGCGAAGCTGAGTGTTTAAAAAGTTAAAGAAATTGCTGATAGCAAGAAGAGCGGCAGCTCGCTAATAAAGACTGATGCTCACAGAAAGCAAGCCCGATTCAACCCCGGACTAAGTTCCAACGAACAGTCACAAATACGACCGATTTACCGGCAGATTAGAAACGCCATGGCAGGATGTGGAGAATTAATGCTTTTGGTCGCGGTTGTATTCGTTTGGAGTGGTTTGACAGTGTGTTACGGACGCAGCTCCGAGGCTATCGCACACACTGTAGAGCGGCAGAGGGATCCAGTTCTCAGACAAAAAGATGTGAAGGCCGCGGAGCCCGGCCTGCCATGCGTGCAGCGCCCTCTGTGGCCACATGCGGCACTGCGCCGTCCAGAGCAGAGCGGGTGCTGGAACAATAGAGACTGTTTTCTTTTTTAGGGACCGTCTGACAACTCGTTTCTCTGTTTGGAAAACGGGTCAGGAGGCACTGGGAAATGTCCCGTGGGGGGAGGGGATACCACTAATTAACATAGCTCCCTCGTTATCTCAACCAGGCGTGTAACAGAGGGCAACCCTACATTTTGTCAGAAAAATACTATTTTTTTTCCAGGCTGACATAAAGCCGTATAACTGGCTTCTCACCCCACTGATATTAGTTCTATAAAGATTTCCATTAGAACATATTTTCACCCTGTAACAATTTTATACAAATACCAATATTTTGAACATACCGTACTTTTCTACAACAAAATAAGATATAAAGGCACGCATTTTGTCTCCCAAATGAATAAATAAGCCCTTCCTTTATTTAAGTGTGTGTGTGTGTGTGTGTGTGTGTGGGGGGGGGGGGGGCAGTATTTCTATGAAAACATGAGTCATTAATGTTTAATGCTGATTTACCAAACTGTTGACCAAAGTGAATATAATTTGACATGCATGCCATTTACCAAAAATATTTGTTTTTCATATGTGGACATGTCCGTGACTGACTATAACTTCTTCAAAAATGTATTTATTTATTGTGACTTAATCGATTTTGACATGTTTGTGTCTCACATCACGCTGTACAGTCATACAGGGAAACTGGGTTGGGAACTCCTAGCTGAAAACATGACACAAATTGATTTTTGTTATAATCTGCTTTCTATTTAAGTTTAATTTGCGCTACTTATTTTGAAAAGTGTTGATAATAAATAAGTTATACTGTGATGCCAATTCAAAATGCATGCTTAAATTTCACACTGTGATCGCTATCTGTTAAAACATCTATTAGTGTTAACAGTTTTGGTGTTTCACATATGGCCACTACAGTGTTTGATGATTTTTTTTTTCTTCATGGTGCAATTCGATGCAGGAAACGTGTTAACGGCGTGGTAAGCTGCGCCTATCCCTTGCTGACCACTTCAAACCGACTTTTATCTCCCGGGGATGGTTGGAAATTACTCCTGATCCCTTCTCCCTGTAACTGCCAAGCGGATATCTTCTTGATGGGGTTACATTCAACCATTACACGTACCCCTTTGCTCGATGAAAAACCTGTCACAAAATGGCGGAGACGTACGTTAGCAGACCCCATTTTGAGGAATTGACACTAAGACAGCGGAAAAGTGCGTGTCCCTGCGTGTGGCTTATCAAAAGAGCTGCTCTTTTCTTTGCAAACAAACTGCGGCGCACCCGAGTTCACCTCCTGTTTGGACTCCCCAACTGCCGACACAATTCTGGGCTAACGGGTCTGTCGCGCGCTAGCTTGTTAGCTTAGCAGACGTTAGCTAATTTAGCACAAATTACCCGTTCTGACCCGTTGGTGTTAATTATTAAATTATCCACTCAACATAGGACGTTAACAAAGAACGTATCTCAATGTTTATGTCGTAACTAGTCGATATTAACACCGCTCTGTAGAGGAAGTCCTCGTAACGCTAGCTCGGACATTAGCGTGCTAACGTTAGCGCGCCACATTCCCGTCCCTTTTCAACACTGCTAATGCTAAGTTAGGTTACCTCTGGACGCCAACACCTCACCTAGAAGCTCTCAAACAAAACACAATGTTGCAGTTGTCATCACTTAGCCATGTGTTGCATCAAACACCTGCCAAACTAATTTAACCTTAGGTAGCCGTTATAATCGTTTAAGGCACGCCGGTGTTGTAGCTGGCGCTAAATGCTTAGCAACCGTATGTGTGCATAATCGCGTTGCGTTTTTATTTCGTAGTTTTGAAACAGTCCATACTGTTTTACAGGAATTAATCACTGCACTGCTGGTCTCTCTCAGTGTTTTGTACAATGGGATAATGGTGTGCTAAAAGTGAAACCCATCTCTGTATTTTCGGACCAGACAGTTCACCGTTAAGGCTGTTGCCCCAACCCTAGCTGGTTTAAACGCTGTATTATCAAATAGAAAGCGTGCATGGAAGAATCATTTGCTTTAACATGTTTGTCCTAACATAATTCAGTGAAAGTCCTAGCTTCTTATTTACCACTCTGACGTGCTGTTTACAAATACCTCTACGCTAAATGATCAGACCTATAACTAAGACTTCAATGTCATAATTGCCTGAATAGAATACATTAATCAGATTCATGTTGAGTAAAGTACCTTTCTAATCTGCTTAGCTAGAAATGGCCTTACTCTGATTCATAGCCGGTAGAAAGTACACTTAGAGATTATGAAATGAGTATAGTGCTGCTGTTCAGTTTTGTATCAAAAGGCTATATGGTTGTGTGTCTTGAGGATGAATTCAAAGCGAGACAGGTAATAAAAGTCATTGAAATGAACAATGAAACCTCTGCTGGGATAGCCTTCACTTTGCAGAGGAATTACATTTGTGTTCATAATCGTCTTGCATTATTAATTCTTCGACATCCTAAATTGCATAACATCACATTTAATTCCAGCCAGTAAATTTTAGACTTGATCTATTCGGGTTGGATTGATTATAATATCAGTGTGGTAAATAAATGATGTTACCTATACAGCAGAATCTACTGTATAAACATGGCTACAACACCGATCCTACTGTTAACAGGTGTGATATTGCAGTTACGCCCTAGGGC
Organism: Echiichthys vipera; assembly: GCF_963691815.1. Classification (NCBI taxonomy): domain Eukaryota; kingdom Metazoa; phylum Chordata; class Actinopteri; order Perciformes; family Trachinidae; genus Echiichthys; species Echiichthys vipera. The sequence goes on along the minus strand of NC_139845.1, from coordinate 18,386,057 downwards.
AAAAGTATGTAAATGTCATTAGCAATAAAATTCCCATTTGAGAAACGTGTGACTAACGCCTTAATTCACAGCAGTCCGACCCTTCATATGGGACTGAACCGTCAAATGATCTACTAGTTCCAAAGAAGGCCCTGAAATCAACAATCGTAGTGGATAGGCCTATGGAATTGTAAATGAAAAGACCTGACTTCTAGCAAATAACATCTAATTACAGCATTTATCCTTAAAAAACAATAGATGTTAAATTAATTTGACAGTCGTCGAACCTTTTACGAACCCGTACTATAAATGTACACATTCAGGGAGAGGTAAGCTTAAAATCTGTAAACAAAAATAAGCTTGAATTACAGTTCTGTCCTCGACATCTTTGCAGCCGCCCATTTGAACTGCACTTAAAAAGAGATGAATGGTGTGCAGTGACTGTGAATGTGCCTTCGAACGCTGCACGGTCAGTTATGCCATCACACGGAGGTCCTCATGTGATGTGACAGCCGAGCCTCTTGTGGCATATGGTGCAAATGGAGCCAGTAAGCCCAAGCTGCCTCCGAGCACCCAGACAAAAGACCCCAGTGGGACGCCAATTGCACGTAACGTCCTTACACCTCCCTGCTCCCTGCAGCTTCCTCCTGCCTGAGGTCCATGCCTCTAAAGTAATAGCTGACGTTGAGTCATTTCATGGAAAATGGCTCCATCTTCTGGCAGCCAGGCGTCATGTCTGAACGATGGATTGGATTCACCTCATTGAGTTAGGAACATATTGTACTTGAAGGGATCAGATGAGAGATTTTAAACTGGATACAGTCACAGTTGGAGCATGATGCATGCTGGGAGATTAGGCGACGGAATAGTGGGTGGCAGTGAGTGATCCAATAGCCGGAAGCTATGCAGTATAGTACACTTGGTGATGTCATTTTTTTGTGTATAGGAACTGTTTTTTTCAGTCAGTATAATTTTAGACGAAGAAGAATTCCTTTTATTTATCCCGCAAGGGGAATTCAATTTCACTCTGTTATTATTATTATTTTACAGGTTACACACACAAAGGCCCAAATACACACACATGCACAAACAGGACCTATATACATGCAATTAATAGAGAGATGTCAGAGCGAGGGGGCTGCCAATGGATCGGCGCCCAAGCAGTTGAGGGTTCGGGGCCTTGCTCAACAGCACCTCGGCGGTGCCCAGGAGAGGAACTGGCAACTCTCCAGCCACCAGTCCACGCTCCATTCATGGTCCACACAGGTTTTTGAATATGAATACATACAGAATACATTCTTCTGCACATTAAATCTGTTTGGATATGTTTTGAAATAACCTAAGCTAGATTGCAATGCCCATCGTTTAAACAAATACGCAGACTAGGAAAAAACATGCAAACAGAAACTGTAGCAATTTTTTTTTTATCAACATTTCAAGGAGCTGGATGGTCCGAACTCTGAATTAAACCTGCCAAACAGACAACAGTGATTTTAAATGGCCCCATTTTTTTCAGTTACGTTGGTTTATAGTTTGCTTTGGTTTCTAGGTTGCAAAGAGACACAAATAACACCGAATAATGACATTGTGCACTCTTGATCCCAGATTGATAAATTACAGTAAAGTTATGTACATGATCATACTTTGAACTCTACTGTCCCCATAGGTAGCCTAAGGTAAATATTGCTCATGTCCAATAACACATTAGAGCACCATTTTATTCATCGTATTGGTTAGGTAAAATATTATTTCAATGTTGTTGTGGCTCAAATTAAGCACAATTATAATAAAATAACTCAAAAAGGCAATTAAACCATTTCTTCATTGCTGTCCGGCCAAGCCATAGTCACAGCTCCATTTTAACTGTCCATCCAGCCAGTATAATTAAACCACTGTATGCAAGTCACTGTGTGATCCTTAAAACACACCACATGACCTTCATCATGTTCACCGGTTTCACTTTCAAATATGTCAAATTCCTCAGTTCATTCCACGGGGACCTTGTTACGTGAGGACAAGCAGTGTAACTGATGTGATACAGTACGTCAAATTTGACGACTGTGCTTTTACATTGGTCTGATCCATGTCTATACGAGCACAATTTGCACGAACATAACTAGTTTGGCAATCAATCGCAATCTATTGATAAAAGTGATGTGTAAACGCAATGACAATGGATTTAGACATATGTGACGTACATGAGACATCTAATTATTATTTACAGCATTGTATTGTTAAACGTCTTAAAACATGTCTGGAGGGGATCTTTAGGGTTTATTTTTATAATGACATTACAGGCTGGATTCAATATTGCACTGCAGGCTGGCAGCCTGTCCTGGCTGTGTTGTACGGATGGTGACCTTTAGGTGACATCTCCTCACCTCTTGTGATCATTTTTCTGCATCGAGGAACAACTCCACTTCAACTAAATGCATGAATAATTGAACTTGGATCAATAAAAAAAAAACACATTCTTAGTAAATTAGTTGTGATTGTTAACAGTATTTTGGTAGACAAGTGACGTTAAAGGTTAATGAGACAAATCAGAAATATAAGAATGTTGTTTAGCTGTTTGTACTAAGTGCATGAATACGATGTCGTATTTCTGCTGTTTGATTGAACAACTATGTGTAATAATTATTTTAATAACGTCCTCCTGCGCTATAGCCATCTTTATGATTTTTAAAATATGTTTGTATTCGTCCATTTTCATCACTAGGTGGCAGCTGTGTTTAAAGGCTGAGAGCTAAACAGAGCAGGGCTGTTGAGGCTCGTGGAATATGTCACTCTTTTACTGGCTATACTTTTGATGTAATTATTGTCCTTTTCTTACCGCACAGGCCTGTTATTTCCTTCCATTTTTACAAATAGTGATCCAGCCCATGTACACATCATAAACGCTCTTGCTATCCAAGACACGCAAGGCAACAAGGCATGGTTACTGCAATTGCCCAGGGACTTGGCCATTTGTGCATTTTCAGTGTTTCATAAATCTTTTACTGGACTTTCAGGTTCACAGAAGGCCCCATAAAAGCATACACCATCTTTGTTTACAGAGATTATTAAATGGAAGCAATCGCGCTCCTGCTCGTTATACTTCTGACACACCTTTTTACAACCTGCTGTCCTAATTAAATTGAATTATACTTTATACGCTGTAATACTGGACTATTACAGACCCCGCTCTATGGAGGACGGACATCTGTCTGCACCGGTTGGGGAGGAAGAAAAGGAGAGAGAAAGACAGACACAAAGACAGAGACTGACACACTTCCAGTAACTATAATAATATCCATAGTAATGTGTAAATAATGTAGTTTACTGTTATAGAAATGAGCATACTTTAAGGGGTTGTGCCACAGGAAATGCACCAAAATATTTCAATTAAACTGCAACTTTGGTCATTCAATATCAATTTCAATTGACAATGTACTCACATATTAAGTCACTTTACTCTCGCACCTTTGATGGCACTACAGTTTATAGTTCTTCCAGTGCAAAGTGCACAGTTAGTACATGTATGATGTGGAAGTGGGACAGACTGTGAAGGCTAAACACAGCTGTAGCTAATAACATTCACTCATTTATCAGCTGCAGCTGTGTTTCCAAACATGACAAAACCCGGCTTCAGTTTGTAGCCTATTGTTTAGGACAGGAGTGTCCAACCCTGCTCCCGGAGAGCTACTGCCCTTCATGTTTTAGGATTCTCCCTCCTCTATTCAAAGGACCTTTTGACTCACAGAGCACAGGTGTAGGGAATAAAGTGGATGCTGGCTGAATTCCATATGGCTGTTTCAGTTTCAGGGCCTCGGTATTGTGACCTGCTTTCCTACCACGACAAGTCAAAATGTCTAATGTGGGAGAGGCTGATGAAAAGATCCGTAGGCATAATGCTGCGTTCAGAGTTGGTCGTGTGAGCGTAAAAAAAACTATGCACGGACAATATAACACTACAGTATGTGTTCAGTTATATTGAACAACAGTCTCTGGCTGCCAGTTGTTTTAATCATAATATTTGCAACGGTCTAAGTAGAAGTATTAATACGACAACGCAACAATTCAAATTCAAAAATGCATTCAAAATGTTAAGTGAAAGTATGAGCAACAAAATAACGCCTATACTAAAGGCACTAAAAGTTAAAGTACTCACCATGCATAATTGCTCACTTCAGAATCCTATTATATTATTGTATCATAATTATTAATGCAATAACGTGTTCATCACTTTAATGTTGTAAAGGTGAGCTCACTTTTATTACTCTACAAACTTTATCTGCTGGGTAGATTTTTAATTTCTTCCCTGAGGATTGATAAAGTTTCATCTTAATCTATCATAATACATCATTGGTATATTTTGTATTATCAATCTGAATCTGCCAAAGGTATCAAATATGCATCAAAATGGAAAGGCTCGGTACAAGAAACCGTTTAATTGCATTCAGATGTTGACTGAACTTGTTTCTAAAGTGCATTGATTGAGAAATGATGAAGGGTCGTAGAAAGGATGACTGAAATTGATTCCATACGTTGTCAATTTGTGGATTGCCACTTAATCGGTATGTGTTCTCAACCAAGAATCCAACCTAACCCTCTTGTTGAAAAGGGTCCTTTTATCCACCACACTGTTACTGATTAGCAGCTTATCAGGTCAGTGAGGTGGTAGAGGTGGAACACTGTGTTTGTAGAAGAAAACCTGCAGTTCACTGAGCTCAGGCACAACGGGCAAATGTTTAATCTGCACACCAACACAGTTATCCAACAGTGCGGCACTAAGAAAATGACAAAAAATACCCCAAAATAAAACAGGTTGGAGTTTACGCTCTTCTCCAAAAAACATTCTGTTCATCGTCATCTGCCGTAGTTGTGTTTTCTTCCTCGTCGACGACAGAACAGTATCCAGTTTCAGGGTCAGCTGGCAGACTGGCTGTTTCCTGAAGTATTTAGAACAAAAAAACAAAAAGGTTGAAGTGGAGGCTGCCATGGTTTCACTTCACAATGGCAAGGGTGCGGCTGAAACTCGACACAAACCTGCTCCTTCCCCCCCGTGCACGAGACGGGGCAGCCATCAATGGCCCCTGAAGAGATAGCTGGATGTAAAGGATGAAGTAGGTCAGTGTGTTCCGGTTTGAACGTCAGCATCACTACATTTGTGTCAGGAAGGGCTGTCATCCACTCAGGGGTCCCAAAGCAACAAGGGGCTTATGACAATGGAGGTGATACTGGTTTAAATGTTTTGCCCCTACTGCACAACCAGCTGTCATAGTATCCCCCAACTATTAGCCAAATCTCTACAATACGCTCTCGCGACCTGTTTTCACTTGTTTCTTTGTTAGTTTTTCTACATTCTGACTGATCCTGCCCATCTCCTCACCAGCATGTCCATGGTAGTGACCAAAATGTTGCACATGCATCACGACCATCGACAATCCTGTCAACAGGCTGTGGAAGCGAACTGACAAAAATGAACCCTCAAGTACTGTTGACGTTGGCTTTAAAAAAAAATAAATAATGCAATTTCTTCACCTTTTACAACCCAATATCCTAATATAGGTAAATTGTCATGTCAGTAACAATATACATATCACCATATAGCATGTCTTGAATAAATCATTTAAATAACCACATGGAAAGACTATTTTTGAGTGCTCCAGTGTAAATGAAATACGTGACAAATGCAACGTACTGAGTATTTTCTCATTTTATGAACAACTTTAGTGCAAAATGAAAAAAACAACGTGCAAGGATCAGAATGTAAAGCATCATCCAAATGATGTAAATATTGCCGTAACACATGTAATTGGCTGCTGCTTCTTCAACATTGCGATGGAAGTGATATAATAAAATATACAGCAGACATTTTAATATTGTTAAATATATATATATATATATATATATATATATATATATATATATATATATATATATATATCGTCCTATTTTCCAGCCTTAACCCGGTGTATAGAATGTACTGAAGTGGTAACTCAAACCTTACAGAATCATGTGCATAACACTTATGTGAGTATGTTAGAGTGATAGTACAAAGTAGTTGGATTCCTTCAACTTTTGAGGAACAAAAAAAAAGAAGCAAAAAAACCTATGAAAAAGTCAAACACACTGCCTGTAGTTTCACCCTTAGCTGATCTCACTCACAATTCCTATAACAATCAATTTAAGATCATTTCATTGCTTTATTAGACACTTACTGTATATTCAGTGGTGGAAGTATTCAGACACTTTACTCAAGTAGAAGTACACACTGTGAAAATACTCCATTACAAGTAAAATTATTGCGTTCAAAACCTTAAAAAAAACAACCTATGTAAGTATTATTAGCATAATGCACTTAAATGAAACTAGCGTTTGTATTTGTGTGGTAGAATGCACCCTGTCAGTGTTTCCTACTATATCTGATGTTTCTGGATAAATATTTCTGCTGCATTAATGTGTATCTTGCATTTGACTGTTGCAGATGTTTATGGTTGTGCTCCTTTATATGCTGTTGGATAGTTAGATATACAGCAATGCAGAAGAAGAAGAAGAATTCCTTTATTAGTCCCGCGAATGGGGAAATTCAATTTTCACTCTATTATTTTTCATTTTACACACACACAGGCCCGATATACACACACATGCTCAGACAGGACCTATATACATGCAACCAATGGAGAGATTCGGTGCCTTGCTCCACAGCACCTCGGCAGTGCCCAGGAGATGAACTGGCATCTCTCCAGTCACCAGTCCACACAGGGACTCAAACCAGCAACCCTCCGGTTCCCAGCCCAGTCACCTATGGACTGAGCTACTACCGCCCTACCGCATCCTATTCTATAAGAGCATCACATGTATTTAGCCTGGCTGTGAACCACGTATCTCTATAAAGTCAACTGTTCATGAATAGACTTAATTTAGCTTAAAAAAGTGGGGGGAGGAACACTTCATCCATCAGTTTATCACAAACATTCAATATCAGCACATGTGGAGATGCATGGTCTTCACTGGACACAAGGGGGTTAAAAACAGTCAGACAAATGAAGTGCAGCAACAAGTGCATTGTCTAGAAGGAGAAGCAGAAGGATGCAGTAGCTACTTGAGTACATTCTTAGTGGGGGTTCCACAGGGGTGCAGATCAGATGTCAGGATTGGAGTGGGGGCACCAAAGTAATTATTTTTTTTGCTCATATGCAACTCATACCATTCCACCATAAATCACAACTTCCTAGAGGCTCATCATGTCATTCACAAAGTAGCCCACTGCACAGGGATTCGTTTGCTGTGCTTACCTCTCTTTCTCTAACTGTTATATTAGTGAATCATCATTTTAAAGGTCTTGGGTATTTCAAGTCTGAAAATCATTTGTTCAATTTTGATTCATTTAAGGCAGCGGTGTCAAACTCAAGTTCACAGTGGGCCAAAATTAAAAACTGGGACAAAGTTTCTGGCCAAACTTAATATCTACAAAAAAATAAAAATAAAACTGCAAATGTGCATGTTTTCCCTTCTCTCCAGATGTGTAACGTTGAACCTTTTCAGTGCAGGTTCTTGTTCTTGTAGTGGTGTTTCTTATGTTTGATTCTTTGGTTACAGCCACGGTGGCTCTGCAGACGAGACAAACAGCTCTTTACCTTCATAAACAGATAATCTGCCTCCCACCGAGGCTGAAAGCTCCTGTTCTCCATCTTTCTTTTGGACGTTTTTGGGGAGGGGTGGTAAGTTTGTCAGAAGAGACTGGTAGCATGGATGCTCATGTTTGTTTATAGAGAAGTAACGGTGTATGTGCTTTATACTCACGGCCTAGCTCCCATAGAACCTAGATATGATCTTGCGGGCCAAATATAATTGAGTTTGACACCCCTGATTTAGGGTATTTTTATGAATGAATGAATGCTTTATTTCAAACATATGAAAAAAAACAAACATTTGAAGCACGACTCATTAAAAACCCTTTGTATGTTTGAAAAGGAGCAGGAAGAAGCATAAGCTTATTAATTCCTACCCCTTCTCCACTTAGTATCTATTCCATAGATTTTCTTACTTCCTGTGTATCCTGTTTCTTTTGTTGTTTTGTTTTTCTTTGTTTTTTTTAATACGCTCAACAAAACCAACAATACCAACAAACAAACAATAACCGCTTGTGTATAAATAAATAAATGACATGTATGGCAAAATGTGAGAACCTTAGTGTTTGTCATCCCCCCTCTTCTTCCCTGTACCTTGTAAACACCATCCGTTTGTACTGTTGTTTGAATTTGCTCATGGTTGGACATTGTGGGGAGGGATCTGCACCCATGAGTTTTCATCATTCAGTAAAACGACACTCAGGTGCGCCCGTGGCCCCGCCCCCAGCGGCCGGAGCGCTCCCATTGGCTGATTCGAACAGCGCTGCCCACAAACACACAGCAGCGGAGAGCACGAGTAACTCCCGACAACAACTGGAGGAGCAGCTCCACATTCACCACCGGGGAAAAGGAAGGCGTTTAATGAACACGAGCTGCCCGGACTTTCTCCTGGAAGACTCTGTAGCCTTCAGTGTTGCTGGTAAGTCTAAAACTGTTTACTTCGTCTCAGCGAGGATAACCGGGGTATGGAGAAGTTTATCCGAAAGTTTCCCCCTGCTGTGGGGAGACGTTTCTCCCGTTTCTCCCCTAAAAAAAATTCCACGAGGCTCCTTCCTCGTGGAAGCAAACACTGAAAATACCGTTATTTTGCATACAACTGAAGTCCGGCGTGTGGGATAGTGAGTCCCGTAAAATATAGATACGTGTGTCTGCAAACTTCCAGGAGTTCAAAAGTAACGTACCATTTAAAAGTTAAGTTTTGTGGTTTTTTTTAGCTTTTTCCCGAAAACGTCGTCTGCGCAGCTATCCTCAGTGACCTTCACGTTCCCCTAAAGGCCGTGGTTATTTTCATTACTCAAACGTTAAACAACCCCGAGCCACAGCCCCATTTAAATGAACAAGGGCTGCGTTTGAAACTCGTTGTCATCCCTGCACTTTACAGCTTTCACTGTTGCATAATGGCAGTTAATGAATTGACACTGACAGGTTTGAGCGTGAACCGACAGCCTCCAGTCAGGAGCAGACACACACACACAAACACACACACACACACACACACACACACACATACATGTAAACTTGAGTGGCAGGTGGGAATACATAGGTAAGAGGATCAGTCATTTGCTGGGGCACATATCTCATGAGGCGTTGCATGATAACACAGTGGGGTTGAGCAGTGGCTGATTCTAGGATTAAGTGAGTGTTGTTTTGTGATGAGTTCATTAGGAAGAACAGGTTTAGGTGGAAGGTGACATTCCTTCTCCAACTCCTGTTTTTAGATCAAAGCACACTCTTGCTGGTGTACCTATTGTGTGCGGGACAATACGGAGGGATACATTAATACGAGGTTATTGCTCGTGTGACAGTCCTGTTTCCTGTTTGGGGAAAAAGGATGAAGTAAATGCTCTGCAGGTGCTTCCTGCAAAGAGTGTTACACCAGGGATTCCCACTGTGGCTCAGACACTGGTGGGGAGTTTATTTTGGTCCTCACAACAAGATATCTGTGTTCGACCTTGTGATTTAGCCTGGTAATCCTTCGCTTTGTTCATTATATGAATCGCTAAACAAGCAGGACAAGGACAACACCCACAAACAAGTGGGCGTTGATCCGGGCTACCTGTGATCGTGGCTGTGAATTGATTTGCCTCTAATTCATTGAATATTACTCAGAATTTGGTGTCACTATAAGTCACGACTTAAGGAAAAGGGTGAACAGGAGCGTTCTTTTTATGCATCCTCATTTGCTGTTCCATGAAAAACTACAACATTTCATTGTCCCACACTTGTTTATCTAAATGGCATACAGTCCAATATCATTCCCACCAGTCAGCTGATGTGAAACGGACAAATTTCATTAACGTTAAAGATCCGTAAAAATGTGCTTCCTGTGTTTAGAATGTTGAGTTAGTTGTAACTTAATGGGACAACACACCTGCCTTATTATCAGCCACAATCACACGGCAAAGCTGCAACAGAGAAGATGTCCATCCGCGTTCTAAATGAGTTATTATTCTTATTGGCCCAAGTTACCCTGCTGTCAGTCTGGACTCGCACAGAAAGTCACGAGTCAGAATGAACCTAATCTGTTTTTCTAACGAGCACTAAGTGAACACTGTCTGGAGAGACTTGTTCTCTCCCAAATTCGATTTGTATCCTTCCTTTCTCTTGCCGCTCCTCTGGTGAATGCAGCTCAGAACGAACACATTGGAAAATATTTAAAGTTACAGTCGGGAAGATTTCTCTTTTGTTGTGTTGACGGCACCCATGGCGACGACGAGCCATAATTGCAGGTGTGTTTTTAGAGCTCCCTTCCCAATGTCGCCATAGACACCTAGTTGCCGGGTGTAAGCAGCACTTTCATCTGTGGGCCATAGGCTCAGCCACCATTGTGTGACCTCTTTCGGTGGAAGGGACTTAACCGACATTTATTTAAATGAAAATCTTAAAGATTATTACTTTAAAGCTATACCAATGGATATTTTTATATGAACAAAAGAAAGAGCGATGGCTTATAATGGCAAAATTGCCCCCAAGTGGCCAAAAAATGAATTAATGGAAGTTGTCGGTCAAATCTTTTAAAACTGCATTTGGAGCTTCAGAAAATTGTTTAAGTTTTATCACAATACCATATGAATTATTTGGGCAACAATGCAATATTTGCTGATATCACGAAGTCTCAAGATACAATTTCGATTGGATTCACTTCAGGGGCCCATGGCCTGAGAAATAGTGTCTATAATTAACATAAGTTTCATTTATATTAATATGACACTTATGACTGAGCTCTTTCAGACATTTAAATGAAAAACAAACAGTTCCTTTTAATGAAAATGTTACATATAAAGTGGGAATTTCAAAACGAAGACAGCTTGGATCGATGTAGCATTACCACCCTGAGTGACATAGTGACAGTAATGCAAATTTTTGAATATTTTACACGAGCAAATCCCAAAAGCAGTCCTGTGACAATCCCATTCAGCAAGTTTACTACTTTTTGTTTGATTTTGGACAGAAAGACTTTACTAAAAGTCTGTCCAGTGAGTGTTACACTTGTGTCCATTGTTGTCCCTTAGACTGTACAAAAATCTGTCACCAGATCACCGCAGCAGGATGGCACTCTGTTTCAGACGAAGCTGTCACTGCTCAGCTCTCAATGAATAAGCACACACATACAGCAGCCCCAATTCCAACTATCTTCATAACCACCATCTGCTTGATCTTTGGCATCAGGCCTCACAGTTTGGACCTGCCAGGGCTCCCGAAGGAAGTTAAGATACGCATGCATGCATGCACGCACACACACACACACACACACACACACACACACACACACACACACACACACACACACACACACACACACACACACACACACACACACACACACACACACACACACACACACACACACACACACACACACACACACACACACACACACACACATCATATGAGACAAAGAAGGCTTAATGAGTTAAAAATGCACGTGGGCACATATGGGCTGTGATGCTGCGTGTGTGGACACAATGGAGACGATAATGAAATCTTGGATTACCCCTCATTTATTTAGGGTACAGCTTACAGGAAGGGAATGGTGGAGGGGCAATGTGTTTAAAAGGGGGTTTGTTATTCTGTGGGTGTGTACTGTAAAATGTTGCACCGTAGGGCCGATATGCATCATTCATAGACGTTGGTTTGAGTTTGTAACGTTTGTATGCTGTGAGATAACCGAGTAAGCTGTATTCTTTTAATGCTACAAGTCGTTCTATGAATACAGTATTATACTAACATTTCATAACTAAAATCCTCATACGGAGGCTGGTAAAAGTCTATTTGGTTGATTTTTCAGTCTGATTTGCATTCATATTGTCATATCTTGTCAGCACTGACCATTTGAGGGCTGTGATTTATTTAGATTTTCCTTTGTTTCTATTTTAGTGTCAGTTTAAACGTCCTTTTGTCCCGCCTTTTGGGGCGGTGTGAGTGTGTTTCTGCTCACAGAAGATCTAAGGATGCACAGGTTTCTCCGAACATGGCTTAGCACCGGTGAGGCTTATTAAGGTGAAAGGTAACCCAGTTTTTAAATCCTACACCCCTCCCCACTATAACTAGGAGTATTATCTGACAAACAACCGGGGCCAATTAGGCTGAGCTGGACGACCCCCCCCGACCTTTCACGTCTCCTTGGCCTGACCTTCTGTGAAGGGGCCGACGGGGCTGTTTGGGCTACAGAGGCTTATCTGAAGTGACCCTGATAAAGCTTGTTACATGGAAACACTGGGGTGAGGTGTGTTTTGGAAGCTGTAGATCCCTCTTTTTTTGTTGAACAAATCCTTGATTATTTTCAGAGCTCTGACAGAATATCATCATTTGGTGTGACTGAGTTCCCATGTGAAGTGTTATCAGTAAAAGGAGGCTTCACATGATTAACCAGTGTTGACATTAAAGGAGGAGCACAGCCCTGCTTCACAAACAGTATTTACACTGGTAAGTTTAAAGCAGGAGATAAAGTAGCAGTGTCTGGTGCTTGACAGATGTCACATTTGAAATCAAAAGGTTTTTGCAACCGTTGGTTCCTTCCTGCCTATCTGTCAACAGCTTCACGTCTCAGTGCATTCATTTAATGAACACATAATGTGACGCACTCGTGTGAACACGTCATTATGGGATGAGCATACATTTCCAAACTTTCAAAAGAGCCGACAGCTAACTGCTGAGGAAAGCTCAACGGTCCCGCTGGTGTGGTAGTGTGCCCACAGGTCTTTCAAACGGCTGGCCTGCTACATGCCTGTGCTACGACTGAAGCAATTATGTCATTGCAGTTAGCTGGCCTTCGTGTGTGTGTGTAAGTGTGTGAGGTCATCAGAAACGGCTCAGAGCTGGCATCGTGCCAGGCCTGCTGCAGTTTAAAGGAAACCATGCCTGCGTGCTGGTCGCTGCTGATGGTCTCAACCAACTGACTGCTGACATCATGTAGGGAGGGAATTCAAAAATGAGGACGATGACCGTTTTAAAGTGCAGGTTCAGACTTTGCAGTTGGCACAGGCAGGTGTCATGATGGTATGTTAGAGAACTGGTTTGTGGTTTGGCTGTAGCTCCATCATGTATTCATGTTTTCAGTCATTAGTCTGGGGAAGAGGTGCATTAATGAGACATGCCGTAGCAAACTCCTTTCTAGCCTTTCTGCATTGTTTCATACAAACCAGTGCTTATGATGTGTCATGAGACTGCATCGCACAGCCCATCCATTCTTCTGTTTTCATAAACGGCTCAGCTCTGAGGTGTGGTGAGGCGTTGCCACGGAGCAGATTTAGTGTATCCTCTTGTAGCTCCTGTTAAACACTTTGCATATTCTCTTCGCAAAAACTGGCAAGTATTTTGTTTTAGTTTGTTGCTGGTTCAAGGTTTGAAATGTTGTGAGGAATGTCTTCGTCAAGTCAGCTCAGATGTTGTGTTCAGTTAGCCTTTGTATGTTTTAAAGCACTGTGAGAAACCCTAACGTTTTAAGTCCATTTATTAAAACCGTATTGCATTTTCTACTTGGAGACAATCAATCAACAGCTACTGGCTTTGTTTTTGTGCCATATAAACAATCTTGTGCGGCGGCTCACGTGCAAGAGGCAGTGTTTTGCCAACTGGCCTCTTTTCACGGACCTGGAGTCAGCTCGCATCAGTTCCACTGCTTTTCAGGGTTATGGAAGGCAGGATAGGAAGGCTGATCCTGAGTCGGCAGAAACAGGGCTTTGAAATTGTGGGGATGACCCGGTGGCGTGGAGTGAGCTGTGGATTAGCATCAACAAATCAAAATGGGATTGGCAGGTGGCTCCCACTCATTCAAGCCTTTAAGATGGACTTTACTCACAGTGTCTCACCTCTAAGGAAAGACGGCTCCAACAAGGACAAGAGGAAGGAGGCCAAGACATGTTTTAATCCTGTCTGAAAGAGGGCTAGTCTTTTACCACGGAAAACCATGATGAGCAAGCTCGTACAGGCCCAGGGGGGAGTGAATTGCTTTAGAAAATAAAGTTTCATTGAAGATGTTGTGCTCAGTTCAACAACACGCAGTTGACGTATATTTACTTTTTTCATTCTCCTCAACTGAATGAATTTCCCTCTCGACACGGTGCGGCCGGGCCCCATCTGTAATGAAAAAGAGGAGGCCGGGCTCTAAATGAAACTCTCCCCTGACGGGGTAATTAAGTCCAGACACAAAGGGCTCAGCAGGAAGGACTTTAATAGAGGAGGAGTTAGTATTCTCCAGGGACAAGGTTGGCCCAGCACAACCCTTTTGGACTAAAGGGAAGAGGAATGGCTCAGCAGGTTCACTGGCTCTGTGAGCTGGCCCACAGCCACTCCACACCACGGGCACACACACACAAAGATCTTACTCATCCGTTTCTGTCCGCTCAAGTTATCAAATCAGATGCCTAAAATAGGGCCTCTTTTTCGTATAAACTGAGACGCTTTCAGTCTTAAAACGCAATGCAATAGAATCTGTATCTGAAGGAGTATGCTGGAAACAAACTAGTGTATGTGACCTGACATACAGCTTTTCTCTATTTAAAGAAATTCTTTGACTAACACTCAAAAACAGATTTTGTCAACTAATTGATCAGTGGATTCAGTCAACAGATCTGTAAAACTGGCTAGCTCTCCACTAACAGGGTTGAGCACCCCTGGACTAAAGACGTAGTCCACCCAGATCAAGATGACAGGTTAGTCGACTAATCGAATAAGGAGGCCGCCCCACTGCCATGACACAAAGAGGGATACGGGTGTCTCTTGAAGACACTCATTGAGTTGCACTTTGTTATACACAAGTAATTGTATAAAGAATGAAAGAAGAGAGCTTGAGAGAAAAGTTAAAATCCTGATACATTTTTATCTCTGCACACCTGTCCAAATACTGTGCCGGGCGGCCGAGCTGCATGAAGCATACTAACCCCTCCATCACATGCAGAGTGGCAGACAGTAGTTCAAGTTTCAAGTTGGTTGGTACCCGAAAGGACAAAAAAGCTTTCAGAAAAATAAAATTAGATAAAAGACATAATGAGAAATGTGTTTCTCCATCTAAAAGTCCCTAACCTCCAGGCTCAGCGCTACGTGTTAGTAGGTGGAGGCGGGAGAGCTGTGTGGCGTCCGTGCCATCTGTCTCTGCCCAAATTGTGCTAACGTCTAAAGGATTAAAAATCAAACGTTAGTGTCTCTGGGAACAAAAACAACACCTCAAAGACTGGCACATGGCTGACTTTGGTGTGATTTTTTTTTAGTCATGTTGTTATTCCCCTGACACACTCGCATAACCGTGTAGTGGAAAATCAAAAGGACACACCGCCTGAACATTCTACTTTTAACTCATTACGTAATGCATTCTCATTTCTCTTTTGCAATCATGCACGGGTGCTCCCATGCACTGGCGGAGCACCGCAGGCTGCATGCGTGCGCCACGTGCTTTGTGTGTTGTGATGACGGAGCGGCGTGGAGGTGGATGCGCTCTGCTGTCTGGAATAGCGCTGATCCTCTTAAACGATTACTAGACGCATCCAGAGAGAGGCGACCTGCGTGGGGAACATGCGGACAGATGTCTCACCCCCACCCTCAACAAAACACACACACAACCTCTATGTTTAGTTCAGGCTACAGGGAAGCTCGTACAAGATCCCTTTCCTTTAAATAGACTCCAAGTCTATTATCATGCTCATTTGAACCCGGACAAAGGCAATTCCTTTAATTTATTCAGCACCTTTTACTGGCAGGAAGTGGATTGTGTGTTCCTTGTTGAGCACTATTAGGAGAAAACAAGTCTCTTAAGAAGAGCCAAATCCGTTGTTTGTTTTTACATCAATACATCCGTTCAAATCAAAGATGTTTGAACAAACGTATCTTTGTCGGTGCCTTCAGACAAATTGACACCATCATCATAAAATTCATTATTATCTGTCAGTCTGTAAATGTGGAATCCCTTCTTGTCTGATAACACATTGACTTTGAAATTATGTCGAATTGCCAGTGCAGTTACAATCAGTATATAAAATATTATTACACAGTTCCTGAAAACTGTGATCCCTGGAATTGCATATATACAGTGTATATATAAAGTACTACAATATACTGCAATGTGTTTACAAATGTAACATCTGGAAACCCCAATCTGAAGTGGGTCCATTCATCTGAAAATAGCAGTTTTCCTGAGGGGATAAAACAGGAAACAAAGCTTTTATTTCACTCGCAACTAGAAACACAGGTTAGTCAACCCAAACCTGACTGGGGTCTTTTGTGTACCCGGTTTCTGTGCCTCGTTTACCAGGCTAACCCTGATGTGGCTTTAGAAATAAAGGGATGGCTCACGTGCGCACCGGAACAAAAGCTAAAGTTAGAGTAAACTAATGGGGATTCTTGGAAAATTATAAATTCCCACTCCTGTTGTGTGAGCGGGGCTTTCTCAGAAACACCCAAAATAACTTTGTTCATATGAAGTACAGCTGCATCATGAGCTTGATGATGTCGGTTAATCCCCAGAGAGGCTCAGCTGCATATTTGTCCCCAAAGAAATAATTCACAAAAACATAATCGTAAAAAGCAACTTCTTGCTGACAGAAGCAGGGAGGTTACGGAGGAAACGGGACATTGCAGAAGGATGGCAGAAGAGTGCCGGCATTGTCGGATGTCTTTTCTCCTGGCAACTGTTGGAGAATGTGCGTGGTGTCGAGCCCTGCCCTGCCCTTTCCAGTGTGCCACTCCCAAGTTCACCACCATTATAAAACACGTTTTGTCTTCGCCTCCCCTTTTTGGCTTCAATACTTTCGCCCTCCTCTGTGCTTGACATTTGACTGTGTGTGGGTGCCTTTGGTCCCTGTAGGGAGTCAGGCTCTGCCGGGGCCCCAGATGCACACAACTGGAGTCCAGAGCCAAAGATTTGCCCTTTTGTCCTGCGTTGTTGAGCGTGACCCTTCTTGCACGCCTGCGTGCTGAAAAGAAGCAGAGCCTTTCTGGATTGTTTCCCTCTTCTGAAATCCTAAATGTCACCCTTCCGTCAGTGTTTCTGGTTATTCTGCTTTGCAGCCTTGAGGACATTGATTTAACAGACTCCACTGACCCTTTGAAATCCTCTCAGGCTCGGCCTAGATGCCAAAACTTCAGCTTGATCAGCCAGTGATACGATTCCATCCTTCCTTTATAAATCAAGAGTATTTCTCTTGAATATCCGGTCCTTGACTTTAAAATGGCCTTAGGCATCCTAGGGCTGCACCAATCTGACTTCTTCCGTCCAGATATTGACATCTGGGCTTTGGGTATGGCTAATGCAAAGTTCCAATCCAATACCAGTGTTTCATAATAAGCTGTATGCCTAACTGCGTGGAAGTAACTGGGTTCATTCTTTTATGTGTAAGGTGACATCAGGCTGGACTTAAACATTGCTTTACTAACAAAAATTTAACAAATAAATAATAGATATTAATGTACTGAATAATAAAGAATTTATTCTTAAATTAATTTAGTCAATGTACTAAACCTACTCTGTAAAGTGTCCTGAGATAACTTTTGTTATGATTTGGCACTATAAATAAAATTGAATTGAACTGAATAGATCGGCCTCATTGTCACCGATGCCTGATACGGCTATTTGAGTCAGTATCGGCCCAATACCAGGTATCCATATCGGTGCATCTCTAGTATCAATCAGGGCATGTTGTTGTTTCATTTCTTAAATTAAGTGGTTTTATCTAGTGTCGTTTTTGACCAAACATTGTTGTAGAGTAATTTCAGGGATTCACATATTTTCATGTTTCTGAATAATCAGTCCAGTGCATGACTTCGTGCCCCAGGACACTTGATGTAATATGTAACAATATGTTCACAAAATGTTCTTCAGACAGCACTGCAATCATTAGAGCAGAGCTGGTTGGAACAGCTGTGGAAAACCAACATCTGTGCATCTTGATCAAATGACGTCATGTGTTTTGTTCTTTCTTCGCGGAGTTTGCTCTCTCCGAGGCCAATATTGCAACACTTTCCACATGGACGCAGCTGTCATCTCTTTATTGACATCAACAGCCATCAGAACAACGAGAGAGGAGCTCATTGTTTTCCTGCTTCCTACCCCAAACTTTGTGCTCAGAGCTGGTTTGGGAGGTTGTGGGAGTGCTCAGGGGTCCAGAGGGAGGTGGGGGATGAAAAGGAAGTGGAGGTAGGTAACCCCCCACCTCACCTCCTCTATCTCATTTCAACGCATCCCAGTTGGGTGTTCCTGGTTTTACTGCTGGCTTGGAGGTGCGTGCATGTGCGCGTGCATGTGTGCGTGTGTGTGTGTGTGTGTGTGTGTGTGTCAAAACAATGGAGGCTTTGTGAGAGGGTCCCGCCGTGAAAGGATTGTTCGGGAGGGGGGAGCAGAGGGGCAGTCGGGGCTTAGCGAAGCGGAGCCACTTCATTAGTCAGGGCTCTCCCTTTGCACCTCCTCCTCCCATCCATCCTCCCTCCCTGTCATCCTCTCGCTGCCTTTCCTTCCCCACTCACTCGTGGAGCCACAGAGGCAGGAGCCGCTCTGGCCGGACTGCACTGAGCGCAGCGCGGGGTTTTTACTCTGCATTGACGAGGATGTGCTTTTGAGGCTGCTCTTGTTTGTTTGGAGCCGCTTCCCGGCTCGGTACCGTACCGTTTCTGTTCTGAGGTAAGTTGTCTTGTGTTGTCATCCGTCCCGTCCCGTCCTTGGCCACTGACTTTCATCTTGTCTCCCCGGAGCTGCGGTCTTGGTGTCGGATGACTGCACGCAGCACTCTTAGGCAGGCCTTTGATGAACAACTGAGGATGTGATTAAAGTGGTTATAGGGCATTTCTAAATTTTAGTTTTTAAAAAAAAAATGTCTCATCAATTTCATCTCTCTATGCATGATGACATCAGTGGAAGACACAATCTTCCAGAAGTTTCACAAACCCATTTTGGTGCACAGTTTAAAGGAGGTGATATGTGTGTGTCTGCGGAGCATGGGGGGATGGTGGTGGAAGGGGACTATTGCCTCAGCTGTGTTGACCAAATTATCAGTGTTATTAGGATCTACATGCTCGTGATTGCTTTCTCCACCCCCCCACCCACTGCTTCTCTTTGTCAAACGCACACCCTCGGGGACAGTTGAGCGTCTGGGTAATCCTTCACATCCTGTGTGGGAAAGTGCAGCGAGGAGCACTCGGGCTAACCTCATCACTTCCTCGTGAGAAAGTCTGATCTACTAAAACTCACTGTGTCCAGAAAAAACAACAACGTCCCGGCTGTGTTTTACCCAGAGGGCCGCTCGCAGCAGCCGGACTGCCTGTTTGGGGCTTACATCCTGTCCAACTGTCCTCTCTGATGTTAATACTTTATCACTCCATTGCTACTTTATCATTACTCAGGGCATCATGGCTACATGATGTTTTGCTGTCACCTCGCAAAATTTAGAATTTTATGTCTCGTAAATGTGATTACACACTCATGACACAGTGCATTAGAAGATGGCAGTGATGTCTTCTTTGCTGATAGCCGAGGCTTTTTGCAGGGGAATCCCTTTGACAGTGAGAGTGTATTTTACTGTATGGAAAAGGATGAAATTAGTCTAGTAGGACTGTGTGGACATGATGGGATAATCGGGGTGTGTGCTCCTGAATGAAGCTCAAAAGTCAGTGGGTGTGGAACCAGTGAAGGTCACAGTTCATTCACAGGGTATTGATGTCTTTTTCTTGTCCCAGGAGTCAGAAGGCTCCAGTGTAGGGCTGGGCGGCACTAATGAATATTTAACATTATACATACAATGTATTAAATTAACCAAAATGAAAAAACGTTATAAAAATAAAATAAATGGTGAAATAAACATGTTCAGTATCAGTCTTTTACTGGCCATTTTAAATAAAGCATAAATCAAATTAATAGCTATATACAATAATTCTATCCAGCATTGTTTTCTGTTTTTTAGGTTCTGTAAAAAGGTTTTCATATTAGAAAACAACGCTGTCCTGCTCGGAGTTAAATGCAAATATGGATAATGTTGATTTGACATTCCTTACTATGCTGCACAATGTTCCTTTTAAGAACCGCCTGACCAGCCCATGATCAGATATCATGAGAAGAAACCCAGAGGCGAGTTGACCATCTGAACCTCCTCATTCAGATACTCTGAACTGCAAAGTACGACTGACATGTTGATATGATCTCTTTTTGACCCAAGTCCGTGTCTTCTCTTTCCACAGAATGAAGAAGTGAATCATCTGTGACTGCAGTCATGGCTGTCCAGACGGGCATCCAGGTAGGTTCATCTCCATCTAGACAGGATTAGGTACATCGAGGAGCAAGAACATTTCACATCTGTATTTTCTTCTCAATCTCACCACATCAGAAGATTAGTTTCAGATGTTATCAGTGCAGCTGAACTTGACTTTGAGTCCTTAATATAGCGCCCTCTTTTGGTCAATCGCAACCATTCTTCGTGTCCAGGGAGTGAGTCACCGATCAACATGCCAAATTAGGGGAGAAGGTCTCATACTCTGCCATAGTTATTCGAGACATCTGCCTCCCACTCAACAACTGCGGCGAGCCCACCTGTGCCGTCTTGTTGTTATGCATGTCTGACGTTCCGCTGCTCAGACCCCAAGGAGTTTCTCTGCACATTTTTTATGGGGAGTGGGTGGAATGTGCAACACTTTTTCCCCCTTTCCCTCCCAGCAACGAAATGCCAATACTCAAAACAACAAACGTATCGTGTTACAGAGTTGTCACATGGCAGCACCTCCTTGGGAAGGGCTTTTCTCTCACCACACGTCTTGGACTACGAATATGAAAGATATGTGTCCCAAGTGCTGTTCACATAACATGTGGCAGGAAACGTCTCAGACTGATGCTGATGTGTTGACGAGGCTGTGAAATCCTCCCTTGTTGGCTGGATGCTGTAGCTTCAGATGCACAGAATATCTGTGCCAGGATATTTTTAGATTGGTTTATATGGTGCATTATCTGTGTAGACTGCCTCATGTTTTCCTCAAATCATTGTTACTTTGTCTAAAATATGGGTAAGAGTAGTTTACATATCAATAAGTAACCCCTCAGGGTCAATTCCTGTTGTTTTGGTTATTTTTATCTTCTTGTTGTAGTTGCAAAATGCAAAGTAGTATAGGCACATTAGTTGATGCATAACACAAAAGAAGACATACTTAGTAGATGATATTGCGTGCTATCAAAGGCACCCTGTGAGGGTATTGATCCACATCAGACACCACAGTCTGATGCTACTGCAGAGACTGTAACACAGCTCAGCTCGGAGCTTCACTGCCCATGTAGAGCACAGTCACATTGGATAACCGGTCCAGTCTGACTGCTCTGTTCAGCCATGCTGAAAATGTATGCACTCATGGAAGTATAAGTAGCATATGCGCACGTATATTAATGCAGCAGTAAAACACATACAACAAATCTAATGTCTGCAGGTATTGGTCTCATGCTCGGATGTCTGAGCAAACCTCAGAAATCTGCTGCGACGGCCTGTTACTGAGGGCTTAAAACCCTGTTGCTGAAAGGAAAAGCTGAGACGTCTTTGTTTTTGGCTCAAGAGTGCTTCTGAGTTTACCTGATGGGGTTTCCTCACCATCTAATCATTCAGTCCTTCAAAGTTCAAAGAAACAAAGGGAAGTGCGCTGGAACTCTCACACACACACAATCATGGCCAAACAGAATATCCTAGGAGCTCTCCAAGTATTTGAAAAGGGCAACATGTCCACGTTAGCTCAGCCTGGTCAAATCAAGCGGATCTGGGTTGAGTGATCCTGGAAGGTCGAAGATCAACGACCAGGCAACGGGAAGTTGGGAAAGTCAAGAAATTGGGATTGGAGGAGTGGAAAGGCTTGTTTTTGGTATCATATAAAAAATGTAACTTCTGCTGTAGTTCAAGTTGGAGCTGAACATTTGACGAAGCTACGGTGAAGAAAACAGTGAGGTCTTTCATTACTGATACTTGGCTTGTGCACAGGCTTCATATTCATGATTCATTAACATGGCATGGAGAAAAGGCTTTGTAGTGTGTATAGATTATGCAGTCATAAGAACAGCTTATATAATGAGAAATACGTTTAAACATGACCATAGTAGACATAAATCATGAGAAAAGATTACAAGAAGCATTTTGCTACATCCCACCTTTCCCTTCAGCCTTCCTGCTGTTGACTATTGTCTCAGGCCGGACTTTAGTCGTCCTTGGTATAAGTGGCTCAGGTTAAGAGCATCAGAAACTCTAAAGCGTAAATAGTAACATACAGACCTCAGTGCATTGCATTTCATACCAGGATTACCAACCCACATTCCAGAATCTAATGCCGACTCGAGTGGTGAAAGGTTGAGACCTTCTCTACGCTTTACAATGCAGGTTTTAGTGTACAACTCTAGGCTGCTCTAATGCTCTCTGTGGACCTGTATGCAGTCAGGTGACAGAGTGGGAGGATGGATTATCTCTGTTCATTTACATAACCTCTAAACGTTACACTGCGCTGCCTTATTTTCTAATAAGCTGCTGTCGAGAAAGGCACATATGTTGTTGTGGACCTGCAGGGCGCCGCGGGAAGCCTGCCCTTCTGAACCATCAGTGTTATGTAATGTGTGTGCGTACAAGTGTCTGTTTGTGTCTGTGTGGGTCAGCTCATCCCTTTTGAAGTGAGGTAACCTTTTTTAGTTTGGAACATCACGAGTTTTTGCCCCCGTCTCCTGCCTTTTTTAACGCGTCTGATCCCCAGGCTCTATCTGTGTTCCCGCCCCTCCCACCCCCCCTTTGGGTTCAAAGGTCACCCTGGTGTGGACGAGTGAGGAACTTTAAAAAAAAACTTTCCCAGAGCAGTGACGTCCCTTTAGACGTTTATTCTAAACATTTGTTTGCATGTCCCTTATCCTAACACTGAGCTAACTACAGGGCCTTCTGGGCCAAATGTTTCACCAGACATCAGAGTACACAGAGTTGGATTTATTAAATTACTTAAATGAGTCAAAGTTGCCTGAAGCTGAATTTTAAAGGCGCATGAAGTTAAGTTCACTTGTCGTGAGGAGTACTACTCAGTTTTTGGAATATTTTCTATGGTTCTGGAAGGAGCTTTCCAAAGTGAAAAATATAACCCCAACTAAAGATGCTATTGAGTTGCATTATGGGAATTGTAGGAGTCTGTATTTTTGGACCTTGACCCACACAAGGGACTAACACCTAGTCCACACTTAAACGGCTGTTTTTGAACCGTTTTGGAGTGTCGTCCACACAAACAGAGTTTTAGGTCACTGAAACAGATCAGAGTGACGATTTTTAGAAACGGTGAATGTAACTGCCACTTCTGCTCTCTTTAGAGAGACAAAACGTGTCGGCAAATCAGAGAGACGAGGTGTGACAAAATTCAGATTTCAAAACATTCCAAAACGAAACAGTGTGCGAGGTTTCACAAATGAGGCGGCGTCGTGCAGTGGACGTGTCCAAAACAGTGTTGGTTCTATACTATAAGAGGACTTTCTCACACATTTTGACGCTATAAAAAACAAGGGGACCGGTGATGATGGACAGCTGTGATAGACTCGTAATTGGCTTGGTGGGTGTGTGGGCAGGACTTGGAAACTTAGGGCGTACTCACACTGTCCTTCCGCACCGCGACCCGGGCTTTAGGGTACTTGTCCCCCCTCCCTCTCCCCCCGCGCCCCAGGCCCGTTAGCACTCACACTGCCTGGGCCTCGCGCAAATGCTTCTTGCTGTCCACACGACATCACGTCGTAACACGTCACACGCATTGATCACGTGTGTGTGGCTTTGTTTTAAAATCTTTCCATAGACCTCGGAGTTTTTGTGCGTCTTGTCGACTGTTTTTGAATATTTTCATCCGACCAAATCTGCAGTAAACACTCCACCTCCGCATCACACCAACGAACCTTTCACCGCCGTTGTTGTTGTTGTTGTTGTTGTTAAATGTCCGCGCATGGTCCGTTGTTCTATTTTCTATGTCCGAACAGGCGCACATACCGCTACCGCCGTAGGGCTCGTGCTTGTGCTCGTACACGTGCGCACGCTCGTGTTCGTACATGTGCAAACGGCTCTGCTAAAGCCCACCTCTTTCAAGCGGGCTGTGGACGGCCCGCTGTCCGCAGTTATGTGCGGAACGGGTGCACTCTGCTTAAACGTACTAGGCTTTAGCTGAAAAAACGGTTTTGCCCGGGACAGAAGGACAGTGTGAGTGCGCCCTTAGAAACTCTGGTTGGAAAAGTACAGCATAGCGGCACCAGTATTGAGGATGTTTCGGCTTCACTTGGAAGTGCAATACTAAATCACTTTACTCCCTTTTTGAAGTAAAAAATATTTCTTTTTGCATTAATCTCAATGATAGATTTGAGTTTTATTTCTTTCAGAATGAAAATCCCCTCATTAGGATTAAGGTTCAGCATTATGGCAACATTTTAAATAGTCCAGTGAATTTAGAGTCCTTGTTACTCTCCTAATTTGTTATTATCTTTTCTTCTTAGCATTGTGAGATTTGAATTAGATTTAATCTCACAATGCTAAATTAGATCTAGATTAGGAAGTAAAGAGTCTTTAGACATTGTCCCATAAACATCCAGTCTGTGCTCGATCCAATGCTTCATTAAAATGATACACACAGCCCCACACACAGTCAAAGTATCCCGATTACCAGCAGCAGCACATTACTGTATAACAGCCTCTCTGTTTCGACTGGCCAGAAGGTTTCCTGCGAGTAGACCGAACAAACAAGATGAATTCAAGGCCACAACAAGACCGGCCCTTGTTTTAAGCACAATAACCCATTCACTACAGTGGATGCAATGTCTCGTTATTGCTCGATGACATGTGACGGACACGAAGATTAAAGGCTGTATCTTAAACAGATGTCAACAAACTGGACAGGGGAGGAGGGTCGTCCGTAAGTGAGTTATATAACGTCTGGACAAGTTGTCACAGTGAACATCTGCTGCTGGTTTCTAGATCGCCTCTCCCGTTTCCTGCAAATAATTAAAAAAGTTGGAATAAAACAATATGGGAATAACGTGATGTTTTTCTTGAATAGAAGTTTTCTTATTCCATATTGATCTTTAAAACTTTCACAACACTTTGGGTTAGTGTAGTTTGGTCCATAATTTGTCCACCATTGTCTCAGTATTTGACCTAAATGTATGTCTGACTAAATGATTTACATATTTACATGTTGGCTGTGAAACCAAGAAAACAGAGGCTCCTCAGGATTGTTTTCCTCTCTCTCTTTCATATTTTAAACCCGGTGAAAAGACAAAGTATGCGAGAGGAGGGCATGTGACAGTAGAGATGGACATGATGAGACATCAGTGATCAGCGTCTGGCTGCAGGCACTGAGCCCCGGACTGTGAGCCAGTGCTAGACTACCATTTATGCAGTCAAGTACAACAGCATTTAATTGTCCATTTTTCCTTTTTGTATTTGCAACAAAAGAACAAAAACCTATCAGGTTGTCTTTCAGCGCACAATGAAAGATATTAAGAACCCTAAATAATGGGGCCGGTGATTAAAGATGAAGCTGAGTTTGTGGTGTTTACCCAGAGTAAACCACAGTGGTTCCCAGGCCCAGTGGCGGCGTCGGAGCAGAACATTGAAGTGTGGTATGACGGCACCCTGACACGTCCTCTCTGCATGGATGGCTCTCTTAAACGCCTCAGATATTCTCACTGTCAAGCAAGGCTGAATGGTAACTAGAGTATGATAATGTGTCGGCTGAGGAGAAACTGCTAACCTATATTCAGGGTTAAAAGAACCAACATTCTATACGTTTGTCGAGTCTTGTTCTACAGTACATCAAGACATGCTTAGACTTATCTCACAATTCCTCACTGAAGATGTAAAATGTCTTAAGAGTAACACTCTTCAAATTAGTGTGGCAGCCCAGTTATTGAGACGTCTGTCTAATCTATTATTCTGTGTGTGTTTCTAAGCCTTTAAGTCATAAAAGATGTACAGTATTTGATTGATTTCCAGGATCTTGGTGGTTGCTGCAATTTTTACACAGATTTTCTTTGCATATATAAACCGTCACAAATCACCATCTCCTCTCGTCTGCAGGCATGGTTCGGCGAGAAGTTCGATGCCCCGCTGCTGAGCCCCAGGAGCCCTCGCAGCCCCTTAGCACAGCGGCACGGACCCGGTCTCGCAGACGTCTTCCAGTATGACCAGTGGCTGGCAGTGCGACACGAAGCCACACTGGTGCCCATGCAGGAAGATCTGGCCATCTGGCTCACCGGCATGCTGGGTAAGAGCTGCGAATCAGCTAAGAAGTAGTGCCGATTTTAGTGGTTTTGTCTCACCCTCTGACTGTTTTTTATCATGCTGTTTTGACATCTTTCGGGGAAAACAGATGTTCATTTTTCTCTTTCTCTACTGAGTGACATGGGCACATACACCATTGCAAATGTGTCCAAACATGCGCATATGTGAATCAACACTGGGCATTCGCATACTAACAGTTTCCCCCCTCGAGGCTAGGAAAATACCAAAGCACAATTGACACGGGTCTCACGTGTAATTGGATTTGGATGCCGTAAACAGTGACAGAAACAGGAGTGGAACAAAATCCCTCATTTCATCCGTCTCCCTTCTATTATACTGACATGTATTGTCCCTCATGATACAATGGAGCAGTGAGGAAACTGAAGCTGACTCTATTGTTGACTGGTGAAACTGCTTTTTTTGTCTTTTTCATATAAAAGACAGTTTTTTCTCATGAGGAATGTGGGCAGGTACTTAACACTCAACGTGAGTTATTGGTAACCGTGACCGTGATGACCTGTATCCCACATCTTTAGCCTTTTTTAAGCGATCTGATCGTCAATCCTGACTGAGGGGCTGGATGCTGAAGAAACAGGTGGCGTGCAGCGGATAAAGTTTCAAGCCCAGAGGCGCGGCTGTTGTAGTGTGGAAAATAAACTTTTGTGTAGTAATCTTTTGTCACTTAGTGTTATGGCTATTTTGGATTTTGTTCCCAATGTGAATTCAGTTCACATGGCCTTTGTTGTGTTTCAGAGGGCGGTGATTTACAATAAGGGGTCGTGGGAGTGCCATTAAGGGCTCTAAGAGTTTGTAGGAGTCCTCTGTTGTAAAGCAACTGTTAATGTCTTTTCACCGGGTCCTACAACAACAGACAAAGCAGAAGAAAAAAAACAGCTTATAGACTGAAGAAGAATTTAGTATTTAATCTGAGCTGTAACTGCATTTGTTTTGTCCTGGAGATGTTTTGGACCCACAAAAAGTTAAATAAAGTGGGACAAATCTCTGTATAAAAGGGTCTTGCAGATGAAAAAGTATGTCTTGCACTGTGCTGGAAATTGAATTTGTCTCTTCACTTTTCAGGCATTGAGGTAAGAGCGGAGTTTTTCATGGAGGAGCTGAATAACGGCGTGAAGCTCTGCCAGCTTATTGGTGTGCTGCAGACCAAGATCGCCGAGAGCTGCCCCTCCGCACTATGCAAGGTGAGTCACACAGCAGCGATGAAAATAGCCGGGACCATCGTCCAAAAGCACAGCTTTCGTGCTCACACGTGGAGGACGTTTGGGGAGAACGCTGCAGGTCATGGAATGGACACATTTCTGACTCCATTTAGTTGAAGTTCAGTTAGTGCACACAAAATTCCTGCTGTTATAAATAGAAAACGCCTCATGGTGATCTCCCTACAAACTCTATTTCCTCATTTATTTATGTGGACTCACACCGCTTCCCTGGAAAGTCCCACCCTCTTCCCCTTGCCTGACCTCTGACGCTCGCCCAGAAATGCTGCGTTCCAGTGACATGGGAAGTCCAAAGCTTCGGACCTCCAACTAGGCAGTGGAATGCTTCAACGTGGAACCTCCTACTAGCAAATTTGAGAGAGATCGACCTACCTTGAATATTTTAGTAGGAGGTTCACTTTGACTAACCTGACTCTCGCCAGATGAATTTTGTTCCGCCTTGCTTCCCTCATCCATCTGGGATTGCTGGACTGGGAAGCGATTTCAGGAGACTGGGCCTTATCAAAAATCCTTGCATATGATTGGATAAACCACTTGTCCATCATCTTTACTGACGTACTACTTCAACCACTCACATCGAAACCAACCCGTGACGCTGATGAGTGTGCAGGGAAAAGCCAAACAGAACAGCCGACATTGTTTCCACCAACAAAAGCCTTCAGAGCCGTTTTCTGCTGTTCTTTTAAAAAAGAAATAGTCGCTAAATTGGACACGGATGAAATAGCAGCATCGATGTTGACGTCTTCTTCCACGATGCAAGCCGCCACAGCCGTTTCTCTATCTATAAAACCCCGTCACGCAGTCCTGATTGGCCTGACCATTTCTTTCGGACCCGTAAATCCCTCATCATCCTATGGAGCGAATCCAGATGGTTGAGTGGAGCTAGGCGGAGTCAAGACGGAAGCGAGGCGGAACGAAAGTCATTGGGCGAGAGTCAGGTTACACTTTTACAGGCATTCCAGTGCATTTCGCCTAGTTGGAGGTCCGAAACTTCAGACTTCCCATGATACTTGAACGCAGTATGAGCAGCGCCCGTAAAACCGAGCGACGAATGACAGGCAGGAAGCTCGACCAATCATTTCATTCGGTCCGAATAAAATGATCGGTCAGACTTCTATCAGAAATAAATGATAATTTAATATTTTTGAGTTTCAACACCTGTTGGATTTCTTTTACATTTTAGTGTGAGATACATTTATTAGTAGCATTTTCAGATCACAAAAGAAAAGTGTAAAAATGCCAGAGCGGTAAGAATAGCTTTAACTACATCCACTGAGTGTCATGATGATTCATAGTTTGATTTTTCCCGACAGCTGTTCCCAAGGAAGATTGCGTGTAAGCGAGACGCATCTCCAGGTTCCTTCTTCGCCCGCGACAACACTGCCAACTTCCTTGCCTGGTGTCGTCACGTCGGTGTGGAGGAGACCTACCTGTTTGAGTCCGAGGGCCTTGGTAAGAGCTGCAGCACATACCTCTGAAACTTTCTTTCATCTATTCTGGAGTGAACGCATCTTTTAATCACCGAGATGCATAATGCCTCTCGTCATAAAACCTATTAAGCAGGTGTGGAATCCATAACATCAAGTTCTGCATAACACTAGTCCAATGAAAAAGGACAATAGAAAGAATTTCATAAAGGATAAGTGGGTACAGATAATGGGTGGATGAAAGGAATCAATCTTTATAGGATAAAATGCCAAATGCCATAATTTCTGTTGCTCTCCTTCCGCTTTCCCCTCCTTCCCTTTAGCAGCCTTAACTCTGTTAAAATCCAACCATCTAAAATGTGAACCTGTGTCTGAGTAAATGTGACCTTTGAGTTTTTGTAAATAGGAACATTGTGTATTTTGGGCTCATATATGACCTGGCAACCCCGTCCTGGTTATGTAGATATGAATCTCTTTTGTTGCACTGCAAGAACCCACTGTAACTTATCAAAATGCTACTCCAAAGGTCGAGATTGTTTGTCACAACCCTGCCTCTTGAATAACCAGATAAAAACTCAAAATGCAAGATTTGTTTATCCAAGCAAGCAGAACAAAGAATGTCACCTTAATCGACTGGTAAATATTTTCTTCCAGCTACAAAGTGTCCAAATAACTTTCTAACACCAGCCAAGTCCTGCTTTTGGAAAAAAAATGGTATCATGATGAATTTACCTGCATGTGCTTGGACACAGTCTAACTCGGGGGAAGGGGAAACCCCTATTTTTCCTCTAAATCATTTCTTTCTTTAGCGAGCATTGGTTGAGTCCAAGACAGTCTCAGTTTCTTTTTGGACGGATTTTAAAACTGAGTAAAAAAGAATACACAAAGCTCCTGTGCCGTCCTTTGCAAGAACAAACACATTTTATATATTCATTAGGAGGTAGATCTTTCTGCGGATTTGCATCGGTTCTTTCCTGTGAACGGCGGGAAACAGACTAGACTGCGGCTGTAAGCTCCTTTATGACTTGCGGAGCTCTGTTGTTTAAGCCTTACTTCTTAATGGTTTAAACAGATCTGTGCACTCTGTATGGGGGATCACTTAATTATAAGTAATGGCTCTCCAAAAAACGGATCGGAGCGATTTAGAAAGAAAGCCATATGTCTTCTGTGATTCTCTTATTCACTTTATATATTTTTGTTAAAGTTGTGCTCTCCATTCCCAGAGCTCTGTTCTCTTCTGCATGAATCACCCAGCACCCCGGAGGGAATCACTAACTTTATTTTATGTGCTACTAATTTTAAAATGTAACACGTGAATTTTGTCACACCTCGTCCCTCTGATTTGCCATCATGTTGTCTCTCTAAACAGAGCTGAAGTGTCAGCTGCTTCTTCGCATTAGTGAACTGTTAATTTGTTTTCTGTCTCAGTGCTGCACAAGGAGCCGCGGCAGGTTTGTCTCTGTCTGTTGGAGATCGGCCGCATCGTCTCCAAGTAAGTCTATGAACACGGGAGCTTCATCTTGTTAAATAAGTTTAAGATTGATTGCATATTTTAGTACCATATGTGCACATGTTTACTCTGCTGTTTGTATCTCAGGTATGGTGTAGAGCCCCCTGTGCTGGTGAAGCTAGAGAAGGAGATTGAGTTGGAGGAGACTCTGCTGATGACAGAAGAGCCGCGTCCCCCTGTCAAAACCTTCAGCGTGTGCTGCCAGCATGGCGGCCTCTACCAGCCGGGGGTGAGTTCTGACTGACAGCGGAACATATGAACACCGTTCTGTTTTCAAACAGACAGAACATGAAAGTCAGACACAACAATGGCCTTCATCTCCTTTGACTGGTCACGTTACTGCCACCAAACACTTGTAATATTGTTGAGCCAACTTCAGTGTAAATGAATGATTCCCAACCAGGGGTACTTGTACCTCAGGGGGTACTTAAAAAGATTGTACAGAAGCTCAGCTAATTTGAAAAAAAAAAAAAAATGTGATTTGATTAAAATAATGAATCAGCTATAATACCTGAACACTACATATTGCATGTAAGATGGTGTGAAAACTAGTCAGCAAGCAAGCACAGAAGTTTGAACATGTAGATAAAAGTAGATAGTTGAAATATTTAGCTAAAGTAAAGAGTAAACAGTTGAAATATTTAGCTAAAGTAATGAGTAAACAGTTGAAATATTTAGCTAAAAGAAATGGATAAACAGTTGAAATATTTAGCTAAAGTAAAGAGTAAACAGTTGAAATATTTAGCTAAAAGAAATGGATAAACAGTTGAAATATTTAGCTAAAGTAATGAGTAAACAGTTGAAATATTTAGCTAAAAGAAATGGATAAACAGTTGAAATAGTTAGCTTAAAGTAATGAGTAAACCGCTGAAATGGTTAAAAGTAATGGATAAACAGTTGAAATAGTTAGCTTAAAGTAATGAGTAAACCGTTGAAATGGTTAAAAGTAATGGATAAACAGTTGAAATGGTTAGCTTAAAGTAACGAGGAAACAGTTGAAATAGTGAGCTTAAAGTAATGAGTAAACAGTTGAAATAGTTAGCTTAAAGTAACGAGTAAACAGTTGAAATAGTTAGCTTAAATAACGAGTAAACAGTTGAAATGGTTAGCTTATAGCAACGAGTAAACAGTTGAAATAGTTAGCTTAAAGTAACGAGTAAACAGTTGAAATAGTTAGCTTAAATAACGAGTAAACAGTTGAAATGGTTAGCTTAAAGCAACGAGTAAACAGTTGAAATAGTTAGCTTAAAGTAACGTGTAAACAGTTGAAATAGTTAGCTTAAAGTAACGTGTAAACAGTTGAAATAGTTAGCTTAAAGTTATGAGTGAACGGTTGAAACATTAAGCCTCACTTAGTAGTAAAAGTAGTAGTATTACTGACCAAACCAACCTAAATATTTACAATTCAATTGCATTAAACGACTAACAATATTATCCACTTTTATATAACGAATGGTGTTATTTGGAACACGCATTGGGAAATTGATGAAGAGGTGCGTGAGTTCATCTGACATGGCTGCGGGGGTACCTCAGACATAAAGGGTGGGAACCGCTGCTCTAGATGAAGGGGTTGACACACTCACAAGCGCAAAGAGAGCTGCTGTTCGCTCAAACAATAAATTTCCATGCAGTAAACAGCTGAAGGGCTACAGCTGATCACGTTAGCATCACATAGGTGGTCCATGTGCGACCCAGTTGAAGCCGCTTCATTCGCCCCACAGGGTAAGACACGTCACCGCTGACCACGTGATGCTCTGCTGGCGCCCTGTGACTCACTCTCGCACAGCTACGAATACACACAGGGTTGAACTGGCTGTTCATGCCTCAGTGTAAATACCCCTTCACAGTGCAGAGGCTCGTCCATCAACACTATAGATGATGTCTGGTGGATGTTGTGATTCTGACACTGTCAGTGAGTTCATTCTCTGTCCTGTTCAGCAGTGCAATGAGGCGCCATCGTCGTCAGAGTCAGGGGGGTTATTCCCAGAGGAAACAGCTGGGCTAAAAATAACTGCACCCGTTGAAGTGGATGGCAGTTTGCTTATTTGGGAACAAACATACTAGTTTGATGCTTTTCTCCAGTTTGTGAGCTGCAGCTTGTAGCAGTTACTGTCAGTTTTTAGTCCAGTGTGTCTTCATCACCTTCATCATCATCACCATGTGTCTCATCTTTGGAGATACATTTGGTCTCACTTGCTTCAGTGGGTGTAATTGCATTATTGCTCACTTATGCATCGACAAAATACCACAGGTCCTTGAATATATCGCTTTATTTTTCAGCCATCTGAGGTGACACTCGATTATCTTCCAGCTGTAAATTTTGGGTTATTAAATAACCATATGTTTCTCCCAGTGTTTCTGCCCAAAAAAGACCTCCAACATGGCCACTTATGATCCTCTATTGTGCCTTGTAGGAGCACGGCATGGATGATCCACCTTGCAACTGTGCCAACAGAGTGTCCATTGAGTACCTATCTGAGGGACGCTACAGACTGGGAGACAAAACCCTCTTTATTCGGGTGAGTACACACACACACACACACACACACACACACACACACACACACACACACACACACACACACACACACACACACACACACACACACTTGGCTCACTTCATGTCAGTAGTCTCTAAGTTGTCCCATTCAGAAGTAGCAGCCTGGTCATGTCATGGCTAATTTTACATGTTCAATATTTTATTTTTCTCAGAAATAATAGCAATATACTTATATCTACGGTAGAAGTAAGTTTATAATCAAGTTGCTACAGAAAAAGGAGATGAAGATTTTGTAAATGCCAAATTGCAATAAGTGTAATGCAAAAGGCAGAAGCACATTATCACTGGTTCCGTTAAACTGTTATTGGCACCTTTACCAGCACTGTTTAAAACAAGAGCTGAAGTACAGTATAAAGCACAACCATAAATACTATGTTTACGTCCTGTTAAGATCCTTAGGATACACTCTGCCAGTGTGTGTTTGTGAGCTCTGGCAGAGATGCAGGAGTCTTCACTACAACACTGAAAGCTGCGGGTAACACATGTAATCTTGTTTGCCGTTAGCACTGAATTGCTCTAGGCGATTACATCATAATTACTCTGCTGTCCGTGGTGCCAAGCCTCAGGACAGGTGACTCGTTTCTACACCCGCAGCAGCTACTCTATATTTGGAGGGAATATGTCACTGTGTATTTTTAACTGCGCACAAAGATCTGTGTCTTTTTTTTATACTCTAGGGAAGAAAATTAACCAATTTATCTCCCTCCACAGATGCTTCATGGTAAACATGTGATGGTGCGTGTGGGTGGCGGCTGGGACACACTGCGCGGCTTCCTCATGAAATACGACCCTCTGCGAGTGCTGCAGTTCACCACTCTGGAGCAGAAGATCCTGGCCTTTCAGAAAGGCCCCCCTGGCCTGGGAGGTCACCATGGCAATGCAGCCGCACCTCCTCCTCCTGACATGGACCCCCTCACCGCTGTCAACAACCTCATGTCCTCCTCATCGTCCTCTTCCTCCACCTCATCGTCCTCTTCTTCCTCCAGCCCAGCCTGTAAGCCGGCGTCTGTGACCACCACGGGTCAGACGTGTCGGTCCTACACCCCCTCTCCAGCCTGCACACCCACGTTGCCGAGAAAAGGGGCTGCCACAGCGCTTAAGAAGAACCTGCAGGGGACACCCTCTTCCCCCAGGAAGCCTACCCAGCTGCCCCTGCCCACCACCACCAAAGGTTCCTCCTCTCTGCCCTCAACGCCTGTGGGAAGCGCCTCCAGAGCGCCTCCCAGCCCGGGGTGTCAGGGTGCGCAGGTCCATCGTAGAGCTCTGACTCCATCCTCAGCTCCGTCACGTGTCCCCGCAGATCCACCGCCCGCCTCCAAATTGAAGCTCAGACCGTCACCACGCGGCCCCCCCTCACAGCCCAGGAGCCCCGTCTGCCCAGAGCCGTCATCCAAATTCCCCAAACCCTCCAGCCCCTGCACCTCCCCCATCGCTGCCTCTGTGCCTCGCCCCATCGCCGCACCAGTACGGGCACCCACCTCTAAAGATGCCCGGCCACCAACGGGCGCTAACCAGCGCTCTCGCCTTGCACAGCGCCGACCCGGCTCCCCGGCTTCGCGCCTCCGTCTAGAGGCAGCTAGGCGGGTGCGGACAGCCACAAGAGCTGCCGCGACGCCAACTCCCCAAACCCGTACCCCCACCCCCAGCTCACGGACAGCCTCCCCGGCGCTGCCGAAACCGACCTGCTCCCAGCCGAAGAGCAAAGAGGTCATAGCCAAAGCCAAGGGGCCGGCCCCGGCCAAGGTGGTTGCTGCCCCTCCACGCGACACTGCTGCTGTCCCCGGGCGGGTCCCAGGGGGCATCACCGGCCCTTCTCCCACCAGCAAAGCCAATCAGAAAACAGCAGCTGCAGCACAGAGGGTGGGGCGAAAGCCAGCAGCCACCACCAACCCCATCAACGGGAAGGCGACTCTAAAACCCGCAGCGACTCCAGGACTCGCCCCGCAGAAAACCAGCCCTAACATCAAAGCTGTCAAGGCTGAGCCCGGCGCCAGCAAGAAGATCCCACAATACAAGGGCAAAAACGAGGACCCTTATTTTGAAATGAACAGTCGGAGGAGGCAGAAGACGTAACGGGACGGCCTCTGCTCACAGCTTCTTATCACAGCAGCACTTGTTGGAACTGTCCGTACCCAATCCTCATCCAAAAGCTTCTCCTTTTTTGCCCCCACCCCCCAATTTTTATTGTTTGTTTCTTGGATGTTATTTAATAGCCTTTTATTTTTGTTAATCCAAAAGGGTCAAATGTGTCATCCTTTGTATGTCTCGTCTTTGGGGTGATTTTTATTTTAATTTTAATTTTGAGCAGTCAGTTAACCTGGTTAACAGCTAAAACTTGCACAATGTTTACATATTCACTTTGGTTACATGTACAGCCATTAACAGACTTTTACAGAACAAAAGAGTTTTATAGAAAAAAAACCACATTCAAACACTAACCTCAAAGCTTTTTAGCTCACCACGTGATCACAGGATACAGCCATGGTTCAGTAACATCGGTTTTTATTCATGGTGAAGTTGTTTTCGTCAAGGTTACCAAAGTTGTGACATTTCTGGAGTTCAGTGAAACAACTGGAACACAAATCGTGGTTTCTGATGATTTTTTCCTCCTCTCCCCAGTGAGAACTTTCTTTCCACTGGTGGACATCCAGATGTGATTTTTGTATAAATGATATCTAGGTTGGGAGGTTTGTCTGGACCGCGCCAAACAGGGCGTCACCAGGAACGGGCCTTCCTGTCGTGTGCCTTCATCAGAAATCTCCTTATTCTGAGCGGCTTTAGAATGTATTAGATGTCTGGGTCGGGGGGGTGGGGGTTAATGTTTTTTACCGATAATTGCACAGTGTGTACGAGCACTCATGAAAAGCCTGAGTCGCAGATGAACTACTGATCAAAACGCCTCTTTTCTTTCTAACAGAAAACTCTCCTCGGTATAGCCGTGCTTTTCTATGGTTTCTAATGTTTGTGTGTATTAAAGATCTAGTTTTCTATGTGGTGTTTGTGGATGTGTGTGAGTAACTACAGTTTATATGTCATCCGTGAGGCTTTTCTTGTTTGGCACTTTACAGAAACCGCCGTGTTTGTCACAATTTGAATGTTGATTTTGTCGATTGCGTCTCTTTGTCCCAGCTACCTTTTGTCATTTTGATTAATAAATGGACAAATGTTTTAAAGATTAACTGGGCTCTTTGTCTTATTCAACACGTGATGCTGTTGCGCATTGTTGTTCCAAATGGTTTTGAGGATTGTTTCCCCTCTAAAGCCTTGAAACTCTCTTAGCCTAGATACCCAACAAAGTCCTCCAAGTATTCAGACTGTGGAAAAAATGGTTAAGAAAGCAGCACAAGAATCTGGAATCATGACTGATTACGAGAACTACTGTATACAGGCTACAAACTGAGAGCTGGAAACATAAAATAGTATTTTTCACAGCAGACATTTTGCCTACGGTGTGTCTACTGTGATTGATTGACATCTTCCTGAGCCTCCTGTTAGCTTTGTGTCACCTGTTAAGGCGGGACAAAGTACATCTGTATCATTCTTATTGGTAGACAGACATTTATGACCTCATAAACCCTCACCAAAGTCTCATCAAAGCCCCGCCCATCTTCAACCAGAGCAGAAGAACTGAAAACACCTGTGTGGGGGTTCAGGGGCTTTCAAAGGGTTGATAAAAATTGATAAGTTCAAGAATCACCCGTAGGTGTGAAGGGTTGTCTGTCTCTGTTCGTCTCTATGTGCCCTGTGATAGACTGGCGTCCTGTCCAGGGTGGACCCCGCCTCACGCCCGATGCCAGCTGGGATTGGCTCCAGCCCCCCCGTGACCCCGACCCCGGGATAAGCGGTTGAAGATGAATGAAAATAAATAAAATGGAAAATTAAACAGGAAAGAAAATACATATGGGAATTGATAAAGAAAAAGAGACTAATTAAAGCATTTTTAATATTATTTTTGGTACATCTAATGTATGGAAAATACATATGTCTGTATTTTTCTTTATTTTTGGCAGGTTCAGTCCTCCATACAAAAGCACAGGTGAAAGAAATGTTAAGGGTTGCTCAGTTCCATCAAGTGTCCCGGTGAGACAGCATACACAGAAACAGAACTCTGAAATCAGCTCTCTGACAGACACTGCAGTCGTTTCCAGTGTTTCCAGTTACACCTGTGATTTCACTTCGACGACAGGCCCAAATGTCCAGGGAACCACAGGTGATGATGGGAAGTGTTTCGGCTGATTAGACCCCAGCTGCCTCACTCTCAGGGTAGGTTTGTTGCATCTGTTTAGAGAATTGCACCTCTATCGTGGGTTTGATTTGCCCGACACAGCCACACATTAAATCACACATGTGAATTAACATCTGCCAGAGCAAATAAAGCAGGAGCTCGCAGATCCGTCTGGTTCCCAGGCTAAGGTTTTATTGCAAACGTGCAAAAACAAACAGTAGGACGGGAGTTGTGCCAGGGGTTAAAGTGTCTGTAAAGCAAGAAGAAAAGTAAACAAATGAAACACACTTCACAAGCGTTTAAGCCTTTGGAGTTTGTAGAGTTGGTAGAGGTTTTCTGTTATAAAAAAAAAAGTAATCAAGTGTATGGTTGCTCACCATCCAATTCACACATAGAGCAGTTAAAAGCAATGCTATTTCTTATATTTCTTCTTTTTTGTTGCATATAAGCAAAGTGAACAAGAATTTGGGAGACGGCGTAGAAACATTTTATCCACTGTATATTGGACACAAACTCCTCTAGTAATGGATAATACACCAGATGGATCAGCTTGATGAAAAACTGCTATGGTTTCACTTGAAGATGAAGAGCGACGAAGAGCTTAGAAGAGGTGATTCAGTGTTTCCCTTAAAATAACATCATCACACTTTTGGAGATGGCATCCATTCCAACAGCAAATTGTGTTGGGGTTTTTATTTTTCACATATGTGCTAGTAAATTTTAAAAGGAACTACACCCATTTTCAAAATTCAAACAGGGTCATCTCTGTTTCCCTGGGTCTTCTCTTTTTCCCCAAAAGGATCCGATATTCCCGGGTCCTATAAGCCTCTGCTAATTGAATTTAGCATTTTGTTAGGGTTAGGGGGTAGTGTTAGGGTCTACATAGGCCTATTTGCCGTTGAATTCTGCACTGATTGTGGAAAAAATAACAGACCGGGGACCCTTTTTGTGAAAAGCGTCCCCCTGTCGGTAACATAGGAACCAGGGAACATAGGTACACTCCCATTCTAACATGTTATTTCCATTCTCAGAAAGCTCAATCCATAATTGTGAACATGAGCTGCTCTCTCTCAAAGCCAGAAAGCAGAGAAGTAAGTCTCAAACTTGTGAAGTCATCAAGTACAAAGTGTGGAGCTGCTCCAAAGACAATAATGGAGACTGATTTATTTTGTTTTGAAACAGAAAATGTCCCCATACTCTCAGAACATTGATGACATCACACATTTGAGTTTCAGCACTCTAGTGTTTAGATTTGGGGGAGAGTTGATCCTGTTTACTAATATTTTAGGACTGTCTTAGACTGAAGGAATAACATGTAAGAGCTTTGAACATGGGCATAGTTCCTCAACTTTCAGAGGTCCAATCACCACAATAAGTGAAATCAGCTGGGGCGGTGTGCAGGCCCTTTAATGAAAGGAGTCCCCTGCTGTGCTCCGCTGCCCTCTAGTGCTTCTAAAGAAACACTACACAGGAGTTCGGTCAGGCGGTTGAATGTTGTCATTTCTGTTGGATTATATAGAGATGGGGGGGGCCTTTACTTTTTCAACACAGAATGTAAGCTGCACAAGCTTAATTTGTATACATCCTCAAGATAAATGAAATGTATTTTCTTCTGTTAACAGTGGAGGGTTAGAGCTGGAAGGCATTTCTCCACGTGTTCATGCCGTCACTGTAGTGCTTCTGTAACACCGGATCCACAGGGACAACTCAGTAACTTAAACAGAATCAGCTGATTTCTCAGGGGAACCAAACAATTTAAATAAATATATAACCAGAGGAAAGATCAGAAAGCCTGAAGCCATTAAATAAATATGAAAACATGTTTTGGATTTTTATTTAAAAAGTGAAGAGACCAGAAAGCAGCTTAATAAAATACTGACAGGCATTTACAGGCCGAGGCGCAGGTTTCATCCTGAGAACAGTCACAGACAACACTTTAAAAACAGCACAGTTACAGCACCGTTACAGCACCCAGAACACTTCAATACATTAAAATGCTGTGTGCAAATTACAAAAAGACAAAAGACACACAGGTGGTTAAAACGTCTGACATAGAGGTGCTCTTTTTTTAAAATTCTGTGTGAAGGACAAAACTGCAATATTGTGTTTCTTCACTCTGTCAGTGAGTGTTGTTAGTTGTTTGGGACGTTCATGGCTTAAATGTCACATTCATTCAATCCATCAGATGTTGTGGCGACTGGGAATGGGACAATAATGGTCTTATTGCCGATCGCGTTAAAACACTCGCAATAAGTTGACGGGTGAATTTCCATTATCGGGATAATCGTGAATATCCCTATGAGTGATTTGACCGGTGACCTGACCGCGGTGTCCTACAGTTTTTCCTCTAATGCATGGGTGTCAAACTGATCCAGTAAAGGGCCGTGTGGCTGCAGGTTTTCATTCCAACCAATCATAAATGCCACACGGCCCTTTACTGGATCAGTTTGACACCCATGCTCTAATGTAACAATCATTTGGCCACAGCCCATAAGTTAAAATTCTTTAAAAATATCCCATCTGAAAGTTGCGTAGCTGTGCATTTGTTTATCAACTGCAACAAGTTTGATCATTTAATAAGCAGTGTGCATGTAGAAATGAGCATCAGCAGGATTGCTGTTTAGGAGCTTTTCTGTTTATACCTCTCTCTGTTCCACTGTGATCTTTTATGACATTTCAGTCAGAGGGACCTTGTGATTTAAGATTACCTTAATTAGCGCTCTTTGTTTTTCACTAAAAAGATGCAAAGTGATCAGTGCATCAGTGTCAGTGATGCATAAAAAAATATTAGAGTTATACTTAAGTGTAACTCCAGGATGGCGATATTTAAATATATTTTGGTGATGATCAGGATAATATGAATCACAACTACTTTGGCCAGGACATTCATCCCATGGCCCATTTGTCTCCATTGTCTGATCGTCGGTAGGTCACGTGATTGGCTGCTGTTACGTGACGTCAGGTTTCATTTTTCCGAAAAGTTGATTCTGTTTCAACCCTCCGCTGCAGGTCGCTGGTGTTATTTTTTCGGCATCCCCCTGCGGTCCCCACAGCCACAGCCTTAAAGTGTAATTCCAGCGCAAAATCCATGTGCTTCCAAAAAAAGATATTGCTGAAAATAACAGCAAACCTCTGCAGCAGCATGATAAGAGTCCCTACACAGAAAACAAAGCACCAATGGGCTCCTTCCTTTTGGATTGACTTTGGTAATACACTTGAACGGACTTTACTATGAGAGGAGCTGGTACAGGGGCCAGTAGGTAAGTCTTTAAAACACTCTTTTAATAAACTCTGGGTTCACTAACTACACTGTTGGTGCTTTGTTTTCTGTGTAGGGACTCTTCTCATGCTGCTGCAGAGGTTTGCTGTTATTTTGAGCAGTATTAGTGGTTAAAAAAGACGTTTGAATGCCTTCACCGTGCTGCCCCGAGCTAATCAGTGTTAGCCACGTCTGCCTGTTAGCGACTCTCCGGGATTTCTCCATTAATAGTTTATACAGTAAAAAACTGTGTCAATGGCTTATTTGATGTATGTAAGTGCCAAAAAAGACCATGGGATGATTTTGCGCCGGAATTACACTTTAACGCACTACATACACACTGAAATGAATGGGAGAACTGCAGTTTTCACCACAGTGCCTGATTTGGTGTGAAGTTGGTCTGAAACATCAAAGCATCACATCAACTTTATCTGTTAAATTTGAAAGTTTTAAATCAACTTTAAAAGGTACACAGATGCCAGCTGGACGCCAGAAAGAAGATATCAAATAACTTGTTGCTTTGACGACAGCGTTGACGATAAATCCGGCTGTCAACAGATAAAATGCCTCGCTTGGTTAATAGTTTGTGACTTTAGTGCAAGAAGCCGCAGACACTAAAAAGCATCAACAGGTAAATTTCAGACATTCAACGATCGTTCTTTAGTTCTTCTTGAACAGGTAAAGTGGTTGTTAAAATGTCTTAAAGTGTTAAAAAAAAAAGTGGCGTTCAGGAACTTTAGAAAACTTTAAAAGTCTCAGATCCACCTGAAGAGCGTCATTGATATAATCCACCTTGATGTCGTTTCTACTGAGACCGTCAGGGTCCGGTCCCGGCACCAGTTCTGAGGGACAAACCTCCGGGTGACCAAGAACTCCACATCACAGGGGTGTTCTCCTCTCTGGCACAGCCCCCCCGACTGTACGTGTAACCCGCCTCAAGACAGAGGCGGCGAGGGCGTCCGAGGTTTACAGGAGCAGAGGCGTGTGCTCTCCAGCCGGCTCCATCCTCTTGGTGAGCTGCCGCGCTCTGGCCAGGAGGCGGTTGGGCAGCGGGGGGAAGTGGTGGCTCGGGTCGAGGACGTTGGTTTTGCGGCGCTCTCGTTCTTGCAGCCACATGAGGTACGGGCTGGGCGGGAAGAACGGGCGGGAGCGCTCGCGATACAGCTGCAGGACGATGCCGCAGACGCCGAGAACCACCCACACCGTGATCATGACGTAGTCTGACGGAGGGGCGGGAAAAGACGATGATAAAGGACTGCGTTGAGACGAGACGGAACATGAGTTACTGAGATTCTCACTTACCAATGACCTGGAAGGGCACGTCGGTGAACATGGCACTGAAGTTGGTGTTGAGGAAGCGTTTGAGGATGTTCAATGTGATGAAGGACAGGCTGGTGTAAATGTAGGCGTTGACGGCCAGGATGACAGCGTAAGCCCCGACGACGCCGCACGTGATGATGTTTCCCTGACGGCAGAAACACAGAACACATCACGCTGAGTCAGGTTAAATTAGAAACACATCGCTCTTTCATTCGTGGTTAGAATGAGGTGTGAGTGTGGTTTGCTGTGAAGGATCTCCAGCTGAAACAACAACAAAGAAAATGGAATATTGGCAATCTTTTGGTTTGTCTCCAATTCTATTTTTCACAGTAAATCAATAATGAAATCTATTGAAATGAACACTGAGGGAAGTGACAGGAGCAGGAGTCATCCAAAACATACAAATAAGAGGTGAATTTAGAATTTTTGAATTGTTAAGGAATGCTTCATGTAGTGCAGGTGTTTAACTGCTTACTTTTTACTGTTAGCTTTTATCCTTTACATGTTATAATAACTTTTGTTCTTCAATTCAATTTTATTTACAGTGCCAAATCATAACAAATTGAATCTCAAGACACTTTTCATACAGAGTAGGTAAAGACCACACTATGACTTATTCAGGATTTATAGAGCACCAACAATTCATATAATCTTTAATAATAATAATTATTATTATATACAGTATTAATCCAGCAATCTTGTGCACACAGTGACAACAGAAACCTTCCCTTTAACAGGCAGGAACGTCGAACTGACTCAAAACTGGTCCG
The DNA here is from genome assembly GCF_963691815.1 of Echiichthys vipera. Taxonomy (NCBI): domain Eukaryota; kingdom Metazoa; phylum Chordata; class Actinopteri; order Perciformes; family Trachinidae; genus Echiichthys; species Echiichthys vipera. The sequence goes on along the minus strand of NC_139845.1, from coordinate 18,343,434 downwards.
TTTTTATTGGAAAACCCGACACTGTGTCCGCTTTTCTCCTTTTTACTTTTACATGACTACTCTTATTAGGACAGCGTGACCATGAGGGGACAGATGGGAATATTGAAACACTGGAATAAATTACTTCTCTGTAGTTTTCACACTTTCAGTGGGGGAGAGATTACACCCTTTGGTGGCCCAGTTCTGGCCCTAGGGCCATATGTTTGACACCTCCTGATGCGTGTCTGACCATGTTTTGATTGTGTTTCGTCTTGTTCTAAATAACTTTTTCTCTTTCGCTCCAACTTAGTTCAAGTTTCTGTGTAATATCTCTGTTATTATACCAGATTTCTATTTATTCATCACTGTGTAACACTAGATGGCGCCAAAGTACAGAGCGCACATCCTCCACATCCTGTGTTAATAATAGTTCAAATGGAATAGAAATCCGTAGTGATCAGTGTTAATGTGTTACCTCTCTGGGCCAACGTACGAAGATGAGTGGCACTAAGATCATCATGCAGCAGAACGTCACCCAGAAAACCACGTCTGAATTCCTGAACACATCGAGGTCACCTGAACAAACAAACAAACACACACACACACACACACACACACACACACACACACACACAAACACGCTCAGTTTGTGTTTCATACATAGGACAGTATTTAAGAGCCGTGGAAATACTGTGGAACCACTCCGCCTTTCATTCCCACCGAGAGGAGTGAAGAGGACCGTGGAGGCGATGAGGAAGCCGAGCATCAGTCCCACCACGACGACGCAGGCCATGACTGAACCGAAACGCCACCAGCTCATCACCAGGAGGACGCCGCCCAACACGCCGATCACCGCTGACAGGACCAGGCACACTGCAGCGAGACGAGGGCCCCTTTTACTGCTCATGTTCTTCCATGGTGGCTTTAATCATGTAAACAGACTTAAAGCTTTCGAATGATCAAAAAAAAAACCAACAACTCACAGTCATAGCCCAGTCCTGTGGTCCTTGTGATGAGCACGAAGAAGAAAAACGTTGTAAAGCTGAAGCCCATACAGAACAACTCTGCATGACAGGAGACAGAGAGTTAATCAGATGCAGTAACTTTACACATCACAGTGATTCATGAAGATACTCCTCTGATCCCACCTCACAAACATCACTAATGCTCCGGGGGCAGTCAGCGGCTGCGAGTGGATCAAACAACGTGAATAAACACACTGCATCATCTCCTCTAACTCTGAACTACTTGCAGCGGTGGCAGATCGTAGTCATGGGTCCACTTTGCAGCAAATACATTTCTGCATCACATGCGAGGGAGAGACCACATGAGAGGCAGGCCGCCGCCGCCGCCGCACCCAATACGTTTCTGAAGAAAACTGAAAACTACATGGGACAAGTCAAAGGCACCCACACGTCTTTGCTGTACTGTGCCAGCACGACCGTTTGACTCATTTTGATTCACAAACATGACCCCTGACCCCACTAATGTATTCTGCTGACCCTACGGTGAACTGTGTGTGGAAAAAGCTAAGTTTAGGAGAGACATAACTCTCTCGGGTTTTAGTCAAAACAGGGAGTTCTGTTTTAGACTATTTGTCTTCTTGGACTTGAAAACTGACTTCTGAGTGAACACCATGGAAACAGAAACTAAGCAGATAAAAAAGTAACTGCATCGCAAATAAAGTGCTGCTAAAATCACCAGCAAGATGTGAATTCACTCACACTGGTTTTATATTATGACTCTGCTCTCCTGTTGGATGTATATCATTCTAACACATGAATAAAAGTCAGACAACTCACCACATTTGAAGAATCGATGACCACAGAAGCAGACAAACAGTCCTGCCAAGCCAGCGATGGTGAAGAAAAGCTTTGTAGATATCTTCCCTGAAAATTAAATAATAATAATATCAATCATTAAAGGTCCCATATTATGCTCTTTTTCAGGTTCATGCTTGTATTTTGGGTTTCTGCTAGAATATGTTTAAATGCTTTTTCTATTACACCTGTATTCACCCTCTGTCTCTTTAAGAGCCCCTCCTGAGAAAGCCCAGTCTGCTCCGATTGGTCAGCATTTCTGAGTCTTCTCCATCTGCACTCTATGCGTCTTGGAGCGGTAGTAGCTCAGTGCATAGGTGACTGGGCTGGGAACCGGAGGGTTGCTGGTTCCCTGTGTGGACCATGAATGGAGTGTGGACTAGAGAGGGTCCAGCTCATTTCCTGGGCACTGTTGAGCAAGGCACCGCACCCCACTGGCAGCCCCCTCGCTCTAACATCTCTCCATTCGTTGTGTGTGTGTGTGTGTGTGTGTGTGTGTGTGTGTGTGTGTGTGTGTGTGTGTGTGTGTGTGTGTGTGTGTGTAAAAAATAATAATAAAATTCGGGGACTATTAAAGGAATTCTTCTTCTCAGCGTCACCGTCAGGGAATGACGGCATTTTCTACCTAAATCTAGTATAGTTGTGACATCACAACTGTACAGAAGTCCTGGCGGCTCGTTTAAAGTCACAGTTTCTGAATACGAGCTGTGTGCATTTCTCTGTGCATTGAGCGTGTTGATACTTTCACAGAATTTAAAAAGCACCTCCACCTGCTTTATAATAAAAAAAAGAAATAGAATCCCTCCTTTTTACAATATGGGAATTTTCAAGCTGAGTAGCTTAAGGTCAAACCTTTTCTCAAACAGTCCTCTGCAATAATAAATAAATAAATAAGATGTTTTGCATTTCTCCTGGAGGCAATGCTGCCTTCAACCTACCTAAACTCCACCAGACGTTATTGGTTTATGTATTTATTTAGGGAGTTGTTGCTTGCCTTTTTCTTGACGACTCGGTAGATAATAGAATTAGACTGATTCCAGACTTTTTATGCATTCCCTTATTAAGATTGAGGGTCCCATGATTTAAAAAGACTGAAAAAAAACTTGTTAGATGCTGCTTGTCATATCACAAGATTGATTCGCTGGAAAATGTTTTTTTATCCTTAAATTGACCTTTATCACAAGTCGAGACGCGTGATGAAAGCTAAAAAGGAATAAACCCAACAAATGCAAAAGATGACAAGACGACACATTCAGCCCGCGGAGCACACAGGAGCTCACCGAGTGTCTGGCAGCCGTCCAGAGTTGAAGCAAAGCTGCAGGCGTAGGTGTGCACAGGGACGTAAGAGGCCGAGGTGTTCAACAGCGGGTCTCTGACGACGACAGAGTAGATGACGCCCTGCCCGGGGATGGAGTTGAACACTGCGGTGCTCAGATCTGATGACGACAGTATCATGACCTGCAGTGATGAAGAGTTAGCAAGCGGCACGTCAGTTATTTGTCATTGCTATCGTTAAACGTGTTGTTGTTCTTATCAGAGCTTTATATTTAGCAGATAAATATGAACCTATGGATCCTATTCTCGGGGCCTCACCCGCTTGCCGTTCTCAATCATGCCCTGGATGTCGGCCACGGCCTGAATGCCACTGAACAGACTGCGCTCTGATAGGTCGTTCTCAGGCAGGAAGTACTGGTAGATGTCATACTGCAGCCGCCAGCGCGTGGTGCTTTCTTTTGACCCGTCGCAGATCAGAGGAGTTCCTCCCCTGATGGAGAGCGAGGACAAATCAAATCTGTGAAGTTGGTCTCACTTACTACTTCAACTATACGAGCAGAAAATGTTTCTTAAAACTCAGTGAGATTATAGTGTAGTCCTTGATAAACAAATATGCATGGAAACTTAAGTCAATGACATTTATGTTTTGATGTCCTTTATCCGACACACTGGACTGAGACAGAGGGTGGGTGAGTGGGTGAGTGTGAGAAGACACTCAAACTGAAACTTGACATCATGTAGCGCTGATGTAACATGGGTCTTTGTAATGCTGTGGTTTATCTGTGCTCTGTGTGAACTGTGATTAGGGATTTAGTGTGAACTCTGACAACCAGAGATCATTTGTGACAACAGCTGTGTTTTCAAAACACCTCCTCCACACATGCACTGAGTGATGGATCATTATTCTAATTTTCAGAGAAAAACATAAAAATGATCATGGTGTGAAGTAGAATAATGACGTGAAGAGCAGGACATCTCTGCAGCACCACAACCTTTCATTCAGAATGGGATTTTGACATATTTTCCATTTAATCAATACTGCACCCCACTGCAAATAGCATATTGCACTGGTCCTTATTGTGATTTCAATAAAATGAACAATCTGTGGGCACTACACTGCACTAATCTGTTGCGTATTGCATTTGGACAGTTGGTATACAAATATACTAATAAATGTATTTATCTATTTTGTAGTGACAGCCAACAAAGTTAGAAAAGAATGCTTGGTTCAATCCCCTGGACTGGTAAGATAAATGTGGGTGGGGAAAGTGAGAGGCTTTGCTTGCCCTTTCCTCATTACCAGCACTGAAGTGCAATTGAGCAAGGTCCCTAACCCCTCTGTGTTGTACTGGACTGGACTGTGAATGTTTGTGAATCACAGCGTTTCTGAAACAGGAAGTGATACAATGTCAGTGCAGCTTTGGGAGACGAATAGTGCAAACTAAGTCTAAGCAGGTTTTGAATATTTAATGTGTTACCAACTGATATTTGACATCTGATTGTTCTGCTGCTGCTGATGTACAGTATATTACATAGGATACAGGATATTACATATCTATGCTAAGTACCAGTAATATGTGGAAATGCAATTCACTGACAGGCTCAGATTGTTATCAGAAGTGTTTGACTGTATTGTGGAAAGATGATGAAGTCTTGTTCTGAAATCTCCCAACTACCATCAGTTCTGCAGTTTGACCGGGACACTACCACCAGTTAAAAAGGAAAAGACATCCTACCAAAGCACATTTCCCTGGAGAACAATGCTGTTCCAAGAGCGGACACATTTGCTGCAGACAGAGCAGATAGGCTAATACTATTAGGTTAAGTTACTGTGTTGACCTGCATCAGAGGCTTCACACGAAAGCATGCTAGGATAATGGCAACTTCTCCTTCTGAGCCTGTCAGTGACAAAGACACTTTTGGTGGGTGTATACTGACGGTGCAGAGGCGCCTTGTTTGATTACACTGCAGCTCGGTTCACAGCGTTAAACGTTTGGATTTGATCCAGAATAGGACAGAAAAGCGTAAAAAAAAAGCTGTTGCCGTTAGTCACAGAAATACTCTCTCTTAAACCCGGTTATAGTTTGTATGGACTATGCAGTGTAACACCGCCCAGGTTTGGATATTAGAAAGCGCCGTAGGTGTGGTGCTCGAGTGGAGTCCTCACCGGATAAAATAATACATTACACCAGCCAGACACACCAAACAAGTCCAGTCTTAACTGAAGTGAACTGACTGCCAACCGAAGACAGTCAACAAAGATCCTAGTATTTGTCCAAAACTATGTTGGTAATAAACTGAAAACTAAATTTGCCATATTTGATGCATGAACTTCGGTGTTTCCGAAATCTTCCCGTGATGACACAAAACCCCAACAGCAACTGTGAACTCAAAACCTTCTGCTCCTTTAAATCTCTACCCATGCAGCCAAACGAAAGCTGAATAGAGTTTTAAAGACAGTGGAGTCTGTGCTGCTATGACACAACAGGAAATTATTCAACAAGTGAACGGGTCCTCTGTATATCTGAGACGGCTTTGTGGCGCATAACAGACATTCTTGAGAAAATGAAGCGAGCGCTCTCAGCCACAACGAAGGAGGAGGAGGCTGTGTGTGTGTGTGTGTGTGTGTGTGTGTGTGTGTGTGTGTGTGTGTGTGTGTGTGCCAAAGCAAATAAACAGGGAGGCGGTTTGACTGCAGGTACTGGCACATGTGATTTGATCCTCGACTCGCTGCCTATAGTTGAACAGGCTGAACAGGAAGTGCGTTACCTCTCATATCCTAAGTTTGCTGGTGCAAAACTGATCGTGGTCTCATAGAGGTTGTAGCGAATATAGACGTTTGGGTCAATGTCCAGGTTGAACTCCGTGTTACAAGCTCCAGGGACCGGATCTAAAAGAGAGCAAATTCATTATTAGATGCTGAATTGGGCGAGTCAGGCCGACAGAAGACAAAAACACTTCCTTGAGTGATTAGTGGCACACTGCCATGTCAGGATGACTTGTCGTAAGGGTGTTTCGGCACACTCTGAAGGCATATGAGCAACCACGCACAATCAGAGCTCAGACAGCACTCATGTTCTGCACGAGCTTCCTCAAAATCACGATTAACAAGATTTTTTTAAGCCTGTGCACAAAGTAGCTGTAACTTCCTTGTTTCTGACTTCTCATGCAAGACTCAGCTTGACTGAAGTGAAGTGCACTGCCGTGTCTTTTGTGTGGCCCAACGTAATGGCCCTGAAGAGTGTTTTAGGAAGAAGTACCAGTGCTGGAGTATGGGAGGATGACCCCGGTGCCCACCACAGTGTCACCGTCAGGAGAAGACAGGAACATGGACAGGGACGCTTGGCCCGGCTGCAGAGTGGACAGGAGCCCAGAGTCCAGCGCTGTCAGAGAGAGACCCAGGCCTGGCAACTGCACCAAACACAAATATAGAGAACATGCAGAAGAAGATCAAACAGATCATCACTTTAAACAACAAGATGAAGGGTCTTTAGCCATGTTAGCAGCTCTGGGAGGCACAGTGGTGCTTTGGCATCATGGTCACAGTGACGACGCTGAGGCTGATGGTAGGGCTGGGCCATATCGTCAAAATCTCCATAAAACAGATAACAGATGGATAATGATGAATAGAACAATCAGGGCTTAACACTAACTTTTAAAAGTGGTTGCCGACACTCACCTTAGATTTTGAGATACTATGCAGTGCTACGTAAATTTAATGATGAAAATATTACATAAAAGACACCAAAATGTACAAAAGTCCTTTTTGTTATTTCAGGTTCATCTAGTTCTTTGTCAGCTGAATTAATTTGCTCATTTGTTTCCGATGTTGACGGGTTCGTCGAACTTTTCACCCTACAGTCAAACAACTTCATTTGCTTCACCATCGTCTCTAACAAAGATGCTTGAGCGCATGCGAGTTAATGCACCAACACCCAGCTCTGACTGTAACATCAACATTTAATTAGAAAACATGCCACAAATATTTAAAAAAGAAAATAAAAAGAAAGAAAATTGGGGTGCACACTTTCCTATTATGTATAAAGTATATGTTAAAAAGTGGTTGCCACTGATGGAAATAAAAGGCGAAGAATTAGTTGCCAATTTCTAAAATTTGTTGCCAATGGCAACCTGGAAACTGCTACAGTATACTCCGTACTCTCCATTTTAGCAAAACAGCACCTCTATGATTAATGCATGTGCAAGGATCAGAATGTGAAGCGTCGTCCGAATGATCTACATATTGCCATAACCAGGGCTGTAACTAACGATATTTAGACTAATCGATTGATAGTTTAGTCTATAAAATATCAGAAAATACTTAAAAGTGTTTCTCAAAGTCCAAGGTGATGTCTTTAAATGATTGTTTTGTCCAAAACCCAAAGATACCACTGTAAATCAGTTCACCCTCTAGTTTTACCACATAAGGATAGAATCTATATAAAAAAATATACAACAGACATTTTCAATCTATTTGATGGTATATACTGTATATATCGTCATATTGTTGTACCCTAGTGGTGGGAATGTCATTAGTTTTGCAGGTATTTGACCTGATAATGGTGCTTAAGGAAATATTAAGGGATCACTAAAGATAATAAAATCCATCCGTCCAGGAGATAGTGGAGCGGGTGGAGCGCTTCAGAAACCTGGGCATTGAGGTGGACACAGCACTGTCCTTTTCTGACGACAGCAGTTCCATTTTCAAAAAGGCTCAACGGCCCCTTTTCCTGTTAAGAAAGCTGAGGAACTTCAATGTAAGCAAAAATGTTTGAACAGTTGTTTACAAATCAGTCCTGACCTACAACATCAAATCCTGGTACATCTTTTTATCGGTTAAAGAGAAATCCAACAATAACAGGCACCACTCAGGCCTCATTGACTGATCTCCACACACAGGCAGTCAGACCGAAAGCCAACATATTATACACTACCCCTCTCATCCACCCCACAGTTCATGTCAACTGCTCCCATCTGGCCGCCGTTACAGGCTACCATGAGCAAGGCAAAACATAGTAAAGTCATTCCAACGGCAATCAACATTATCAGTAAATCCAAGGGGTTTGACTCACCTACCATACAGCATGTTTTTAGTTTTCTGTGTGTTGTATAGCCTCCTGCTTTTTATGTGTTTATGTCTTTGTACATATTTTTGACCTGTCTTATTCATTATGTGAGCCTGGTCAAAGATGAATTTCCACTTCTATGCAAAGTTTTTCTGATTCTGATTCTGAAACCACCAATATCGAGCTTGTGGTGGCCCTAGGAGAAGTCAGAGGATCACCAGAGTCAGTAGGCAACATCTTCTGCTGGGCAACACGGATATCTGTACATTTTATGGCAACCCCGACAAAAGTAGTTGAGATATTTTTACAAGAAAATACTTTCTCTTCTGTAAACACCCAGTTCTTTGTTTCATGGATTTCTGTGTTATCGACACGCCACTCTCTGAGCAAAATGATTCCCTGCAGTCTACACTCTGAAGACAGTGACATTTTAGAATTGGCAAGCTCATGATGCTTGTGAGACTGTGGTGACCTAAAAAATCAGCTGCTTATAAACCGATTTAACTCTTTTCATAGGCAGGGCAAGTAAGAAGTTCAATTCAGTCCAAGGGTGCACAGATCGCTCACAGAGAAGTCTGGTGATGGTGTTGTCAATAAATCAAGCCTGAATGTATCCATAAACAAGTATAATGTGCCATAAACACAACATGCTCCTCTATTATGATGAATATGGGCACTGTAGTTGGATTGCTTGTAGCCAAATAATGCATATTAATCTGCGGCTGAATATAGAGCCTAGAAATGCACAGTTTATTAATTTTCATGAGATTTGCTGACAAAAAGGAAAGTATAGAATAACGCCAGCTTTATCCTTTAAAAAACTGTAAGATGGTACGGAACTGGCCAAGGAGACTTTTACAACAAATGTGTAATTGTTTGAAAAATATACAAATAATTGTTCAATTTAAAGCATCAAATAAGGAGTAGGGTTAGTCCCTTGCCCCGGCTCAGTGAGCGTTACGCTGCTCCCCAGCTAGTGAAAGATTCACATTAGCTTTTGAACGAGCTTTGTCTGCTGGGCATTGCGGCTCTCTATATTTGCATTTCTTCTGTGCTTTTGCATTTTCGAAGCGTCTGACACTCAGAAATGTCCCGAACACAGCACAAAATAAGGAAATACAGGCAGAGGGCAGAATATCTGCAGCCACGCACTACGAGTGGATCATTGTGCCCTTTAAATAATAAAGTTTTGAGACACATTCCACCGCACCCTTACCTTCCAGTTAAACTAGTTCTTTAACAACAACAGGGTGACAAAATGACAATAGCACTGTGTCCTAGAAGAAAAATGTTTAAAAATCTAATTGTGTACAAGCACTAGGACAAAAGACCAAAGTGGGTTTGAACTTTGGTGTAACTTATCTTTCTTAGTGGTTTGGTTTATAGGTTTAAGTGTTACAATAGAGCACCTCTCGGGGTATCAACACTGGGTTTTTTGTCTTGCATGGAAATATTTTCACATGTCGTGACCACCTAGTCTGACGTATCAAAACCTGTGTGCAAAAGGTGTGGTTGCACACGCTAGTAGATGGGTTTTCTTGCTTTTCATGGTAACACGGCATGCTGCTTTTTAGCACCAAGACATCACGCGGACAGGAAAGCTTTGGGAGATGGAGGAGTATTTTGTGGCTAAGATCTGAGCCACATTCCAACCCAGGACATTGTGGCCAAATGGTGCCCACCATGGTACAGCTGTTACTTTGAAGTGTTAAGAAATTACATGTAGGATCCGTATAAAAGTCAGAATTGTCATACTGTGACAGACAGCAAAGGGAAATGTATCATTTCCAGGGAACACAGCATATATTTTGCCACATAGCTTTCAGTGAGCAAAAGCTGAGTTACTGTTGTGTGAAGAGCCCGGCAGCGTCGCAGTAATGTCCGCACACAGTGGGACTCTCAGTCCAACTGCTCGTACAATAACTCCATTGAATGACAGTGGTCTTGTTGTTGCTGTCAGACAGTGCCGGAGTGGGTAGAGATTCTCCATTCGATGTGGTCGTCACTGAATTCATCTAATGCGCTACGGACGTAGAGCAACTTCAAACCATTACAAGTGTGTAAACTTTAAGGATTTACAGCCCAAATGGACCGCTCATTAGTCACCGACAAGAAACACACACAACTAGAGCCAGATATATTTATCGCGCAGCTGATATTGGCCTATCACAGAGATATCAGTATTGGTGTGTATGTTTTCCGATACGCGCCAATTTAAAAGCCTTTTTTATAGAACATACAATGAAGAAAACAATGCCCGTGGGGATTTAGAAATGGTGTCATACAGCTATTTATTTCTATCGCTATCATTTTTTATTCTTTCTATCTTTTCTGAATTCATCTCTAGAAGTGGTTGAAAATGTTATATTACGGGGCTTAAAGTTTCAGCTGATTTCAAGCCTGATCTCAGGAATAGAACAGTTTTAAATTCATATTATATTTAATTCTTAACATTGCACACATTTCCTGCTGGACACATTTTCAGACTCACAAATTGTTACTTGCTTTAAAGTTGTACTCCGTAAGATTTGAGATACCTTGTTTCTAGCGGCCTCTGTGGCGGTAAGATGTAACTGCAGGTGAGCTTGTTCTTTCAGAGCCTCCATCTTGTCACGTTCATTGTCACTATGTGTGTTGCCTTTTTATTTCTGCTCTTTTGTAAACTTCAGTAAAACCCCTTCACCTCTCTACTTCCAGTCCATCCGCTATATGTTCCCCTCTCAAATCAATACAGACACAAGTTCCTATTATACTTCTACCCTTACTACACGCCTGACTCAGAAATTGGAATTACAATTTACCGATTACACGGGTCCGGTCAGATCAACCGCTATCAGCAGCGTCACTAACATGGCGGCTTATTTACATCTAGCCCACGAATGTCGCCACAGCCACGGATATTGGGATGCTTCAAAAAAGCCAAGTAGAAGTGCTTTCATTGGTGGGTAATATGTTCGATCACCATTGTTCTAACTCACTATTTGATAGGTATTAATTTAAAAGGCAATTAAATAGATGGAAATCTTATGAGTACAACTTTAATCCCTGAATGTAACCCAATGTATGTATAATAATTTTAAATATTCTTTAATACAGTTTTTTGTTTAAGAAAGCAGCCTTCTGAGTACCTTTGCAGAGTCAATCCACCTTGAAAAGGTCTGTTTTCGGTCGCCAAACTGGTAATCTGTGAATTTCACCCCACGAAAAATCCCATATCGGTTTGGCCCTATACAACCTTGATTCAACCTGACATGCTGCCCCTCAACTGCCAGTAGCTCCTCACAGGCAATTGATTGGCCGGATAACTTTTAATCCCAACACAAACAAATTACTTGGAGCCTGACAAGATGTATTTTCCTGCGACAAGTGAACGCGGTTCTCGTGTGATCTCCTGTTATGGCGAGAATTTGGCTGCTGTTCACATAAAAACATCAACACAAACATCAAAAGAGGATGCTGTGGTTAACCACGTGCAGTGAGTGAGAGTGATAGAAATAAAGAAAAAAGGAAATGAGGGAAAGAGAGATATCAATATAAAGGAAAGTGTGTAGTGTGCATGTTCACTCTTCATTGAACCCTTCCTGCTTCCTTTTTCTCTGAGAATTTGCAGATTTGGTTGTTTTGGTGCCAGTGCTCCGTGCCAAGTGTTGCAGGTCATCTGAGTCAACATTAGACATTTTCTGCCACTGAAAAACTCGTGGATCTGTTTTAATTGTCTTGTTTACTACATTTGTCTATCTGCCTGTCTGTGCGGTGTGGGCCCCAAAGCAAGCTGTCCCCTGAGACTTCAGGGACCGACGCCAGAGGGTTTTTCCTCTGGGTTGCTCTGTGTGCCGCTCATGACCAGGGTACCGTCTATCAGCTGACTGCAACTTCTCTCAGTGGGTCAGACGACCTCGCTTACAGCACAAAGCCTCATTCATTAATCTGAGGTGGAACTAACTGCTTGCTCATACAGTATGAAGCATACCTTTGATTTCGCGGTTTAGTTTGCATTTTTACCGTCACCACTACTAGAATCACTCTATTGAGGATGTGGAAAAATGACATGCCATTTGATTTGTTGATTTAACAGAAAATGAAACATATTAAACTCTTAACGTCACTGAGCTTTCATCCTGCTCACTGACTGTTCTGCCTCTGTGGAGTAGTGTCATGCTTAGTACAATCTCTATACCGTGAAGAACATGCCAGCCATATATGTTCTCAGAAGGAGGGTGGTGGTGAATGCACAGCTGGTGGTTACAGAACAGGTGGGGCTATTTAAAAACAAGGAGCTTTCTGGGTTGTCCCTGTACCAGCCGCCGGGGCTACTGATACCATGAATCATCACATTTTAACAGAACTTTATCTGTAAACAATAATAACAAGCCTAAACGTTAAATTTGCTATTGCGATTACATCAAATATATATTCATAAAGAAAGCAAGGGATGTGTTGCATTATTCAGCTGCACTGCCTAAAACCTGACCAAGTACTGTACACTAAATATGAAGCTACAGCCAGCAGCCAGTTAGCTTAGCTTAGCACAAAGACTGGACACAGGGGGAAACAGATAGCCTCACTCTGTCCAAGCAAAAACACATTAACATTTTTTATATCTCGTTGTGTTTTTGACAGGTTTAAACAAATAAGATGCTAATTAGTTAGCTTTAGAGGTGCTGGTGAGTGGCTTTTCTTTTTTATCTTCAACGGAGCCAGGCTAGCTTCTTTCCCCCTATTCTATAGCATAGTTGGTATAAAAAATGGACTTAGCATACCTATCGGGGTCCGTTCTCTCAACTTGATCCAATGGTCCTCACCTATGGGAGTGGCTTTCTTGTTAGACTTTGACTCCGCCTCATTTCCTCTTACCAAAAAAGGGCATTTATGTGACGCTGGGGGAAGGGTGATACGTCCATTTGACTGAGGTACGTATACCTCTGAGGCGAAGTGAGGACCAGAGGCTAGCTGTCACTCAAGAGGCCACGCCCCTAATTATTCATAAACTTTATCCTCCAATAAAATAAAAACTAGCCTGGTACAAAAAATTTTTTCCCTCCTCAGTGCTGTCATGGAGATATGACCTAAACATACAGACTAGAATGTTTTTTTGTACCAGGCCTTAAACAGGTTTAATTATGCTGTGAAAACAGCCTGTTCAACATGGGGGTCAATGAGAAACTGCTCTATTATGCAAACTGCTCATAGTGGACACTTAGAGAACTGCAGTTTTTGGAACTTCTGTATTGGATCAACCAGGAAGTCACAATGTTGGGGGCTTGATTTTAAGTCTTTATTCTAAGCTAAGCTAACCATCTACTTAGCTTCATATTTAGTGTACAGACATGAAAGCAAATAAGTTTAAAAAATGTCAAACTATTCCTTTAACTTAATATTCTTCTAGGTAATATTTTATGCCTAAATGAACTGATAATGTTTGTCTGTTATCAGTTTTTCCTGACTTTATCCAACATCCGCTCTGTTACAGCGTCATGTTCATTTTTTCCGCACATGATAGGAGTATAATATTAGTCTGTCAGTGCGTGTGTCTGGGGGAGAGATATGTCTGTCCGTCCGTCACAGGTGCTTCTCAATACTCTGAAAAGTGTAAGTCAGCGCTCTCTCACCCTGGTGTAGGAGAGCGTGGCGTTGCGGCGCTGCGTGTGGAACTGCAGAGTGATGAAAGCGACCTCCGGGGGGATCCTGGACACCACGGCCTGCACCGTCTCGTTCTGGGAGACGCTCACGTTCTGGAACGTTCCCGGCAGGAAAACCACGCGGTCTGTGACAGAGAGGGAGGAGTCTGATTGATCACATGCTTTTATTGTTGTAGATTGATGGTAACGTGCTGCCAATAAACCGCTGTGCTGCAGTGTCCCCATATACCCTGAGGCTCAGGTAGTAAAACGCACTCTGTACGCTCTGAATGCTCTGTGTTCATTCTTTGATCACACATTTTACAAGCAAGTTCATACAATTTTGTGCCCTAAGTCAATAACATTAAATCATTTTGATTGGGCCTTATATTTCTGCTGCCATTTTATAATAATGAACAGATCATGATGGGCCACTGGGAGCTCTTTATTATTAGATAACAGCTATTTAATGATAGAAACCCATGGGGATAGTCAGGTTTAAATAGTTCTCTCTCATGATCCTTCCACCTTTACAAGACTGTCACACCATTACTCAGCCTATGGATGTACAACATATAAAACTAAGTGAAACTGCGTCTGACTGTCCCGGGGTCAGTACTGAAGCTCAGGGTGGACCGAGCCTTTTCAGTGGCAGCTCCCGCTCCGCCGCCATGTTCAGCTGTCCCCCACACTTCCTGTTTTTAAATCAAACATTTGTCTCGTGTCTTTTTGCTCTGCATGAGAGTTGCCTATTTTAATCCTTTTTTCCTTTCCTATTGGTCTTAACACTTTTGTTATTTTTATGTTCTGTTGGTTTGAAGTTGTTCTTAGTGATTTATGTGTTTGTGTTATGTCTAACTCTACGGCACGTTGGTCACCTTTGTTATTTTTTAATGTGCTTTATAAATAAATCTGGAAAAACTTCTTCAACAACCAGACTGCAAATAATTTACCTTTTTGCTTTATGCTACTGGGCTTTTAGCAATATGTCAGCTGTTCATTTAGGATGTTTCTTTTTAGTCAAAACCCCCAAGAGTATAATAGGATTGTAACATTCAGGAAACTAATTAAAATACATTTGTCAGTCCGACGTGATTTCAAACACTATCTTCAACTTTTATCTGGAAACCTTTGGACCGTATGAGTGAAGCAAATCCTCCTCTGGTGATGCGTTTACGTCACTGCTGTTTGTTTGTTTTTTCCCCTATTTAAAGAAAACGTTAATAATTAATCAACTATGGATGTATTCACTCTTAAGTAACCATGAACTGTGTATCTGAGTGGAATGTGCAGAAAACCACTTGATTTGTTGTATAATACCATGATAATTAAAGCTCCACTAATTACTCGAGCCACACGTGTATGGACCAATACATTAAAATAAATCCATGGCAAGTCGCATTAACTTAACTACTTAACTGACAATGTCATTCATTCAAACATTACAGTTCAATTGGTCTCAGATAAGACCGTACTCCATAGTTCTGGCCACACCGGTTATCATGTCTGGGATAAGGAGAAAAACACTCTGGTTTGTGTTTCTTTCAACCAGTCACAGTCATCTTGAGCGGAGCTGAGTCTGGTAACGGAGATAGCAGAAGGAGAATGTCTGTGGATGTCAGGCTTTATCACAGGACTTACCATCCAGTCAGACACACCCCAGCTCACCCAAGCAACTTTACCAGAAAAGTGGAAGATACTTTCCCACCCCATCATTTCAGCAATCACTGAGACCTGTCTGAATGCTATTCTTCAACTCCACCTTTTCCTCACCGTTTACCTTCCACAAATCTCTCTCATTGATTTGAGTGGGAGTCAAAGTGTTTGCTGATAGCTGCTTTGAATGTTTAACGTCGTCTTAAGGTGCAGCAGCCCTTTCACGACGTGACCTTTTCGAAATAGCACCAACCACTGTTTAACATGTACCACTGCCTGTAACCAGTAGACTTCCATTATGAGATTCACATGTTTTGTATTTGTTTTTTATTGATTCCTCCGAAGACTAGACTTGAACTATTGTATCTGTACGATTGCTGATACGTCTCATACAGAGAAGAAGAATGTCAAGTATGGGAACCAAAGCTGTGTCGATCTGTTGCAGGTTACTCGTGCTGCCTTATCCGCTCTGACTGTTTGCAGGTCAGACTCCAGCTCAGGAGTGACCTCCTGTCTAGATTTTTCTCACACGTGCAGAGGGAAAATGTGAGCCGGAGAAGGCTGGAGTTTGGCAGAAACCTCAGTCCAGGATATATACACTGGTGGTCGACCGATATGGGTTTTTTAATGACCAGTATTTAGAGAGCAGGGTGGCCGATAGCCCATATATAATGGTGATATTGTGTTTTTTCTGCACCAGATAAAATAGAAGTATTCAATAAAAATAGTAACAGAGACACACCATTACTGAACTTAAAAGAACAATGTATTTAACAGTTATGCCTGCGTTGCCTCAGTTTAGTGTATGATTAGTTGTAGGCTCTAACTTGCAGCGTAGTTTTGAAGAAGCAAAGGAAAAACACGGTTTTCAAAACGTTCCATAAAAGGCTTCACACTTGCTTACCGCCCCACAACCATCTCAAATGACAAATCTGACGAATGTTTTACTCGCTGGAAACATAAAACAGGTTTCCGTGCCCTGTTAGCTGATTTATGCAGATGTGTGTCTGCAGACATTTTTGGTTAATGAGCCTTGTTAGTGCAGGCAGGCGGCGATTATCTCAAAATGGCATTAATTGGCTTGATTGATCACTTATACCAAAGTCTATATGGTACAAATATATTGTACTGTGCTCATTTAAAGCTAATAAATATGAGATATCCACCATCTGGTGTCCACTTACTGTATGATGTGGACTAGAGAAAACACAGAAAAGTGTATTCAGATCTATGATTTTCTTAACAAATAAATACAATGAGACACTTATTTGGATTTGATTGCCCTCCTGCTTTGTTTGTGAAGCACCTTGTAACAGTAATAATAATAATAATAATATGAATAATAGATACATTTTATATAGCGCTTTTCTCAGTACTCAAAGATGCAGTAGTTTTGAAAGGTGCTAGGCTCTATAAAGTTATTATTTCTATCTCATAACTTTGCACATTTTACTTATTCTTTCAAACATTCAGTTTGTTTTTTTCACAATGCCTAATGTTAGTATTTCCCTCTGTGCTGTGTTTGGTGCCTTAAAGAGCCACTAATAAGAAAAGTATTTCTTCATTTCCCGTGGAGAGTTTAGTGTCCGCAGAGGGTTAAATGCTATTTCAGATGTGATTTGACCCTGACAAAATGGAAATTAGGAGGGGAAACACTAAATACTTGATCCAATTCTAAATAACTGTAGAACAAATAATAACAAATAATAATTTGTCACTTAGTTCTGTAGGACATGCTGCTACATTTTTAACATTTTTAACACTTATAACTTATCGCTCCTTCTCACTTATTTAGTTTGTAGTTATTTCAGTTAAATCTGCTGCTAAACTGCACAGCGCGTATTGTTGTATATTGTATATACCTACGCTTAACCACGATGTCTGTTGTCACACTTAGTTCATTGCTTGATTTATCTGATGTTAGCTTTATTTTGATTTGATTTATGTTTATGCTTATTGTTACTCTGATCCTTTCCCACCTTTGTATTGAAACTGTCGCAAAATAATTTCCCTCGGGATAAATAAAGCTTCTTGAATCTTGAATAACCTAATACTGACATAAACATGTATGAATATTCACATATTTAGACCAGGGGCTGCGAGAAAAGGGCAAAGAGAATCATTAAAGATCCAAACCACCCAGGCGGTTGAGGTTGGGAAAAAGGCGTTTTAATGCACAAATGTAAGGAACCGACGGAATTACATTTGACTGGAATCATAGTTTGTATAATCTCATGATGAATGCCCTGATGCTTGCCATCACTCGTTACTTGAGCCTTTTACTGACTGTATATACACGTTATCAAACGGCAGCAGAGATGGTGAAGCATCAAGTCTGATTAATATTTCACTTAACTTGTCACTGCTGGTGTTCTGCTATCCAGCAAAGTGTTTTCTTTACACTCTGACTCCACTTGGTTTCACTACCCCTTTTTTCTCACAACACCCACCGTGTTGTGATGCAAACGCCTCAAAGGCAACGATTCAACTTTCAAATAGACCACATGTATAGACTCTTACAGTCAACAACAACTGTTGTTATACTGTAATACATGTCAGCGCGGTCACTGGCTAAAAACAGATATTCTGTTAAGATCCCTGAATGAATATCATAGAAGTATTGTAAACATTTGTAGTTAAAATAGCTCTGGGATGACCCCACAGCATCTCCTTACATTAATATATACCCTGTTAAAACATGTGTAACACATAAAGTCCATATATATTACTGAATTAAATTCACTTTAAGAGTTTTGAGCTGTATCAACTGGTCTAAAAACTTGACCCAGTGTGTGTGAATGTGTGTGAATGTGTGTGTGTGTGTGTGTGCGTGTTGGTGTGTGTGTATGCATGTGTGTGTGTGTTAAACATGAATTAAATTCACTTTATGAGGGTTGAGCTGTATAAACTGAACTAAACACTTGACCCAGAATGTGTGTGTGTGTGTGTGTGTGTGTGCGTGTGTGTTCGTGTGTGTGTTAAACATGAATTAAATTCACTTTATGAGGGTTGAGCTGTATAAACTGAACTATACACTTGACCCAGAATGTGTGTGTGTGTGTGTGTGTGTGTGTGTGCGCGCGTGTGTGCGTGTGTGTGTGGTAAATACATAACAATAACAAGTTGAGCCTATAGTGCCACTTCATGATTTACAGTATCAATGAATCACAGAGCAGCCTTTATTCTATTCAACCCGTTAGCTGGTATATAACCCGGTGTGCTATAGTTTCAATATAGTGATAATAAGTATACATAACGCTGCTGTGAGTGGAAGGAACTCAAATAGCCGTCTCCAGTGACTCACTTTCTACTTGGGCTCTAACTTCGCAGACCAGGGGAAGCAGCAGCAGCGGCAGCGGCAGCGGGCACCAGATCCACCGAGACATGTCCTCTGCTTCAGCGAAACTCTCGTGTCCTGTGTCGGGTCCGGTGGGGTCATCGGTGAGCTCGCTGTCTCCTATGCTCGGGTGGTAGAAGTCCCCGCGGAGGCAGAAGCAACATGCTCGACCGGACTGAGGGGTTCGGCGCCGCGGACTCGTCTCTCCCCGTCCCTCTGTGGCCTCTCTGCCGCCCGCACTGCTCAGCCTGGGCTGAACGAGACGGCCGCGAGAATCACGCCCTCGGTCCCGCGATAACTCATCATCCCTCTCTGGTCTGTAGCAAGGGCTGCAAACCTGAACATGATTGAAATGAGGCATTTTCTAGAAGCTTCTTACTTCGGTTATATCTGTGTTTTGATGTCCTTTGTTGTCTTTTGTAAAGGAATGTCCTCCATGGCAAAACATATATTAAAATGGCTGTAAAATGATCTTTGTGGAAAATGTGGGGGAGCTCTTTGACAATATCTACTCTCAGACTACATCTATGGTTTAGCTTGGTCAAATATTAGATAAATTATAAGTATTGTTATGAAAACATCTCATCTCATCTCATCTTCAACCGCTTATCCGGGGTCGGGTAGTGGGGGCAGCAGCTTTAGCAGGGGACCCCAAACTTCCCTTTCCTGGGCCACATTAACCAGCTCTAACTCGGGGATCCCGAGGTGTTTCCAGGCCAGTGTGGAGATCTAATCTCTCCACCTGGTCCTGGGTCTTCCCCGAGGCCTCCTCCCAGCTGGACAGGCCTGGAACACCTCCCTAGGGAGGCGCCCAGGGGGCATCCTTACTAGATGCCCGAACCCCCTTAACTGTTATGAAAACAATCCTGAAACAAATAAATAAATTATCCTTTAAAATACACATTTAAAACGACAAACGACACACCAACACGCATACACACCAACATGCACACACACACACACACACACGCACACACACACACACACACACACACACACACACACACCGTAGCAGTTTAAGGAGACAAACCAAAAAGCAGTAGATTGCAGAGCCCCTGAGCAAAGATCATCATCAGAGAGAGAAACAGTAGAGTGCACATTTGGTGATTATAAAAAGAAAAGGTGGTGTTGAGTGCATATACTTTGCATGTCAATACTCTAACACAGATGGAGATTTATAGGTAAAGGTATTTGCGGTGTTGAGCACTGTTATAGCTTTGGATAAAAACTGTTCTTAAGTCTGTTAGTCGGAGCATTCAGAGACCTGAAACGTCTTAATAACTCAAAGTGTTGGTGGCCTGGGTTGGGACGAATCCCTTAGGATGTTTTTAGATCTACTAAGACAGCCAGAGCTGTACAGTTCTTCCAGGGTGGGGAGTGAGCAACCGGTGATCTTTTCGGCTGTGTTAACAACCCTTTGGAAGGCTTTCCGCTCAGCCACTGTGCAGGACAGCACTAATAATTAAAAAAAAGGGCTAAATAAAGTTCAATGCATAATAAAATAAGTATTTTTTCCGTATCTAAAAAAGAAACATTTTCAAAGGACTGGTTTTTATTCATTTCAGGGGACTTTTATTGCCTAATGCTACAAATAAGTTTGCAGATCTTTTTTCTTTCTGTTAAATCTATTACAAATAAACAGGGTGTTGTTATCTTGTGTGTCCTAGCAGCAGGGAGTGAGGCGGAGGGACTGCAGGGTGCAATCTGAATCTGTGAGATAACCACCATTTCACTTCAATTTAAGAAGTGTAAATAAAGAGTTGTGTCTGTAATAAATAATAAAAGTCAAGTGAAATACATAAATATATAGAATAGATCTTTTTGTCCACCAGGGCGATAATTTGTCTTCGGCTCAAAGGAAATAAGAAATGACAAACTGAATTACATGACAAGCATCAGTCAGGCACTTAGTTAAAAACAGACTCAGATGACAGACGATTCATACAGCAATAGCAGCAGTGACACCGATCCCTGCCATGTTTTCAGATTACCTATCATTTGTTGAGTTAAGAATGTTGATGGCACGTAGATGAAGGACTTTTAAAATGTATTTTTAGTTGCCAGAGGGACTCCGGATCGCCTTCCAGAGCTCAGGAGCTCCTGGCTGAAGAGAGATGGGAGCTATTTGTCAGAAAGCTCCTCGCTGTCTTGACTTTGAGGCTTTTGGGGTTTGCCAACTAGTTTGCTTGCCATTGACACAATATTAGAAAGCGTATTCCTGGATCTACAGTTTAAATGACAGTACCATGCAGGAAGATGGAAAGTTAAAAAACTCTCAATGATAGCTTTGTCCAGAATCTTTTGACTGGGGCGACTGAGTTTCCATCTTTGGAAAATCTATTCTCTATTTTCACAGAAGCTCCACAACTGTGCCAAGGCATTTTAACGTATCCACAGTTTCAACTCGTCGGTCGTCTAGTGAGACCGGCTTTAAGTTCATGTCTTGTTTTGTGCCATTATTTTGTCTTGGCCACATTCATTTCTAGCTGGCTGTCATGACACCATGTTTACAGAGACTCATCTTTTATTCAAAAGGCCATATCATAGGCAGATTTGAATAGCTTACATTTTTTCTCATTAGTGAAAATTCCTTCTTAGTAAAAAGTGAGAATAGAAGAGATGAGTAGTCATTTAAAAAGCAAAATAAATACATTTTTAAAAAATTGTTTATTGACTCATTTATATATTTAAATTTATTAATTTTCTCTTTTATTTATTTCAGGATAAATTCCATAGCCATATTTATTTCATAGGTTTATTTCTGTATGCATTTCTTTAATATTGAATGAAATGGCATTCCATACACAGCTAATCACCACATAAAGGTAATTTATGCTAACAAGCACTATTTTATGTGCACAAAATGATTTCAAAGCAGTAAAAAAGGCTGCCGTTCTGGGCTGTTTCAAAAAAACAAATATTCTTCAGCCTCTGAAACAAACACCACAGTGTTTCCCAACACGACTCTTCTTGCTCGCTGCAGTTCTGCAGACGAAGAGGTAGTTGGATGTTACAGCAGATCCTGTGTGTTGGATAATGTTTCCATTCCTGATTTTTAGCTGCTGCAGACAATAGGCTACCACAGAAATAGTTTAAGTGAGAAGTAGAGGCAGGCCAACTAACAGACACAAAACCAGGAATTTTACATTTACATCCGTATGAACCCGGCAGAGACGAGTTCATGTTCACAGATTTATTTGAACTCAAGCCCTTCTTTTACCCATTCACACGTTAACACTTTACAGGCACCACAGACTCATGCATGCTGGCAAAATTAGAGAAAAAAGAACAGAAGTACCAACAAACAAAATAGAAGGATGTGTGTTCACGCAGTTTGTGTCTGAATCAGCAGACGAGCGATGCAGCTCTGCAGCATCATGCAGGAAGGGAGAGGATCACTGAAAGAATCTGTAGGGGGGAAGATGAAGTGGTACGTGGCAAAACAGCCCACAGTGGCGGAGGAGGGGCAGTCACCCCGGGCTGTTTAACTCTTCCGTAAACTGATGTCAGCGCTGGTCAGCAACGGTGACAGTGACGTGTTCTCTGACGCGTCTTCTCTCTTCAGGACCAGGAAAGCTTCGCGGCTGATTCCTAGCAGCTCTCGAAGTCCACTGTTCTCCAGCTACAGTGCACAAACACAGATGTTCAGCTTCACATTCAGATAAGGCAATGCAACCACCACTACCACTACCGTTACTACTACTAATGTGCCCGACAAAGCCTAAGTGCTGTAACTACCAAATCACTAATAATATGATTTCTGCATTATTTTGGGCCTGAAAGTATGGAGGTTAGGACTGATTTGGATTAAAATGATTAAATGGTAAACTAGTAAAATATAATCAATCATCAGTGTCTCATCTCATCTCTCATCTCTTCTTCAACTGCTTATCCGGGGGCCGGGTCGCAGGGGCAGCAGCTCTAGCAGGGGACCCCAAACTTCCCTTTCCCGGGCCACATCAACCAGCTCTAACTGGGGGATCCCGAGGCGTTTCCAGGCCAGTGTGGAGATATAATCTCTCCACCTGGTCCTGGATCTTCCCCGAGGCCTCCTCCCAGCTGCACGTGCCTGGAACACCTCCCTAGGGAGGCGCCCAGGGAGCATCCTTACTAGATGCCCGAACCACCGCAACTTGCTCCTTTCAACGCAAAGGAGCAGAGGCCGAGTTCCTCACGGATGGCTGAACTTCTCACCCTATCTCTAAGGGAGACTCCAGTGCCATATATCAATTTGTTGGGACAGTAAACACACTTTAAAGCTATTTTTTTGGCTTGAATGTTTTCATAGTTACTGCACGTGTTAGAGCCATATTTTATGTTAGTTTAAAATCTCTTATTATATTAATGAATTCCTATTTGATTTAAGGGATGTTTATGTTTTATTCTTATTTATTTAAATATTAGATTTACGTTTTATTAATCCAAAGCATGGCGTAATTAGAGGCAGCTGACAGAGAGTGGGTGGGGTCGCCAGGCCAGGTTAAGAGCCAGGAAATGGGGCATTGACGGGGTGGAACAGGGGGAATCGACACTGCTTTAGACCTCACGCTCATGCTCACGCTCACGCTCACCAAGTCAAATGAAATGTTATGTGAATATAAGGAAAATAAATCATCTTAAACGAAGAAGCAAGACTGAGTATAATTGAACACCGACGTGCGAGTCCAGCAAGCGATCCCCTGTAGGGTGAACGGTTTAAAACTTAAGTTAAAAACTGGCAGTACTGTGTACCTGGCTTTTCAATTAAAAAAAAAAGAAGGTAGAATATATGTATAACATTTCTGCATTAAAATGTCTAAAAACATGTGTTATACTGTATGTCCAGTTGAGTCGTGTACTTACATTATCCAAATGCTTTTCAACAATGTTCAAACCAGAGAAATCTGTCATTTTATTCCATGTCTGTTACATTCGGTTGCCCGCCAGTGGCGTCATATCTCCTCTGTGCACGCATCAGCATTGTGGTTGTCTAACAGGAGCTGTCATAAATTGACTTTTTATCCAACTTTAAACCATATTTTTATGACACCACAACACCTCCCATGATCCCGCGCTACTTCATGATGCACCCGACCGAACTTGAGGGAAACAAACCTCCCAGGGTGAAGAAGAAGGGGGGGGGGGGGTTTACTCAAAGATGCCAACCAGATTCAGGAATTTCTGTTGGTGAGGGCTGACGCCGAAATCGTCAGACACATTCGAGGATCGGAGAGAGACTCGGCTGTTTATGAACAAATTAAAAACCGGTTCTGTCGCCGTGGTGTCATCTGCTTCATGTCCCGCCTCATGCATGCTGTACCCGCCCTTCGCTTCAACCAAACAGAGTATTTCCAGTGTGTGTGAACGGATCTGACACGCACAATCTCCTGTTGTTCTGCGTCTATCGTCGCTTTTTAAACCGAGCTTGTTGCAACAGTACTTTTAATGACCGCAAGTTAAACATCTTGGTTACAGATAACAGATGCAGGCACAATCTACTGCCTGTTGCTTAGTAACCCACATCATTAACTTGTAGACTGCGAATGCTACAGGAATGAATTTGCTACAGGGTTTTTATCTTTTGCACTAATATGATACATATCTAGGGCTTGGTTTAATTTAAATGGATAACTGCAGGGTTTCCATACATGCTGATGTTACTAATGTATATCCAGATGAGTGATTTTAACCTGTGCTACCTGTTGAAGCTTTTGGTCACATTTCTCTCTACTTCAGTTAGAGTTGGTACGATAGCTTTGTCATGTTAGCTCGCTGAAACCAACAAGTTTCTCAGGGTTGTTTTTTAAAGACCCTAGCCTCCACCATCTCTGTATTGACAGACAATTGTTGGAAGCACATGTGGAACAGAGAGGGACATTTTCTTTTACCTCTAGCTGTTTAATCCTCTCCTCGTCTTCACATATTCGTCCCTCGTCCACCTCTATCGCCTTCCTCATCACGGAGGCCATCTCGTTGATCTTGTCTATGTGTGCTTGCATTTCCTACAAAGATGAAAAACAAATGAATACATAGAAAAAGTCAGAGGACGTTGGGGAAGTGTGCAAAAACATATTGAAAACACCTAAAACAGTATGACATCCTTTAGGTGCTCTTATGCTTTTTAGTTACTTTTTAGTAAAACACCTTTAGTCTATTTGTTTCTGTTTACAATCAAGTTGGAAAAGAAAGTACAGTCACATGTAATATCGGATATTCCTGAAATGTCCAGGCACTCAAATGAACAAGTGGGCGCCACTGACCGTGGTGTGCTGCTCCTTCAGCTGGGTCACGATGGTGGGGTCGTCTCTCTTGCTGGCCATGAGAAGCCTGAACACCTGCTCCCTGTATTTGGTCATGATGAGCTCTAACGCAGACTGGTGTTCCTCTAACGACGTCCGTAGCTCTGCAAGAAGAGTGAACACAGGCTTGCTTTTGGGAGACAGTGGCAAACCTCGACAAGAACATCTGTCAACGTTGTGTCGCCTTGCTGTGACTAGCCAATACATCTTTCTGTGGTTGTGACCAACTGTAGTCCACTCCAAAAATTGCATGCTGAATTGAAAAAAATACATGTTTCCTTTGTCACGTTTTCCTCAAAAGCATCGCAGAGCAGCAATCCCGCAATAAGGACATTGCAAATAAGCTGGTCTACCTTTGTTTTCCTGCTGGAGCTCTCTGATCTGACGGTTTTCCTGTTGGATGCCCAGGACCAGACTCGAACGAGGACGATGTCGCGCTACCTGGTTCAATGAGTCGATCTCCTCCTGGTACTGCCAACAAGAAACCAGCTCCCATTAAACAACTGGAACATCTCAGTCTAAAATCCCTGTCGTCACTTAATTCCATCAGTATAAATGTTATCTTTTAGCAAATTTGTCCTACAGCATCTATAAAAAGAACATTCCTATCTAACTGACAGCATCAACATAATGTGACACCATACCTGTTGCATGGACTCCACTCGCTTATTGAGCGATGTCGTCTGTTCGATTAACATCTCGGCCGCGTTGTCGTGGTTACGAAGCCTCTCCACTAATGATTTGGCATCTGCCAGGACCTTCTCCAAGTTACAGTTCATGCCTGAGGAAATACAAGTCATCATTACTAGGAACTACGACTGGGTGATAAATCCTTATTATAATTTAGCGCCTTTTTGGTGAATCGTATGGTGATGAAATCATACATCGCATTATCGAGATATATGATGACACTGTATAAATTGATAATAACAAGTACAACCAACTCAAATAACTCACATTTCAGGTGTGAAATATAGAGGGTGTATATAATATGAGGTGGGAATTTTGTTTTTACAACATTATTTGTGTTTATGCATGTAAACACAGTCAGTGTACAGCTGGAAACATTTATGTGTATTTCCTCTATAATTTCCTTGAGCCCATTCTTGAAGGTTCTTTAACTAAATAAGAAAATACTCCCTATTGTTCTGTAAAATTCACACCTGAGAACAAGCATGTGGTTATTTCATATAGACTTTATATTTAGGAAATTACCAGAAAACATGCAATACCTTGATATTTATCTTTAACGTGATATGAAGTGACCTATATTGTGATAAAAGATATAGGCCATATGACGACTCAGCCCTACTAGGAACTATGAGGGTTTACATATGGCTGAATGACTACAGGAGAAGAGTGGATTCCTTACTTAATAATTCAACGATGTTACTATTTTGAGATGGGAACTTTTTCAGTTAAATAAATCCAAGGTAAGCTCATAGCCTCCAACCAAACACTGTTGTGCAGTCAACCACCATTGCCTTACATCATTTAGTTGTAAGGTATCAATCAAATCCTAAATGTTGGTGTAAAAGCTGGGAAAATGGGTTCTCTGCATGTAAATGATATCTTGTGAATGAAACAAAAGCCTGAACATGACTTGGCATTTTAAGCACTCACTATTGCCATGTACAAGTCTATACTTTTCACTTTAATCAGGGTTTTATATCTGGTAATAAACTGGTACAGATAAAGCACATAATGCCTCATTCCTACATGACTTAGGGAAGAGTCATACTAACAGAAACAGGAGCTCCTCATGTGTACATCTTTACATTGTGTCCAATTAGTGTGACTAAAGTAAATAAAACTAACATTAGTGCTCAGGGCAATGACCAGAACACACCGCGTTCCGAAATGTTTAAGCAAATTAGATTTAGTTGTCAAAAACATTTTTTTATTATTTTTAAAAAAAATAAAACTCACGGATGGCATTTTGTCTCAGGGCTCTTTGTATCATTGAAATCAACCCCGGACATCTGTGATAATTCTTTTGCCAGGTTAGCCCAATCAAAGGAAAACTACTTAAGAAGGACGGTCCACATTACTGAGCAGGCTACAGGTTTCCAGCAATATGGGAAAGAAAAAGGATCCGTGCTGCTGAAAAGTGCTTTCGGTATGAAAACATTAGATACCTCACAAAAACGTAAGATCATCTTACTGTAAAGAGATTTGTGGCTGATCCAGACTACAGACGGGTTTGTGCAGATAATAACATAATGAGGAAAGTTTCTGCCACACAAATTTGTTGGAATAGGAGAGCAACTGCTAAAATGTCATTATAAAGCAGCAAACAGGTAAATGAAGCTGCTGGCACCTCTGGAGTCCTGCAAACCTCAAGGTGTAGGATCCTCCAGAGATTTGCAGTTGTGCATAAACCCGCTATTCGGCCACCGCTAAACAATGCTGACAAGCAGAAAAGGTTTCAGTGGCCTCAGAAATACATGAAGACTCATTTTTAAACAGTCTCGTTTACTGATGAGTGCCATGATGATCCTGATGGATGGAGTAATGGATGGTTGGTGGACGGCCACCATGTCCCAAAAAGGCTGCGACGTCCGAATCATGGGGAAAGAGCTGGTTGGCCTCTTTAGGGTCCCTGAAAATGACCTTGGCAAAGTATGTAGAGTTTCTGACTGACCACTTTTATCCATGGTAAAAAAAGAACCGTGCCTTCTATAGCAGAATCATATTCATGCATGACAATGCACCATCTCATGCTGCGAAGAATACCCCTGTGTCATTGGCTGCTATAGGCATAAAAGGAGAGAAACTCATGGTGTGGACCCCATCTTCCCCTGACCTCAACCCTACTGAGAACCTTTGGAGCATCCTCAGACAAGAACTACGGAGGTGGGAGGCAGTTCACATCCAAACAGCAGCTCTGGGAGGCTACTCTGACATCCTGCAAAGAAATTTCAGCAGAAACTCTCCAAAAACTCACAAGTTCGATGGATGAAAGAATTGTGAAGGTGATATCAAAGAAGGCGTCCTATGTTAGGATGTGACTTGGTCTGTTAAGATGTTTTTGATTGAAATAGCTTTTGATTTCATGAATATGACCTCCTAATGCTACAAATTCAACAAACTACCATGTTTGGTTCTTAACAACCTCTAAAATGTTTTGAAACCCTATTGTGCATAATAATTTAAACAGTGCATTTCAAGATTTTTATTTTTGAAAAAAATACTGCTACCAATGGGAGGTTTGTTCAATATAAATACATTTTTGAATTAAACTGGCTGTCATTTGCATCGACTATTATGGAAAATCTGGGAAAACAACATTTGCACTGTAAAGAAAAAAGAACCAGACTGATCAGAGAACTAACCAGTCCACGTTAAATATTGTTGATTAACAACATGCCAAGCCCCTTGTTGATTTTCTGGATTTCCTTTGCATGTCCTGCTTTACTTTACAAAATGACAAATCAAATCAAAGCAGCATGTCATTAGCTCGTTGCTAACCCTTGGAAGACTGACAGCTGCTGTGTCAGCTAATCCGCTCAAGCTAATATTACCTTGTGGTTGTAAGTGATATATTTAGTTAGTGGCACGCCTTAATTATCCTAGCTGTGGTAAACGTGAAGAAAATTAAAGCTGCAGTTAAATGACTGGAGGTAGCATTATGTCGTCAGCAGCACAAACTTATTATCTGATTTACCAACTTACACTTAAGCTCAAGGCACCTGCACTTAAAGTTCATACAACAAACATCTTATTCTGACTGGTCGACTGGCATTAAATAATTCCTTATTTACACGGATATTCATTGTGAAGAAAGTATCGTACCTGGAGAGTTTAAAGTGCAAGAAGACATTGTAGTTTCTGTCATATAGTCCGTTACTTCCTGTTGATGTTTAGTAGCTAATAGTAGCTCACTCAAAGGCTAACGTTAGTCCCCATCCAGGAACAAAGAGTAATGTTAGAGGTTACTTTTCAAAACGTAAAGAGGTGACCTCAGACATGAGCTATGGAATTGATTTAAACACTTTGCTTGTCTGCTGCCGGTGGCTACAGCTAACCTAAACGATGATATGCTAACCAAAGGCAAAGCTTCCAAAACACCGTCCAAGTGCCGCGAGTTTTGCTTTTCCTTTACGTCATGACATTCTCGCGAGATTATGTCAAATCACAGAAAACATGGCGGACAGGCTGACACAACTCCAAGACGCTGTCAATTCAGTAAGGCACATTTTCTTCGTTTTTCAACGACAACTAACGGAAAATGACTCTATTTTGACCGGTTATATCATATGAAGGTGGTAGCTAGTTCGAAGTAGCACTATTTTTATTCAGTAATTATCATTGGTAACGTAGTTCATGTTAACCTTACATTGTTACACAGAGGCATTTGTGTTTCAGTGGTAAAACACCGGGAGGTCAAGCTTTTGCTTGAAATAAAGTGTAACCCAGTGTTGTTTTTGTCCAGCTTGCAGATCAGTTTTGTAATGCCATCGGCGTCCTGCAGCAATGTGCTCCTCCTGCCTCCTTCAGTAACATCCAGACGGCTATCAACAAAGAGCAGCCAGCAAACCCGACCGAAGGTGATTTGTTTTTGTCCCGTATCTTTAGTTTCTAACGTCTTCTCACTAAATACATCTGTCTCTCAACACTTTCTAGTTTACATTATTGATGTTACAATCCAATATTGGCCTTATTAAATTGATAGGGTATTGCCACAGGTGACTATCCCCAAAGCAATTTCAGTCCATAGCAACTGGACTTGGTTATTTGTCCAGTTGCTTTACACTGAAAATACTTTGGGGATTACGATGACCTGGATAAATGAGAACATTCACACCCACATGTGACTAATCCATAATAACCCATACTATACTATTTCCCAGTCACCGGCATCATTTGCAGCAACACAATTTAACCACAGAACATCGTCTTCTTACCACATACCTTTTAAAATTATCTCTCTTATATGTTTGCTAATGACTTACAAGATAGAAAAATGATTTGTTTAACATGAGGAATATTCTTTTTCTTATATATATCTCTCTAGAATATGCCCAGCTATTTGCAGCTCTGATTGCCAGAACAGCCAAAGATGTGGACGTACTAATCGACTCTCTGCCCAGTGAGGAGTCAACGGCAGCTCTGCAGGTCAATACTTTCACAAATACCTTTTACACATGCAGGGTTACAAGGTTAATGTATTTGGCATTTTATACAAATGGTTCTATTAGAATAAAATGAAATGAAACACGATATACACACAGTAACCTACATACATGTATACCTAAAAGGACTTTGCATTTCAATATACACTTTTAGGCATGTAGACATTGTCAAGACAATCCACTGCAGTTCAAACTAAGCATCAGAATGGGGAAGAAAGGTGATTTAAGTGACTTTGAAAGAGGCATGGTTGTTGGTGCCAGACGGGCTGCTCTGAGTGTTTCACAAACTGCTGATCTACTGGCACAACTCAAATATCCACTGGTTTCAACCGAGGAATTCAGGGGAGCATCTCTGAACACACACCAACACCTACTTTCTAGCAGATAGGGAACAGCAGCAGAAGACCGAACTTTATTAAGCACCAGGTGCGTCTAAGAAAGTGGCCGGTGAGTGTAGATTTTGTGCATGAAAATGGCTAAACGTACCAAATCCCAGCTAGTAGGTCTAGCTTTCAGTCAGCAGAGGGAGCCAGGTGAACACTTGTACAGCAGCTTTCTACATCGACAGCCCTAGCCTGTGAATAGGAAAAGGACGAATGCTCATGAGTATAAAACAAACATCCTAAAGATTATAGTCACTTACTGAAACGTACGTACTAATCATTCTGCAATTTCCCAGCTTGGGATCAATAAAGTATTTCTATTCATTTGTTTATTATATCCTGTGTATGTATATACTTTAGTTAAAGGTTTGGTCATTTAAAGAGACTCCGATCTGTTAAGAATCTGACAGTGTGCTGCAGTTGTTAAAGGACAAATAAGTTTCAAAGACTACTCAGAAGAATATTTATTAGTGAAAATACATGTTTCCTTTTAATAATTCAAGTTTACATCATTTTAAAATTAAGAATGGAACATTGCATTTTTTTAAGAGGTTTAATATAGTAATAATAATAAAAATCTCAACATTTTTGATCTTATCACATGTTGTATCAGTGTAGACAAACAGGAATTAAAGAGTTTCATGCCATTACTTGGTTCATTTCAGAACACAAGAGGTAAATGTTTATAATTACTGCCTTGCTTCTCTGAAAATTAGATGACATGTGAGGATATTTCCCATGGAGATCCTCAACTCACTATTGTACTTAATGAAGACAAGATATTGGAAGCTGTGCCCAGCATAAACATAGAAAGATGGAATACTTCATTAATCCTAGAGGGAAATGTCAGCCAACTCTCACATGAAGTACAAAACAACAAAAAGGATATCAAATAAATAGAAAATAACATTAATAAGAACATAAATGAATAAAATCTTAACTAGGAACTAAGCTAAAACTAGAAACCATACTATAACTCTAAATATATACAAAGGTAGTGCCTGGTAATGTTCTGTTCATGGATAGTGCAAGTCTTCTAGATATACACATTTTCTTTGGAATTGCTTACATGACTGTGACATAACACGACATAACTGTACAGTGAATATATGCAGAAATATCACAGTTATGTGTGATGTGTGGAAGGAAAGCGTGACACAATACGGTGTTTGGTAACAAACAGACTGTATCAAAGAGATGGATGTGGCTTCCGTGTCTGAACATTGAAGCCAATGCAGAAGTGCCTTAAACCTGCATTATTTATATTGGTCAGGTTGTGTATAAGTCACTGAGAAATGACCCTACTTCGCATGTGACTGACTACCTCAGGAAACATTTTCCTAATGACTTTATGGTCTCATTTCATAGTCTTCTTCAAAACAGCACAATGTTAATTTAGTCAATTATGGTCCCATTTAGAGTACATTAGACAGTAAAGCTGGGAATGCTGGAGGCTTGGCTACCTTGTGACTAACAGGGCGCCAGCATAGAAGCTTACGACTGTATATCCACTGCTGTGTAGATTAAAATAGCCATGCTTTTTTGGTTGTGGTCTCAGGCCTTTAACCCGCTCACTGTTTTTCACTTCATAAAAGTTAATTGTAACGTTTTGGTCGCCAAAAAATGTCTTGCTCTGTGTTCAGTTCCACCTTGTTAACAAAGCTAACGTTAGCTTACTTAAGGGAAACTGCAGATTTTCAGCCGGCTCTGTATCACTGCATCTTGGACAGTACATGCACGTAAGGACAGCAGCACCCGGAGCTCCCCACTCAGCCGCTGGCAACTGATGACTCGCATCAGCTGGTTGAAAATGGCCAGTTTCTCTCTTTAGCATTTAGCTTAGCGCAGCAATGTTGATACAACACTGGCTCTGGGCTTCGATATGCCCTCTCGTCAAAGTATGGTCAGAAACCAAAGGATGATGTCGCAGCTATGTCCATCTCTATTACACAATCTAAGGTGACAAGACTTCATGGCTTCCAATAATCAAATAAATGGTGTCAGAGTCAATTTGCTCTCAGTCCAACAGGACATTTTGACTTATAGTATGAAAACCACAGGCGTTATGACGTAATGACAGCTCTGTTCTTTTCCAGTGTCACAGTTAGTCATTACAATGAGCCAGCATGCACAATACCAGGACCCTGAAACTGAAGCAGCTAAAATCATATATTTTATCTACGACTTTTTACTTTTCCTAATGTGACATATCAAAATGTCTTTAGGGAAAAATGCCTATATGATTTTAATGCCATAATTCAACTGTCTTTCAGCCATGAAACTTTATAATCTCACCCTTATTATAATGTAATGTCAATTTCTGTCTAAATGAAAAAACTCTGCCCATATTTAAAGCCTATGTCAATGGAATGATTTTGCAACATAGCATTTATAGGTATGCATTGGTTTAGGGGAATGTAAAAGACAACATCTCTGTGAATTTCCCTTCAGGGATTAATAAATGTTAATTTTATCTTATTTCTGAAGCACTTGACCCAAAATGGAAATGCGGTGTCTCCCTGGGACCCAACCTTACACTAGCGCATAATGAGTCCAAACGATTTAGACTGAGGAAAACACAGAAATCACACACAGTGTTATCTCCGCCGAATCAAGAGAGAGGAAGGGGGTGTAAAAACGTTTGAATCCCAGGTCATTAAACCAGATAGCACGATGATTATTTGCATCATTCATAATTAAAAAACACTCAGTAATGTGATGCACAAAAGCCCAGAAAATACCGCCTCCTATCATTGGAAGTGAATCTGACCGGCTGTGTTTTCTCGTCAGGCGGCCAGTTTGCGGCAGTTGGAGGAGGAGAACCATGACGCGGCAGCTCGTCTGGAGGAGGTGGTTTACCGCGGAGATATGCTGCTGGAGAAGATCCAGAGCGCCCTGGCTGACATTGCCCAGTCTCAGCTCCGCACCCGCAACGGAACACCGAGCCAGCCCTCACCTGCCGAATCCTGACCCGCAGTGGACACATTGCAGTCCTGGACAATTTTTCAGTCACTTCCCACATTTTGACTCTTTAGTTTTACCCTCAGACATCAGCCGCACGCCTCAAAACACTCAAATATGCTGAATGTGTCTCTAAAGGAAGTGTGAGGTCAAAGAAACATCATTTGGTTGCTTAGTTGCAATGTTAGTGTCACACAGCATTCACTGGTCTCAAAGGAAACACAAGGTGTAAAACACACACACACACACACAAACACACGCACACACACACACACACACACACACGCACACACGCACACACACGCACACACACACACACACACACACACACTTTTTTTCTATATGGACCTTTCTGCTGATATAAAAGGTTTTTGAAAAATTCTTCTCTGTTCTGAACGTGTGAATGGTATTTTTTTTAATGTTTTGTGTCTATGTTGTATATTAAATCCGTATGTTTTTGTAGATTTTTATGAATGGAATGATTGAAATTCTCATTTTGCAGCATCTTTGTTGAAAAACCTCAACACTCGTCAGACAAGTTAACAAGCCCACTCAGCTCACGCTTACTCTGAACTCTTGTTCTTTTCTTAATAAAGCTCGATAAAAACACTTTGGAGATTTCATTTGATCCCACTATAAATAACAGATTTTTAGTTTGAAAGAATATTTTTCAAACATACAATGATAGACCTTTTTATCCCCAGAACACAAAGGATCTTTGTTGTTGCATTTCATGCTCACAAGGGATGTTCCCCTCTGTTTTTTAAAAAGAAAATGCATGCATGTGACTTTTTATTATATCTGTCAGTCCTCATAAACAGCTGTGGTGCCTTATTGATGTAGCTGACATGATACAATGGCTTCACACAAACAAATGTTAAGTCATCAAAATGCTCTGATGAATGATCTCATTTTGTTATAATGATGTCATTTTCCGTATGACCACTCTTCTGCTTTTTAACATGCTGCTACTGCTGCTGCACAGTCAGAACCTCTTCAGAATATCAAGCCTGTTTTTGAGGAACTCATCTCTGGTTGAAGTAAAATTAGCAACTTCTGAGAAGATTTCATAAGTCAGATAAAAAGGAGAAGCTGCTGAGGGGAAGAATAGGGAAGCTGCTGATGACTTAAAGATTTACTTATTTGGGAACATTTGAGGGAACATTTCAGCCTCCTTATAAGAAATAAAAAATTCCAGGTAAGATTTATCAAAAAATGTGTTTAAGATGAATTCTTGGGGTGTATTTCATTATCCTTCATTTTGTTTCGGGAAACACAAGCACTTACATTGCATAAGTGACAGAACAGATTGAAAACCTGACTAAAAAAGATTTGTGCAACATAGAAAATAAACGAGTACCAGCCACCAGGGTGATGGCGACAAAATCACCTGATATAAGTAATTTCATATCTGATTAACGATATATATCAAGATATAGCAAGTTTTCTGGTGATTCAGCAAATAAATAAAGGATCTATATAAAAATAACCACATGTTAAAGCCTATTTTTGTATACGCCTGTGTGGTTAAATACTTGGTGTGTTTGAGTATATTCTCATTTTATTAAGAACTTTAGTGCCAAGTGAACATAACATGCAGGGACCAGAGTGTCCGAATGATGTAAATATTGTAAACATCGCTCCATGTCACAATACGTGGAATCATGGGTTATGTAATGCCCACAATATGGTATCAGCTCAACAAGCCTGGACACCTACTCGCCTCTTTTGCCTTTCCTTTGCTTTCTCACACTGTGTCATTTCAGAGAAGTTTGAGGTAATATGCTTCTTATTGTCAATTTAGACAACATGAATGTGTATAATGAAAGCTCAAAGAGATTTTTTCATTATATCTATTCCATTAAAAGATGATAAATTGTTATTTTTCACAGAATTGTTTTTATGAAGTCTTTCAGTTGAAGAGAAAGACCTTTTTGTATTCTCAAGAGGAGCCGGGCGGGTACATGATGATTAACCGACTAGGAAAAAACATAACAATGCCTGATAAGTTTTTATTTTATGTTTTTTTATCCGAAAAAAATAGCCTCTCTATCTGCCTTCACAGTCTGAATAGAGAAAAAAGAACATTCTTTGGCTGAACTGTTAATATCTGAAAATCACAATAGCTTTTAGTTTTAGCGTTTTTTTCACATGGTCTTATTTTCATCCAAATCACAGTGTGGCTCGGTGGTCTGAGTCCGTTTCAGCCTGCAGGACGGAGAGTATTTAGCCCTGATCTAAATATAGGGGATGTGTCACAGCTCAGCGGGCCCCATTGATGCAAGAAATATAAAAACAGCCTTGTCTGCTGGACGCCACACCCAGACGTGTGAGCAGCTACACCCACCTCTGCGTGCACGCTGACATCATGGCTCCTACTGTCAAAGCACTCAACTCGCCCAAATAAGGAGATTTATGGCAGAGAAACCAGCCTGTGTTTGGTCAACACAAGTTTGTTGTTGGTGTAACAGTTGTGTTATCTTTTCAGTTGTAATTACTGTTTTTTACTGCATGCACCTGCTCTTTGTCCTACAGCCCTTTGGCATATTAACATAAGAGAATGTGGAAATGAAAGATTCCAGATAGGGTGAATACATCCCCAAGCTTCCCTGCTGGGATGATTGGAGGAAACAAGTCAGTTTCCTGTGGAATTTCTAGATTGTAACGTTGAAGTGTGAAAACGTAATCTGCAGTGTTAAAACAAGCAACGTATTTCATGTCTTTTTATCAAAACAAGCTGCAGCCATCTTGAAGTAGGTTTTCACATACAGACTTTCCCTTGGTGTTTAGTACTTTGTTTTATTTCCACAATAAACATATTTAGAGGAAATAAAAACTAAGTACTGCCACAGTATAACAAATATAGAATAGAAACATTACAGTACAAATATGCAAAAAACTCTCACAAGTACTGTAGCAAATATGTACTGTAACTGTTGTAAGAGTGGGAAAGTTGTGCAGTTTTGTGCATGATGTGCAAAACAGTATACAGTATAAATAATATTGCCATAAATATCTCTTAAAATATGTCTAGAATATAGCTGTGGTCTGTCTGTGGCACTTTATCATAGTTGTATTGTTATCTTATCTTTAGGGTGTCTTATCTCTGTATTGCCAGTTGGCTATAAAATGTTTATGGGTATAGTTTACATTATTATTGTGTAGTGGTATTTTAATGTAAATCATTACCTTATGTTTTTCCCCTATGAATGGCACTTGGTCAACTATAGCAATTTGTAGGTTTGATCACAAAATGACCTTTTATTGACCTTAGATACCCTCTTGTATTTCATATTTGCTATTTATGTGTGAAGGAACTAGTTATTATACAGTGTTCTGTGTGTAACATTATTCTAGAAGAGCATAATAACAATAATGTTTTTTTTTTATATTACGGGTTTTCACTGAGCCTTACCTATAAAATTATGTAACGGAGCTTACTACTACTGTAGCTACAGTACGGTCTCTCATAGCCGCAAAGGCGTGCTAGCCAAATGAACCTGCGTCGGGCCGGTTTAGAGCCTCT
Organism: Echiichthys vipera; assembly: GCF_963691815.1. Lineage (NCBI taxonomy): Eukaryota > Metazoa > Chordata > Actinopteri > Perciformes > Trachinidae > Echiichthys > Echiichthys vipera. The sequence goes on along the minus strand of NC_139845.1, from coordinate 18,306,400 downwards.
CATTGGCTGACGCACATGTCACCCCCATGTTTCTTCCACTTATGATTGGCCAGTGGAAACCACGGATCCCTTTCTCCGTCGGTGATTGGTTCTTGCCGACGTCAGTCAAGAGCTACGTCATTGCGTGGCCCGGAGCGTCTGATGAGCCCGACGGTCCCGAGGAAGCAGCTCTGCTAATTTCAGATTTTGTAGCGATAAAAACGGGCGGAAGCGCTGCATTTTTGAGCTCGGGGTGTTGAAATGAGGAAAGTAAAATAATTTAAAGTGAGTTCAGGTTAGCTCGCCGTCAACGTCGGAGCACTTTTGGGATGATATGGCGTTGATATCGGCGATGTTTACTGTGCAGTCTCAGCCTGACGAGTTCCTCTAACGTCAAAGGCTGGCCAATAACTGGGGCTCCTAGCCTCCAGCCGCCTCACTATTAGGCAGACAACCGCGAACAACGCTTCATATTTCTCATAGATCGTGGGGTGGCGCCAAGCCAATCATCGACTCTGGAGCAGGACGCGGAGGTAGGTGACAGTTATTCTTCTTTATGTGTATTTTATGGAACCTGCCAGACTGGGAATTACCGTATATGCCCTTATAACGGACACATAACGGTAGCTAGGTGACACAAAACAGCCAAACCGACCCAGAGTTTGTATGAAGTCACATGTTATACACACACTCATTGGTATTAAAGGTAAATGCTCTGGGATGAGCCACCGTGTGCAGGTACAGCAGTGACAGGGTGGCACAGAAAGTTTCCCTTCAGGTGAGCTGGCACACAAGACATTAATGTCATTCAATGCTGCATTCAGGGACTCACCATCTCACCCCTGATACAGACTTAGAGCCCAAATTTGACATTTATTTTTTCCACTTTTAATTTGAAAGACATTGTAAAAACCACATCCGCCAATAAAATATATGTATTGGCATTTCTGAAGTGAAGGCCATTGTCATTACTACTGGAGAAACAAACGGTGTATTAGGGATGCCAATTTATGATCATTTACATCATCTGACCATTCATTCCAGTAATTGGTCTATAAAATAGTGAGAAATGTTCATCCCAGTTTCTCCAGGTATAGGTGATGTCTTTGAATGTCTTGTTTTCAGTCTAAACCCGAAAGATGTTCAGATTAATATGATATTAAACAGAGAAAAGCAGGATCTCCATATTTGAGAGGCTGAAAATAGCACTTTCTGCCATTTTTGCATTCGATTATCAAAATAGTTTGTGAATAAGGATTTATAAGGAATATATTGCTATAAAAGATGATACTGCATAATGTCAGGGATCTAACTGAATAATTGATGCGTACCATTAAGTCTCCACTTCTAAAAGCTAAAAGTGTTTTGTAGCTGGAAATAGAATTTGAGACAATAAATGTTATTTTTGGGGTGTGTGTGTGTGTGTGTGTGTGTGTGTGTGTGTGTGTGTGTGTGTGTGTGTGTGTGTGTGTGTGTGTGTGTGTGTGTGTGTGTGTGTGTGTGTGTGTGTGTGTGTGTGTGTGTGTGTGTGTGTGTGTGTGTGTGTGTGTGTGTGTGTGTGTGTGTGTGTGTGTGTGTGTGTGTGTGTGTGTGTGTGTGTGTGTGCGCCCGCCCCCCATTCCTCTCTCTGGCGTCATGACTGAGCCCTTTCATTCAGGATGGAAAGGGTTTCCTGTCCAGTCACTTACAGTACTTGAAGGGTGGAGTGTGTGTGTGTATTTCCATGCACACATTTGTACACAATGTGTGTGGACTGATCCTTGAACAGTTTCAGTCCGCCATCTGAGTTTTAAAAGTCCTTTACTTTATTTGTAGATGATAGTTTTTTGACCCTGTCCCCTGTTATAGACTGCCTGCTTTTGTCTCCTCATAGTGAGATTGTTTTCCTTATAAGTGCCTGAGTGGTGGAGCCTTATTTGTTTAGCTAGGGGGTGGATCTGAGCTCCTTCCAGCCAAACTGAACCCCTCCAGACTGAGCTAAAGACCCGGCATTTTCCACTTAGGTGGGGAAACAAGCTCAGAACCCATTCATGTCCTCATTAATTCCATTGCTCAATTTTCAGCTCCGTACAACAAAGTGCTAGACTAGGCAATAAATGATAATAATCATACTTTAATCTTTTTTTAAAAATGATTAAATGGCTTTACAAGATGTGTTTATCTAGTCTCCATTAAATAACCCGCACAGCTTGCAGAGTCATTAGTTCTGCACAGACAACTGAAAACATTCTGTGATTAAACATTATTTTAGAGCCTCTAATTAGTAGTTTTATGTTAACAATGGTTGGTTATTTACCGACCCATAGCTGAAACAATTGCTGTATCTCTTCAATAGACAGTGAAATATATAATATTAGCCGTGAAGAGCACTACGGTCAAGGCAAGCTGTGAGTGTATCACCTGCAGACCCTTCTTACTAACCGTTTCCTCTAACACAATTACTAGCCTAACCCACCACTAACTGTGTATGACAGGGCAGAACACCATGACACACATCAATTTGTGGCACATAAACATTTTGTAGCACTAATAATTGTATATTTACAAAATTACACCGCTGAATGTCATGTTTTTGTATTCAATGTACTCCTGCAGATAGTATAAGTAGATTTGGAGTCAGTAGAAGGGCTCTACGGTACAGTCTAAAATTCATATCACGGTATAGTTTGAAGCATAGACTGTAACTGGATTGTATCACGGCATATTTATCTTAAAGTACAAGCTTGTTTTTTACATGCTACTTTATACTTCTACTCCACTACAAATCAGTTGGAACTATTTGACTTTTTACTCCACTTCATTTATCTTATAACTTAAGTTACCTTACCAATTAGGATTTTTGCTTCACACTGATATACTTGTCGCAGAGTAAACACTAAACACACAGGCTTCACAGTGACAGTTCTAAACAAATACCTCTCTGTTCATTCACTGTTGAATTGCCGTTTTTTTTGTCAACCTTCCAGGTTTTCAAAGTAGAAAGAGACATTGTGGTGGAAATTTAACCACGGATTTAACCAGGCTGAAACGATTGAAAACCATCGCTGAGACAGTTGCACTAAGATGCAAGAGGACAGCAGTCAACATCGGTCCCTGCTGCCAGGAATTACTTTTTCACAAAGGGCCAGTAGACCAGATCCGCACGTATTGTGGGGTTGCGTCAGAGCTGCTCTGCCTGTTTCACCGTAGTCAAAATCCATACCGTAACGATATTCTTACTGGTCTACCGTTTATACCGTTTATACCGTTTATACCGTTTATACTGTTTATACCGTACACCCCTAGGAAGTAGCCTTTAAATGTCATAAGATCTGCACAGTCCACTGAAAACATTATACAAGAGGCTGTAATCAACAGTTTTATGTTAACAAAGGATAACTTCTAGACTTTTAGAGTGTGGTCTTTACCTAGTCTGTAAAGTGTCCTGAGAAAACTTTTGTTATGATTTGGCACTATAAATAAAATTTAAATTAAATTGAATTGAATTGAACTTCATATACAGTAAAGAGCGCTCATATCGACAAACCCAGAGAAGTACCACTGTCCAATCACTGCTTTGGTTCCACGTACACAACGTTACCGCTTTGACGCGCTCTCTCTGTCTGCTGTACGCTAACAAACAACACACAAAGTTAGCAGCTAACTTGCACGTAGCGGAGCCTTCAGCAACTGAAGAGCCAGATATTTTGCTCAGGGGTCGGTAGCTGATTAATGGATCATTGTCAGTTTCAATGACCAACAGAGAAAACTCCCCCGTCTCCCTACAGCTGCTCCAGCACAGTGCTGCACTCCTGAGGACGCCACCCAGCGTCCCTGAATGAGTGGCTTAAATTTACACTTTGTTGGCCAAAAAGAACAGCAGTCCACAGATGAAATATGCCTGTCAAGCTGTGGCTGTACCGATCGTATTTTTATGTATTGGTGATCATCAGCGGCATCTCTCTTTACGCTGAGCTTCCTGGTAAATCTGTTTACAGACCTCAGAACAGAAAGTTCCTAAACCAAGCAGTTTGCAGCAGTGATTCAGTGATTCTTTTCAGAAGTCAGGAAGTGTCTTGTTGTTGTGCGATTGTTTGGGCCGAGCCGGGGAAAGAGAACTTGTGACTAGACCAAACATGGTCCTATCTCTGGGCTGCAGGGCTGTTTTATCTCTGTGTGAACTAATTAAGCCCATTCATAACAGTCTGATGACATACAGATGAAATATTTTGATGTATGTGCACATCCACCCTCTTCCTCTTTCCCTCTACTACATAATGCAATAAAATCTACTCATGTAGATATTGTGTTCATTTTCTTTGCGGTCTTTTACAGCATCAATCATGCTTGGTCTTCATTCAAACAGGATATTACCTTGTGTGGCCTCCACCTCGCAGTGCCAAGAAAAAGAAAGTGAATTAGCTACATTTATGCACAATTGTAAAAAAGTGATATGTTCTTGATCAAAGTCACTATGATTGACAAATACTTGCTGTTAAGGCTGTAATATATTTTGTTAGGGTCAGAAGATTTTTAGCCAAATCGCCCAGTCCTCATCTCATCTCATCTCATCTTCAACCTCTTATCCGGGGTCGGGTCGTGGGGGCAGCAGCTTTAGCAGGGGACCCCAAACTTCCCTTTCCCGGGCCACATTAACCAGCTCTAACTGGGGGATCCTGAGGCGTTCTCCCGGGCCAGTGTGGAGATCTAATCTCTCCACCTAGTCCTGGGTCTTCCCCGAGGCCTCCTCCCAGCTGGACGTGCCTGGAACACCTCCCTAGGGAGGCGCCCAGGGTTCATCCTTACTAGATGCCCGAACCACCTCAACTGGCTCCTTTCAATGCAAAGGAGCAGCGGCTCTACTCCGAGTTCCTCACGGATGGCTGAACTTCTCACCCTATCTCTAAGGGAGACTCCAGCCACCCTCCTGAGAAAATCCATTTCGGCCCCTTGTACCCGCGACCTTGTTCTCTCGGTCCTGACCCAGCTTTCATGACCATAGATGAGAGTAGGAACGAAGATGACACCCATCCTTTCACGAGCAGATGCAAACCAACCCACATTCACATGTTCTTTCAGATGAAACAAGGTGGCAAAAAGGGTTAAAAAGATGAACACTTACAGAACCCCCCCCCCCGTTGAAATATCTCAGAAGGCACTGATTCACATTTATGTCTCAGCAATATGAAAAATATCTGGTGAAAATAAGCATTTAGGAAAACATTTTGACGATTGGCTGCATGCAAAACCATACAAATAGCCTTTTCTTCTACATCTGGGTACAACACGGATCAAATGCAGGTATAGTTTGACTGGAGAAGTTTAGATACTACTTGGTATTGGCTTATTTCGGTCAAAACCTTAAAGGGCTGGGTAATACAGCCTGTAAAGTGAAGCGTGGAGTCAGGATCGTCATAATCTGTAGTCGTTTTGCTGCCTCTGGGCCTGAACGACCATTACTCATTAAGAGTACAATGCACTCAAACGTATAAAAATCATTTATATGAGTTTAAGTTTCAGTGTTGCTGTCGGTCATCTGAAAGAAGTGAGAAAATGCCCCCTGAACACGGTGAAACTACACAATGGCTTTGAAAAAAGAAAAGTAATGCTTCAGAATGGTTAAGGTCAATCCTGGCCCTCAAATCGATAGATAATCTGTGACGAGAGCTGAAGAAAGCCATTCATGATCAAGCCATCCCAGAAATATCAATACAATAAAACAGTTTTAATTTAAGGAACCCCCCCCCCCCCCCCCCCCGACCCAATCTCCATGTAATCAAAACATGCAGGAAACTCAGGTCACCGCTATAAAAGAAGGTTGAATTAAAACCAAATGTTTACAGATATTTCAATTTCACCAAAAATGCACTTGTTTTTTGTTTCTATTTCATGTAGCTGCTCCATTATTGTGGATTTGAAGGCCACATTTTATGGCTAAATTATGTAAATGCAGAGAAACCATAGGGATTCACTTACTATTTCTTTGCACTGTATTTATGAGTGTGTTCCTTCTAATCACTTTAGTTATCATTCCACCCATACGAGGGCTACACATCAAATCCAAGATGTCAGTATATGCTCTTTTAAAGAAAGTAGTTCCCCAAATGCTTGGGGAGAGAACCATCATTTCATAAAGTCGAGCATGAATAAGGACTAAAGTGCTGTTCTTGCGTGACGTGTGATGTGCCTCCTCAGGTGACTTGGTCAGTTTGAGATTATCAGAGTAAAGATCCAAAGGAATGCACACTGAGAAACATCTGTGGAGATCTGTGGAGTGATTGATTCCTGGAATGAAACCCTGCAGCCCACGAGGCACGCAGCACATGATGCCCTGTCCCTGTTCTGGGGTCACAGGAATATTTTAGTACCAGGGATCTGACTCCTGTTAGTCTGGAAGGGATCTGTTCCAGAGCTGCGCTCATTGAAATGTAAACATGAGTAGCACTAAGTTACCTTCACTGAAGGGAGAAAATAAAGCATTAGATAATCTTTTAAAATTGAAAGTGTAAAGGACTTAATTAATATTATAGTTAAAGGGGCACCACCTATTGTGGCAGCAGTAGCTCAGACTGTGAGGACTTGGCTTGGGAACCGGAGGGTGGCTGGTTCCAGTCGGACCAAGTATGGAGGTCGGACTGGCTGCTGGAGAGATGCCAATAGCCTCCAAGGCAATGCTGAGATGCTCTTGAGCAAGGCAGGGAAACCCCATTCTGCACCAGGGGCACTATGTCATGGTTGACCCTGTGCTTCCCCCTGAATTGCTTGTCTGTTTATAAAGAGGAGATCTACAAAATGTCCCTATTTTAACTTCTTATTATGTGTAGATTGACAGGTGATTTAAGCTTAAGTGAGTAACTTTCTATAGAATGTTTTTTTTTTCATATTTGCTGAAACTGTCCCTATATCCTATATACAGCATAACTACATTTAATCCCCCAGGTAAAAGTCCTCTCTAGTAGGATGAAATAATTTGTAGAGGACTGAATTGATGGTCAAACAGACGCTCACAGGATCAGAAGCAGTGACTTGACTGATGTGCACTTCCTGATGTCCTCTCACAGGATAGTGTGGCCATGACGGGAGGGACTGCAGCTGCCCTTCCCATGAGCAACCACACCAGGGAGAGGGTGACTGTGGCCAAGCTGACACTGGAGAACTTCTACAGCACTCTGCTCACCCAGCACGAGGAGCGCGAGATGAGGTGAAACTGCCCTTGTTGTTCTATAGCTAACAGTCCCAGTTCACAAGCTGTTTCTCCTCTACTCTATTGCTCTTTATCAGGAATATACCAGGCCATGTCGTATGTGTCGTACTTTACCTCATGTATTACTTATCTTTCTACAACCTTTACCATAGTGCATGAGCCAGTTAATTGAATTAATTGAATTGAATTGTAGTTATTGCCATTGTACCAGTACAACGAAATTTACAGTACAATCCCTTAAAGTGCAGAAATAATTTGACATTTAAATGGACACACTAGTAAATAAACAAAACACCGAGAGGGAGAGCACCCAGCCGCTGCATCTGAACGCGCCACCATCTTGCACCCTCAGTTACTCACTGCATATAAATGTAGCTGTTGTTTAAAGCATCCAGTGCCACTCCATCTACTGAAAAGGAAACAAGGCATCTCATGTGTGAGGACAACAAAGAGCGTCTCATAATACTGCTTGGTCTCACATTACCTGAGAGCTGATCTCTAGTCCAGGTAACAGACAGCTGGCTCACTGTTTACACAACTGCATAAACTGTCACAGGATTCCCTTTCAGGATGCGTTGATCAAGGCAAGTTCATTTGTATTGCACAATTCAGCAGCAAGGTCATTCAAAGTGCTTTGCATAAAACATTAAAAGCATTGGTAAGAGACATATAAAATGGCATTTAAATAAAAATAAAATAAAAAAGGAAGATATTGATGCTGTTAAAATGAATTTTAGCAGCAATGGCACAGCATTAGTCAATGAGGAACTCGGAATAGAGCCGCTGCTCCTTTGTGTTGAAAGGAGCCAGTTGAGGTGGTTCAGGCATCTAGTAAGGATGAACCCTGGGCGCCTCCCTAGGGAGGTGTTCCAGGCACGTCCAGCTGGGAGGAGGCCTCGGGGAAGACCCAGGACCAGGTGGACAGAATATATCTCCACACTGGCCTGGGAACGCCTCGGGATCCCCCAGTTAGAGCTGGTTGATGTGGCCCGGGAAAGGGAAGTTTGGGGTCCCCTGCTGGTACTGCTGCCCCTGTGACCCGACCCCAGATAAGCGGTTGAAGATGAGATGAGTTTAGAATTTAGTCAGTGAATCCCAACAATTTGTGGCAGGCGGTGGGTTTAGGCACCACACTCATTTGGTGCCTAAACAACCTTTAGAACAATCTTAGCAAATTTACAGATACACTTTTGGTTACATACTTAGAGTAGATGCCAATTATTCAGTCGTCAGTCCTTCAATTCCAAAACACTAAAACCATCAGAAGCGATTTCTGATATGGAATCAGTTTTAGGTCATCTTATCCCTCCTTGTCACTCGTATATTGTCACTAGGAGTACAACGTTTTTCTCAGCCTTTATTCAGATTTATTTGCCTTTTTGAAGCACAATATTTTTCATCGTAACATATCTTATTGTTGACAGGCAGAAGAAGCTGGAGAAGGCCATGGATGATGAGGGTTTGCCTGATGAGGAGGTACAGTGTGCTTTGTCTTCTCGTTTACTGACCTCAACCTGTTGCAGAAGTTTCTCTTCCTCTTCGACTATCTTTCTTTGACTCTCCGTCTGTGTGTGTTTGTGTGTTTTGCAGAAAGTAATGCGGCGTTCGCAGCATGCCCGTAAGGAGACAGAGTTTTTGCGACTGAAGAGGACGCGACTTGGCTTGGATGACTTTGAGTCTCTTAAAGTTATCGGTCGGGGGGCTTTTGGAGAGGTACACAACATTTGAATAAAAAAATAGAATGTGTGTGTGTGTCAAATTTTTGTCTTCAGGTAAATAAATGATTTTCTGATGATTTCCTCATTTCATTTCCTCATGAACTTGACGTCTGCTCCTTCAGGTCCGATTGGTGCAGAAAAAAGACACAGGGCACATTTACGCCATGAAGATTTTGAGAAAAGCAGACATGCTGGAGAAAGAACAGGTAAAGTATTTGAATGGGAAGACTTACTGTTCAGGCTGCTGCTGCATTCTTGCTTTTGTATTATAAATAGGGCTGCAAGATTATGCCCAAAATAATCCTGATTATTTTTGATGAATATTGAGTATTCATTGACTTTAGGGAAAGGATATTTTTTTACGATATTTTCACGTTTAAATAAACAGAGCACTAGTTTCACTTCCCTATTTCGCTACATTCCTGCTAATGTACGAAGTCTTAAAACAAGGTTCTTCTTCACCTGAATTCAGTGCATCTCCTAGAAGCAGAATATAAATGAAAGTGTACCCAAAAAGAGACTAGCTCTTCGCCTTCTGCTTCAGGGATGTTTTTTACAGGCTGCTGCTGCTGCAGGGTGTGCACACAGCAGCATAACAGTTCCCCAAAAGTGAAGGAAAAACATCTGGTTCACCTCCTGGTGGCTGGCTGTTCATTAAGCAGAAGAGCTAAACATTTTAAAAGTCAATATCAGAGTCCATCATTCGTTCATTAACTGTGGGAAGCACCAAATTGTGATTAATATTTGGTTAATTATGCAGCTCTAGTTTGTAAGTGTCTTAAATTGTCTACTGTCTCACTGCAGGTTGCTCATATCCGGGCAGAGAGGGATATCCTGGTGGAGGCGGACGGCGCTTGGGTGGTGAAGATGTTCTACAGCTTCCAGGACAAGAGGAACCTCTACCTCATCATGGAGTTCCTGCCTGGAGGTTTGAACCGATAACTTATAGCATTTAAGGGCATGTGTTATGTCTGTCTTGGGTGTTTTTTTCAGATATTCAGAGTTTATTTGCACCATTCTATGACATAACTCCATGTTAGACTTGTGGCGTGTTCTCATTTTGTTCTGATCTCCGACCTTGTTGCCAGGCGACATGATGACCCTGCTGATGAAGAAGGACACTCTGTCTGAAGAGGCCACCCAGTTCTACATCGCAGAGACAGTACTGGCCATCGACTCCATCCACCAGCTGGGCTTCATCCACAGAGACATCAAACCAGACAACCTGCTGCTGGACTCCAGGGTGAGACTCTGGGACACACACCTAGAAAACATCGGGGGTACACGTGTGCATGGTGACTTTCTGCAGTTGTCTCGTCAAATGTTTATGTGCTCACAGGGACATGTGAAGCTGTCAGATTTTGGCCTGTGTACGGGACTGAAGAAGGCTCATCGCACTGAATTTTACAGGAACCTGACGCACAACCCGCCCAGTGATTTCTGTGAGTTCAGAATGTGATATCCACGTGAAAAGAAACATTAAAGAAACCATATCCAAACCCACATGCATATCAATGTGCACTAAGAATATGATCAGAATGTAAGTGGTAAGTTACACCAAAACATATACTGTAACTGTGTACCTAATCTCTCTTTACTTTCCTGCCTCTTGCAGCCTTTCAAAATATGAACTCAAAGAGGAAAGCAGAAACCTGGAAGAAGAACCGGAGGCAGCTGGTAAGGCTTTGGCATTTGACTGAATGACATTTAATTCAAGTGTCTATCTCGGTATGAATGTACATCAACTAAGCCATCTAGACAGTTTTTTTCTTTGATCACCTATTAACAGAGAAATCCAGGAGAGTCAGACGTGGCTAACACTGATCAGCTCGGGGCGGTGCACTGAACGCATCCAAAACTGCTTTTTTTAACCACTAATGTTGCTCAAAATAGCACCAAACCTCTGCAACAGCATGATAAGAGTCCCTACACATAAAACAAAGCACCAACGATGTATGTGCAACCCAGAGTTTATTAAAAAAGACAAGCTTTAGCAGCCGGCTACGTCCATATTGAGAGGCAGTCATTACAAGTCGATTACTGAATGCACTGACAAAAAATAAATGTATATTCCTGCCGAAAAAGACCATGGGATGCTTTTACGGCGGTATTACACTTTAACAATGTGTACGCACAAAAAGCATGTGCACGTCTTTTCTTACACATAAACAGGTATTTATAAAGGAGGAATGTGCGTGAGGATGTATGCACCTCATGCAGACTCCAGACCAGGCGTACACATGGCTTTAGCTGAGATAGCTGCAGGGGATGTGATGAGGAGGAGATTTTATTGATTGTTGCATTACTTTTTTCGGCTTCACCATGTTGTGTAAAGTTTCAATCAAAGACACATTTAGACATTTCATTTAAAAGATTTCTGAGTGACGAATTTCACTTTTTTATTTATCTATAATAATGATAATAATAGTAAACTTTATTTGTTAAGCATCTCGTTGCAGCTCAAAGTGCTTTGCATTAAAAGCATAAAAAAGAGAAGACAACCATTAAGAACATGTAGAAGAAGAACAGCGCTTATGGCATTGAAATATAAAATAATAAATTAAAGAGAATAAGCAAACAATTAAATAGTTAGAAATAAATAAAAAAGTTGCAAGTAACCAGTAGTAAAAGTAGCTGAACCTTTTGAGTAAATCTTATAAAAAAAAACAAGGAAATAGACTAAAAACATGACTTAAAAGGAGAGGATTAGGTTTTCCATCAGTGTGTGGGAAAGTTTAAATAAATAAAACAGGCTAGGCTAAAAAGATGTGTTTTTTAGCAGTTTTTAAAGGTTTTCGGCTGAGCCTGCCTCTCTAATGTTTTTGGTTAATGGCTTCCATAATTTGGGAGCGTAAATGAATAAAGCTGCATCTCTAAATTTCTTTTGGGTAGGGTTATGGCTCTAGCAGTAGAGGATCTTAGGGCGCACTCACACTGTCCTTCCGCACCGCGCCCCGGGCTTTAGGGTACTTGTCCCCCCTCCCTCTCCCCCCGTGCCTCAGCCCCGTTTGTACTAACACTGCCTGGGCCTCGCGCAAATGCTTCTTGCTGTCCATACGTCATCACGCCGTAACACGTCACACGCATTGATCGCGTGTGTGTGGCTTTGTTTACAAATCTTTCCACAGACCTCAGAGTTTTTGTGCGTCTTGTCGACTGTTTTTTAATATTTTCATCCGACCAAATCTGCAGTAAACACTCCACCTCCGCATCACACCAACGTGAACCTTTCACCGCCATTGTTGTTGTTGTTAAATGTCCGCGCATGGTCCGTCCTTCTATTTTCTATGTCCGAACAGGCGGACATAACGCTACCGCCGTAGGGCTCGTGCTCGTGCTCGTACACGTGCGCACGCTCGTGCTCGTACATGTGCAAACGGCTCTACAAAAGCCCACCTCTTTCAAGCGGGCCGTGGATGGCCCGCTGTCTGCAGTTATGCGCGGAACGGGTGCACTCCCACTGGTCCAACGCACTAGGCTTTAGCTGAAAAAACGGTTTTGGCCCGGGACAGAAGGGCAGTGTGAGTGCGCCCTAAGAGATCTCTAACAGAGAGTCCGAGATGTTATCTACCTGTTAATGATGAATTTGATCCTGAATTGTGAAGCACTTTCATTCCGTTTCAGTAAGTGGATTATTGATCATTCTTTTAACATCTGATAACGATTAGGATTGAGATTTTACCGCGGCGTTGGTTAACAGAATGTGTTGAATTAGCGCCACAGACGCTATAAATATCCACAGTCACAGGTAATGAGACACTCGCCGCTGTGACACAGTCATTGAAACTGCACTTTCTTTGCCAAATTTCTTATTGAAGGTCTACTGAGTGGAGGAGCGGGGCACACATTCCAATCGTGACAGAGTTTAAGTGTGTGTCTACATCCATTTATGGCAAACTGTAAAAGTGGAAATGAGGCTTGTGCACCCAGCTCCTCAACGATTGAGGACTGATTTATAAAACAGAATCAGGCGTACTCACAGCTTTATAAATCTGAAGAAACAGATGCATATGCAAATTTCCTAGTCTTCCTAGTTTTAATCTACACAATTTTATGCAGGTGGTCCCAGGAGAAAGAAAAAAATGACACAGCAGCCTCTAAATCCAGACCGACATCATTTAATGATCAACCTGAATGGACCATGTTTGACAAGTCCATTTTACTGGTTGAATTTTATTATCTTATTTTATTATCTGAGATATATTCCCACTCAGAACCATCACCTCCTATCTTTTGTTGTGACTTTCAGGCTTATTCCACTGTGGGAACGCCAGACTACATCGCTCCTGAAGTCTTCATGCAGACGGGATACAACAAGCTGTGTGACTGGTGGTCTCTGGGCGTCATCATGTATGAAATGCTCATCGGTAAGCACGCATTCCTCCGTATGTAAGACATTATTTTGATCAAATACAGTAGATCATTTACATCGTTACGTGGCAGAATGAAGCATGTCAATCACAAGTCTTCTGCGGGTAGTATTGCTGTAGCAGCAGCTTTTTTTCACATGCTCGTCGGCTGTGTTCAGGTTACCCACCCTTCTGCTCTGAGACGCCACAGGAGACATACAGGAAGGTGATGAACTGGAAGGAAACCCTCGTCTTCCCACCTGAAGTCCCCATCTCAGAGAGGGCCAAAGACTTGATATTAAAGTATGTCAAGATGCATTTTTTTTATTTCACTTCATTCACATGAGGACCACGTGCCAAGTGATGGACAGTTGCATTATCAGCTGTTTGTGTGTTTCAGGTACTGCACCGATGCTGAGAACAGGGTTGGAGCTGTGAGTGTGGAGGAGATCAAGAGTCATCAGTTTTTTGAGTCAGTGGACTGGGAGCACATCAGGTACATGAACACTAAGCCATTAGCCATTAATGTGGCACCAGGGTCAGGATAACTGCCTGTTCACACCTGACATTAATCAGTTTGGAGATCAGACAGCAGTACTGACACAGAATCTAAGCAATGTGCTGCTTTTGCTGTGCCACTAAACGTATTTTACTAATCTCATCTTCAACCTCTTGTCCCTATTGGGGTCACGGGGGGGCTGGAGCCGATCCCAGCTGACATTGTGAGGCGGGGTATCACAGGGCACATAGAGACAAACAGAGACCGACAACCATTCACAATCACATTCACACCTACGGGCAATTTAGAGTCATCAATTAACCTGACATGTGCATGTCTTTGGACTGTGAGAGGAAGCCGGAGAACCCAGAGAAAACCCACACTGTCTGTGGGGAGAACATGCAAACTCCACACAGAAGGGCCCCAGCCAGGATGCGAACCAGGAACCCTCTTGCAGTGCGGCGACAGTGCTGACCACCATGCCGCCTTTAAACGTATTGTAGATATTTAAAAAAAGGCACACTTGAAAACAATATAAATCAGTTTAAATGTATATATAGAATATTTTGGCAGCTTTACCTTGCTGTCAGACTTTGCTCCAGTTTCCACAGAAGTTTACCCTCTCTCTCTCTTTCAGCCATTCAGGGCGCACTCACTGTCCTTCTGCACCTCGCCCCGGGCTTTAGGGTACTTGTCCCCCCTCCCTCTCCCCCTGCGCCCCAGGCCTGTTTGTACTCACACTGCCTGGGCCTTGCGCAAATGCTTCTTGTCCATACGTCATCACGCCGTAACACGTCACACGCATTGATTGACGTCATCGCGATGCGTTGCTTTGTTTACAAATCTTTCCATAGACCTCAGAGTTTTTGTTCGTCTTGTCGACTGTTTTTGAATATTTTCATCCGACTAAATCTGCAGTAAACACTCCACCTCCGCATCACACCAACGTGAACCTTTCGCCGGCATTGTTGTTGTTGTTAAATGTCCGCGCATGGTCCCTCCTTCTTTTTTCTATGTCCGAACAGGCGCACATAAATGACGTCAGAACCGCCGTAGGCATCGTGCTCGTGCTCGTACACGTGCGCACGCTCGTGCTCGTACATGTGCAAACGCGCTCCACAAAAGCCCACCTCTCTCTGACGGGCCGTGGACGGCCCGCTGACCGCAGTTATGCGCGGAGCGGGTGCACTCACACTACTCAAACGCAGTAGGCTTTAGCTGAAAAACCGGTTTCGTTCGTAGGCTTCTTGGCTATAATAGAGTGAGGCCCCCATACATGATACGCGGGAAAAACGCCATTTCATTGTTTGAATACATTCTCTACACAGTGGTGAGGCTGCTTTTGCCTTTTCCAACATGTTCCAAGTCAGCCCTTAAGGTTGCCACTCTGTCATAATACATTTTCTCCGCCCTTTTTGCTGTAATTTGCCATGACGGTGGCTTGTGCTCAATAAAAGTAATCTGCTTGCGGAAGCCTTTGCCTTCCGCAAAACTTAACGGCAGCAAAAAACAGTAGGTTAATTTGTGGCCTCAGAGGCAGACAGTGTCCTCTATCATCTCTGCACACCGACATGCTGTGAGACTGTATTCCTCCTCTCTGGAAATCAACTGGAAACACAGAGCCCATCCAATTGTTCAGCGGGTAGATGAGATGAGTAATAATAATCGTTCAACAGAAGAGGATGAGGTGCTTCTGACTACAGTTGACTCATATCAACAGGAACCCGTCTTAAATGTATACGTTAAAGGCACCACATGACTTGCTTTAAAGAATTTCGTTAGTTGGTAATATTAAGAATATACAGTAAATATATAATTTCATGATGCTATTTAGTCAGAAAGTGAATCATGATGTTGCTGTGAGTTTTTATTTTGTTTATAATTTTCTTTCGAATATTGAAATGACTGAAAACGCCCATCCCTACTATGGATAGTTACCTCATAGAACCAGACTTTAAAAAAGCCAAACTAACCCTTTAATACTCCCTGTCTCTGTGTTCTCCCCTACTTGCCTCCACAGGGAGCGGCCAGCAGCCATCTCCATTGAAATCAAGAGCATCGACGACACCTCAAACTTTGACGACTTCCCTGAGTCAGACATCCTTCAGCCAGGTCCGTCTTAAGAAATACTCTGATCCTTATTAGGAAACGTTAGCCTGGGTTCAGATTCAGACAGAGCGTGACTGTAGATGATTGAACTAGCTTCTCAACAATGCTGAATATTGTCTTATTATTAGAATTCTCCTTTATGTTATATGATCTGTAGTGCCCTCAAGTGGCAAAACAATAATCGCCTCCTTTTGTTATTTGTTTAACAGCCAATGCAACGGAGCCAGACTTCAAATCCAAGGACTGGGTGTTCCTCAACTACACGTACAAACGCTTTGAGGGTCTGACTCAGCGAGGCACCATCCCCACATACATGAAGGCAGGGAAGGCCTGACACTGGAGACGGTGTTGTGGAGAACAAAAAACAGACGTTTACGGACACAGGGTCGGGCCGTGGAGCCCCGCTGGTGCTGAAGGCTGCGCTGTCAGCCTCTCAGTGTAAATTTAACCCTCATCACAAGTTATTTAGGTCTGCTCAGCCGCCACAAGAACGCAACAGCTCGGAAATGAAGGAGCATTACCGCATTACCTCGGTTGTTTATATCGTCTACACGTGCCGTCTTTAGCCATAGCTCTCAGGCCAGCTCACGTACTAGGACACTAAAGCAGCACACCTGCATGTTCAGCGGCATATCGCTTCTGGAGAGGATTTTTTTTTTTTTACAACCCAAAAGCGACAGTGAGAATGAGGATTAAGTACAAATCACTGCTTCAACATCTTCCCAGCTGTAGTTTCTACACTGGTGGATAAATTATCTCTGATGCAAACATATCTAATACTGAAACCGAGCTCGATACACTGTAGTCACACTCATGATTAGTGAGTAAGAACAGGAACTCCCCCTCACTTGTTCTCACCCATTCTGTTTTACTCTGTCCGTGGATTTTAGAGGAAAGTTCCAGCATCATTTCTAGAGTTTTGGCTCACTTTCTGCTTTGTATTTAAGAGTTACTCCCACTAACAAAGATGGCAACCATCTAGAAGTGTGAAAAACATTGAAGTTTGAATGCTTCCTAGCTGACACAAGCATCTTATTTTGGGAGTGGCGCTCATCCCACTCGAAGCTCAATTAGCATCAAAATGATCTTAGACAATAGTAGAACTGTTGAGAACATGACAGGATTGTCTTAACATATCTTGTAAACAAAAATTCATTACTATGTAAATTACTATTGGATGGATTGCCATTACATTTGGTACCGCATTCATGTTCCCCCCAGGATCAAGTGTAATAACGTCACGTTTCCTCTCACTCCACCACCAGATCAAAATGAGTTTGTACTATGGTTTATGACCTGCATGACACCTCCGTCAGCATCAGCTGTACTAGTGCTAATTAGCAAATGTAGGCATGCTATAAACCTGTGTTGCCTTCCAAATCACATATGTTTTACTTTAAATACGTCACCTACTGCAGCTGCCCTTACATACTTACTTTTTTATCTGGCATACCATACTATGATAGTTTTGTAGTATGGGTATTGGAACGCACCCATAGTTAACACCAACACCTTAGCAGTGTCTGTGGATGTTAGCATTACGCTCAAAGCACTGCTGTGTCTCACAGGTTCTGTAAGAAGTGACTATGCATTTAATTCAAACGTAACATAATCAGGTTTTTCACATTAGTCATAATTCTTTTTTGCCTGTGATTTAGCATTAGCACAATTAGCATTAAATGAATGGAAAATCGAAAACAAATTGAGCTAAACTTCAGATGATGCTGGAACCGTCCTTTAGCCCCTCCTGGTGGTGACACACAGTGCGACTTTGTGTCAGCTCTGCGGGACGGCTCTTCCTGTCCCTTCTGCTTTTCTCACACAGGAACAACTTGTTGCCATGTGAACGCAGTTCTGTGGAGAGTTACCCATTCACACGTCTGAGTGTGTCACTTCCCTTCAGAGTCAGTTGGTTTTGTTCAGATCGGTGCTACAGTAACTGACTAACTTTCCACTCATTTGAATTCTAATGAGCCAGAGAGCCAATCCCTTCCCTCTTAGACGGACGAAACATGCAAAGTGCCTTTAAACAGAGATGTTACGGGAGATTAATCAGAAGTTAATTAATTATTAAGGAGAAGGGAAAAGTGAAAATGATAAGCTTTATAAGTGGAGTTGTAAGAACGCAACAATGGTCTCTTAAAGCAAATAGAAAGCTCTGTTATGTTTAGTGTCTCCAAAGTGATTAAAGACTGATAAAACAAAGGCAGATTAGATAAATGAGGTTAGATAATTAAACAAGGGGCTCAAAAACACAAGGAACAATGTGTCTGTCAAGTGAAGAGGAGACTAAAATAGAAACTAGATGAGAATAGTTTAACATGGTTGATATCCTAGACACATGTATGTTTTTTGTTCATTTTGAATTAAGTATCCACTGGATGTATTTAGTGTTATTTTGTTCCTCTCAGCCTAGAAAGCTAATGTCAGGCCTGTCTTACTCAAAACAAAGCATTAACCCGCGTGTCCGCTCAGAGTCGTGACTAGACACAGCGCTAAAAGTAGTTACCAAAGAACGCTGATCATCACGCGCCGCCGTCTGAACACGCGTTCAGATGTAGCTGTCGCTTACTGCACTTAACTTCAAACTACCTTTTAGATAAAACACCTTTCCAAGGGAGACGAACGTGGTTACGGAATCATTTTCCATTTGTATTTCTACACGTGTCGGCAAACAAGTGAGCAGAGACAGATGTTTCTCAGTTTTGCACATCTGTGAAGTGTCAAAATACAAGCTGTAAATGTACAAACAGGGACAGGAAATATACGGAGGACTTTACCATATTGGACTAAGTTCAGCTGTAGCCATCACAGGAATCCCATATTGAATTGATTGTGGTGCTATTTCCGAGGCATGGATAGAGACAGTCTGATAAATCTTAGCGGTGTGTGATACGACACCTGTACCAGTCTCTTTTCTTAGATCTGACCTGTGGAGCTGTAATTCACGCAGCTTGTCCTGTCACAATTGGCCAAGAATGCTCCATAAAGACTTGCATTGTTGTTTGTTTGCAAACAACATAAGCAACGTATACATTGTGTTTGACTGATGTGTATGTTTTAGCATTATTTATTTATTTTTTTCATGTTTATTCTCTAATAATCAGTGTATTTAAGTTGACTGTCCTAGAATTGAAAGGGGCACTCCAGTGGTTTAGCGTTGCACCTGTGTAAAGCTGATCTAAAAGGACTGTTGCAGCAGAGGCTGACAGAACTTGACTTTTACTTCCAAAAAGTGAATCCTAAACTTCCCATAATGCACCTTGGTAGAGGCTATCATTATACCCTCTCTGTCTTGTAAAAGCCTGTTTGTAACACAGGCTTTCTGATGGAAATTGGTCGTCTTTCAACCCAAGCCAAGATAACCACTGGACATTATCATAGAATCTATTTAAAAAAAAAAATCTTAGCACCATTCACCAGTCAAACACTGGTCAAATATGCAAAAGTGATTTACCAGACAAAAAATAGATGTTACTCTACTGAGAGGCTGGTAAACCTTGAGCGTTCCATTTGGCCGGTAAACAAAAGAGTAAAACTTTAACCCTGTCAAGTCGTGAGGGCATGAAATGCTGAGGAGTAATCTGATCTTGACGTGAAATAACGGTGGAGTGCCCCTTTAGATACAAACAGAATATGTCGAGAAACACATGGTCAAAGAATCTGCATTTCATCAGATGGACAGCCCTGATTGGCCGGTATTTTTCACCATAATAAAAGCAGCAACGCTAAGATCAGACTGCAATAGAGAGACAAAGTTCCTCCCCTTTACTACATGGGATCAAACAGTGAGAGATGAATCCTTTTTTTGATCCCTTGCAAATTGTTTTAAATTGACAAACCTAATATGTGTAATTCATGGCATAATTCAAACAGGGTCCAAAAACTATTGGTCTCTCTTCACTACTGAACAAAATAAGCGTGCATGGTGATGCACCAGAAGTGTGGGGGGTGGGGTGGGGGGGCTTCACCTCTATCAGATATGGTCCTGCTGAAGGACAGGAGCAGGACAGATGCATGATGGGGGATTCTGTTGATGGCTACCGCTGCAGTCTCCCAGTTGTGTCTAATCACCGGAGCACACTGACACAACCTGCTGTGTTCCGAGCGTTCAGGAGACGCTGTACATGTGTGTCGGTGAGAGTTGGGGACAAAAGGGGCATTGTCATGACGTAGATGTCTGTGCTTTTTCCTGTGAGGTGATCCATGTCTTGTTCAAACTAATGTTCTGTGTTTGTCATAGAGAAACGACTTTGATTTCTTCTTCAAAAGTAGCGTTTAAAAAGGAGGGTAAATACAGGACTTGGCATCCTTATAATTCTATTTATGTCCAAGATGACTTGAAATCCATTACTGTGTCACTTTATGGAAAGGGAGCGAAATGATTGGGACTTCATTTCTCCTCGGGGTTAAGAAGGGTGCAGGAAATGTTTCACTTATATCACGAGTTAATCCAGACGATTCATTTCTGACTGACCAAACCACCGTTTGTCTCACCTTTTGTGTGTTCAGTCAGATCAGTGTCACATAATATTTCACAGTTGTTGTTTAGGGAAGTCACTTCCACCGCTCGGAAAGCAGGGAAATGTGTATCCATCCTATTGAAAACAAGCAGTTGACACAAACATAAAGCAGATTAAAGGCCCGTTCACATCTAGAATCTAGTTTTGGACTTAAGAAACTTCAGCACCCAATGACTTAGCTAATAAAATGTAACCCCCCCTCTTGTTAAAGCAAGAATTCAGTCTCCGTATAAACTTGTAAAAGGTTTCAAATCCCCTCCACGAGCCAGGACTGTGTTGTGAGGTATTTAGTGTAACGCTATGTACATATTGTTGTAGACACAGAAAGCAGCTGTCTGTGGAGTGAAGGAGGAAGTGCCCATTAATATATCCATTCACGTTGATGAGTTTTCATGTTGAGAAAAGTGCTCAAAGTAATAAAATCAAACACTTAAAGTCTTGCGGTTTCTGTTTGTGTCGGGGGATGGGGAGCAGCTGGGTCTCTTAATGAAGGACACATGTCCCATAAACACACGGAGGGAACCTGGAGAAAAGATTGTGAAAATGTTAATTATCTTTTACAGCATATAATAAGAAATAATCCCTCCAGTCCCAAAGTGGTTAAAGTAATGGGACGGGATTATACAATGTGACCAGGAGCTGCTCAGTGAGCAGAGAATAAGAGTGGGTATCTAAACTTTAGCAGCATTACAGCACTGCTTTAGCTTACAGCATTTTGGATTTTTATACTTACAACTCATTGTAAAGGTTTGCTGCACTGTACTGAAGCACAAATACAAGGTTCCTGTACTGTACCTGAGTATTTCTCATTCTCTGCTACTTTCTACTTGTACTCCACTACATGTCAGAGCTAAAAATCGTACTTTTCAATCGTCTGACAGCTTCAGTTACGGTTCAGAGTTTTTAACTCCCCTGTCGTCGCGGGTACAAGCGGCCGAAATGGATTTTCTCAGGAGGGTGGCTGGAGTCTCCCTTAGAGATAGGGTGAGAAGTTCAGCCATCCGTGAGGAACTCGGAGTAGAGCCGCTGCTCCTTTGCATTGAAAGGAGCCAGTTGAGGTGGTTCGGGCATCTAGTAAGGATGCCCCCTGGGCGTCTCCCTAGGGAGGTGTTCCAGGCACGTCCAGCTGGGAGGAGGCCTCGGGGAAGACCCAGGACTAGGTGGAGAGATTATATCTCCACACTGGCCTGGGAACGCCTCGGGATCCCCCAGTTAGAGCTGGTTAATGTGGCCCGGGAAAGGGAAGTTTGGGGTCCCCTGCTAAAGCTGCTGCCCCTGCGACCCGACCCCGGATAAGAGGTTGAAGATGAGATGAGATGAGATGAGATGTCTCCATTTTCCTGTCTCATTCGCTAAATGAAGTCTTTAAAAAGCCTCTCGGATCAGCTGGAAAATGCATCAAAATTCAACACTTGAAAGAGACACGTGGTGCGTACAGGACAGCCAGGCTAAATGCACATGATGATCTTAGATCCAACCACCCAACAACATATAAAGGAGCACAACCGTAAACTTCTGCAACAGTAAAATGCAACATGCACATTAATGCAGCAAGTCAGGTCAAATGTATTTATATGGCACATTTCATACGGCAAGCGTGAACTCAATGTGCTTCAAGAAATTAAAACAAAGATACATCGTTTAACATAAAATAGCATATAGGGTAAAAATAAATCAAATATTCCATGCATAAAAAACATTTAGGACATTATACAATCATACAAGAATGTATCATTACCATCACTTAAAATGGAGCTAGTAATAATAATGCTAATACAAATTCTTAAAGCAAACAAACAGACATAAACATAACTAAAAGCTTGTGAAAAAAGGTACGTTTTTAGTTTGCTTTTAAAAGACGACACTTGTAGCAGAAATATTCACTCAAAAACTTCTAATGGAACTGCCAGAGACTGTGCGATACATACTTTTATCTTGAGTAGCGTACTTCACGCATTAAAGCTGATGTATATTATGTTACTTATTTTTTTATTAAAGTTTTAAATGCAGGGATTTCACTTTTAATGGTGCACTTTTACTTTTACTGTAGTAAACACTTGTAACATGCATTGTTTTTTTCATGTCTTTTTGTATAACGCTGAGGAAAGGACCATTGCAGAATTTGTTTGGATGAGAATGAGTAAGATTATTTTGAAATGATCTTTAACAATGCTTTGGGGCGGCAGTAGCTCAGTCCTGTAACTAAGAACCGGAGGATCGCTGGTTCGAGTCCCTGTGTGGACCATGAATGGAGTGTGGACTGGTGGCTGGAGAGGTGCCAGTTAATCTCCTGGGCACTACCTCGGTGCTGTTGAGCAAGGCACCGAACCTCCAACTGCTCGGGGCGCCGGTCACTGGCTGCCACCTCGCTCTGACATCTCTCCATTAATTGCATGTATATAGGTCCTGTGTGTGTATTTCGGGCCTGTGTGTGTGTAACATGAATAAAAATAATAGAGTGAAAAAATCGATTTTCCCGTTGCGGGACTAATGACGGAATTCTTCTTCTTCATTCTGTGAGTAGACAGTGAAGAAGCACAGGCTGCTGCTGCTGTTGCTGCTGCTGCTGCTGCTGCTGCTGCTGCTGCTGCTGCTGCTGCTGTTGCTGCTGCTGCTGCTGCTGCTGCTGCTGCTGCTGCTGCTGCTGCTGCTGCGGTTTACTGAGGCCACTGGAGGGAGCTCTTGACCCACAGCAGTGCAGTCTCAGCTGAGCATCAGGAGCTTATGAATGGGCTCTGGGGCTGTTGCCAGGCTAAAAGCGTTTATCCCCAGGTTTGGTTTTTAATTCATAATAAAGGGTGAAATGCTTCTCTGGACAGAGGTGGTGCTGTCGTGCCACATCAACAATTACCTTCAAGAGAAATGATGATCAAGTGAAAACATGACTGTTTTTCTTAAGCCCCTAAATGAAATTGACAATAACATATAAATATTAATACATTCCACTGTGTTAAACTATGGGAGGGGAAGAAATGGTCTGTTTGTCACACTCCACAAGTAGGACTACTGGTTTTGTTCTCATTTGTTAGTAAAATGTTTTTAGAGGCAGTGCAGCGCGAACAACATTTTAAATATTCTATGTGTTTGAGACATTTGAGAGCATCTGAACTTGCAGCACAGCATAGGAGCCTAATGACACCTGTGTGTGTGTGTGTGTGTGTGTGTGTGTGTGTGTGTGTGTGTGTGTGTGTGTGTGTGTGTGTGTGTGTGTGTGTGTGTGTGTGTGTGTGTGTGTGTGTGTGTGTGTGTGTGTGTGTGTGTGTGTGTGTGACTATTAGTGTGCTATTTATTCAGCTGTGGGAAATGAGTTATACTGATTCCTTTCAGTTCTACTCTGACTTTGAATGTCTTTATTTTGGACACACTAACATGTGAAGATGTTCTTCCTGCCGCACTGGAATCTTGTCACTGTCTCCCCCCTTCACGTGAAGCCTATATAGGCTACCCTTACAAACACTGTTACGTGTGCGAGTGAATGGTCAGGCCATCACTTTTCGCAGCAGAGAAAAACCGGGTTTCTCTTAATCCCTTACCCCGATTGAGGAAAGCAGGTTTCACGTGAGCGCAGAACAACTGGGAGTGACCGGGCCGGGTCATGACCCCGTTACCCAAAACACAGCAATGCTTTCTCTGTGTCATATTTATGTCATTAACTCAGAAGCTGCTTTATTAACCTGCACTTTGTACTTTCAGTATATCTTCCATTCACATGTCATTTGAAAGCTTACAGAGAGAAACAAAAGCTGTGTCATACGTTTATTTTCTTGCACTTCATATGGATTTTTCTACCTCTTAATGTACCGTTGGACTTCCAATATCAGCCTGCTGCTATTTCAACAGATTTATTGGACTGGAGCGTGAGGTCAACTCAGCTTTAACACCTTTAGCCCAGTTTAGATATTGAATTTACTAAGATAAAAAACAGACCTCATAATAACAGAGGTGTCTGTACGTTTAGCCAAACTGCCCTATATTAAAAATATGATGAATCTATAAGGAGGACACACGAGTCTGTTTGTTTTCCCCGGCTTAAAAGTTGACCCATGTTTTTTTTTTTTCAACTCACCACTACATCAATGGTTAAACTAGGGCATCTGAATTATTTGCTGACTATGTAACTGCAGACCCAGCTCTAAAAAAAAAAAAAAATACAGTCCAGGAGAAATGACATTTTTCTGTCATGAGTAATAAAGGGAACACCTCCGAAGGGCCTGAGGGTGGGGGCGTGGGGGGCTCACAGCGAGGTCACAGACAGGACGACTGGTCCAAGCAAAGTCACACTTAAAGTGATATTCAGGCGTAAAATCATCGCAGGGTCTTTTTCTGCAAATTCCTTTCATCAAATAAGTCACTGAGACAGTTTTTTTTCATGTGTGAACCATTAACGGAGAAATTTCGAGAGAGTCGCTAACAGCCGGACGTGGCTAACACTGATTAGCTTGGGGCGGCACGGTGATTAAACGTCTTTCTTAACCACTAATACGGCTCAAAATAACAGCAAACCTCTGCAGCAGCATGAGAAGAATCTCTATACATAAAACAAAGCACCAACAACGTCGTTAGTGAACCCAGAGTTTATTAAAAGACTTACCAACTGGCCCAGGTACCAGCTTCTCTC
This sequence comes from Echiichthys vipera, assembly GCF_963691815.1. Taxonomy (NCBI): domain Eukaryota; kingdom Metazoa; phylum Chordata; class Actinopteri; order Perciformes; family Trachinidae; genus Echiichthys; species Echiichthys vipera. The sequence continues at coordinate 18,281,422 of NC_139845.1, read as the reverse complement.
ATAGTAAAGTCCATTCAAGTGGATTACCAAAGTCAATCCCAAAGGAAGGAGCCCATTGGTGCTTTGTTTTCTGTGTAGGGACTCTTCTCGTGCTGCTGCAGAGGTTTGCTGTTATTTTGAGCAGTATTAGTGGTTAAAAAAGACGTTTTAATGCCTGCACTGTACTGCCCCGAGCTAATCACTGTTAGCCACGTCCAGCTGTTAGCCACTCTACTGTATTTCTCCGTTAATTGTTGTTACACAAAAAAAACCTGCCACGATGTCTCATGCAATGTGTGTATTTGCCGAAAAAGACCCCGGGGTGATTTTTCGCTGGAATTACACTTTAGGCGGGACCAAGTGATCCAAAGTCACGGTCCCCTTTAAACCCAACAACCAACACGCAAACGTAATGTTTTTAAATGTGAAAAGATAAGGTGCGTTTGCTTGGAAGGGGCTTCGACTCCAGGTCGGGCGACTCCGTGGGCGTTTTGAATCTCAAATGGTTGTGCGGCTTTACACGACATGTATGAAATGAATAAAGACACCTTGCGAGGACGCCCAAGAGAAGCATACTTCATTCATTCATTCATCTTCAACCGCTTGTCCCTGTCGGGGTCGCGGGGGTACTGGAGCCGATCCCAGCCGACATCGGGCGTGAGGCGGGGTACACTCTGGACAGGACGCCAGTCTATCACAGGGCACATAGAGACGAACAGAGACGAACAACCATTCACACCTACGGGTGATTTAGAGTCATCAATGAACCTAACACGTGCATGTCTTTGGATTATGGGAGGAAACCGGAGAACCCGGAGGAAACCCACGCAGACACGGAGAGAACATGCAAACTCTGCACAGAAAGGCCTGAAGAGATTAATTTATGATTATTTTATTATATTATTATTATTATTCATTTATTTACTAAGAAAACTTCCCAATATGGACTCTCCTAATCTAACAGAGAAATCTTTAGTGCCACATAATATCTTCATTTCATTTCAAGTCGTTTCTCAGTCTGTGATATCGCAGGCTGTCCCTATTGTTTCACGTGCAGCCTCCTGGTCCCCTCAGAGTCGCTCGCGGTGAGCCCACTAGTGTCCGCCTCTGGTGTTTCCTGCCGGTGAAGTGCACGGGGACACTGTACTTTCTCCGCTTACGGCTTTAAATAGGTTAACGAGACAAGTGTCGCCACGTGACCGTCGAGTTATATAATATATAGGTCAACACGTTTCTCATTGGCACGTGCAGCCTTCAGTCTTACGTAAAGTCTCGTGCAAAGGTCTCGAATTACACTATGTAGGTGCGGGGCCGAAGATCGTAAACACCCGAGGCGATGTATCACTCTGAGGGAGTTTGTTTTGGAGCTGCAGGGAAACGAGGACAGCATTAGATAAGCTTTTCTGTTTTGCCCTACATTGGGGCTCTTGCAGTGTTAGAGGCATACAAAATTCAAATGTGTTCATGGAAAACATTCCCCCGCTTACTGGCGATCGAAATAAATCAGAAATAAATGTTGTATTGTCAGTGATGTATTGTAACCAAGTTTACTGAAGTAAAAGATGAAGTATTTCCATTTGATTTTGTATTTGTTTACCTCTCCTTCACTACATCTCAGAGGTAAATATTACTGTCACAAACATCATATAGGTCTATAACAACAACACAGACAGGAGGCGTTGTATTGCCCTGTCACTACTTTTACTTTAGCTGCTTTAACTAGGCTTTATTTGGCTTACATTCAATTCAGGATTCAAGATCCGAGAAGCTTTATTTACCCAGAGGGAAATGATTGTGCAACAGTTTCAATACAACGGTGGGAAAGGATCAGAGTAACAATAAGCATAAACGTAAATCAAATCAAAATAAAACTCACATCAAATAAATCAAACAGTTACCTAAGTGTGACAGAGTGCAACAGACATTGTGGTTAAGCGTAGGTATATACAATATACAACCATACGCACAGTGCAGTTTAGCAGCATGTTGAAATAAGACAAGTACAAACTAAATAAGTGATAAGGAGCGATAAGTGTTAACAGTGTTGAAAGTGTAGCAGCATTTCTAACTGAACTAAGTTATAGCACAACTAAATAAAGTGATGCAGTGATGGTATAAAGTGATATAAAGTGACATTTGCTCAGGACACAGTGTCTCCACTGTTCCTTACCAGTACATACTTTTACTTTAAGTCCCCCCTTCACTCAAACATATGTTTTTCTTCACGTTCCTCCTGTCGGATGTCTGCGCTTCACTGTGCACAATGACGTATGCAGAGTATGTTCACAGTGTGGTATTAATACTTCTTCCACCTCCGAGTTAACCTTTTGTAGATAACTTGGCATCATTCATGAAGAGATAAGACAAGATATTCCTTTATAAGTCCCATACAGGGGACATGTCTTTTCACAGCAGCAAAGTGGTTAGCACACATAAAGACGCATCAATAGAAACAATAAATGTAGAACATATAGGAAACAAATATGAAAAAGATAAACACAGGGAAATATAAAATGTAAGAATAACAGAAACACTATATACAGAAGGAGACAAAACCCTTTACTGAAGCAGATGATGAAGCCTAAGGTAACCGGTTTAAAATTGCGTTTGTTAAATAATAATAACAATACATTTTGTTTTTATAGGGCTTTTCAGGGTACTCAAAAACACTTTACCTAGTGAAATAGAAAACAATACATTTAAAACAAGTACATTAACAACAAGCAGGCTACGCGTGAGTACATTAAAAACAAGTAGGATACATTTAAGAAGCAAGTAAGTTAAGGTAAAAAAGATTCAAAGTGGTACAACGGCTATATCTAGAAGAAGAAGAAGAATTCCTTTATTAGTCCCGCGAAAGGGGGAAATTCAATTTTACACACACACACACACACACACACACACACACACACACACACACACACAGGACCTATATACATGCAACTAATGGAGAGATGTTAGAGCGAGGCGGCTGCCAGTGACCGCGCCCCAAGCAGTTGGGGGTTCGGTTCCTGGCTCAACAGCACCTCGGCAGTGCCCAGGAGAGGAACTGGCACCTCTCCAGCCACCAGTCCACACTCCCAGTCACCTATGGACTGAGCTACTACCGCCCCTATCTATACATAGTAGTTAAATGTTTACCTTTGTTCATTTTTATTATCATTGTTTTTAGCTGTATATCTATTTGTGTGTTTGTATATTTGAGTGACAAAAAGCCTTAGTCAACTTTCTGGTATGTTCTATTAAAGTTGATTCTGACTCTGATTAAGTGGCCTTTGTGGGGTGTTTTTTTGTGGGGAGACCATATCAGGAAAAAAAATATTCAGAGTATGTTCATTTAAAAAAAAAAAAAAAAAGATATATACTAAATGATTATTTTTTAAAAGATCCAGTTGTTCTTCATATGGATTTTGTAAACACGGACAGCTCCAGGGTGTTTGCCCCGTACTGACGGTGCTGTGAAATGAGCACAGAGTGAGACCTCCTCCCTGTCGTCGCTGCGAGAGGAGAACAGCGTGAGTGCGATGTGTGACGCGCGCACGGCGGACTTTACAATGTGCTCATCGCCAGAGGAATCTGAGCGGCTGCCCTGTCTACAGACAGCCCGGCACATCATCATAATCAAAATAATAACAATTATTATTATTAAAGGCTATCAGCGTTTCCACAATCTCTGCAATCCTGACGACCCAACCGTCCACTTCAAATACAACCACCGTGATGTGATGCGTGTGTTTATGTTTGGTGACGTCAAATGAAAACTCCCCAAAGGCCTCATTCATAACCTACATACTTTGCATTTGAATGACACTTATATATTATATATATAAAAACACACAATAGCCTGCACGTATACTCCCAGTGTGCAGCCTAAGTGTCTTAGTGTCATGAGGCTGAGATCAACCGCGGCAGCTGTCCCGGTGAAACACCGCGCCGGGTGGTTCCGACCAGGCATGAATGAACCGAAAAGGCAATGGAGGAGGAGACTAGTGTGGACTGTCCCTGGTCGAGGACATGGGTGTTCCTTTCTCACCCATCCCTCACGTTTCCCCCCCCCCCCCTCCTACCCTTTGTAAAAAAAAAAAAAATACGAGAGGAAGAGGAGGGTGAGGAGAAAAATGAAGTCAATTATACAAGAGCCGGGCTCCCTGTAGCTCCCCCCTCTCCTCTGCTGTTACTACTACAGCTGGCGGCTCCTCATGCGGCGCTCCGCAGCCTCCTCCACCTGCACACCGGCTCCAGTCTGCAGGCATGTCGGCCGGTGGCTCTGACGGGACGGCGGCGGACAGGCCAGCGGGTAGGTGCTGCCCAGCGCGGCTCGCTTTGAAACGACGGACGGGTGTTTGCTTTCGCTGATTCAGCTCGCTACTTTTCGCTTCTTTCTCCATCCTTCTGAAGGAGAAAACAATCTAAGTGTGTGTGTGTTTGTTTCTGGGTGTTTGGGGTACTTTTTAAAACTTTTTTAGCACCGTCACGCGACTAATTAAGCTGTAGTTTCACGGTAGAGACCGCGACCCGGGCTGTCAAGAGTGATGGCACTTTTAGTTCAACTTCACGGTGACTTTAATGGTATGATGTCACAACACAATGATAATGGCGACCAGCAGAGGACACCCGGTAGCCGCACTCGCGACAATGCCGAACGGAAGAGCTGAAGTAACGCCGTACAATGCGCCGCAGCCAGGCAACCGGGCAACTAACCCACTGTCCCCGAAATACCGATTGGCAACCGGTGAACGACCGTGACGTGAAGCGCGCCCCGGCGGAATCTTCTCCATTCATTATTCCGCACTACGTGCTCGCGTACGGCTGCACCGAGGACGCGCGCGGCTATGTCCGTGTTAGGGGGCTTTGTTCAGTTGGTTCAGCAGGATGGAACCACGTGGTCGTAGCTATGGTGACGAGTTCCCCTTAACAAAATGTATTTTTATTTTATTTTATTTAACCAACCATAGCCACTTTGTTTGGTTGCCACCACGTTTGGCCAACACGTAAATCATTTTTTAATAAACGGAACCTTCACCGAACTCTCGGGGGCTAAGCTCGTCACGTGGTCCTGCGGTGTCGGTCGTGTCTTCTCGGTCTCGTGCGGCGTCCCTCGAAAGTGGGTCAGTTGATCAGTGGAGCAGAGAGCGGCGCTGCCTGCAGCGGGCAGCAGAGGGAGGCAGCCGCTCCCGGCGCCCGCTCATTCACACTGCAGTCCTGGCAAAACTTTTTCAAGTCAACGCCACAGCATCCTGGAGGAAAATCAATCCAAACTAGAGAGAAAATGAGCTTTACAAAGATTGTTTATTATTATTTATTTGACTACCGTATTACACGGAAGCGAACCAGAGTCAAGAGGGTTATACAAAATGCATGGGAAATACTTTAGCTGTGAGACTCCATCAAAGGACGACAAGGACAAATGAACAAATTCAAATACAATTAATATAAATATAAGATGCAATAAAAAACTGTAATACGTATAAGGTACATATAAAATATAATAAATAAGATCCAATGATAAAAGCAAGAAAATCCATGAAAGAAAACCAGTAAATATAAAAGAAAATATAAGAAGCAATGAACTAAATGTAATATGTATGACTTTAAAAATATATACAGTGAATATTTCACAGTCACAATATCCACAATATTGGTGAAATTGTATTCATGATGCACAGGTTGGCGTATGGATTATGTGTGTGGGGGTAATGTCATTGTGCATTTGTGCGTTGAAAGCATTGAATGATCCTATACGTATGTTAATGTTAAACAGTCTTTTCCAGCCACACACTTTCTTGTAATATTAAACTAAATAACAGCCACTAATATATTCCCCAAATACACTTATACAATATAGTACAAGTGCATTAGGGTCACCATACATTTATTACCTTTAGTTCCTAAAAACACAATATTTTATTATTCTATTTCATGTAAACTCCATATAAAGTACAGGTTATTCTATTCTATATAACTTTTGATTTTCCCTAATAGCAGTCAGCAGCTCTCTGCCTGAAAAAGTCACTAGGAGTTGTGAGGAGTTGCAGGAACTGTAGGTCAGTCCACCAGAAATAGCCTGGAACATACTGTAACTGTTGGATTTAAGTCCTTTTCTGCATCCTTCAAAACCATAACACTTATTGTGGTTATGTGCCCAGAAGCATGCCGTGACACTGGGCTCTGCGTGCAGATGTATAAATGTCTCAGGCAGATGGGATCACACTGGAAACACACTGCAGCAAACTGACCTCAAGCTGAGATGAGAAATATTCAACTCAATTATACCCTACATGTAACAGTTGTTGTGTCTCTGTGTGGTTATTTCTGAATATCTCTGTTGTCATTTTGTCTCTTTGTGGTCGTTTGCACTTCTTTGTAGTCATTTTGTGTAGTTTCAGGTCTCTCTGTAGCCAGTTAGAGTATCGTTGGGGTCATTTTGCATCTCTGTAGTTGTTTAGTTTGCCTTTGTAGTCGTTTTGTAGCTCTCTGAAACCATTTTGAGTATCTTTGTAGACGTATTGAATCTTTTTGTAGCCCCTTTGAGTATCTTTGTAGTAGTTTTGTATCTCTTTTTAGCCCCTTTGATTATCTTTGTAGTCGTTTTGTATCTCTTTTTAGCCCCTTTGATTATCTTTGTAGTTGTTTTGTTTCTCTTTTTATCCCCTTTGATTATCTTTGTAGTCGTTTTGAATCTCTCTGAAACCATTTTGAATATCTTTGTAGTCGTTTTGAATCTCCTTGTAGCCCATTTCATTATCTTTGTAGTCGTTTTGTATCTCTTTGTAGCCCCTTTGAGTATCTTTGTAGTCGTTTTGTATCTCTTTTTATCCCCTTTGAGTATCTTTGTAGTCGTTTTGTATCTCTTTGTAGCCCCTTTGAGTATCTTTGTAGAAGTTTTGTATCTCTTTTTATCCCCTTTGAGAATCTTTGTAGTCGTTTTGTATCTCTTTTTAGCCCCTTTGATTATCTTTGTAGTCGTTTTGAATCTCTCTGAAACCATTTTGAATATCTTTGTAGTCGTTTTGTATCTCTTTGTAGCCCCTTTGATTATCTTTGTAGTCGTTTTGAATCTCTCTGAAACCATTTTGAATATCTTTGTAGTCGTTTTGAATCTCCTTGTAGCCCATTTCATTATCTTTGTAGTCGTTTTGTATCTCTTTTTATCCCCTTTGAGTATCTTTGTAGTCGTTTTGTATCTCTTTGTAGCCATTTTGTGTATCTTTTTAGTTTTGAATCTCTTCGTAGTATCTATAAAGTCATTTGGTCTCTTTGTGGTTGTGTTTCCACTTCTTTGTAGCTATAGTTATAGTATATTAGTGTTGGTTTGTAGATATTTTGTGTCTTGTTATTTTGAGTATCTTTGTAGTCTTTTTGTGTGTCTTTGTATCCATTTGAATATCTTTGATATAATCTCTTAGTAGTTATTAAGTGTTGCTTTGTTTTAAAGATTATTTTTTGGCAGTTTTCCAAGCCTTTATTATATAGAACAGACAGGAAATGCGGTGAGAGAGGGGGGGGGGGGCATGAAGCAAAGGGCCGCAGGTCGGAGTCGAACCCGCGGCCGCTGCCTCGAGAGTCCTTCAGCCTCTTTACATGGGGCGACTGCTCTGACCTTTCAGCCACCAGCCGCCTCTTGGTGTCTTTTTTTAGTCTTTTTGTGTCTCTCTGTAGTCATTGTGAGTATCTTTGTTGTCAATAGTAGAGAATTGCAGCCTCTGTGTTCACAAAAGACGCTGCTGTGGATGGTGAACTCAACTGAAGTTGACCCCAAAATCAAAAGTGAACCGATTTCATCTGCAGTTGATAAAATCTGTTTTCTCAACTGCACACTATTCAGCTCTCTCTCCTTGTCAGCAGTGCACGTGACAGAACTCTAAGCTTGTGACTGGATGGTCTTTCCGAAATGATGGTTGGGAGTCGTAGTTAACTTTTCTGCTTAAATGTCTCTGTGCACAAAATTGTACCGTCTTCTTTTTGTCGAGGAACCATGCTTTCTAATTGATTGATTATAGATTCTTAAAATTGACAGACAACTGCAAAGTGCGTGGATCTCAGCAGCACTGTTGGTGGATCCTTAAACTGAGGCCCTGAAACAGCCACGGTGTGGGACGCCAACAAAAGAAAGCAGCCTTGTATGCTCCGGTCAGAGGGTTTTGCAAAATAGCCGTGTGAATGCAATCCATGCATCCTTCGGGAAACATTAAAATGCTCATTTTATCTTATTTTAGTACTTCTGATTGCTCTGTACCGCTGCTACGATGACCTAATTTCCCCTCGGGGATAAATAAAGTTATCTATCTATCTATCTATCTATCTATCTATCTATCTATATCTATCTATGTGTAGGCTGATTGTAAGAGTAAGAGGCGATAAATGCTTGAAAGTTACGATTTCACAGTAACACCAACTGTATTGAAATGTTTTCCATCTTGGCCAAAGCATTGTTCTATCAAGCATCCACTGAATGGCAGCCGATTTTAGAAACCATATACAGACTCTACACTTGGCATCTCACTGTGGGAGAAATGAAGGACAGTTGCATTCATAGGCTGTAATGAGGCCAGCTCTAGAAAAGTAACAACTCATCTTCCTTGTGTGTATAAGTGTTAGAGTTTGGATTGCTTTTATTTTTTAATAAACTATCAGTTAAACATCTGCTTAGTTTAAGGTGTTATTCAAATGATCTTTGCCATGCAGGCAACACCAGAAAACTTCAACATGTTGAATATAGATAGACTGATAGATTGTACTATCCTAAGAAGGGCGGCTGTGCCTCAGTGGAAGAGTGGGTCGTTTAACATTTGAGAGATTGGGAATTCGATCCCCGGCCCCTAGTCAGCATGTTGAAGTCTCCTTGGGCAAGACACTGAACCCAAAAATTGCTGTGAATGATTAGATTAGATGGTACAATATGTAGATGTCCACTGCCTTAAGATTAAGCTCATTTTTCATTGTTTTCAAAACATGCTATACTCATCTTCTCTCTTAAATGGCATAATCAGGGTGTCTGTTTGTGAAGGTACCAATTAATTAGCATTTCTAACAAACTCCAGATTGGTTAAAACATGAAAAACAAATGTAACATACATTTTATCCACATATACGTGTGAGGTCAAAGAATTGTTCATTCACAGTATACTGTAGCCATGCTTTCAACTTCAAAAGTATTATACACACTATTGTACGACTGCTCTTTCTCAAAATGGTGACTCGAATGAAATGATGACTGTTAGTCATTTGTAGAAGGGTGTGTATGTGCATATTTACAAAAACCTCATTAAAATCAGTAGTAAACCACTAAAATCTCAATAAATACATTTAAAATTGTCAAATTTATCGTGCATTAAAATGCTCATTGTCTTCAATATTACATTTTTCTCTTTTTTTTGTTTAAGGATTGCGTGTAAACACCAAAATTACAAAGTGTACCTCCTGAACACCACACTGTGTTTAGTTGCAGACTTTAGTAAAGGTGTAACTTTCATGAATATTTAACACTGTCTCACTTCCAAACCAATAAGTATTTTTCCAGTTTGTTGCATTTAATATGAGACAGTACATTAATCACACATTTGCATATGTGTAGTTACACCCAGCCTGTATCCAGTTTAGCACACTCTCACTGTGATTTATGCTGTTTGGACACTGTTTAACATTCCCTTCTTACCCTTCAAGGCCTGCTGCGTGTACTTTGTGTTATTACTTGGCTCTGAGCTGGTGGAAACATGGCAACACTTGCTTTGCTTTTGCCAGGTGGAGATTGGCAGATGCTTCAGATTTTTGTGACGTGTGTTTGGCAGTTGTGGCTCGCTGTGTTGGCCATTTAGCTTGCCTTTTGTTGTGGTAGGCTATCTGGCATTTCATTGCTGAATTATATATATATATATATATATGTGTGTGTGTGTACTGGTTTGTATTGTTTCAAATCAGGTATTGTATTCACCAGTGTTCCATTGGTCTTTTGTTTTAAAGATTATTTTTTTTGGCAGTTTTCCAAGCCTTTATTATATAGGGCAGACAGGAAATGCGGTGTGTGAGAGAGAGAGGGGGGGGGGGGGCATGCAGCAAAGGGCCGCAGGTCGAAGTCGAACCCACGGCCGCTGCCTCGAGAGTCCTTCGGCCTCTTTACTCGGGGCGACTGCTCGAAGCTTTCCGCCACCGGCCGCCTCTTGGTGTCTTTCTTAAGTCTTTTTGTGTCTCTTTGTAGTAATTGTGAGTATCTTTGTATCTTTGTAAAATTGTATTCACCAGTGTTCTAATGGACTTGTCCTGGCTACACCATGTATTTTATTCAAATCAGGTCATAAATACCCTATACTTTCCACAATGCCAAATACCTTAAAGCTATCCATGTGGGAGGAAATGTAAAGAAGTGCATGTCGGTCATATCCTGCATACTCTTGCACAGTTGGTCATACTGAGTTTGTTACTGTCTGTATGTTTCAGTGATGTCTGGAACGGTATGTCTGTTGCTCTGCAGTCTTGGCCTCTCATCGACACTGTAGCATCCTAGATGGCACGTTTTATGGTCAGCTGTCACACAGGTACAACATCTTCCTGCCTAATAAGGAAGCAGGAAGAACTGTGACGTTGGAGGTGGTGTGTTAATGTGCAGCACCAGTGGTGAAGAGGTGTGGTGGGTGGAAGGGAGAGCTGGAAAGTGTTTGCTCCTATTTTTCACTCTGCATGAGTGATGATCCACCAAGACAATATCCTCCATAGCATTAAAGTTCACATTAATGATTGACATGTAGAAGTTACACCTGTTTTTTTTTAAAGCTTGTGTTTGTGAGCTTTTATACCTGTAGAAAGGGTTACTGTGACCCCTCAGGTTAATTTCTTATCTTATTATTTCTTCTTATTATTATAGACTATAATCGTGTTATTCAGATATCACTGTCTAAAGGCTGAGGATACGTCTGAAAAGACTGTGTTTTTAAGTGTTCCAGCTCTTGTGATAGAACTAGCATAAAAATAGTGTTTCAATATGAGAAGTTTGCCATTTTTATCAATTACTTTTCCTCCAAGCAGGAGAATATGGGTCAGTCACAGTCAACAGTCATGTTGAAAAGCTTTCAAGTTTTTATTCCTCGACATCTTTTTTCTGAAATAAATGTCACTATTTGAAGAATGACAGTCCTGAGAGGAAAGTAGGTCAATGTTACAGCATTGTATAAACGTTAAGATGACAGCCAAACCCCATTTACTCTCACGTGCCTTTTAAACTGATCAACACAGAGCGTAGCTGGAGGTTTGGCGCCATTCAATGGCAGCTTTCAGCCGGTGCACTGAGAGAGAAACAGATGAGGTGTGTGTGTGTGTGTGTGTGTGTGTGTGTGTGTGTGTGTGTGTGTGTGTGTATGTGTGTGTATTTGGGCCTGTGTGTGTGTGTGTGTGTGTGTGTGTGTGTGTGTGTGTGTGTGTGTGTGTGTGTGTGTGTGTTTCTGGCACACAGGGTAAGCTTTGAAAGTTTTTCCACTGTTAGATTAGATGTACATTCCTGAGTGAGATTTCAGCCTCTGAAAAAAGAATCCCCGCCCACTGCTGCAAACACAGTCACCCTGAGTGTTTCTGAGTGTTTGCTCACTGGAAAAGTCGGGCTTTTGAGAAAAAAGAAGGTTTAAACTATTGATGGATTCTTTTTACCCACTATAACTTTAGTTAAAAAATAAAGAAAAAAGTGACATCAAGAATACACAAACACAAGGTGGGCTACTTTATGATTGGCAAATACAGATTTACACAAGTCTGCAAGTCTGTGGCCTCTATGGAAGCAAAGAAAGGACATAATAATTCATAATAGTATTGCCAATTGTCAGTAGTTAAGTGACTGAAACAAAGAAATCCAAAAAAGCAAAGAGAGGCCATAATAATTTCTAATCATATATGCAACTCAATGTCAGGCCTGGGCAGGAATGAAGGTGAACAGTTTATGCAGGCTTTTATTCTGAAACTTCTGCTTAGACCGCAGAATGAGTGATAACTCAACTGGCTATGAAACTCTGAGCTAGACAGAACAAAACACAACAACACACTCACACTACAACCAAAATTCACTCCCACAAGGAAGGAAACAAAACACTTTGACTATTCTATGCTTCGAGGGATTATGCTATGAAAATGATTTGTAAAGGAAAACCACTCTCGAGGAGGGAAAAAGGAAAAGGCTGAAAAACCAAACTTATACTGCACTGAGCTAGTAAAACTACAAAACAAAGTCACTCCGAACAGGAGGAAAACAAAGGGACTATGAAGTTATCTTCTCAAAATAACAAAGCTGACCAAAAATGTAATCAAAATCAAAATCACTCTTCTTCAGAGGAAATACAGAAATGCCATAAACAAGAGCGTGGTGATACTCAGACTCAAAGGCCGGGACAAGGCTGTGGATCGGGGCTGGACGTATTCGACGAGACGGACGAAATACTGTGGCAACGAGACAGGGGAAGACACAGACTATATACACATGAGGGAGGGGAACACAGGTGGAAACAATCATGGCTCAGGGGGAAACATCAGACCGGGGACACAAGAGGAAGGGCAAGTGACCTGAAAGGAGAGGAGAGTTACTTTTCAAAATAAAACATGACCACCGCAGTGTGACACTCAACACCTAGCTGTGAAATTTAACCCAATTGTATGCTTTATTTTGAAATGTATATACACCTGGATGTAATGCATTGAAATATCTTATTTTAGGAAGCATTTATCTGAATTTACATGGAAGTCCCTTCTTTTAAATCTACTTGCAATAATTAATATTACATTTTATGCATATTTGTTTAGGATTTGCAGATGTAGAGCATGCGATTGTTCAGTATTCAAAAAACTACATTCAGGTCAAGCTTGAAAGGAGAAACCACATACATTCATACATGGTTTTCAAAGTAAAACATTTCTGATCCATCAGTTGAGTGATTTTTCACAATACTAAGATGATTATGTCCTTCATTTATTTCACTAGACTTTAGGATTTACACACACTCTTTGTCAACACAACTGTTTTTAAAATGTATCTTTACACCGTACTATATACTTATACTATATTATGTATTATATATTATAGTTTTACAGTATTATTATGACTATTTCTACTACTATGTTGCACCTTATATGTAACTTCAATATACTATACTGTACGAAATCATGCTATAGGCCCAATATGTTATATACCACATCATATACTATATCTCTGTTATTACACACATCACTTAGTATCATTACTTAAAGCTTGAATATGGGAAATGATTAGAACAGTGCCATCTAGTGTCTGGAGATTGTAGTTGCTGCAACAAAAAAGAATTCCAGCAGTCTTGTTGCCAGGTTCGTTCCCGAGTGTGTCGAGCGATCAGCCTGCGTTGCGCCAAGTGATGAATACGGGGTCATTTCGACAGTCTTCAACTGGAAGTCTTTCTGTGAGTGGTGTGTAATCGATTAGCTAGCTCTCAACTCTAAATGATTCTTGTTTCTGTAGCCTGATGGACGTGAGCAGAGCCGCAACTTCCACAGCAGTGGCAGTGAGGCTGAAGGCAGATGGAGAGATGGAGAGACTGAGGTTTGCACAAAGTTAGCTGTCAGGCAGTGGTGTGGTGAGAAGGAATATAGAAAATGGGTAAACTGACAAATACGGAGTTGAAACACCTTGTTTACTGTAACTAACTTGTGGTAAAACTGGTTTACCAGGGTTCAGCCTCCACTAGATCACTGACCATGTTTATATGGCTAGTGTGCTACTATAAAATAATAATAATGGCATACATTTATATAGCACATTTTATATACTGGCAAAATATAGTATTGTCATATGATGGAACTCTAATTCCAAACTTCATTTCACCCAGTGCCAGCCTACAGTAGCTGCGCCAAACAACAGACAACTCTGACAAACCGCAATGCCCAGTGCTTTAATATTAATTTGGACTAAATATGTATTTTAATGGAAAAGCAATACTTTGACTCCGTACCCCTCAAAACGCCCCGTGGGTGTATAATTTGTAAAAATATAGAGCTTTAATAAAGATTCTACATATTCATCTTTTTAATCACAGTTTAAATTATTACTGACTCCTATTTACCAAAGGTTTTTAAATTGTCCATTACCTTGTAACGCTGTCTTTAATTGCCCTTATATAATTTATTAATAAGTAATTCATTATTTTATCTTTTCTTTATACTTTCTCTGTGTAAAAATACTTTTTAATGTTTGTGTGACCTGAATTTCCTCTCTGGAGAATAATAAAGTTTTATCTTTTAGATATTTTCTTTTATTATGGTAACACTGACAAAACTCCTGTGATGACTTCAATCAAATTGCCTGTTTATGATTATTTAAAATATTGATGAAACCTTAGACAGATTGGGTGCAACAGTTGCCAGGGTTGCCACACAGTTTCCTGTGTTGTCCTTCTCCTGTACCCTCTCAGGTGTGGCCTTGTTGAATTTTGAGAATGTTCATTTTCAGTTTCTTCATTCACTTCTGCAGTTTTATGGCATTTTCACCTTTATTTGACAGATAGCTGTGTAGATTGGACATGGGGGTTAGAGAGAGGGGTATGACATGTAATAATGTGTGACATGGGCTGTCATCACTGGGCTACTGAGGAGACACTCGTGCTTCTGCATTTGTAAGAGGGCTCAATTAAAAACATTTAACGACTTGCTTTGAATTGCTTAAAAACTCATTGAATCGCCTTGTTGCTGAAATGTGCTGTATGAATAAACCTTGCCTAAAATAAATTGCCTTGAGTAAATCAAATAAAACACAATTAATATATTATAATATGATCATAAACAGTAAACTGTTTTCTTAATTTGGTTCAAGGCATTTGTTGGAAATTCTTTATTAGAAATAACCCCCTGAGATGTGGGCCACAAAGGGGTCTTTATTTGTACTCAATAAGAGTCTAATCAGCTTCACTCTTGATTCATTATTTTCATCCGCTGCTCAATATGAGTAACAAACCGAACAAACCCTAAGTGGCAGAGCAAGTCTTATTCATTCATTCATGGTGAATTATTAATAGGGCGCCTGATCAGCGAGTGCTACGGAGCTCTCAAGATTGTATTCATCTGCAGTCTCTCACACCAGATGGTGTTTTCTTGTATCAGATCTTGCTGCAAAGGAGGAAGGCTCCGACCAAGCAGGCTCCTCGCTGCCAGCTGTTGAGCTGCCAAGGAAACGAAAGGGAGATGTGGAGGAGAGGTCGAGCACCCATGTTCAGTAAGAGGAGTGCTATGTTGATGTTTGAAATGGACACGGCATTGCACAATTTGTACATTGTTAATACTATATATCAAATGACCCACAATGTGTCCATCTGATCTTACAGGCAAAGTGCTGACTTTGAGATGGATGAAGAGCTCAGCAGGTACGCTGGCTTCTTGGCTCGGTTCACAAGCGTTTTATAAAATAACACTGGCAAATCATCTGATCCCTTTCTTTGCAGATCCGAGGGAGAGGATCAACAAGCCAAAATGAAATGCTTCAGGTAATTCTGTTTTAATATCAAATTACTGTGCCATCCGTGTTTTGAAAGCATTTGATAGATCCGGTGTCATTGAATGTGTAATGTGACCCACTGTTTTAAATCATCATAATGACTTGAATAGTTTCAAAATAACTGCCTAGGAACTCCAATGAATCCTTCCCCCTCAAAATATGATTTGTGACTGCACCTGCAGGGAGCCTCATCGTCAGATTGAGAAGCGGAGGAGGGATAAAATGAACAACCTCATTGACGAGCTGGCTGCCATGATCCCTGCCTGTCAGCCGATGGTTCGAAAAGTTGACAAGCTCACTGTGCTGCGGAAGGCTGTGCAACACCTGAAAGCCCTCAAAGGTAACGCTGAACCCACCTGGTGATTTAAACGGTCACTGACGTCTATGCCATCACATCTAAAAGCTCCCGTGTTTTCAGTTGGGACAAGCAACGCCTTTACAGACACCACCTACAAGCCTTCAATCCTGTCTAATGATGACCTCAGGCTCCTTCTGCTCAGGGTAGGTATGGCCACAACAAGTCCCATTTGATGACATTCATCTGTGTATTAATCCGTCTATTTATCTTCTTTCTACCAGGCTGTGGACGGGTTCCTCTTAGTTGTAAGTTGTGACCGGGCTAAAATCCTGTTTGCCTCCGAGTCCGTCTCCAAGATCCTCAACGTTAGCCAGGTGTGTTGCACTTCTATATCACACACTCATTTTGCTGTGTTCATCAGCTTCAAATATGAAGGTCATCCTGCTGGTTTAGCTGGCTGAGATGCAACATTCAACTTACGTGAAAATTGACCTTTTCTTTTTGCATTTCTTTTTCTCTTTTGAATGATGTCAAAATAAGTAAAACATTGTATACATGTATGGAGTCACAAAACTGTCAAAATGTAGTAACATTTGATCAGAGGAGTAAACAACTGCAAACAGACAACAATAACAGCAAGCAACAAAAAGGTATATGCCTATCTTTGTTCTGAAATAATTTATATTTGATATAAAAGCTTTTTTTAATATGTATAATCTTTATTTAAGCTATATATTAAAAAAAAAAAAGAATACACCCAAGGGGCGTTTTAAGGGGTACAGAATGAAAGTATTGCTTTTCCAAAAAAAAACATATTTAGTCTAAATTAATATTACATTTGTTTGGGACGGGTTTGACACTGACTTTCTGTCACGTTGTCATTTTGAGTATAGAGCTAGCTAGCTAATCGATTTCACACCGCTCAAAGAAAGACTTCCAGTTGAAGTCGGCAACGAACACTAGATGACGATGTTCATTCTCCATATTCAACCTTAAAAGCTTCATTCTCCATATTCAACCTTAAAAGCTTCGTTCATTCATATTCAACCGCTTGGGATCCCTTCGGGGTCAAGGGGCTGAAGCTGATCCCAGCTGACATCGGCGTGAAACAGGGTACACCCTGGACAGGACGCCAGTCTATCACAGGGCACATAGAGACAGACCCCTGGTCACACCTACGGGCAATTTTAGAGTAACACATGCACGTCTTTGGACTGTGGGAGGAAGCCGGAGAACCCAGAGAGAACCCACGCAGACACAGGGAGAACATGCAAACTCTACACTGAAGGGCCCCAGCCAGGATTCGAACCAGGAACACTCTTGCTGTGAGGCGACAGTGCTAACCACCACAACACTGTGCCGCTCTGTAAAGCCTGCTTTATTTTATTCAATTTATATTTCCCAACCTCATTTTTGTCCCAGCTCCTTTGTTTTCCTTTTCTGTTTGGTCCTTGCCCACATATCTATTTCCTAATCCAGAAATCGTGTGGTTAGCTAGCTTGACGGATTACACCAGGCTTCTTGCTAAACACAAAAGTGTACTGTGTTACTGCCTAAACTCTTGTATCAGTAAGCTAACTAAAGCATATTTCTGCCAAGCTAACAGTTACGTCAATAATGTCACTTCTTTTCATCAAAGAACACAATGGAAAAAATCTAATATAAAAAAGAAAATTTTAGAGATGTGTGATTTAATGTATCTTTCTCCACAATGTGAATATACGAAACTCAAAACCTTAAAACAGTGTTAGCAAGTTAGCATTAGCTTCCCAGCTAATAGACAAAGTTTGCAGACTTACTAACATTAGCAGTGTGGTGGTTTATTTCTTAGGGAAAGCCAAACTACTTCAAAGGTTATAAAAAGTTTGTTAAAAACAAGGATTTTTCTTCTTGGCCAAGGCTTCTCCCTGGCTTCAGACATCAGCCTGGCCATGATCCAAGCTGTTATCTCCAATTGCTGATAATCAGGAATAGCCCTGAGCCCCTCCAACACAAAGAATTTATACGGCAATAAAGTTCACTAGTTGTGATAAGGCCCTCCCTGGTCCAGGCTTTGGACTGTCCATCACTCCAAAACAGGCTCTCCTTCGTTCACTGCTGCTCCACCTGTTGAATCCTCCACCCCCTGGTCACATGGTTCCTCCAATGAACAGCCAATTCCTGTCGAAAGAACCCTCCCTACTCTGTAACTTTCCAGTTCCAGGGGGCTAATCCCCCCTCATTTTCATTCACCTAGTTTTAACCTGGGGCTTATCTGCAACATCCTTTAATTGTGTGTCATGTGTGTTAAGTTGATAATATCGTGAGAGCATGCTAAATCATTTTTATTTAAAAATTATACAGTGAGTGATAATAAAACTTTAATTATATTGTGAAAAAAATAAACACTTCATGTTTAGAGCCCCGCGGCCCGACCCCGGATAAGCGGTTGAAGATGAGATGTTTAGAGGTAAAATTAGAGTAAATAATGTTATTGGACTAACATTCATCCAGTGGACAGAAACACAACTAGAATGACTGCTAATGCTGCTGTGTATCTGTTGGAAGTATGCATAGGCAACTGTTCGCCATATCAACTCAAAAGGTAAAATATAGTGTTGTCAGTTTTTGCAAAATTGTGTGTCTGCAGATTTTATGAGAAAACAAAAGCATTTTAATGAAGCTATACTTAAGGCCTCATAATAGGGGAGAGTGGGGTGAGTTGAACCACTTTTTACTTGAGGTGTAGGTGCAGTAAAATCTTCCACTAAAATATAAACATATATTTCAGGATGTAGTGCATCTCTGGTAATCATCACTTTAGATCTAAAATAAACAGCGAAATATGACTTTCCAAAAATGAGTGGTCTTTTGGCTTGGGGTCACTTGCCCCCAATGAGTGCCAAGTCGATTCTAGAGCCAGGACACGTTGAGCCACATGATAAACTGGGAAACGCGGTTTGAAGTGGTTTAGTCAGTTAATGATGTAGGCCAAGGCTTTTTTGTGGCCGCTTCTCTACATGCTCTCTGCAAGGAAATTATTATTCATATTCCCTATTTGTCCCTAATATATTTACGAAATCCTTTTTTTCTGCACAACCACTAATCTCTGAGCTTTTATACATGTGTGTAAATTGAGTTTATAGGGCTTGGCAGCCAGAATGATAACCACACCTGCTCTACATTCTTGACCACATTTTCTAGCTTTGAGACGGCCTGTAGACACGCACAGAGAAATACAGATTAGGAGGAATGCCAAAGAAAAGCTTCTAAAGTAATCGGACACCATGTCTTCAGGGAAGCACGTGAGGCTTAACAGTAAACTGTGAATGGATACATGCTGCAGCATTTCCAGTCCAGATACATACAATGCGTGTAGAGCCGTCATACTGTGAACTGATATCTGTCTATATAGGCAAGGTTTTGATACAGTGAACTGTATGATGATACACAAATGAGCAAACAACACTTAGAAACCTGTAGCAGATTCTAAACAAAGATAATTCAATAAAACGTAGAAAGTAAAGTTGAATAAATGGATGCATACCATATGGGTTCACAGTTGGAGCTGACTGGGCAGAGCTTGTTCGGTTTCATCCATCCCAAAGACATCAACAAGGTGAAGGAACAGCTGTCGTCTTCAGAGTACCCTCGCCAATGTGTCATTGATGCTGCAAGTAAGTCTGTTGCCATGTCAGGTCAGAGAAACACAACAATTGTGACCCGATGTGGACGAGTAGAAGACTCTGATCAGCATTGTAGCTATATGAAATTCCAGCAGGACAAGTAACATAATCGCAATTAATGCTGTCTCTCCTTGTGCAGCTGGGGTTCAGGTCCAGGTGGATACCCCCGTCAGGTCGGCGCTCTTGTCCACTGGAGCGCGAAGGTCCTTCTTCTGCCGGATGAAGCATAGTCGGGTGGCGGGGAAGCAAGAGGACAAACACTTGCTGCCCTGTACTTCCAAAAAGAAAGGTGGGTTCAGACTGGAGTCCAGGCTATGTGGAGTGGTCCAACACCTCCTCAGCAGCTGTGCCTACCCATTTTATGATGTCACAGCAACATCATCATAGTGGTTGTTTTAGCTTCAAGTGAGTTCATTCAGAGACACCTACATGAAATAATTGACCATTTACCATTGTTTAGCAGCAACACTGCTTCTGCTTTGAGCCCCCTATAAACACATGCTGTATATGAACATTACATCTGGAAGATACGGCATTATCATGAGTAAAGGTATTTGCACTGATGGGCTTTTCAGACATAACATGGCAAGAGCACAAGTGCTCCCTGAAACCCATTATTTCCAATGGCTTGTGCCGTTCCACGACGTTTGGGGTTTTCAACATTGCATTGGTGAGCTTGCAATCATGATACTGAGTCAGC